>NC_132930.1:11584176-12267926 GCF_047675955.1 Chlorocebus sabaeus | reverse complement strand
CTGGTACCGGTTGTTCCTTTCCATGTTTAGTGCTTCCTTCAGGGTCTCTTGTAAGGCAGGCCTAGTGGTGACAAAATCTCTAAGCATTTGCTTATCTGTAAAGGATTTTATTTCTCCTTCACTTATGAAACTTAGTTTGGCTGGATATAAAATTCTGGGTTTAAAATTCTTTTCTTTAAGAATGTTGAATATTGGCCCCCACTCTCTTCTGGCTTGAAGAGTTTCTGCCGAGAGATCTGCTGTTAGTCTGATGGGCTTCCCTTTGTGGGTAACCCGACCTTTCTCTCTGGCTGCCCTTAAGATTTTTTCCTTCATTTCAACTTTGGTGAATCTGGCAATTATGTGTCTTGGAGTTGCTCTTCTCGAGGAGTATCTTTGTGGCGTTCTCTGTATTTCCTGGATTTGAATGTTGGCCTGCCCTACTAGGTTGGGGAAGTTCTCCTGGATGATATCCTGAAGAGTGTTTTCCAACTTGGTTCCATTTTCCCCCTCACTTTCAGGCACCCCAATCAGACGTAGATTTGGTCTTTTTACATAATCCCATACTTCTTGCAGGCTTTGTTCATTTCTTTTTCTTCTTTTTTCTTTTGGTTTCTCTTCTCGCTTCATTTCATTCATTTGATCCTCCATCGCTGACATTCTTTCTTCCAGTTGATCGAGACGGTTACTGAAGCTTGTGCATTTGTCACGTATTTCTCGTGCCATGGTTTTCGTCTCTTTCATTTCGTTTGTGAGCTTCTCTGCATTAATTACTCTAGCCATCAATTCTTCCACTTTTTTTTCAAGATTTTTAGTTTCTTTGCGCTGGGTACGTAATTCCTCCTTTAGCTCTGAGAAATTTGATGGACTGAAGCCTTCTTCTCTCATCTCGTCGAAGTCATTCTCCGTCCAGCTTTGATCCGTTGCTGGCGATGAGCTGCGCTCCTTTGCCGGGGGAGATGCGCTCTTATTTTTTGAATTTCCAGCTTTTCTGCCCTGCTTTTTCCCCATCTTTGTGGTTTTATCTGCCTCTGGTCATTGATGATGGTGATGTACTGATGGGGTTTTGGTGTAGGTGTCCTTCCTGTTTGATAGCTTTCCTTCTAACAGTCAGGATCCTCAGCTGTAGGTTGTAGCTGTAGGAGATTGCTTGAGGTCCACTCCAGACGCTGTTTGCCTGGGTATCAGCAGCAGAGGCTGCAGAAGATAGAATATTTCTGAACAGCGAGTGTACCTGTCTGATTCTTGCTTTGGAATCTTCCTCTCAGGGGTGTACTCCACCCTGTGAGGTGTGGGGTGTCAGACTGCCCCTAGTGGGGGATGTCTCCCAGTTAGGCTACTCAGGGGTCAGGGACCCACTTGAGCAGGGAGTCTGTCCCTTCTCAGATCTCAACCTCCGTGTTGGGAGATCCACTGCTCTCTTCAAAGCTGTCAGACAGAGTCGTTTGCGTCTGCAGAGCTGCTGCGTTTGTTATTATTTACTGTGCCCTGTCCCCAGAGGTGGAGTCTACAGAGACAGGCAGGTTTCCTTGAGCTGCTGTGAGCTCCACCCAGTTCGAGCTTCCCAGCAGCTTTGTTTACCTACTTAAGCCTCAGCAATGGCGGGCGCCCCTCCCCCAGCCTCGCTGCTGCCTTGCCGGTAGATCACAGACTGCTGTGCTAGCAATGAGGGAGGCTCCGTGGGTGTGGGACACTCCCGGCCAGGTGTGGGATATGATCTCCTGGTGTGCCTGTCTGCTTAAAGCGCAGTATTGGGGTGGGAGTTACCCGATTTTCCAGGTGTTGTGTGTCTCAGTTCCCCTGGCTAGGAAAAGGGATTCCCTTCCCCCTTGCGCTTTCCAGGTGAGGCAATGCCTCGCCCTGCTTCAGCTCTCTCTGGTCGGGCTGCAGCAGCTGACCAGCACCGATCGTCTGGCACTCCCCAGTGAGATGAACCCAGTACCTCAGTTGAAAATGCAGAAATCGCCGGTCTTCTGTGTCGCTCGCGCTGGGAGTTGGAGACTGGAGCTGTTCCTATTCGGCCATCTTGCTCCGCCTCCCAAGAAAATTATTAAGGCAAAATTACAAGAATATTTTGCAGAATTGATATATTTAAAGAGGCTACTCAGTGCCTAACACAATAAATAACAACAACAACAACAACAAAAAACCCTACCAACATACATATCATTGTGAAATTTCAGAGTTCTATGGGTAGAAAAAAAGATGTTAGAAATTATCAGAAAGGAAAACTTGGTCACATATAAAAGATAAAAATTACTTTAGGGAGTTTCACTTTCTGTTAGAATGTAGTAAGTGGCAAGACATGGTTGCTCTTATACCTACAATAAGAAAAAGCCAGGAAAACTACAAGACAATCATTTATTAGACCCACCCTAGAGCTGGGAATGCAAAGAAACCTAAATGAACTAAATTCCAGAAAGCACTAAGTTTTTCATAATTAGCTTACATCCCAGGAGATCTGTCTTAGTCTGTTTGGGCTGTTGTGACAAAATATCTTAGACTGGGTAATTTGTGAACAACAGAATTTTTTTGTTTACAGTTCTGAAGGCTGGAAAGTCCAAGATCAAGACGCCAGCAGATATGGTGTCTGGTGAGGGCACCATCTGTTCCTCACATGATGGAAGGGCAAGAAGGGGCTAACATGCTCCTTCCAGTCTCTTTTATAAGGGCACTAATGCCATTCGTAGAGCTCTGTGTTCATTACTTAATCACCTCCCAAAAGCCTACCTCTTAATACACTGCCTTGGGAGCTAGGCTTCAATATATGAATTCTGAGGGGTTACGGGCATTCAGACCATCATGGGATTGGTGGGAGAAGGAAGAACGTGCCGTAGACAGGAATAAGAAGAAATTAGCTGAATTGTCAACAAACCTGCATAAGTCCTTGCATATGGACTGTCAAGACAGCAGCATCCCCAGGATCCCAGCCTTATCGCAGAGCTGCACCTTACCTGCCAGCTCCTTCCACACCAAGTGCATGGGGTTAGCACACCGATGTCTGGGGACAGGGCAGGAGAGCTGAGAGAGATTGTTCCTGTGGAGAAGCAGGACAGGTGAACTGAGACAGACCTCTCCAAAGCCCTCTGAGCCTTCACCAGTCTCTAAGCCTTCACCATCCTGTCTGCAGCAGGCTAAGGTGGGACCAAAGAAATCTTTTCAGGGGACTGCTGTACTTTCCCAAGTGCATCACAGCAACCCTCAGGGGCAGGGACAAGACAAAAGATCTGAGAGAGATTGGTGTTTGAAGGCATGAACAGCCAGGGGTAAGTCTGACCAGCAAAGAGAATTCCCCAGCAGCCCCAAAAGCTGGCAGTCAGGTTATAAAGCAGAAAGAGGTCACTTGCACCTTAAAAAGCTGACCAGTTAACTACAGAGCATAAAGGGATCCATAAAGTCTCATTGGCACTTAGAGATCTGCTGAAGGGGAAGTTGTCGTATTGTCTTAATGATATTGGAGGCCAGTGGCGGCTTATATCTAACTGAAGTTACAAATGAGCCCAGACCCAGAACAACTACACATAAAACTGACCTCACCCCCAAACACACACACACACACACACACACACACACGATCAGCATGACAGAAGGTGGTGCCCCTCATAGGAGAGGTGCTAAATGGAAGTACATGATTGTTAAAATCCGTGCACTGTTTGAGAAGGAACAGAATATTTGAATGTAGACCATAACAACTTAAAGATGGATGTCTAAATCCTAGAGCAACCACCAAAAAATAGCACAAAGATATGACTAAAACAAAAATATAATAAAGGAAAGGAAATGACCAGTTAAAAAATAGTCGGTTCACTCAAAAGAAGGCAGGAAATAGAATAAAGAGCAAAGGAGACAAATATTAGGATGACAGACTGAAACCCAAATATATCAATAATTAGGTTAAATGTAAATAAACAATTCAAGTAAAAGGCAGAAATAGTCAATCTGGATAACACGGCAGAGCCCACCTATATACTGTTTACAAAATAAATATTTTGTGTATAAAGACTCAGATGTGTCACATATAAAGTAAAAGAGCACATGCAAATGCCAGTTACAAGAAAGCTGGCTTGCTATATTCATATCAAGGTAGACTCCAAGGCAAAGAGTAATACCAGAGATGAAGACAGACATTTCATAATAATTAAAGAATTCATTCACTGAGAAGGTCTAACATCTTAAACATGTATGCACCTAATCACAAAGCGTCAAAATATGTGGAGAAATCATTGATGAATCCCATTCATCCATAAAGGCAGAAATTGATTAATCACAGTCATAGTTGGAGATTTTAACGCTTCTAGATAATACTGGTAGACAATGAAAAATCAGAAAGGCTATAGAAGATTTGAACAGCCCTACCAACCAATTTGACCCTATTAACATGTGTAAAGTACTAACTACATTAAACATCTGCAGACCACACATGTTCTGAGAAAGGGTTCAGAGAGGAGAAGGAATGCTGGAGGAGGAAAGACCAAGCAGGTGATGGCTGAAGAAGAAATTTAATTGGCAGGAGGTGTGGAAAACCAAAGTGTTGAATAGAGAATGCGATGTAAGCCTTTTTCTCCTTCTCCTCATTAAATGTCTACATTACTCGATGCACTTTACAAGGTGGATTTTGTTTGGGAGGTATGAAAAGGTACTGACTTCTATTTTGTGGTGGTTGTGGGGTGAAGCTAGAGGTTTCCTGTGAGAAGTCAACCATATTGGGCTATGGTTCTGAGTCCCACCCAGGATGTTTAAGGCAGAGGAGCCACCTTCAGCTCAGACGCAAGACAGGTGAAGGCCTTCATCATGACTGCCAGAGAGGGAGGAGGCCCTCCTGGCACCACCATGGAGGTCCTTAAATCTACCACCCTGGCAGAGGTGAGCTGTGAGATGGCCCTGGCTTTGGTGGGACCGCCTTTTGAAGGTTGTCTGGAACTGGATGAGAAGTGCTCATGGATATAAGGTTAGGAGCAGTTTCTCCAAGAAACTCCCTCATAAAACTACAGGAGGATGGTGTTTGAGCTAGTCTTGATGGAGACACTCAAGCTCTTGAGAAATGGGATTATTTCCTGGAAGGTGAAAACAGGATCACTGCAGAGATACTTGGGTGAATTTCACTCCCTGGCTCCAGCCTCATCTACTGCTGCAGGTTGACCTGGAGCCTGGAGTCTTGTGGGGCTTACTGCCCGAAGCTGTAGACACTCAGGGAAGGGGTGGGTACTACCAAGGTGAGGACTACTGAGGCAGCCTTGTGTTGTGAGTAGACGAAGCAGTAGAAGTGCTACAGAATGGGCCAGGCCCAGCGGTGAAGAAGCAACAAATCAGTGGAATGTTTGTAATGTTTTGGTCTTAGGAATTATACCAGGACTCAAAATCACAAAGCCTCTCTGTGGTCGAATGCCAGCCAGCCCTCACACAGGCATATGGCGGTGTGGGGAAATACTGGGATCCATGTGGCAAACTCCTGACCACACATCAACAGAGGGGTCAAAGACCCTCTGTGTCAGACTTGAGGAACTTGTAGAGAGTCATAAGCTGGGTAAACACAATTTTGAAAATCAGGCCTATGGGAGTGTTTACAGCAAAATAACAAGAAGAAAAATTTAGGCTTCACCAGCAACCAGGGAGGATCCCAGAATCTCCTTGGCTGATTTCTTGTGACACCCCTTTCTTTGGCTTACAGATGGCTGTCTTCTCCCTGTCTCCTCACATGGTCTTCCTTCTGTACATGTCTGTGTGGGTGCCCGAAGAGGGAGGCACATGTTGAAAAGAAGACCAAGGTAAGGAGACCCAAAGGGGACAGAAATCTCAAAGGGTTATTGGTTAAGCTGCTCACTGTCTGGTACATGGTGGAGCCACCCTGTGCCATCTCCCTCTTGCAAGCCTCAGGAAAGTCTAAAAGGTTCCTTTGGCTGGAGGAGAAAATGGGAGGCTGAGCCCTGTGGGCTTCAAGGCTGCAACAGAGGAGCTATACACAGATTACACAGATCACAGGGATCCACCTTGGGGAAGGAAATCCACTTTATCCATTTTTTAACAGTGACAAAATCCTACAAATTAAATAGATCAATCCATGAAGTATGCAGCTCATTTGGAGCTCACGACAGACAAATGAAAATGCAAGGGCAAAGAAAATATACCAAATGCTGTCAGAAGCTGAGCCAACCATATTCTCTTGTCCTGTGTGTTCGTTTGCTAAGTTTGCCTCATAACTAAGTATCACAGACTGGGTGGCTCAAACCATAGAAACTTATTCTTCTCACAATTCTGAAGGCTGAAAGTCCAAGATTAAGATGTCAGCAGGGCTGATTTCTTCTGACGCCCCTCTCTTTGGCTTACAGATGGCCGTCTTCTCCCTGTCTCCTCACATGGTCTTCCTTCTGCACGTCTGTGTGGGTGCCCAAATTTCCTCTTCTTATAAGGACACTACCCTAATGACCTCATTTTCACTTAATTACTTCTTTTCTCTTCTTTTATTTTTAGATGGAGTCTAGTTCTGTCTCCAGGTTGAAGTGCAGTGGCGTGATCTCAGCTCACTGCAACCTCCACCTCCCAGGTTCAAGTGATTCTCCTGCCTCAGTCTCCCAAGTAGTTGGGATTATAGGCACATGCCGCCACCACACCCAGCTAATTTTTGTATTTTTAGTAGAGATCGGGTTTCACCGTGTTGGCCAGGATGGTCTCGATCTTGTGATCCACCCACCTGAGCCTCTCAAAGTGCTGGAATTACAGGCGTGAGCCACTGCACTTGGCCACTTAATTATTTCTTTAAAGGTTCTATCTCCAAATTCCAAGGTACTGGGAGCTAGGGCTTCAGCATTTGAATTTTGGTGAGACACACTTCAACCCATAACATCCTCCATGCACAGCGTCTTCTTTCTGCTAAGTTCCTGGAAAACACTGTTGCTGTTCCCTAGATCATAAACACTGCATCTGTTTTCATTCCTGATATCTTTTCCAGATATTTTCTCCCCTGAATCTTCTGTTTCTATGAATGTGAAAAACATATTCCAAATTTTATCTGACCTCTCCAGACTGTCTTTTCAGAGACAGACTTCCTGAGAAATGCATGCCTCCCCTACATGCTACAGGTTGTTTTATTGTGATTTCATTTAGTCCTCTAGAAAAAGTCAAGAAACCTGAAAACTACATAGGCAAAAAAAAAAAAAAAAAAAAGACTGTCTTTTACATCTTTCAGACATTCTAGTCTGTCATGGCCCTCTTTCAGCCCCTGCCCCACCTCCAATCCAGCCCATCCAGTAAGACTTTGGGAACTTATCTGAGAACACCCTGAAAGGGTTAGAATACACAACTGTGTAACACCATGTCCAGCACATGGCATAAAGAAGGATGAAGATAGCCAGGCCCGGTGGCTCATGCCTGTAATCCCAGCACTTTGGGAGACAGAGGTGGGCAGATCACCTGAGGTCGGGAGTTCGAGACCAGCCTGACCAACATGGAGAAACCCTGTCTCTACTAAAAATACAAAATTAGCTGGGCATGGTGGCCTATGCCTGTAATCTCAGCTACTTGGGAGGCTGAGGCAGGGGAATCACTTGAACCTGGGAGGCAGAGGTCGCAGTGAGCCGAGATTGCGCCATTGCACTCCAGTTTGGGCAACAGAGCAAAGCTCTGTCTGAAAAAAAAAAGAAGAAGGTCGAAAATTGAAGATGAGAGAGCAATTCACAGGGCTGAGAAGAGTAGCCCCAGGGAATAGTAAGTCATGTGAGAACCCAGAATAGAGAAGACAGCCAGAGTAGCCCCTATGGAGCAAAGGTTGGAGGAAAGCCTTCTAGAAACATTGCTTGAGTTGTGAGGATCTTGCTTCTTTTCAGCTGTGTCTCCACCAACCTCCTTATGAAAAAACCTACACTCTAACCAATAGTAGTTATCATTCCCCAAACTCACTGTGCTTTCCTCTTTGCCTCAGCTGAAATCTTGCCCTCTGTGTGGAATATTTCTTCTGCCCCAACCTCAACCTATTGAAATTCTATCCTTTCATGAAGATCAAGTTCCAGTGTTGCATAAGGCCTTTAGTCATCATCACATTTGGGAAGTCTTCCCCCAGTCTGAGCTCTCAATGTATTTCTTGATGCCTCCTTCCCTGAAAGATTTGCGTAGAAATGGAAGAGGCCACCTAAGGGGAACTACAATGGGTTTTGGTGTGATGGCAATGATGAGGAGTATTTGTTGAGCATTTATTATACATCAAGCACATGCTCAATGCATTTCTCACTTATCCTTCATAACCCTTGAAAGTGGCTATTATTATTTGTCCCATTTTACAGAGGAGGAAATAGCAGCTCACGGACACTTGTCACATAACAAGACAGTGGAAGAGTCAGGATTCAAACACAGATTTGCATGACTCCAGAGCCCATGTTCTCAGTCACTATGGACCTGGGTCCTAAGATCAATTATAGCAGTTACTTGCTTTGTGATTTTATATAACTCAATCTCTCTGAATCTCACTTTCCTCATCTGTAAAATGGAATGATAGTACCTTGTTGGGGTTAGCATGAGGATTAAATGAGATTACTTGCCTAAAATACCTTGCAGAGTGTGAGCTGTCTTGATAATTCATGGTGCATATAACTAATGGTCTCCCTTTCTAGAATGTAAGCTTCTATAGAACAGAAAATTAGTCTTATTCACCTGATATTTCCCTCAGCTTGTAGCAGAGTGATTGGTGCACAATACTTACCAACGGAACACATTATTTATTTTCTTCCCTGATAGGCTTTAAAAACGGAGTCTTTCTGAGATGGATTTCAGGCCATCCTGGGCTAGGTTGAAGCATGGGACACAAAATCTCTTCTAACCTAAAATTCTTTTTTTTTTTTTTTTCCTTGAGATGGAGTCTCGCTCTGTCGCCTAGGCTGGAGTTCAGTGGCATGATCTTGGCTCACTGCAACCTCTGTCTCCCGGGTTCAAGCAATTCTCTACCTCAGTCTCCTGAGTAGCTGGGATTACAGGTGCCTGCCACCATGCCTGGCTAATTTTTGTATTTTTAGTAGAGATGGGGGTTTCACCATCTTTGCCAGGCTGGTCTTGAACTCCTAACCTCGTGATTTACCTGCCTCAGCCTCCCAGAGTGCTGGGATTACAGGTGTGAGCCATTGCACGTGGCCTTTGACATTCTAATCTAGAAACTATTCATGGAGAATTTTCTCTCTTCCAGTTACTTCCTAAGTCCCAAGAGAATTTCATGCAATAGTGTTAATATTTTGTCTTGCCCAGAGCTAGAGTTAAATAGGGTAACCAACCACCTTGGTTGGGCTGGGTCTGTCTCAGTTTTAGAACTGAAAAGCCTCAGCTGGGCGTGGTTGCTCACACCTGTAATCCCAGCACTTTGGGAGGCTGAGGCAGGCAGATCACCTGAGGTCAGGAGTTCAAGACCAGCTTGGCCAACATGGTGAAACCCTGTCTCTACTAAAAATAGAAAGAAAAAAAAATTAGCTAGGCATGGTGGCACATGCCTTTAATCCCAGCTAGTCAGGAGACTCAGGCAGGAGAGTCACTTGAACCCAGGAAGCAGAGGTTGCAGTGACCCAAGATCATGCCACTGCACTCCAGTTTGGGTTCTGTCTCAAAAAAAAAAAAAAAAAAAAGAAAAAAAATTCAGCCCCAAGAAACCCCTGAGATGGATTTCAGGCTCAGGCAAACTGGGAGACAGTTGGTCACCCTATAGTTGAACAAAAAGATTCATGATCATAATAATGATAATTGATTGAATACTTACTACATATCAAGTACAATGCATATGCTTTATAGATGTACTTTCAACCCAATTCTGCCTGCAACTCTAGAAGCTAATGATTCTGTGGAAGCAGATGTAACAATTCACAGCACAGACCTTAAAGAAATTCTTAGGAAAGGATGAACCTCCAGAAAGAATTGAAACAGTTTTCCATAGGTTCCTCTCACATGTGGCTTTGGAGGGGCACAGGTGTTCATGTTTGCTTGCCCCAGAAGTAGCAGAGGGAGGAGCCAAGCTTCCTGTTGACTGTTCTGAATCTCACTTACTCAACTACAGGTTCTCCTTTATACAGCTTCATAAATCCTACATCACCCTTCATATAGGCCGCCCTTAAATCAAGGATTTGCAAATCGCACAGCAGCACAGGACCATCAAAATGACCGTGCGAGCTGAAACCACGCTAAGTAATCTTACTCATCAATGAGAAAAGTTACATTTATTTTATGATATTTAAACTTTTTTTTCAGACTGGACATGGTAGTTTATGCCTTTCCTTTGGGAGGCCAAGGCAGGAAGATCATTCGAGCCAGGAGTTTGAGGCCAGCCTGGGCAATATAGCGAGACCCTGTCTTTACAAAATAATTTAAAAATTAGCTGGATGTGGTGGCATGCGCCTGTCATCCGCTGCTTGTGAGGCTGAGGCAGGAGAATCACTTGAGCCCAGGAGTCTGAGGCTGCAGTGAGCCGTGATCGTGCCACTGCTCTCTAACCTGGGTGACAAAGCAAAACACAGTCTCTAAAATAATGAAAATAAAGAGTTTTTTTCAAAATGTTAAAAACTCTCTTACTGTCAATCATAAATGTATAGGAAAATGAAAAAAGAGTAAAACTAATATTTATATAGTAGATCATAACTTAAAACATCAGAAACATTGAGAATTGAAGTATTAAATTGAAGTATTTTATTTCCTTATAAAAAAATCCATCATGAGTGGTGTGAATAATGCTTGCTTCTCATCATACAACTTATGATAATAGAGCAAGCATTTTTTCTACACCTTGGCAAATTGTCATGCTCCTTTCTAAGTTTGGATCAGCTTCCAACATTTTCTCATTTGCATTTTCAATATTGTAAAATAGATCCAAGAACACCTTTGATGTGAAGTTTTTTGCCAGTATTATTTTCTCTAGGGCATCTTCATTCATCTTTTTAATCACAACCACTTTCCTCATTTTTGTCAATAATTTTACCTTCATTAAGTTTCTCTGGCTTCATAGCTGGAAATTCTCACACTCAGGTGTTTCTTCTATTTACATTCAATTAGAAATCACTTCTAGGGCTGGACACAGTAGCCCATGCCTGTAATCTCAGCAGTTTTGGGAAGCTGAGGCTGGAGGATCAATTGAGGCCAGGAGTTCAAGGCCAGCCTTGGCAACATAGTGAGACCCCCCCCCAACCCTGACAACTCCCAAAAACACACAGAAAGTGAAAGCCTGTAGTTCTAGCTACTCAAAAGACTGAGGTGGAAGAATTGGTAGTTTGAGGCCACAGTGAGGCACCACTGTACTCCAGCCTGGGTTACAGAATGAGACCCTGTCTCTAAAAAATTAAAAAATTTTTACAGAAAAAGTCACTTTTAACATTCTCCCTTTTTGTTTTCTTGCTTCACTTTTATTTTTATTGGCCAATTCCTTCTTTTGATTTTCTATTTATGTAAAATATCACATGGATTTATCACCAGGAGACAAGGAAACAACACAACTACAGTCTTTGCAGTCTGTGTATGAACTTAATAACAGATGCACACGACAGACATTGAAAGAAGTCACATGATTAGTCATGGTTGTATTGCACATCTATTATTTGTGTAGGGATTTGTGGACTGAAGAGATAGCAGCGATGTCTGCGATTGGTGGTATTTATCCAATTGCTCACAATTAATATATTATGGTAACTGGAATATAAACTGTGATCCCAATTGTTCCTTAAGGTTTTATTAACATCTCAGAAGGAACCTGTTACAATATTTCCAAAATATCAGAGAAGAGATTGCAATTAAAATCTACTGTAGTATTTCCCAGCATTTCTTTAGATTTGCCTTTAGATCTGAGGTTGGGTGCAATACAAGTCTAGTGCTAATTAACTAAATTGTGCCAAACAAAAATTTGTACATATCAGAACCAGACAAAAAGAGGACTGATGGTAGTATAAATGTTTCACCTCTACATGGTCTCCTCTGCTAAGTTCCTCCTTAAAAAGTATCCATTTCCTGTCCTGTGGATATTTTACCTCTCTCAAAGTTGTGGAATGCAAATAAGGGGAAATCAATATTTGAAGTCTGTGTATATGACCAACAGCTGGGTAATGGATTATTTACCCATTTGCTGAATGCCTACTAGGTGCTTTTAACTGTTTTTAACTGTTAGGTGCTTTATATAAAAATTTCAACAATCAACAGAACATACGTATGAGGTAGGCAATATTGTGCTCGTTTCACACTACAGATGACGCAACAGCCTTAAGAGATGAAGTAATTTGACCAAGGTATAGATAAAACGGTGGAGCCAATATTCGAACACAAGTCTGCCTAAAGGTAAGCCCCTGGCTTTCACCCTTCACTCTTTTACCTCCCGTATGTGCTGAAGCATTGTCCCTTTATTTCCTATATGAGCTGAGCACCTGGAATCTCATACCTCAGTGCTGGTCACCAACACAGCATCGACAAGATAGTTCTATGAACTTGTCACAGAGTTCTGGAAAACAAATCTCTTTTGATAAATAAGTTTTAAATGTAAAGTTTTAAATTAGAAAATTAAATGTTTTAAGCCTCTCCAGGGATTCCAATTGTTCCTAAGGTTGTACTGACTGCTCAAAGGAACCTGTTACAGTATTTCCAAAATATCACAGAAGAGATTACAATAAAAAGCTGCAGTAGTACTTCCCAGCTTTTCTTCTTGACAGCGGCCATATATGAAAAGCAGGTCCCCCGATCTGCCTGGGCAGTTTCATCCCTGCAGAGCTGGGATGAATGACAAATTCAAAACCTCTATTTACACGTGGATTTGAACAAGAAATCTCCAGGAAGCAGATTTGGAGAGATGGGATCCAGATACCTCCTAAGCCTCTGGTTTTCAAATTTGTCTGCACGTTGGAATCACCTGGCCATCTTTGTAAAACTGCTGATGCCTGTATGTGCCCCCTCCCACGACTCTGATTTCATTGGCTCAGGGTGAAGCCTCAGCATCATAATTTTTTTTTCTTTCTTTCTTTCTTTTTTTTTGAGATAGAGTCTCACCCTGTTGCCCAGGCTGGAGTGCAGTGGCGCAATCTCAGCTCACTGCAACTTCCACTTTCCAGGTTCGGGCAATTCTCATGCCCCAGCCTCCTGACTAGCTGGAAATGCAAGTGCACAACACCATACCCCGCTAATTTTTTGTATTTTTAGTGGAGATGGGGTTTCACCATGTTGACCAGGCTGGTCTCGAACTCCTGAGCTCAGGCAATCCACCTGCCTTGGCCTCCCAAAGTGCTGGGATTACAGGCATAGCCACCACGCCCAGCCAGAATCATAATTTTTAAAGGCTTCCCAGATGAGTCTGATATGTGGCAAAGTCTGAGAACCACCGACCTAGGTAACCTAATCAGAAAAGATTTCCACAGATGTACTAATGATATTAACTATTAGTACTTAGGGTGTGTTTTAATTAAGTTATAGCTGTGAATGATAATGGCTAACATGTGAATCACTTAAATCACTATGAAAGATATTTTTTAAACAAAGACTATAGACTGAAAAATAAGAAGCTATGCAAATTATGCAAAAGCAACACAAAACAATGTTATGGTGTGTGTGTGTGCGTGTGTGTGTGCACATGTGCAGATGTGACTGGCTAATTGCACACTATAAGCACTCTGAGATTGGGCTGGTTGTCAATGAAGACTTCAGCATTACATGTAAGACAACATATTGATGTGTTACTTTGTAATTATAAATAGATTTTATAATTCATTGTTTTGGGTTTGTTTCTAAAAGAGATTATTCCTTTTGGGCTATAACCTCCAGGTGGAGAAAGGAGGCTGCACTAAGAATGGGCCAAGTCATCAGACAGCTGAAGATAATATAGGAAAATAGAAATAAACAAGGAGTAACTTAATTTTCTCCCAGACTTTGGCATACGCACAAAACAAGAAGTCATTCTCTCTCCTAAAAGAAAGGGCACTATTTGTACCTTTAGAGACTGTCTTGTTCTGAATCATTTTTCCCATCTGTTTTGTGGGAGAGATACAAGCTGATTTTTCCCCTAACCATCATGGAGATTTCATTTTAATTGGTGCACTACTGAAGTGACTAAACGAAGTGCAGGAAAACCTCTTGAGGTTGCAAGAGTGAGCAAAAATAAGGCAGAGGGACCTTAATATATACACAGGTAAGATCAAAAATTACGAGGAAGTTTTCTAAAATGATTGCACAGAATGACGGGTTCTGGGATATTTGTTATTGCCAAGAAAAGAGTACCTTGAAGACATTGCAGACTACAGAACTGGAAGTAGCCCAAAGAGGCATAAGAAAAATAATAATAATAACAAAAGTCACTTATTGAGTGGTTACAATATTTCAGCTTACCATGTTAAGCACCTTGCTTTCATTGTTTTATTTTATCTTTATAAGGCAATATACTATGATCAGCCTGATTTTACAAATGAACATGAGATTAAGTAATTTATCCAAGGTCACATGTCTCATAAGAAACAATGTGGTGCCCTATCAAGGCACTTAACCTCTGGGCTAACCACTGCTCTTAGCAGTAAGGGTGATGTTTCCCAAAGCAGGCACTAGAAACGACAAGCATGATACCACCAACAAAGGCAAAAAGATTCCATGGTCAGATTCACAGAGTAAAACTCTTTTACTAAGGACATGTTTGTAATATGCTAATGTAAATTAAGAAAATAAAAGAGATGGCGATCACATGATTTGACTTTAGAGTTTTATTTTTACAGATGATGGTGTGAAATATGCTGTGGAAAATGCTGTTTCAGGTTGGTTTCCTTACGGAGATGATAAAATGAATTCTCATGGGGAGGGGTAATGATTGAGAGGATCTAGTGGTGATGGACCTGCCTGCCCCTAGAGACTCAGCTGGAGGGAGGTCTGAGGCTGAATGTGGGGAACGTGAGGGGCTGACAAAGAAAGATAACACAGAAATGGGGAACAGAGAGGAGGCCAAACTGAAAAAATCAAAGCAGAACTGTGTCCAACACAAGGAAGTGGCTCAGCAGTCAGCAGATGGGATATAAGCAGATACAAGGAGGGAATTAAGGAGTAAGGCAGAACTGAGTTTCTCGAACAATGACAAAAGGTGGGGCAGGGGCATCAGGAACAGCTTTGAAGTTTATGCGTAAAAATTGGGCTCAGAGTCAGGACTGATAAGAGGCAAGCTTGGCATCTCAGAGTTCCAGAAAGAAAGGAAGTACAAAAACAAAAAAACCCTACATTGACAGCGATATGTCAAAAGGCCACAGGAACCAACTGAAAGAGCTCCCAATGGCCAAAGCTGGAACAATGTGAGCAACAAAACAAAGTAGTACTAAATTATAACTCATAGTATAATATAAATATCCATATAGCCACACTGATATTAATAAGTGATTAGATAAATTAATAAATGGGGAGGAGAGATGAATCTCCCATGTAGATGAATTCTGAAGAACTTATGTAGATACTCCGCCCTCAAGGCAGGAGAACATAAATCCTCACTCCTTTAGTGTAAGTTGTACGTAGTAAATTCCCTGCAGAGTACAGCAGGGAAGGGGTGGGAGGAGAGTCAATTTACAGTCAAGAAACCTGACAAACATTACTTCAGCAGGGCTATTGATATGGTTTTGCTGTGTCCTTACCCAAATCTTATCGTGAATTCCCACCTGTTGTGGGAGGGACCTGGTGGGAAGTAATTGAATCATGGAAGCAGGTCTTTCCCATGCCATCCTCGTGATAGTGAGTAAGTCTCACGAGATCTGATAGTTTTAAAAAGGGGAGTTTCCCTGCACACACTCTCTTCTCTTGTCTGCCAACCTGTGAGACGTGCCTTTCACCTACCGCCATGATTGTGAGGCCTCCCCAGCCACATGGAACTGTGAGTTCATTAAAGCTCCTTCTTTTGTAAATTGCCCAGTCTCGGGTATGTCTTTATTAGCAGCATGAAAACGGACTAATACAATGATCAAAGCCAATATCAATAGTGATGAATTATGTTGAGAACACAGACCCTCAAAACACCTTAACAGGAATGGTACTTTATCACTGTGATCTTCCTTCCAAAAACCCATAGCCCCAGTCTAATCATGAGAAAACATCAGATAAATTCCAGTAGGGGAGTAGCCTACAAAATGCTTGATCAGTACTCCTCAAAACTGTCAAAGTCACCAAAAACAAGAAAAGTCTGAGAAACAGTCACCAGGAGCCTAAGGAGACATGGCAAGTAAGTGCCACATGGAACCCTGGATGGGATCCAGAGGGAGAAAAAGGACATTAAGTAGAAACTAAGGAAATGTGAGCAAACTATGGACTTTAGTTCACAATAATGTATCAATACTGGTTTATTGGTCATACCAAACCCACCATAAGGATGGTGATATTAGCAATGGGGAAAACTGGGTGACAGAGGACTGTACTGTGCAGGAGAACTCTATACTGTCTTTTCAATTTTCCTGTGAGTCTAGCACTGTTCTACAAAGTAAAGTTTATTAAAAAAACAACAACAAAAGTTTGAGCTCTCGCATTCCCCTCCCCGCCACCTTATGTTTAGGACCTGTTATGGGTTGAATTATTTACCCCCAAAATGCATATGTTCAAGTCCTAACACCTAGGACCTCAGTATGACTTTATTTGGAGATGAGGCCTTTACAGAGGTAATCAAGGGAAAGTGAGATCATTAGAGTGAGCCCTAATCCATTATGACTAGTGTCCTTATAGAAAAGAGCTATGCATAGAGGGAAAACACAGGGAGAAGATGGGAATCTACAAGGCCAAAGAGAGAGGCCTAGAACAACTCTTTCCTTTGCAACCCGCAGAAGGATTCTGACAACATTTTGGTTTGGTCTTCCAGACACCAGAACTGGGAGATGATAAATTTCTCTTGTTGAAGCCACCTGGTTTGTGATATTTTGTTATGGCAGTCTTTGCAAACTAATACAGGGGCCAAAGAGGAGGGGTTCCACTCGATTGCCCCAGAGCAGAAGGATATAGGAGCTGGTGCTTTGAGTTGGAAGCGGCAAAGACCTAAACCGTGGAGGCTGATTTCCCAGTGTTACGAAGCAGGGTGGAGGCTTAGAGTTTCTTTGAAATCCTTGCCCCGCTTACACAGGGCTTCCCAGACATTGGGGTGTTATCACGGTTAGATTCTGCAAGCCACAGCCTCAGATTCTGGAAGAATGTCTGTGACAAAGCTTGCAGATAGTAAATCAGACCACCAGGAAAGGAGATCCCCTGGATTTTGGTGTCCCAAAGGCACCGAGAAGGATGATGACCACAAGTGATGGAGAGGGGGCCAGCCGGGCACGGTGGCTCATGCCTGTAATCCCAGCACTTTGGGAGGTCAAGGTGGGCAGACCATGAGGTCAGGAGATCGAGACCATCCTGGCTAACACGGTGAAACCTTGTCTCTACTAAAACTACAAAAAAAAAATTAGCTGGGGGAGGTGGCGGGCGCCTGCAGTCCCAGCTACCCGGGGGGCTGAGGCAGGAGAATGGCGTGGACCTGGGAGGCGGAGCTTGCAGTGAACAAGGATCGTGCCACTGCACTCTAGCCTGGGTGACAGAGTGAGACTCCGTCTCACAAAAACAAAACAACAACAAAAAAAAACAGCTTCCTTTCTCTCATTTTTGAAGCACCACATAAGCCCCAAGGATCCTGTTATTATAACCTTACGAAAGAGAATGGTTTCCCTAATGTGTAATTTTGATAAGATTTTTCAACCCTTAAAAGCAAAGGCTCAGATCCACAGTTAATTGAGAAATGTAACTTTTGTTGTTGTTGTTGTTGTTGTTGTAGAGACGGGACTTGTTCTGTTCCCCAGGCTGGTCTTGAACTCCTGGCCTCAAGCAATCTTCCCACCATGGCCTTTCAAAATGTTGGGATTATAGGAGTGAGCAAACACATCTGGTCAGAAATGTGACATTTTTGATCCAATGGTTGGGGTTCAAATTCAAGCTTGTTAAACAAATTAAGAAAATCAAAATCATCTATAACCCATCATGTTATACCCATAACTTTCCAGAACCAGGTTGGCTCCTACAGATAAGTTTACAATAGGCAGAATGCTGGCAACATTCTATGAGCTGTGGTTGCTTTCTCTAGGCTCTCTGTGATTGGTTGCCTTCCAGGAGAGTCCAAAATCAAGACTGGGACGAGGGGCTGTTGCTTCAGGCTTGAGCCAGATGTTAGATCTCCCCAGCAAGAGCATAACATCCACTCTGACAGGGAAAATGCAGAGGACCTACCACCAGAGTATGAAATTCTTTTTTTTTTTTTTTGAGACGGAGTCTCGCTCTGTCACCCAGGCTGGAGTGCAGTGGCCGGATCTCAGCTCACTGCAAGCTCCGCCTCCCGGGTTTACGCCATTCTCCTGCCTCAGCCTCCCGAGTAGCTGGGACTACAGGCGCCCGCCACCTCGCCCGGGTAGTTTTTTATATTTTTTAGTAGAGACGGGGTTTCACCGTGTTAGCCAGGATGGTCTCGATCTCCTGACCTCGTGATCCGCCCGTCTCGGCCTCCCAAAGTGCTGGGATTACAGGCTTGAGCCACCGCGCCCGGCCCAGCGTATGAAATTCTGAAGCGTCACCCATCGGACTTCTCAGCCTGGCCCTCAAGACAACCGGGTTATCACTGATTCCAGATTCTCCTTATTCCAGACTCCACCCCCTGCAGTGTTCTACGTCTTCTGAAAGGGCCGGTGCAGGGCGCCCGTGACTTGTCATTTTTCCTAGGTCAGCACATCCTTGTTCTCACCGTTGGAAGTAAAGGCTGAAAAATCTGATTTGGTTACACCTGGCTTACTGGCACTATTTACTGGTGTGCACAGCAGATTTGATTTATGATAAGTCTGTTGAAAATGTCACTTTGGGGCTTTGAGGGGTGGTGGGGGTCAGGGGGGTGGATGCTGAACTTTGTTTTGGAAAAGAGGGTGGGACTTTTGCCTTTGCTTTTCAAATAGGAGGAAAAATTAAGTTCAGTTTGATTCCTAAAGAATCAAAAAGTGGAGCTAAATAAAAATCATACCAATAGGCATTTGGGAGAGCCCAAGCCTTTTTCTTTTCCAGGAGAAACTTGAGCTTGAGTTTTCAAAACGAACGAAATATTTCCAAGGAAGTAAAAGTGGGCCTCCTTTGCCGGCCATCCCTCTTCCCCCATACCCTCTTCCTCTTTTCTCCTCCCTTCCTTCCCCTTTTCTTTTTTCATCTGCCCTTCAGTCACCATCTGTACTACTGTAGGAAATGGGAAAAAGACCTACACTAAATCAGCATCCTACTCTACCTCTTACAAAGTTGGGAAAAAAATCTTTAAAAAAAAATGTTTGAAATTAATGCGCATCTATCCAGATCTCTGTTTGAACAAAGGCTGTCATTTCGGATAAAGACACGGTTTTCCGAGATCGTGGAGAGCCCAAGTGACGAGCTTTAAAAACCCTGACAACCACCAGTCTTGTTTCGGGTCATGAGTGCACCATTGGTTACCCTGATGTTGAGTCAGCATTCTCCAGACCACATAAAGCTCAGGTCTAGCTTCACAAAGTGAAAGTGCTGAATTATATCGAAACCGTAGGAAAAAAAAAAAAAAATAAGCCAACCCTGTCTCGAGTTTCTAAGTCTCCACTCCCACAGTTTTGTTTTTATCTGGAATTACAGTAAACTCATTTCGACGTGGTTGCGGCATGTGGTATTCTGAGTAAATGACTCTTCTACCTAATTGCAAGTTGCCACATACTTTCTACAGTCCTTCTTCCTTTCCCTGCGCTAGCTCCTCTATCAGTTTCACCCCCTTGCAGGTCCAGACTTGTCTCCTTTTCTGGGTGGGGCAATAGGTTGGTGGCCTAGGATACACCATGGTGGGCAGGACTTCAGAATTCAGGCACAGGCTGGGTGCAGTGGTTTACACCTGTAATTCCAGTACTTTGGGAGGCCAAGGCTGGCGGATTACTTGAGGTCAGGAGTTCAAGACCAGCCTGGACAACATGGTGAAACCCCATCTCACTAAAAATTCAAAAATTAGCCCGGCATTTTGAGGCAGGAGAATCGCTTGACTCCAGGAGGCAGTGGTTGCAGTAAGCTGAGATCGTGCGACTGCACTCCAGCCTGGGTGACAGGTCGACTCTGTCTCAAAAAAAAAAAAAAAGAAAAATTAAAAAAAAGAAGAGTTTAGGCACCAAGTCAACCAGAGTTGAACTGTGTGCATCCTGGGAGTCCTGGAGCCCCTTGGGGAACTCCTGACCGCCCTGTGTTGGGGACGGAGAGTCAGGAAGGTCTGCGCTCAGATTCTTCCTCTGCTATGGCTTCTGATTACTCTATGACCGCTGGCAAACTGTGACCTTACCTGTAAAGTAGGAACACTAATACCCCCTCACAGGACTGTTGAAAGAACTGGAGATGATGTATGTAAAATCATTTGGCACAGAGTAGGAGACAGGGAATGTTAGTTCTTTTCTTATGTCCTCATCCTTCACATCACAACCTGCTCAATAATCTGAAGCCACGTCCCAATCTCTCTTCCTCCTTCTAGGATGGTCTCTCCCTGCCTTGGTGCCTATCTCCTCTGCAGGAGGGTAAGCTTCTCCTCCCACTGGGCTCTACTGCTCACCTAGCTGCACTGGCTGCTGAGCTTCAGACCACAGATTAGTATCCTGGGTGGTCCCCAATGACTGAATTACACTCGCTAATGCCAATCGGTGTTGATGCTGGTCTCAACTTCGCCTGAGTATGCACTGTCCTTTGACCACTATGCCTCAGGCCAGTGGGCCTCCTTCCCCAGCCTGGCCTCTGCAGCCAGAGTAGAGCCCCAGGTCACTCCCTATGCTCAGAGGAGCCCTGCATCTCATCTCCCTCCCTCCCTACCCACCCACTTCCCTGCTGCAGGTCCTGCCTTTGTGCCAAGACCTGCTTCCATTATGTCACATGCCCTCCATGGATGGCTAATTTGCAAAGAATCAAAACTCAAAAAACACATTTATAGCTTAACCATATTGAGTCTAACTGTCTCTTTGATCATTTCAAAGGCAACTCAGGGCCTTAAAAAGTCTTAGAATTGGCTTCCTAAGCACCAAGCCTTCTGGAAAATGGAAAGTACAGGAGTAGGGTTAGGAGAATAATCTGAATGGTACTGGTCCCAAGACACTGCTGAAAATTGGGTGACTTTAAGTAAATTGCTTAATGTTTCTAAGCCTAAGTTTTCTTATCTGAAAGGAAGACAATTATACTTGACTCATGAGGTCTAAGGATCATGTAAATAAAAGGACTTGGTTAATTTTAAAATTCCTGATATCATCTTGATGCTTCTATTTTCATAAAA
Organism: Chlorocebus sabaeus; assembly: GCF_047675955.1. Classification (NCBI taxonomy): domain Eukaryota; kingdom Metazoa; phylum Chordata; class Mammalia; order Primates; family Cercopithecidae; genus Chlorocebus; species Chlorocebus sabaeus. The sequence continues at coordinate 12,246,700 of NC_132930.1, read as the reverse complement.
GCAGGGATTTGGGCTTCTTTAGCTGTTTAGGCCTTGAGGGGGAAAAAGGGTCACCAAATTATAATTTCACTATAATAGTCTGTTCATGGTCCAGCTCTCTGAATAGACTATTAGCTTCTTGAGGCCAGGTATTGTGTTGGCTACTCTATAACCAGCTAGCACCAGCTTAATGTCCAGCTCAATGAACTTTCACTGGATGCATGACTTCACCAGGTACGTCACTGTCCTGGCCAAGCCTGGTGATCATGTTTCTATCATGTTCTATCTGCAGGAAGAATCCTGCCAGCCTGGCAGAAGCTACATCAAGTGAGGAGAATTGCTCCCCTCCCCTACTTCCTACTGCCAATCCCACCAAGACACAGTGAGGACATTCCAGCAAAATGCACAGGAGGTCAATAAAATCCAAGGAGCTCCCTGATGCCTTCTGTGCCACTGCCCACAGGACACCGTAAACTGGGCCAGCTGGGCTTAGGCCATGCAGAATGGTCAGCTGAGGGCAGAAACAGCCTTTCTCCCACCAATCAGGCAGCTTCTACCACTTGACCTTCCCTCTGCCCCCAGGAGGCTTTCTAAAAGACAACTGGTGAAAACGAGGCCTTCATTCACTCCTTCCTTCCTTCCTTCATTCTACAAACATGAATTGGACACCTATTATGTCCCAGTGACTGTGTTAGATGTTGAAGAGGCAGAGTCCAGGCCCGCAAAGAACCCTGGGACTCCTGAGGGAAACAAACAAGGAAATAGACAATGACAATACAGCGTGATGAGAGCCAGGACAGAAGCAAGCACGTGCTGTCAGAGCACACAGGGGCCTCCGTGAATGATCTTGCAGAACGTGGGGTGGAGGGTGCCGCTCCAGAGAGCTTTGGGTAGGCTGGAATTTAACCTCTTGAAGGATGAGAGGCATTAGGTAGGGAAATCCAGGAAGTGTGGAAAGTGAAGGGAGAGTGTTCAGTAGGACACATGGACAAAGATAACAGCATGTACAAGAAAGAATGGGTTCAGGAGGCTGGGTGTGCTGACTCACACTTATAATCCCAGCACTTTGGGAGGCTGAGGTGGGCAGATCACGAGGTCACAAGACCATCCTGGTTAACACAGTGAAACCCCGTTTCTACTAAAAAAAAAAAAAAAAAGTATTAGCCAGGTGTGGTGGCAGGCGCCTGTAGTCCCAGCTACCCGGGAGGCTGAGGCAGGAGAATTGCGTGAACCCAGGAGGCGGAACTTGCAGTGAGCCATGATCTCACCACTGCACTCCAGCCTGGGCAACAGAGTGAGACTGTGTCTCAAAAAAAAAAAAAAAAGAATGGCTTCGGAAAGTGGCAAATGAGGATTTGGTGAGAATAAATCCAGAGGATGAGATCAGGATGTGGGTTCCACACTCCCAGGAACAAGGAAAGAAATGTCCTTTGATGGAGACTTGAGTACTGGAAAGACAGGTGGGAGGTGATATATAAAGCCTTTATCAACCCTGTTTTATGGATGAGAAAACTGAGAGCTGAAGAGTGGAATTCCACAGCAAGTGATCAGCATAGATAGATCATCACAGTTAGAGGAGCTGGTCCTCTTGACCTATACAAATGAGAAACAAATCAGCTTCTCAAATGGTATAGAGGCTCTGGGCCCAGTTGTGTTGGAATTCACCTTCCCACCCTCCCCTGTGCAATGAGCCGCCTTCTTCACAATCCATCAAAGAAGGTAAAGACAGACATTGCTTCCTGCTAGAGATGGTAGTGGTGGCTCAGGAAGACCCTGAAAAAATTATTAAGGGAACCCTGCTGTGATACGAATGTTTGTGTCCCTCCAAAATTCACATGTTGAAATTCTAACCATGTCCCACCTCCCCACGGTAGTGGTATTAGAAGGTGAGGTCTTTGGGGGGTGATTAAGTCATGAGGGTAGAACTCTCATGAATAGAGCTAATGCCCTTAGAAAAGAGGCCTGAGTAGGTTCCATCACCCCTTCTACCACGTGAGGACACAGTGAGAAGGCACCATCTGTGAGGAGATGGGCCCTCATCAATCACCAAATCTGCTAGTGCCTTTGTCTTGGACTTCCCAGCCTCCAGAACTGTGAGAAGCAAATTTCTACCATTTTAAAGTTTATGGTACTTTGTTACAGCAACTTGAACTGACTAAGACACTCCTTGGCTGCTTCACAATGCTTACCAGGAGGTTCTCTGCAGGCCTCAAAAGTTCAAAGCCCAGAAATGGCCTCTCTTTAATGACATCCTTGGGTTTATGAATGGAATAGCCATATCTTGCATATTTCTCCTTTGAGATTCCTTCTTTTCTAATATTGCATTTACTACCCAAACAGATATTTCTGCTGATATTCATTCAATCCTACAGAGATAGACATCTAGGTAACATTTATTATTTGCAAAATTTTTCCTGCTTCTTTTTCTTTCTTAAGAAGTTGTACCTTTCTTTCCAGTTATAATGAATAAGACAAAGCAAGTCATTCTGGACTTCTTTTTTCTCTTTTTTAAATTCATAATTGTTGTAGTTGACTAAAATCTAATTTTTAATGGATATACATCTCATGGAACAGACAATACATACCTTTCAGGTAAAGCTTTTCTTTTTTCATATGAACAAATAGTATGTGAAAAATAGCAAAATAGATCATAAAGTCATCTGCATAATACATTGCAACTTTTCCTAAATTATTCTATCTTGTTCCAAATGAGGCCTTCAGAACCTTTAATTTCCTTGGCTCAATATATTGTGAGGATTAATACATATCCATTGATTCATTTATTCATCCATGTAGTATCAGTTTCATAGTATGTGAGACTCAGTGCAAAATGAAAATGTGGGGCCTCTTGTTCAAAAATTAAGACTTTTCTAGATGGTGGCCAGGCACAGTGGCTCACACAGTAATCTGAGCACTTTGGGAGGCCGAGGTGGGCAGATCACTTGAGGTCAGGAGTTTAAGACCAGCCTGGCCAACACAGTGAAACCCTGTCTCTACTAAAAATACAAAAAATTAGCCACGTGTGGTAGTGGGTGCCTGTAATCCCAGCTACTTGAGAGACTAAGGCAAGAGAATCACTTGAACCCGGGAGGCAGAGGTTGCAGTAAGCAGAGATCATGCCACTGCACTCCAGACTGGGTGACAGAGCTAGACACTGTCTCAAAAAAGAAAAATAAATAAATAAAGAACTTTCTAGATGGCAATTGCATTAAGCCAAGCATTAAAGACACCTGTCTAAGCATGAGTCCCTGTGTGACTCCACAGGTCCCCCACCCAGGAAGCTGGACCTGAATCCACCAAATTATAGGCCAGGCCCTGGAAATACAAGGGTGAACCAGTCAGATGTGGTCTGTGCCCCACCCTGCATCTTGGAGAAGAAAGGTCACCATGAGGTTTGATGAGGACTCAGATAAGGGAAGTGCTGGGTCATCTAGAAGCTACCTCATTGTAGAGGTCAGCAAAGACCTTCCTGAGGAAATGACATGCACGCTGAGGCCTGAAGCTTGACGAGGCTTCAGCAGGCCAAGAGTAGGAGGGAAATTATTTTCAGCCAAAGGAAGAGCGTGTAAAAGAGATTGGAGAAAAGGTTGAAGAGTGTGTGGCATGTCTTTGGAACCACAAGGAGTGCGGCATGGCTGCAGCAGAGAGAACGTAATGGGCCCTGGCTGAGGGCAAGATGGAGAGGTGGATGAGATCCGGCCCTGAAGGGAGGTTACATGGTATCCTAAAGGCAGTGGGAAGCTCTTAATGGGTTTCTTGGGCCTCTCTCAGCTGCACAATGGGCCGAAGAAGGGAAGAAATCAATGGTGGTGTCAGTGGAAGAAAACCAAGCTCCCCCGCCTGGTTCCTGATGAAAAAAGCAAAAAAGCAAAAACAAAAACAGGAAGTTAGCCTGCAGGGTTGCATTGGCAGGAAGTCCTGGTTTGACAAGTCATCCAGCCTGTGCTCTGGGCCATGGACCTACCACCTTGAAGCTGGTGCTACTCCACACCTGATCAGCAAATCAGAAGAGCAGGACAGACAGATCCTTCCTCTTCCACTGCCAGAGCTCAGTCAGTGGGAAATGTGCTCCAGGCCTCCTGGTTTGTCGCTTAGCAACACCACGTACTTGGTGCATAGGTGAAGGGCGCTCTCCATGAAACCTTCCTGAGGGACTCTGTGCCCACTGTGCCTGTTGGCAGTCATGTGTTTACCGGTTTGCCTCACCTACCAGACTATATGTTGCTTGAGAGCAGGAGATAGGTCTTACTCACTTTTGAATTGTAGTTTCTCACAAAGTAAACCATAAATGTATTGGTAAATTGAATTAACTTACACTAAATCTAGTTATATCTGAGGTATAGTATACATTCAGTCATTTTGGGGAGAAGACTTATATTAAAGATATAAAATTTTTATAAGAGAAAGGTCTTTTGAGTTCTGTGCAACTGGCTTTAAGATACGCTTTTGACATCCAATATTTTTCTAATTTGGGACTTTTCAGAAATGATCAAGGCAATGTCCATTTGATACAGTATCCCTGGTAGACAAGGATTATGAGTTTTTAGCATTGAGTTTCCACATGGCATGGTGAATAGTAAGTGGTTCATTATTCAATGAAGTATAGATCACATACATCCATGTACACCAATTCACACATACACTTTGCATTACTAAAGGATTTTACAGGTACATATTCAGGTAGTTTGTTTAAATATATAAGAAAAGTATAAATAGAAAAGTGTACCATAATATATGATACATATCTAAGATGTGAATATTATGTTATTATGCATCAAAAATCATAAAGATGGATGATTATTTTGATTATTCAGCAGAAGCATTTCTTCATGCAATGTTTAATAGAAAAATATAGAAGGAAGGCAAAGACTTAAAATGCTATCTATCTTCAAACTTTTAAAAGAAATAGGCCTGGCACAGTGGCTCACACCTGTAATCTCAGCACTTTGAGAGGCCAAGGCAGGAGGATCACTTGAGACCAGGAGTTTGAGTCCAGCCTGGGCAACATAGAGAGGCCCTTCTCTATAAAAAATTTTTAAAAAGCAGCTGGGCATGGTGGTGCATGCCTGCAGTCCCAGCTACTTGGGAGGCTAAGGCAAGAGGATCACTTGAGCCCAGGGGTTAGAGGCTGCAGTGAGTATGACTGTGCCACTGCACTCCAGCTGTAGCCTGGCTGACAGAGAGAGGCCTTGTCTCTAAAAAAAGAAAGAAAGAAAGAAATGTAAAATGATTTAGATAAAATGCTGTAACTGTAAAATCAATTCAGAGAGGAAATGTTCAAGAATAAGTGATTTTCAAGAAGTATAATTTTATGATCTGACATCTGAGAAATAGTTGAACAAATGGAAGAATTGTCTTACTCCAGAGGATTAGAAACAAGCCAATGTGAGGGTGTTCAGTGAGCCACTTATAACTAGAGAGCCTTCCGGAAGAAGAGGGGGTGGAGTTTCTGAGGAACCAGACAGAGCTGGGATTTTCTCAGCTGTGTTTGCAGTTTCACTTAGATACCATTCAAAGTCATTTCTAACATCTAATAAAAACAGACGCACTTTTTCTTATAGCCCCCGAGTGTCTGGAATACAAATTTCCCATCTTGTCACTGGCCAGCTTCTCTGTCCTTGGGAATCCCTCTGCCTCTCTTCCTTCATCCCTGGGATTCATGGTTGTGACCAGACTGCAGACCCTCGCTACCTGATAACCCGCCCGTGTCTCCATCTCCTAGGAACAACCTGCTCCACTTGAAAACAAACACATCCATCTCTCTCTCTTTTTTTTAAATTTATAACTGAGAGAGGTTTAATCGACTCACAGTTCTGTAGACTATAGAGGAAGCATAACGACTTCTGGCTTCTGTTTCTGAGAAAGCATCAGGAAGCTTCCAATCGTGGCAGAAGGAAAACAGGGAGTGAGGCATCTCCACACGGTGGGAGCAGGAGCATGAGAGAGGGTGAGAGGTGCTACACACTTTTTTTTGTTATTGTTTTACTTTAAGTTCTGGTATACATGTGCAGAACGTGCAGGTTTGTTACATAGGTATACATGTGCCATGGTGGTTTGCTGCACCTATCAACCTGTCATCTAGGTTTTAAGCCCCGCATGCATTAGGTATTTGTCCTAATGCTCTCCCTCCCCTTGCTTCCCACCCCCCAACAGGACCCAGTGTATGATGTTCCCCTCCCTGTGAATGAGAACATGCAGAAACATACCCATTTCTTTACATTGAAAGAGACCTTAGAGATCATCTGATGAAAGGGGCCAGGAGACTTAGTGTGACTTCCACGAGATCACAGAACTATTTTAGTCACAAAGCCAGCACGAGAACCTTACTCCATCCCCTGATGCTTCCTCTACCACTTCTCAATGTCCATCCCAGCAGCCTCAGTTACAATTGGCTTCCTGAAGAAAGTTTTCAAAAGCATTATGTATTAGTCATTGAACTCTAGACTACGCTAAAAGGTAACTTGTAAATCCACCTGATGCATTGACCTCCCTGGTGGAAATAATTTGAATGCTTCCTGGACTTGACTAACCTTTATGTATGCATGTATGTAATTTGTATGTTGGTACGTATGCTGCCTTTCATGCTACTTTTTGCTTCACGTGAACAGCCACATGTAAACACTTTGCCAGCTTTCTAGAGCAGGGCTGTCCAATAGAACTTTCTGAGGTAATGGAAATGCTCGTTACCTATGACCGCAGTCACATGCTGCTTTTGAGCACTTGAAATCAGGCTCGTGTAACTCAGGAACTGAATCTTTTATTTTATTTCATTGTAATTCATTCAAATGCAAATTTGAATGCCACTTGGCCAAAGTGGTTCTAGAGAGTCATTGTGTTTCTTACAATGGATACATAAAATTTCAATTGTATTGATATTTTGTTTTATTTATTGTTCCTCTGTCCTCATTCAAAATGCTTTTCATTTTTGCTATTATAGCAAATACAATATTATGTACAGATATATATATACTCCCATAAAAAATATTGCTTGTATGGTTTTCGTCTTTTGATTTATTTGCTTAACTTCCTGCAAATGAAACTCCAACTGTGTAGTGTTTTGACTGAAATATTCTTTAAAATCCTCAAAGAGCCTCCATCTGTCTCTCTTCCCCTCTTATTCTCCCATTATATACCCTCTGGAGCAGGAACTCTGTCAAGAATCCGGGCCTTCCGTTGCTAAGTCCTCTGCTGGGGCCACTCTCAGCTCTTTTTCTGTGCTTCCTCATCCTCCCTGAGTCATGTTTTAGGGCTCCTTTTCCCCAAGCCAACTTTATCCTTTTATATTGTCCTTTGGAAGCAAAGACACAGGTCATTTTGATTTAAGGGATTTGCTACTAATCCAGACAAAATAGAAAGCACAGGGATGTTCTAAAAGTTCAGAATCTGGACATAATCCACAGATCCATTCCCAATTCCTCACTCCTGGCCGAGGATGTAGAGGGGCTGCAAACACAGTGTTTGAAGCCAGAGAGATCTGGTGTTACTTGTTCCCCTGAGCAACATCGGCTCACTCTGGTGCTTTCCTTATTTGCCTGCACCTCAGCCTCATACATCACAGTCATCTCCACAAAGAAGATGCCCAAGAAATGCTGCTGAGGCAATATAAACTCAACCCCGTCCATCAGAAAAGATAAACAGGCCACTCTCCAGATCACTTGGATGGTGAATGCAGTTTTGAGCAAATCCACTCAAGTTTTCAGGTTAGACAACGTGATGGTTACTACTGTCAACTTGATTGGATTGAAGGATACAAAGTATTGTTCCTGCATGTGTCCATGAGGGTGTTGCCAAAGGAGATTAACATTTAAGTTAGAGGACTGGGAAAGGCAGACCCACCCCCAGTCTGGGTGGGCACCATCCAATCAGCTGCCAGGAACTAGAATAAAGCAGGCAGAAGAAAGTGGAATGAACAGACTCTCTGAGTCTTCCAGCCTCCATCTTTCTCCCATGCTGGATGTTTCCTGCCCTTGAACATCAGACTCCAACTTCTTCAGCTTGTGGACTCCTGGACTTAAACCAGTGATTTGACAGGGCTATCGGGCCTTTGGCCACAGACTGAAGGCTGTGCTGTTGGCTACCGTACTTTTGAGGTTTTGGGACTCCGACTGGCTTCCTTGCTCCTCAACTTGCAGACAGCCTATTGTGGGACGTCACCTTGTGATTGTGTGAGTCAGTACTCCTTAATAAACCTCCCCTTCATAAATATACATCTGTCCTGTTAGTTCTGTCCCTCTAGGCTACCTTGACTAATAGAGACAAGGTCAAAAATTAAGCCAGTACTGAAGGGGCATAACATGGAACTCTAGAATCACACAGCAGTAGGAAGAAACACTTCAGGTTATGGTTCCCCAGAAAAAAGAGATGGGAAGAATAAGGAAATTTATCACTAGATCACAGGAGATAACTCAGTTAGGGAGATACTTTTAAAACTGTGAATAACCTCAGGTAAGACAAAGAGAATATTAGGCAGGCAACAAGAATCCATGGCAGATGTCCTTAGAAACAAAGACGGCTTGCTGTAGTTATCAGTTCATAGATATGCCAGTTAGAACAAAGGTCAGGATTATTTCAGGATTTCAGGATTCCCATGCTAGTCCCCACAGGCAACTAAGGAAACCGGTATGAGTTAGCCTATAGAAGAGAACAGAGCTTACAGAATGAGAACCCTGATCAAGCCACACCTGAAGTGCATCTATGTCTGGAATTTTCATTTGTATTATATCTTTTTCTCATGGCTGTGGTTTAAAGCCCTGTGGCATTTCTACTGTGAGGCTCCTTGATGGTGAGCTATTCCAGAGAAATCTAGTCTTATAGAGATGAACATTTGACAGAAACTCCCTCTCTCATTATCTGTAAAAACCGAGCATTCATTGTTAGGTATAATAACAATATAGTGGGAACAGGAAGGGAGGTACTGGGAACTAAGTTGAGTCTGCCACTTAATCATTTGATCATTTGAACTTTGCTGGGTGCCAGCTTCCTTATTTACAAAATAAAAATGTTAGAACAGATACATGGTTTTAAATTTTAATTAGGACTTAACAACAAATTTTGAACTTAATTTGACAACATAAACCTTCCCCATAGTTTTCTCCTGAATTAATAGTTACAAGCCTGTATTAGTCTGTTCTCATGCTGCTAATAAAGACATACCCAAGACTGGGTAATTTATAAAGGAAAGAGGTTCAATGGACTCCCGGTTCCATATGACTGGGGAAGCCTCACAATCATGGCGGAAGGCGAAGGAGAAGCAAAGATACATCTTACATGGCTGCGGGCAAGAGAGCTTGCGCAGAGGAACTCCTATTTATAAAACCATCGGATCTCAGGAGGCTTATTCACTACCATGAGAACAGTATGGGGGAACCACCCTCATGATTCAATTATTTCCACCTGACCCCACCCTTGACATCTGGGGATTATTACAATTCAAGGTGAGATTTGGGTGGGAAAACCATGCGAAGAGTAACAAGCTCAGTAGAGAGCGCAGATAAAAGTGGAGGTGTTCTGGTTGAACAGAAGTGGGGCCGGAGCCCATCCACTCAGCTTCCCTACAGCCCCCTAGGGCAGCCTAAAAGCACCTCCAGGGAAGTCCAAGGCACCAGATAACACAGTCTGGGAACCTCTGAACTAGAAGCTCCCTGAGTTCCTAGCTTGGGTGGTTAGGAATAGTTAGTGCTGGATATACAGGTAGGTCCTTCAAATTATTCTCTGTCTTCTAGCCTATCGATCTCCCACTTCCATTTGACCTTTAAGCTATATTAATACATGTTTGAGAAAAAGAAAATTAAATAATTTTAACCACAAAAACATTAATTGACCTTAGACATCAGAATATGTTGAGCAAAATATTTGTCTCCAAAAGAATATTTCAAAAATTAAGTATAGCACCTGACAATGAAAATTCCTAGGTTCTGATACATCACAAGGATCACACCCTTTGGGGATCTTTGGGACACTGGTCCAGGTCCCATCTGAGCTCTCCATGATGTCATCAGGGACAATGTCATCAGGGGTCTAAGCACTTTCCAGCTCTCCTTCATGTTGTTGGCAGGAGGCCCCTCCTTCTCATCCTTGTATCAGCTGCCTTCTCATCACAAGATGTCTATGTCCCTCTGGGCCCCATCCTCCCCTCCCCACCCACTCCGCCCCAGGCATGAAGAGGAAAGAAGAGTACAGGGCCAAAACCCTTGTCCTTTAGAAAGGGTCTACCTTTTAGGCTGAGAATGGCACTCTCCCCAGAAACATCCACATACATCCCAGTATCCTAAACCAAAAATGCCCACAGCCCCTTCTCAGGGAAAGGCAGTCAGGGAGAAGGGTGGGGCCAAGATACTGATAATCTGACTGCAGGGACAGTCACAGAGATGATATACGGAAGGCAAAAGAGGAGACTTCAGCCTCAAGGAAGCCTTTGCCTCTACCAGAGGAGCAGGAGGTTGGTGAAGGGAAAAGCTGGAAAAAACAAAAGTAGAGTTTCTCTGCAGATCAAGGGGAGCTTACTCTGATGTTTCTCGTCTGTTCTCTATGGGGCAGAGACTGGTGGGGCGTGGACACGCTGGCTCACTCCTAAGGTCTCCTTCCACAGGAAGGCATGGCCCTCAGTTTAGCCTCAGTTTTCCCCTAGGAAATTTATCTCAGTCTTTCCCTCCTCCCTTTCAACCACTGCTGAGTTCCTCCATCCCCCAGGTTTTACCGGAACAGGCCCCATGTTGACCACCTGCAATGGACTGAATGTTTCTGCCCCTCAAAATTGATATGCTGAAATCTAATCCCCAATTTGATGGTATTAGAAAGTGGAATCTTTGGGGTGTGATTAGATAATGAGGGTGGAACCCTCATGAATGGGATTAGTGCCCTAATAAAAGGGACCCCAGAGAGCTCTCTCACCTTCTTTCTATCATGTGAGGATACAGCAAGAAGCCTGCAAACCAGAAGAGAGCCCTCACCAGACCCCAACCATACTGCCACCCTGATCTCAGACTTCCAGCCTCCAGAACTGTAAGATATAAATTTCTGTGGTTTATAAGCCACCCAGTCTATGGCACCTTGTGATAGCAGCCCAAACTGACACCAACCTATGGTCAATAACACTGTCTGAGGCTGAATGAGAAGCCTGCCAAACTCAAGGCTTCAGTATTATGAAGCCCATCGTGCCCCACATCCAAGCCATGCCTTCACACAACCGGTATCAGAAATAAAGATGCTTTTCCTTTATCATCTGCCCTTCTCCTTTATTTTATCTGTGAATTGATTCTGAACTTGGGCAGTGAAAAGAGAGATGTTGTTTATTGGATCTCGCCTCTCCACATCTAAACAGTGCCTAAAATAGAGTGAGAGCTTGATACTTTGTCAAATGAAAAATATACCCGATCCTTCCTCTAGGACTTCTGTGATTATGTAAATGTATATTCCTAGAGATGAGAATCAAAGCAGATGGCAGGCATATGAAACCTTTGACCAGCAAACAAGAACAGTGAATTATCGTAGTATTCGTGTTACTAATGAGATGCCTAGCACAGTACCTGGAATTTGTAATTGAATGATATGCATTCCAGCTCAGATTCTGGCACAGTATAAAGGAGAGAAGTCAGCAGCTAGAAAAGTTTTTCTCTCATGGCTTCTGGTCAAAATGGTGAGGTAGGAAAATAATTACCAAGAACATAAAAGCCCGGCTGTGAGAATATTCCTCAATGGCAGAAGCCCCTTCTTGTGTTCTTATTAAAAGGCAGGACTGACCCTTGTGCAGTAGACAAATGATAATGTCAAGCTTTTGTTTTGTGTAATGTTTGATTTGGGGCTCCAATTTGTCTCACGAAATGTCTGAATGTGCAATAATACCCATCTTAATGAAGTTCTAAGTTGATTTTATAAAGCAATGATAAGAATATTATTGGATGCAAAAATATAAAACTCTCGTATTCAGACATATTATAGAAAAGTAGTTGAAAACAGAACATAACCAGAAACTGCTATTTATACCATTCAGTGCCAGGAGAATGCCATTCCAACTCTGGATGGATTCTCTCCAGATCCCTTGAACACAAAGGAAATGGATAAACTAACCCACTGCAAGTTTGAGGTTCTCTGTTACTTGCATCTAATCCTAATGCATATATAGGTGAGTCTTTATAGTCACATTTAATCTACATGGGCTCTGGACTCCTACAAATCTAGGTTTGAATGCAGGCTGTACATTAATTAATAGTTATAAAAGTGGGCAAGTTACTAAGGCTCTCCACATCTCAGGTATCTCATTTGTAAAATAGAATGAAAGTGTACATTTCTTACGGTAGGATTAAATGTAATAATGCAACCAAAGCAGTTGATACAGTGGACTGAGTGAATGCTAAATAAATGTTAGCTATTAGAATTAATGTTGATGGGGATGAATAATAGTAACTACTGTAATTGGCCAAAGTGAAGGCACTTTCAACCTTAGCATTGCATTGGGTGATTTTTATATTTGTCCTAAACCATCTTAAATTTAATCTATAGGTCGACTAAAGTCTCAAGACAAAACAGCTACTCTTTCTACAGCAACAATGCAATTTACATTCCTTTTGTAATATTTAATGGATTTTAAGGTGGTTTGAAAATAGGCAGAGGTTTCAATGATGTTAGGCTGTTCTGACTGACAGCTAAGGCCCATGGAACTCTGTTACAAATTCTCTTAGCAATTGCACTTGAATTACCTCAGCAGGAAATTTGCTTGCTTGGTTATGGGGAAATGGTTGAACTCAAACATAAAAGGTTAAATGAAAATCCACATAATAAACTATAATCATTGACTTTCAGATAGATAAGGCCAGGAAATTAAGGTGGTTAGCAAAAGGAGGCATTGTTCCATACACGAGGAAAATCTGTACCTGCCAAATGAAATGCGACTGTGTCAGCTTCAAGATCTCCTGGGCTTTCTCTGTAAATGACAGAGACAACTCCCAAAACAGGAGTGCTTGACAATGCTCAAAACCAAATAAAAATATCATTACTCTGGAACAACTAAGAGATGCAAAGACACCAATGGAAGAAGGTAGGTTCAGGAACCAAATTTTCAGTTACATGTAGATATTTAAAATACATAAAAATAGGTCGGGCCCGGTGGCTTATGCCTCTACTCCTAGCACTTTGAGAGGCAGAGGTGGGTGGATTATTTGAGGTCAGGAATTTGAGACCAGCCTGGTCAACATGATGAAAACCCCGTCTCTACTAAAAACACAAAAATTAGCCAGGCACAGTGGTGGGAGCCTGTAATCCCAGCTACTTGGGAAGCTGAGGCAGGAGAATTGCTTGAACCTGGGAGGCGGAGGTTGCAGTGAGCCAAGATCATGCCATTGCACTCCAGCCTGGGCAACAGAGCAAGACTCTGTCTTAAAATTAATGAATGAATTAATTAAAATAAAAAATATAAAAAGAAAGCTCAATAATTTATCATGATTCACATTCATAGTAGTTATGGTAAACTGACCATGCAATCATCTACAAGAATCCACAAGGAAGAAATTCCCATAAGACTGCGTTAACGTCCAAGCAAATTCACTCTTCCTGGACAAATGCATCACACTCTTTAGGTATTAATTCCAGAGTGGAAAATGTACAAACAACCTCAAATCAGTGATAGTGACTCCTTGAAGCTCTGTGTTAAGAAGAGCAAGGTTGCAATGGCTTCTCCTGACTCTGGAGGAAAAAATGGTGTGATAGACCAATGGTATCTTCTGCAAGTTCAGGATAGGGATGATTGGTTTATGTGCTGACTGTACTTCATGTTCTCAATCTCCAGTACTGCCCTTCTGGTCCTACTGGACCCTATGTCCCAGATATCGCAGTTGAACATCTGCTTTCCTTCTCTGGACCTGGTCACACCAGTATTTAAATGAAGAGACAGTGTATTCATCATTTGCCAGTGATACGAACCCAATTCCAACCAGCTGAAGCACAAAAAATAGGAACTGTTGGTTTACTTAACTATGAAGTCCAGGGGTGCCACTGGTGTCCAGCACAGCAAGATTCAGAAGCTGCATCATGTCACCAGGGATCCATTTCTCTCTCTTTCTTTCTTCGTCTCTTAGAAAGGCTTTCTAACTGTTTGCGGTGGCTCATGCCTGTAATCCCAGAACTTTGGGAGCCCAAGGCAGGCAAATCACTTGAGGTCAGAAGTTCATGACCAGCCTGGCCAACATCATGAAACCCTGTCTCTACTAAAAAATACAAAAATTAGCTGGGCCTGGTGTCACGCGCCTATAATCCCAGCTACTGGGGAGGCTGAGGCAGGAGAATCACTTGAACCCAGGAGGCGGAGGTTTCAGTGAGCTGAGATCGTGCCACTGCACTCCAGCCTGGGCAACAGAATGAGACTCCATCTCAAAAAAATAAATAAATAAAATAAAAATAGAAAGGCTTTCTATAGAGGAGGCAGGATGGCCACCAGCAATGCCAGACTCACATCCCCCCACCTCAGCAACCACAGTGGAAGGTACACATTTTTTTCTAATAGCCCTTAGGAAATAAAAATTCCCAGGTAGGACTCTAATTGTCCCTGAGTCCCTTACATGTAAATACTGAAACTGATCACTAAAGCCAAGAGGGCTGCATACTCTGATTGGCAGTATTTAGTTTTCATGTCTACCCAGGTAGCTAAGAGAGGCAGGCCAGAATAAGCACCCTCTGATAACTGATGCATGTGGAAAGCATTCTCCACAGTGAGAGGGCTCTATTTCCAGAAGGAAGGGGGAACCAGCCTCCCCACATCCTGGCCAGTTCTAGCCAAATGTTATCATTAGGATCTGGTATCCTGTCCCATATCCCCAAGCAAGTATATGGGGGCCTAATGTGCTGATAGATTTCTCTGTTCCTGTCTGCCTGCCTTGGTTTCTCAACTCTGTGAATAGAACACAACTTCTTGTAAGATTTCCCTCCCCTAACAAAAGTTCAAGTGTTCTGTGTCCTATCTCCTACACCATATGTTTGATGCTAGGTCCTGCCTGCTGTTCTGGCTTCTTCCCAGTGACTACATTTGAATTTTAAGTGGGTGACAGGCCCCACCCCAAGCCAGAGAAAGGGATTAAGCATAGTGAAGTGGGGAAAACTTTTGACTTAGAGCCAGCTATATCTGGGTTCAAATTCTGATACTTCTACTTTCTAGCCATGTGGCCTTGGACTAATTATAGGCATACCTTGGAGTGATTGCAGTTTTGGCTCCAGATCACCTCAATAAGGCAAATTTTTTTTTTTTTTTTTGGTTTCCCAGTGCATAACAAAGTTATGTTTACACTATACTGTACCCTATTAGGTGCAATGACTATGTCAAAAAATTGTACGTACCTTAATTAAAAATACTTTGTTGCTAAAAAATGATACAAATCATGTGAGCCATCAGCAAATTGTGATCTTTTTGCTGGTGTAGGGTCTTGCTTGTTGATGGCTGCTGACTGATCAGGGCGATGGTTGCTGAAGGATGAGGTGGCTATGGCAATTTGTTAAAATAAGACAACAATGAAGTTTGCCACATTGATCAACTCTTCCTTTCACAAATGATTTCGCTGTAGCATGCAATGCTGTTTGATAGCATTTTACTCACCGTAGAACTTCTTTCAAAACCCAAGTTAATCCTCTCAAACCCTTCACTGCTTTATCAATTAAGTAATGTTCTAAATCCTTTGGTGTCATTTCAACAATGTTCACAGCATCTTCACCAGGAGTAGATTCCATCCCAAGAAAGCAGCTTCTTTGCTCATCCATAAGAAGCAACTTCTCAGCCATTCAAATGTTATCATCAGACTATAGCAATTCAGTCTCATCTTCAGGATCCACTTCTAATGCTAGTTCTCTTGCTGTTTCCATCACATCTACAGTGACTTCTACTGAAGTCTCGAACCCCTCCAAGGTATCTGTGAGATTTGAAGTCAACTTATTCCAAACTCCTGTTAAGGTTGATATTTTGACCTCCTCTCATGAATCACAGATGTTCTTAATGGAATTGAGAATGGTGAATCCTTTCCAGAAGATTTTTAATTTACTTTGCCCAGATCCATCAAAGCAATCACTATTTATGGCAGCTATAGTCTTACAAAATATATTTTTAAAGAATAAGATTTGAAAGTTGAAATTACTCCTTGATCCATGAGCCGCAGAATAGCTGTTGTTTCAGTAAGCATAAAAACAGCATTAATCTCCTTGTATTTCCATCAGAGTTCTTGGGTAAACTAGAGGAATTGTCCATGAACAGTAATATTTTGAAGTGAATCTTTTTTTTGAGCAGTACGTCTCAACAGCGGGCTTAAAATATTCAGTAGACTTATAATCCCAGCACTTTAGGAGGCCGAGGCAGGCAGATCACCTGAGGTCAGGAGTTCAAGACCAGCCTGGCCACATGGCAAAACCCCGTCTCTACTAAAAATACAAAATTATCCAGGTGTGGTGATGGGTGCCTGTAATGCCAGCTGCTTGGGAGACTAAGGCAGGAGAATCGCTTGAACCTGGGAGGCGGAGGTTGCAGTGAGCCGAGATCGCGCCATTGCACTCCAGCCTGGGCGACAAGAGCAGAACTCTGTCTCAAAAAAAAAAAAGAAACAAAACAAAAATATTCAGTAGACCATGCTGTAAACAGATGTGCTGTCATCCAGCCTTTGTTTTTTCATGTATAGAGCACAGATGGAGTAAATTTAGCATAATTCTTAAGGGCTCTAGGAATTTCAGAATGGTAAATTAGCACTGGCATCAACTTAAAGCCACCAGCGGCATTAGCCCCTAACAAGAGAGAGAGTCAGCCTCTTCTCTGAAACTTTCAAGCCAGGCATTAACTTCTCCACTTTAACTACGAAAGTCCTAGATGTCATCTTCTTCCAATAGAAAGCTGTTTAGTCTACACTGGAAATCTGCTGTTTAGCCACCTTTATCAGTGATCTTAGTTAGATCTTCTGGATAACTTGCCGCAGCTTCTACATCAGCATTTGCTGCTTCTCCTTGCACTTTTATGTTATGGAGGTGGCTTCTTTCCTTAAACCTCCTGAACCAACCTCTACCGTCATTATACTTTTCTTCTGCCACTTCCTCGCTTCTCTTGGCCCTCAAAGAATTGAAGAGAGTTAGGGCCTTGTTCTGGATTAGACTTTGGCTTAAGGAAAAGTTGTGGCTGGTTTGATCTTCTATCCAGACCACTAAGACTTTCTCCATGTCAGCAACAAGGCTGTTTTGCTTTTTTATCATTTGTGTGTTCATTGGAGCGGCACTCTTAATTTCCTTCAAGAACTTTTCCTTCGCATTCATAACTTCACTGTTTGGTACAAGAGGCCTACCTTTCGACCTATCTCAACTTTCAGCGTGCCTTCCTCACTAAACATAACCATTTCTAGCTGTTGATTTAAAGTGAGAGACATGTGACTACTGCTTTCACTTGAACACTGAGAGGCCTTTGTAGGGTTAATTGGCTTAATTTCAATATTGTTGCGTCTCAGGGACTAGGGAGGCCTCAGGAGAAGGAGGGAGATGGGGAACAACCAGTCTGCGGAGCAGTCAAAGTGTACAACATTCATTCGCTAAGTTCACTGTCTTATATGAGTATGGTTGGTGGCACCCCAAAACAATTATAATAATATCAAAGATCACAGATCACCGCAACAGATATAATAACAAAAAAAGAGTTTAAAATACTGCTTGAACTACCAAAATGTGACACAGAGACATGAAGTAAGCACATACTGTTGGGAAAATGGCGCCAATAGACTTGCTCCACGCAGGATGGCCACAAACCTTCAATTTGCAAAAAAACAAAATATGTGCGGAGCATACCAAAGCACAACACAATAAAACAAGGTGTGTCTGTATTTAGCCTCTCTGAACATATGCATTTCTTCATTCACAAAATGGGATTAAGCAAGTTAAGGTAGGGACACCCCAAGTGTCAGCTCTGACCCCTGTCCCCAAGTCCTTCAGCCTTCTAGGATCATCTTTCCTTTGAAAATTAAAGGGAAAAACACCTGCCAAATATGTAATGTTCTCATTTGTTCAAGAAAAAAGATACATTTACACATGATGTTTTTTCCCTTTCCCTATTCTTCATATTGTCTGAATTTTTTTTTTTTTTTTTTTTTTTTTTGAGATGAAGTCTTGCTCTGTCGCCCTGGCTGGAGTGCGGTGGCCAGATCTGGGTTCACTGCAAGCTCTGCCTCCTGGGTTCACACCATTCTCCTGCTTCAGCCTCCCGAGTAGCTGGGACGACAGGCACCCGCCACCATGCCCGGCTAATTGTTTGTATTTTCAATAGAGACAAGGTTTCACTGTGTTAGCCAGGATGGTCTTGATCTCCTGACCTCGTGATCTGCCCATCTTGGCCTGGAATTACAGGCGTGACATCTGAATTTTTTCACCTTGTGTGTTACCTTTAAAATAAAAATAAAAGAATAAAAGTTCAATATCATTCTACGCTGGCTGACCCCTTCACTTCACATACTGCAGCTCAAGGCACAGTGGTCACCCTTCACCTTCATGGATTCTCAAGGACATGTGCTTGTTCCGGTCAACACTTGTGCGGATTTCCCACCTCCACATAATTCTCAGAACTGCCCTGGGTCTCACCTCCTGTGGCAGTTCTATTCTCCCAACCCAGGGTCACCTGAAACATGCCATGCCACCAGTTTCTTCTTTAATTCTCTTTCCTCAAAGTACAACTAACACAAGTGTGTATTGCAGAATCCACTGAAGATTGGAGGTAATGGGATATTGGCACATCACAATGCAGCCAACAGTTTTAAATAAACATGAGGTGCACAGGATGCTAGAGCCACGCAGACACTGCCACCTCAGCAAGTACTCACTGGTCATCCTTGCTCATCAGACCCTGGGCTTCCTCCACATTCGCAGGTTCTTGCCCACATCCCCTCATCTGGCCATCTCCAACCTCGCTGAAAGTTGTTATTCATTTCTCAGGGAAAGTCCATCCCACGGGGATAATTTATTTTTTTTGATTTTTAATTTTAATTTTTGTAGGTACACACTAAGTGTATACATTTATGGGTGCATGAAATGTTTCGATACAGGCATGCAATGCATTGCAATCACATCATGTAAAATGGGGTATCCATTCCCTCAAGCATTTGTCCTTTGTGTCCAAACAATCCAGTTATACTGTTATTGTTATTTTAAAATGTACAATTAAATTATTACTGACTATAGTCACCCTGTTGTGCTACCAAATACGAGGTCTTATTCATTCTTTCTATTTTTTTTATACCCATTAACCATCCCCACCTCCCCCTACCCTTCCCAGTTTCTAGTAACCCCTTGTATTCTCCATGTTCATGAGTTCAATTGTTTTGATTTTTAGATCTCACAAATAAGTAAGAACATGCAATGTTTGTTTTTCTATGCCTGGCCTATTTCGCTTAACATAATGATCTTCAGTTCCATCCATGTTGTTGCAAAGGACAGGATCTCGTTCTTTTTATGGCTGAATAGTACTCCATTGTGTATAAATAGCATATTTTCCTTATCCTTTCATCTGCTGAGGGACACTTAGGTTGCTTCCAAATTTTGGCCACTTTGAACAGTGCTGCAACAAACCAGGAGTCCTGATATCTCTCTGATATACTGATGTCCTTTCTTTGGGGTGTATACTCAGCAGTGGCATTGCTGCATCATACGGTAACTTCATTTTTAGTTTTTTGAGAAACCTCCAAACTGTTCTCCATGGTGGTTATACTAATTTACATTCCCATCAACAATGTATCCCTTTCCTCCACATCCTCACCAGCATTTGTTATTGCTTGTCTTTTGGATAAAATCCATTTTAACTGGAGTGAGATGATATCCTGGTATCCCAGAAGCACATTATAAGAGAAGGCACCACACGCAGAAGAGGGGAGCAAGACCAACTTCTTGCAACCAAGTCAGGGACTCCATACACTTTTTAATTTGCATTTCTCTGATGATCGATGATGTTGAGCAACTTTTCACATGCCTGCTTGCCATTTGTATGTCTTCTGTTGAGAACTGTGTATTCAAATCTTTTACCTATTTTTAAATCACATTATTAGATTTTTTTCCTATGAAATTGTTTGAGCTCCTTACGTACTCTGGTTATTAATCCCATGTTAATGTTAATGTTTGCAAATATTTTCTCCCATTCTGTGGGTTGTCTGTTCACTTTGTTGATTGCTACCTTTGCTGCACAGAAGCTTTTTAACTTGATGTGATCCCATTTGTCCATTTTTACCTTGGTTCCCTGTGTTTGTGGGGTGTTACTCAAGAAACTCTTGCCAAGACCAATGCCCTGGAGAGTTTCCCCAATGTTTTCTTGAAGCAGTTGCATAGTGTGACGTCTTAGATTTAAGTGTTTAATCCATTTTGATTTGATTTTTGTATATGGTGAGAGATAAGGGTCTAGTTTCATTCTTCTGCATATGGATATCCAGTTTTCCCAGCACCATTTATTCAAGATATTGTCTTTTCCCCAATGTAGGTTCTTGGCACCTTTGTAGAAGGGGATGGTTCATTGCTGTTCCACTGCCTGGTAACAACTCAAGTGACAGAGCCTGGAAATGGGACCCAGAAGTACATTGCAAGAAAAGACACCACACCCGGAAGAGGGGGGCAACCCCAGCTTCTTGTACTCCAGGTGGGGGATTTGAACTTTTTGCATTCATGCAATGCAGGAAAGCATCTTATTTATCACCCTTGAAATTGCCATTTGGAGAAAGCATCTTAAAAGACCACCTAAGCAGTTTTTTGGAGTCAGTGGATTAGTCCATTCTCACACTGCTAATAAAGACATACCTAACACTGGCTAATTTATAAAGGCAAGAGGTTTAATTGACTCATGGTTCCACATTTTTGTGGAGGCCTCAGGAAACTTACAATCACTGCAGAAGGCACCTCTTCACAGGGTGGCAGGAGAGAGAATGAGTGCCCAGTGAAGGAGGAAGACCCTTATAAAATCATCAGTTCTTAAGAGAACTCACTACCACGAGAAGAGGATGGGGAAAGCCACTCCCATGATCCCATTATCTCCACCTGGTCAGTCTCATGACACATGGGGATTATGGGAACTACAATTCAAGATGAGATTTGGGTGGGGACACAGCCAAACCATATCAGTCAGACACCTTGGGAAGAAATCCAAATGAATTTGCTGAATGATGATTGGGTGAAGCAGTTCAATTATGTGCAACCTTTAATATAGCAGGGTATTTTTAAAAACCTCAGTTTCAAGTTACTAAAAATGGATGAGACAAGATGATTGTAAGGAGTTTAAATAAAAGCAGTGGAGAAGCAGTGTCATCACCACACCCACCTAAATCAAAAGAAAGCCAGGCTCCCAATCAGGTTGGTCATTAGCATCCCCAGGGGAGGATTTAAATATGCAAATTCAGGGACCCTAACCCAGACCTGCTGGGTTTCATTCTCCTGGACACCGGTCTTCAATTTCTCAGCTCCTGAACTCCCTAAAACAATTACATTAAACTATGTCAACCCTCAACACATGTTAAATTTGGCATCTAAACTTTTTCAACATTAGTTAAATTCACTGCAGAAAACATAATTTCTGGTATATTATTAATGTTAACACTTTAAAATAAAATTATTACAATAGTCTCTTAAGTGTGTCTAATGGTTTACAAATGCCATACCAAGGTCACATCTGCCATCATCCATTGTTAAAAATACATAAAGACATTTTGAACAATGAGAAAATGTATGTTGGTCTTGTTTCTCCTTGAACTTGTATTTCCATTCCATGTCCCTTGCAAAAATTTTATCTAAATATTTGTGTCTATTTATCTATTTATGCTTGTATATCTTTCTTTTTTTTTTTTTTCTTTTTCTTTTTTTTTTTTTTTTTAGACAGAGTCTTGCTCTGTCTCTCAGGCTGAAGTACAGTGGCGTGATCTCGGCTCGCTGCAACCTCAGCCAGCTAATTTTTGTATTCTTTAGTAGAGATGGAGTTTCACCATGTTGGCCAGGCTGGTTTTGAACTCCTGGCCTCAAGTGATTCAACTGCTTTAGCCTCCCAAAGTGCTGGGATTACAGGAGTAAGCCACCACACCCAGCCGCTTGTACATCTTTCATTGATTATCTTATAACTCTACCACAAAAATTGTATATAAATTGTCATTTTAATTTTTAAATTTTCCTATAAATGGGAATCTAAGTGTTAAAAAATCTCTTTTGGATTGAATTACTATCACTATTAGTGCACAGATTATCTAAAAATAAATATATCACAAGTGTTGCAAAATGCCAAGCATAAAAAGTAAAATACTACCAGAAACCTCTTAGGGAAATGAATAGGGCATATTTTTAAAAAATTAATGTTAGTATTTCTAGTAATAATAAATTGCATCATTAGATTCAATAAATGATTTATTTAAATAAATAAAATTTAAATAATTTATTTAAACAAATAATGGTGTAGTTAAATATGGCATTAGTAATTATGTTAATTAGTATTTATGGATGAAATAAGGTTCCTCATTGTATTTCTTTTTTCTTTCTTCTTTTAAGGGTTTTAAAAAATTTATGATTGACACATAATTATATATACTTATGGGGTACAATATAATGTTTCAATGCATGTATAAATTGCATAATGAGCAGATTAGAGTAATTATACATGTAAACTGTAAAAAAATTGGTTCTCATCTGTAAGTACGTGGAGAACAATGGAGTTTTTTTTTAAGGCAATGTCTCTCCATTATTTGAATTCCTCATGAGATAAAAACCAAAGATCACATAGTTGTTTTCAGTGCTTTCAAAGTGATCAGTTCTTCTGTTTTGTTGGAAGAGAATTAGAAACTACCCAACTTGCAAAGAAGTTTTTAACCCTTTCATTAGACCCATGCTCTACAATAACTACACCAATATTTTAAATCACTCTGTTTGGTGCCCAAGAGGTTTTTGGACCCCGTAAATTTGGTTCCTGAACCTACATTCATCCACTGTACCAGGTAAGAGCCTGTACAGGAGAAAAGTCTGCCTTTCTTATGTTAGTAAGCATATGAGAGGGGATACCTTCACCACAAGCAGTTTCTTAGACCCACAGACATCAGGGATCTGGAAATTACCTTCAAACCATTAGTGGTCACAGACTCTTAAAGCGTCTCCCTTTACCACGGTCCACATATCCCAGGGCTGGGCCATTTGAAAGCTCCCCTAAGTGATTCTGCTAATCAGCCAAGTTGAAGAACCCCTGTTTAAGGTGCAAAGGGAGTCCGTATCTCAGAGGGAGATTTGATTCTTCTTCTTTTTTTGTTTTTGGCAGAAAGTAGTTGTTTTCAGTTTACAAAGAGACTTCTAGTTTTAGGGCCAGGATCCGGAAGAAGACATGAATCCAGAGAAATGAGCTGGCACTCAGCACTGCTTTTGTACAGGGGACATTTGCCAATCTGGAAAAAAAGGCTGAGTGGCTGAGTGTGTTACTGATAACCTCTCAAGGATGAGATATTTTTTAAAAACCGAAGACAGGGTCAGTCCAGTGTTCTGGTAACATATATTCCCAATCCTACTTTGAGTAGAGATCCTGAAGAACTGCGCTCTAAGTGTAAAGGTAAACGGAAGTAAGTTGGCCCTCACCCAGAATGCAGCCTCGTTTTATATTATCCAGAGGGCTCCAAAGTTACAATCAATATATACTTTGAAGGTCTGCTCTATTATTTTCTATCATCCCATGTTCCCAGATTGCTAAGTACATGCATGTGATACAGAAACAAACAAAACTTGTCACAGGAGAAACATAACATCTCCCAGCCTTCATTATTTCTGTAATTTTTAAAAATAAGATGTTTAGGACACAAAAATGACTGGGCACATGAAAAAGATAAAACACCATGAGCAAGAACCAGCAGAAATTAGAGACTACAGAAACAGACCCAGAGAGACTCCAGATTCAAACAGACAAAAGACACAGACTATAAAGCAGCTATGTTTATTATGTTCAAAGAAATAAAAGAAAAGCTTCAAATTTTTGACAAAGATCTATAAGCTGTAAAACTGACATCACAAATTTGAAAAACCACCAAATAGAAATTATAAAACTGAAAATACAAAGCCCAATTTAGAACTCAATGGCCAAGTTTAACAGCAGTTTAGACAAAGCAGCAAAGATTTGTGAGCTAAAAATATGTACAAGAATAAAATGTCCAGAATGCATCATGGAGAGGCAAAAGGTTGAAAATAGAAGAGACAAGATAAGACACACAGGATACAGTGAAAAGTTCTAATAGATATTCAATGGCAGTGACACAGAGGAAATCAATAAGCCATGCATAGAATAAAGACATATCATAGTGAAACTGGAAATTTTCTTAAATAGAATAAGAAAATTCCCAACCTGAATATAGTCACAATTTATCAAATTTTAAAAGCCTATCAATTACAATTTTTTAAAAAATTCTAGAAGTTTCCAAATGTCACCTCATTTTAAGGAGCTGCATACTCAGTCCATTGTTTATCTATTATTGCAACATGTTCCTTCCTTTCTTTTCATTTTCTTTGGTTATTTTGTTTATTCATTTGTTTATTGTCTTGTCTCTCTCCATTCCAATCCTCAAATTTAACCTCCAAATAGGCAGAGACCATGCCTACCTTGTTTTCCATGTGATATGGTTTGGCTGTGTCCCCACCTAAATCTCACCTTGAATTGTGTTCCCATGATTCCCACGTATTGTGGGAGCGACCTGGTGGGAGATAATTGAATCATGGGATCGGTTTCTCCTGTACTGTTCTCACAGTAGTGAATAAGTCTCACAAGATCTGACAGTTTGTTGAGGGGAAACC
Organism: Chlorocebus sabaeus; assembly: GCF_047675955.1. Taxonomy (NCBI): domain Eukaryota; kingdom Metazoa; phylum Chordata; class Mammalia; order Primates; family Cercopithecidae; genus Chlorocebus; species Chlorocebus sabaeus. Next base: position 12,221,953 of record NC_132930.1, on the reverse strand, counting down.
TGTTTCACTTGGTTCTCATTCTCTCTCTTGCCTGCTGCCAGGTAAAACATGCCTTTCACCTTCTGCCATTATTGTGAGGCTTCCCTAGCCACGTGGAACTGTAAGTCCAAAAAAACCCTTTTTCCTGTATAAATTACCCAGTCTCTGGTATGTCTTTATCAACAGCGTGAAAACAGACTAAAAAGACGTGGTATTTCTAGAGAATATACAGTGCCTGGCTTCAGACTGGGCCTGGGCTGAGCCAGTATCTGGTGACACCTGGGGTGGAGACAAAAGGGGGTCCTTACTCTCAGAGTCATGCATTTACATAATAAGAATAAAGCCTAAAAAATTACAGAGAGGGGAAAGTCACCTATTTCCTATCAACCTGGGAATTTGATTGGCAAGAATTTTCTAATCAGCAATATTGGACACAGCAGAAGATAATAAAGCAAACTTTAAAATTATGAGGGGAAAGAAGGTTCAACCTAAAATTCTATACACAGCCAGCATGTAAATGGGAGGATAAAATACTTTCTTGAACATGAAAGGATTCAGGAAGTTTTTATCATCCTCAGCTCCTTTCCAAAAGGATTACTTGAGAACGTATTTCAGCAAAATGAAAGTTTGCTGTAGGGAAGAAAAAACAAACGACAAAAAAGATAAGGCACAAAAATCCTTAGGCAGAAAGATGGCTAATTATGTCTAAATGAAATACACTGTAAAAATTCCTGAATCTAGAATTGAAACCCCAGATGATTTCCATATGGTAGGAGATAGGAGGAAGGGGGAAATAAAAATTTTCTAAGGCTTTTATCTTCTTATTTGGGAAGGTATAGCTACAGCTTAACTCTAGACATTGAGAGGAGAATGTGTTCAAATAAGTGTACTATATATTTAGTAGTAACTATTAGAGCAATAGAAATATTATGAATAATTTTAAAAGCACAAATAGAAAAAAGAAACAGAAAAATTAATCCAACAGAAATCGTTTGTGTCTATATGTAATATTAATTCATATGAATTTTCTTAAAGCCTAATATGATATGCACTAAATATTTTACCTTGGAGAGGAGAAGACAATTGAAAGAGGGGAAGGGAATGTAAGAATGAAAGGAGAATTTAAATTTTTGCTTCTCCATATACTTCTGATTTGTTTTTCAAATAATCGTGTATTCATTTATTACATATGTAATTTCTAAGCAATGAAGATTTTTTAGTCCAATAAAAATCCTAATGGAAATTCTTTTATTTTCTTTTTCTTTCCTTCTTCCCTTTTGCTTTCTTTGTATTTAGTAAAGTTATTTTGAAGTTCATTTGGAAAAATAATAGGAAAACATGAGAGAATAAAATATCATGTACTGTTTATCAAATTAGTAAAGATGAAAACAGTTCTAGGCTAGGCACGATGGCTCATGCCTGTAATCCCAGCACTTTGGGAGGCTGAGGCGGGCAGATCACTTGAGGTCAGGAGTTCAAGACCAGCCTGGCCAACATGGCAAAACCCTGTCTCTACTAAAGAGCCAAAAAAAATTTGTCATGCATTGTGACACACGCCTGTAATCCCAGCTACTTGTGAGGCAGGAGAATCGTTTGAACCTGGGAGGTGGAGGTTACAGTGAGCTGAGATCATGCCACTGCACTCTAGCCTGGGCAACAGAGTGAGACTCTGTCTCCAAACAAACAAACAAATAAAACAAAAACAAACAATTCAAATAACATTACAAAGGAGAGATTAAATGGAGACTCCTACATTGCTGGGTATGGGGAAGAAAGCCATATATGGACAGAAATTATTTGCGAATAATTTTGGCAATATGTATCAGTAGTCATTTTTTAGATCAAGTTCTTTCATTATAATTCCACACTTTACAACCCATCTTAAAGAAACAAAATTAATATAGAGATTAATTATTAAAACAGACATTTATCCCCATAAATATGTTTAATATCAAGTTACAAATGCTCTAAATGTAAACGTTCAGAAGTTGTAAATTATAGCATACTTATAAGATACAATATCATGTAAGCATGAATAATTTTTATTGCAAGCAGTTTTTAATAAAATTAAAAATATGTAAATTCTAATAGATTTTTTAAAACTCAGAAGGTGCAAAATTGGATACATATTGCTTGATTATAATGGATTGAAAAAGCTTGAGGATATTGAGTCAAAATGGCTAAGCACTCACAGATATTTTTTCTGTTCCAACCAGTATCTCTAAAAATAACAGGAAACATTTTTTTTTAATTGTTGGCTTATTAGTCCATTATCACACTGCTGTAAAGATACTACCAGAGACTAGGTGTTTTAGAAAGGAAAGAGGTTTAATTGACTCACAGTTCTGCATGGCTGGGGAGGCCTCAGGAAACTTATTGTGATGGAAGTCAAAAGGGAAGCAAGGCATGTCTTCCCACTGCAGCAGGAGAGAGAGAGAGAGAAACAGAGAGAGAGACACAGAAAGAGAGGGCACACACTGGGCACGGTTGCTCATGCCTGTAATCCCAGCACTTTGGGAAACCGAGGCGAGTGGATCATTTAAGGCCAGGAGTTCAAGACCAGCCTGCCCAACATGGTGAAACCCCATCTGTACTAAAAATACAAATATTAGCTGGGTGTGGTGGCTCATGCCTGTAATCCCCACTACTCTGGAGGCTAAGGCAGGAGAATCGCTTGAACCAAGGAATCAGAGGTTGCAGTGAGCTGAGATCTTGTCACTGTACTCCAGTTTAGATGACAGAGTAAGACTCTATCTCAAAAAAAAAAAAAAAAAAAAAAAAGAGGGAGAGAAAGAGAGCACACAAAGGAAACTGCTACTTCCAAAACCATCAGATCTTGTGAGAACTCACTCACTATCACGGAACAGCATGGGAGAAACTGCCCCCATAATCCAATCACCTCCCACCAGGTCCCTCCCTCCACACATGGGGATTATAATTCAAGATGAGATTTGGGTGGCAACCCTGAGCCAAACCATATCAGTTGGGAAGATGGAATTCATAACACAATGAAAAGGGGGCATGCTATCATCAGATCAGATATTTTAAGTCATCCTTAAAACAGAAAAAGCAGAGAAGACCACACTGACAAAAGAAATTACATCCTAAAGCATGCTCAGGAAGAAATTGTGCCAATGTAGAAATGGTTCCTGGTGTCCCAGCAGGAGGGAGTCATGGACAGCCATGGGGCCATTGTAATAACCCATTCCTGGTCACCAAGCTGATAGGTTCCTCCTCTCTGCCTACGTGCACCAAGAAGTAGGCTTGTAGGCTTGCTCACCTCAGGCTGGAACAGGGACTGTAGCACTTGGGCTAACAAGAAGGGAAGCACCTGGGGCTTTGGCAACATCCAGAAGAAACAGGGAGCCCCTAACCCTCCAGGTTAAGCTCCTGGCATTCCCTACTCCTTGCCAGGACTCTGACTCACCCACAATTCCAGAGGTTAAAAACAAAGAACATCCATAAGCAGGCAAAACCAGCTTTTTCTTTCTTTTTTTCTACATAGCAAAATTTCAAACATATGCAAATTAAAGATAATATTATGAAGCTACCAGTCTTTATCCAGTAACTTCAACAACTATCAGCATTCTGCCACTCTTGTTTTACATATATCACCATTACAACCTTTCATTTTCTTCCAGAGTATTTTGTTTGTCTTTTTTTTTTAATTTTCATTCATTTTTTAAATTATTATTTCAATAGGTTTGGGGGGAACAGGTGGTATTTGGTTATATGAATAAGTTATTTAGTGGTGATTTCTGAGGTTTTGGTGCACTCATCACCCAAGCAGTGTACACTGTACCCATTGTGTAGTCTTGTATCCCTCACCCCCCTCCCACTCCTCCCTTCAGTCCCCAGAGTCCATTATATCACTGTATGCCTTTGCGTTCTCATAGCTTAGCTCCCACTTATGAGTGAGAACATACAATATTTGATTTTCTATTCCTGAGTTACTTCCCTTAGAATAATGGTCTCCAACTCTATCCAGGTTACTATAAATGCCATTATTTCATTCCTTTCTCACATGTTCTTTATCCATTCGTTTGTTGATGGGCACTTAGGCTGCTTCCATATTTTTGTGATTGTGAATTGTGCTGCTATAAACATGCATGTGCAAGTGTCTTTCTCATATAATGACTTCTTTTCCTCCAGGTAGATACCCAGCAGTGGGATTGCTGGATCAAATGGTGGTTCTACTTTTGGTTCTTTAAGGAATCTCCATACTGTTTTCCACAGTGGTTGTACTAGTTTACATTCCCACTAGCAGTGTAAAAGTGTTCCCTTTTCATCACATCTATGCCAACTTCTATTATTCTTTGATTTTTAAATTATGGCAATTCTTGCAGGCGTAAGGTGGTATAACATTGTGGTTTTGATTTGCATTTCCCTGATAATTAGTGATGTTGAGCATTTTTTCATATGTTTGTTGGCCATTTGTATATCTTCTTTTGAGAATTGTCTATTCATGTCCTTAGCCCATTTTTTGATGGGATTATATGTTTTGTTTCTTGATGATTTGTTTGAAATCCTTGTAGATTCTGGATATTAGTCCTTAGTCAGATGTATAGCGTGTGAAGATTTTTCTCCCACTCTGTGGGTTGTTTACTCTGCTGATTATTTCTTTTGCTGTGCAGAAGCTTTTTAGTTTAGTTTATCTTTGTTCTTGTTGCATTTGCTTTTGGGTTCTTGCTCACAAAATCTTTGCCTAGGCCAATGTCTAGAAGACTTTTTCCAGTGTTATCTTCTAGAATGTTTATGGTTTCATTTAAGTCTTTGATCCATCTTGAGTTGATTTTTGTATAAGGTGAGAAATGAGGATCCAGATTTATTCTTATACATGTGGCTTGTCAATTATCCCAGAACCATTTGTTGAATAGTGTGTCCTTTTCCTACTTTATGTTTTTGTGTGTTTTGTCAAAGATCAGTTGGCTGTAAGTATTTGGCTTTATTTCTGGGTTCTCTATTTGTTCCATTGTTCTGTGTGCCTGTTTTTATACCAGTACCATGCTGTTTTGGTAACTATAGCCTTGTAGTATAGTTTGAAGTTGGGTAATGTGATACCTCCAGATTTGTTTTTTGCTTAGTCTGACTGGCTATGTTGGCTTTTTGTTTGTTTGTTTTATATGAATTTTAGGACTGGATTGTTTTTTCTAGCGCTGGGAAGAATGAAGATGGTAATTTGAAGGGAATTGCTTTGAATTTATAGATTGCTTTTGGCAGTATGGTCATTTTCACAATATTTATTTTACCCATTCATTAGCATGGGATGTGTCTCCATTTGTTTGTGTTCTCTATGATTTCTTTCAGCAGTATTTTGTAGTTTTCCTTGTAGAGATCTTTCACCTCTTTGGTTAGGTATATTCCTAGGTTTTGTTTTGTTTTGTTTTGCAGTTTTTGTAAAAGGGGTTGAGTTCTTGATTTGATTCTGAGCTTGGTTGCTATTGGTGCATAGCAGTGCTACTGATTTGCGTACATTGATTTTGTATCCTAAAACTTTATTGAATTCATTTATCAGATCTAGGAGGTTTTTGGATGAGTCTTTAGGGTTTTCTAGGTATACGATCATATCATTGGCAAACAGCAACAATTTGACTTCCTCTTACTGATTTGGATGTCCTTGGTTTCTTTCTCTTGTCTGATTGTTCTGGCTAGAACCTCCAGTGCTATGTGAATAGAAGTGGTGAAAGTGGTGGTCATCCTCATCTTATTCCAGTTCTCCGGGGGAATGCTTTCAACTTTTCCCAGTTCAGTATAATGTTGGCTGTGGGTTTGTCATAGATGTCTTTTATTACCTTAAGGTATGTCCCTCCTATGCTGATTTGCTAAGGGTTTTAATCATAAAGGGACGCTGGATTTTATCAAATGCTTTTTCTACATCTATTGAGATTATGATATGATTTTTGTTTTTAATTCTTTTTTTGGTGTATCATATTAATTGACTTGCATATGTTAAACCATCCCTGCATCCCTGGTATGAAACCCACTTGATCGTGGTGTATTATCTTTTTGATATGTTGTTAGATTCGGTTAGCTAGTATTTGTGGAGGATTTTTACATCTATGTTCATCAGGGATATTGGTCTGTAGTTTGCTTTTATTGTTGTGTCCTTTCCTGGTTTTCTATGAGGGTGAGACGGGCTTCACAGAATGATTTAGGGAGAATTCCCTCTTTCTCTATCTTTCAGAATAGTTTCAGTAGGATTGGGAAATCTCAAATATCATTTTATTTTACTCATACTTAGTGATTCTCTAACACAAAAAGAAATTTTTTAAAATGATCTATCTGTCTCTTTCACACACACACACTCAAAATGATAACCCAATCCTGTTGCCACGCTGGTAGGTCGCTCCTTTACACCGATCTGTGCCAAAAAGTAGGCCTGTAGGATGCTGAAAATTATCACACACACTCCCCTCCAATGACAAGTTATCAATATCATCTAATAAGCAGTTGTGGCAGATTGTACTTTCCAAAAATGTTTATAGCAGCATCTCCTAGCTTCTGCAAGTGAACTCGCCACTCTGAGATAAAAAGGTGAGGTCTAACTCCCCTCCTCTTGACTCCTGGTGGGCTTAGTCACTGGCCGGAACACTACAATGTGAGATTTGAGGTGCTGTCTGATTTCCAAGTGGAGGTCAGAAAGCCACCTAACCTCCACTGGGTTTCTTGGGATGTTTACCCTCCAGAAGTCTCCTCTCAAGATGGTTTCTCTCAGAATCCAGGCGGCAGGCTGTGAGAAGCCCAGTCACATGGACAGGCCACATGTCGGTGTCCAATCAGCATTCCCAGCAAAGCCGAGCCGTTTAAGTCTCCTAGTTGAGGCTCCCAATGTTATGGAGCAGGGAAGGCATCTCCATGTGGCCTGTCCAAATTCCTGACTCAGGACCTGTGAGCATAATGACTATTATTTTATGCCACTAGGCTGTAATGTGGTTTCATATCCATAAAATTTAGAAACATCAGTTCATATTCAGTTTGTTCTCATCCTTTCAAAAATTTGCCTTTATGGTTGACCTGTTTAAATTAGGATCCAAGCCAAGGTCACACACTGATTTTGGCTGATATTTCTATTAAATATGTCTTAGTCCACATGAATTTCTGCATTTTTGTTTTTTATTTTGATGGCGTATATTCATGAAGAAGCTAAGTCTTTTGTTTTATAGAATATCTCCTCTCCTGTTCTAACTGATATATCAATCAGCCAAGCAGTGCTTACCATCTTCCTCTGTGAGTTGTTTCCTGTAAGAAAATGGTTGGTTAGATCCAGGCAGTGTTGGCAAACTTTTTCTGTAAGTGGCAGAGAGTCAATATTTTAGGCTTTATGGTTCATTCAGCTCTACCATGGTAGAACAATTGGAGACATGGGAGATATGAAAATGAGTGTGACTGTGTTCCAAAGAAACTTTATTTACAAAACAGACAGCAGCCATGGGCTACAGTTTGTTGGCCCTGATGCAGATGAAACCAGAATAATCAAATACAAAAATGAGTACAAAATCTAGAACCACCAAATATTTACAGAAAACCAACATCAAGAAAGGAAAATAAAACTAAATAAATCTCAGAACCAACACCTGAAGAAATAGAGTAAATAAAACAAACAGATGAAAACTTTGAGGGTATACCAAATATTGAACATTCTAGAGAATTAAAAGATGCTATCATATTCCTGAAGCAAGAACAGGCTGTTATGATGACAAGCATTTAGATATCTTAGAAATTAAAAATGCAATCATCAAACTAAAAATCTTAATAGACGTGTTGAGTAATAGAATAGACATAACTGAAGAATATAGAATATAACTGCAGAGTATGCTGAGAAATTGTTCCAGAACACTATATTAAAGGAAAAAGAAATGGAAATACTATAGCAAAAGTTTGGAGACATCGAAGTTAGACCCAGAAATGCCAACAATCATCTAATAGAAGTCACAGTCAAAGAGACTAGAGAGACAGAGAAGAAATAAACAAAGAAATATTAATAATAAATATTTTCCTGAGCCAAAAAAAAAATCCCAAATGTGATATGTATTTATTTTTATTTGAAACAGGGTCTCACTTTGTCACTTAGGCTAGAAAGCAGTGGTGCCATCACAGTTCACTGCAGCCTCTAACTCCTGAATTCAAGCAATCCTCCTACTTCAGCCTCCTCAGTAGTTAGGACTACAGTTGCACACCATCATACCTGACTAAATTTTAAAAAATTTTTTTGTAGAGACAGCGTCTCACTATGTTGCCCTCTACAATTTTTTTGTAGAGGCTGGTCTCAAACACCTGCCCTCAAGCAATCCACCAACCTCGGCCTCCCAAAGTGTTCAGATTACAGGTATGAGCCAATAATCCCTGCCAAAATGTGATTTTTAAAAATAGATATGGCCCACTGCGTAACAACCAGAATTAATTAGGGGTGAGAAGATGATACATGGACACATAATGATAGAGTTTCAGAGCTCCTGGTATAAAGAGTTCTGAAATCCATACATATCCATACATATCCAGTCTTATTCAGTAATTCTGGGTTGGAACTTGGAAATCTGATATTCACCTGTTTATTTGGTTTCAAAAACAAATCTAACATGCAGACAAAATTCGTAACTGCTATTCTCTAGAGCAATAATCTGGGACTCTGTAACTAGCCACCCTCTCCTGCAGTCTGATGCTGATTGTAGAGTGCGGTGCTTCTGGGCTTCTCTTATGCTCACTGATTCCTTCTTCCTTGTGCATGAGCCACTGCCTGGAGGCGCCTCTTGTTAACTTCCTCCCCTCCCCCACCACCCACCAGCACATAGGATCCTCCTTTGACCTTTGACCTTTGACCAGGGTTTTGCTATCACTCCACCAATGCACTTGGTTCTCTAACATTTCCTGAACTGCTGCTCTCTGGGCCAGCCAACCCCTGTGCTGGGTCCCCTGGTCCCAGACTGCTCCCATCCCTACTGAGGCCTCAAGATACCAGCTCTGCTGTGATTCATTTTCCCACTTAATCAACACAATAGGACAGCTTGGTGTGTGCGGAGCTGTGCTAGGTCCTGGGAAAACAAAGCCGAATACGGCCTGATGTTCACCCTTAAGGAGTCCCAGGTGGAGGCAAATGTGGAAGGAAAAAAGTGGACTACATCTTGATGAGGGGGATCACCCAAAGTTTCTCCAAAGACAGTTCAAGGACCACCTGCACTGACTTTGATTTCCAGCCTTGAAATTTCAGATTTCCAGCCTTGACACCCTGGATCATACTCTTGTGAGGATGTGGCTGAGGAATCTGCATTTTAAGCAAGCTTAAGTCATTGTTATGATCACAAAAACGTCATAACCATAAACCTGACAGAGCTGTGCCCCAGGTCTATGATTTGATTTGGAAGGTGCATGGGGAGTGTAGACAGGGATGATGGCAGAGGGGCTGGGTAGGTGGCTAATGGGGGTCAGATCCTACAGGCCTTGTCATGCTACGGAGTCTGGGCTCTATACGACGAGCTGTAGGGAACCAATGAAATGTTTTATGGTAGGGAAAGGGGGCAAGGACAACACGGTATAATTCTAAGAGACAACTCATATTAGCCGGGTTGAGGGTAAATAGAGGCAAAGTGAGGAGGCTGAGGTTGGAGACAGAGAGGCTAGCACAGGTGATCCGTGATGGGGACCTGAGCGGGTTAAGTGGCAAGACAGAGAAGGAAAGATGGGAAGTCTGCTTGGGAGGTAGAATAACAGTGCTTGGTGGGAAGGATCACTGCCCCGCCGGGCTTGCTCCAGCTCCAGTCATCCTCTGTCTGTCTTGATCTGCCGCAGTTAGCAAGCCCATACCCAGCCTAATACACTTGGCCTAATATGTACCAATGACGAGAAGAGAAACACACCCTGCATATTTCTGCAGTGTTTTTAGACTTTATCTAATCAGGCTGGGTAAATTAATTACTCTTAATAATTTGTTATTATAGTGAAATATTTGCCTTTTTTAAAAGCTAAACATTATATGCTATTTTCCTGATGGTGCTTAGTTGTCTACTCTTTGAATAGTTCATGCCTAAACCACTCTCCCAGGTCAGCAAACCACCCCAGGGCAGCAACCTCAAGAAGAAGCAAGGGCAGAACTGACCATCTTGTCCTTCCAGGACACGCCTGAACTTTCACACGGTGAGAGCACACACGCACTTTCATAGGCTGCTCCAGGTGGCAGCGAAAACCACACATTTTACAAGTGAGTTATGAGTGATCACACAAAGGGTTACTCAGTCTGTTTCCAGTTGACTAAGAGTTTTGAGGTAAATCCTTTGAAGCTTGCATAGTCACCTGGGACTTCAAAAGTAAATTATTTAGAGTTGTACAGAGTGAAATAGTGGTTATTGCTGATTAATCTTGATAAACACGACACAGCAATGAAGTAGGTATTATAGAACTGCATGCTTGATAAAATGAATTATTTCTATATAGGAGAGACATAAAAATGCATTAACAATGGAAATAAGTTATATGTGTAATCATAAGATTCAAATTGCTGCTTATAATTTACAAAGCACCATCTCATTTATTACTTCAGTTGATCCTCACAAAATGTTCTAAGGTGCATTATCTTACTATTCCCATTTTATAGATGAGGAAACTGAGGATCAGAAAGGCAAAGTGGCTGACAGATATAGTTTGTATATTTGTCCCCACCCACATCTCATGTTGAGATGGAATCCCCAGTGTTGGAGGTGGGGACTGGTGGGAGAGATATTTGCGTCATAGGGGCAGATCTCTGGTGGCTCGGTGCTGTCTTCCCTATTGTAAGTGAGTTCTCACGAGATCTGGCTGTTTAAAAGTATGTGGCACCTCCCCACCCACACTCTCTCTCTTGCTCCTGCTTTCTTTTTTTTTTTTTTAAGGCTGATCATCTTGCTCCCACTTTTGCCATGTGAACACTTTCCACCGTGATGGTAAGCCTCCTGAGGTCCCTCCAGAAGCTGATGCCAGAGCTATGCTTCCTATACAGCCTGCAGAAGTGTGAGCCAATTAAATCTCTTTTCCTTATAAATTACCCAGTCTCAGGTGTTTCTTTATAACGATGCAAGAACAGACTAACAGGACAAGGACACACAGCCAATAAAGTGACATCTTTGTATATTTGTTGCAAGTAATAGAAACCCCAAATCAAACCATGTTTTCTAAACAGTATTGTGAATGTATAAACATATGTTACAGAAAAAATCCAGTGGTGTGGTAGGCTTCAGGCATAGCTTGATCAGAAATTCAGCTCTGTTTTATTTCAATTGTCTTGGATTTACCCTTCTTTTTGTGCCAGCTTTATTCTCATCCTCTCTTTCTATTAATAGCAAAATACTGAAGCAGTCTCAGAACCTACCACACCATCCAGAAGGAGAAAGGATGTTTCTTTCTCCTATTATCAAACAAGAGTCATAGACTTATCTTTTCTTGCACCAGTGACCAGGGAATGCCAATACAGGCCTAGGGTATATATATCCATGCATGAGCTGATGCCCATGGCAATTAAGGCTACAACCTAGAGGCTAAAGTTGGACCAGTAGCATCCAAGCTTTGCAGCTGCTATGCCAAGTGGGAGGGATAGAATGGATGCTGGAGAGTAAACCACAATCCACCACAAGCCAGGACCTGAATTCACAGGTTATGACTCTAAATCCTAAGGATTTTCTTCCTAGACATTACATGTTGTTGTCCTTCCCTTATAGACCTTATGGCTCCAAATAAAGCTGCTATTTTTGCATATAAGTGTGCCTTAAAAGGCCCTCAGGTGACCCGACATCTCTTCCAGCTGCTGCACACCAACACTGGACATTTCTTTGTGTGTGCTGCCATGATCTGTGAAGTCTTTTGCTTTTCTGGTTATTTCTCTAACTCATGTTCCTCTAGATTCTTTTGCCCCATTCATTTTTGTTTCAAACACATTTTTGTCTCTTTGTGTCAGAGCCCAATCAGGAAGACAGAAATCATTCCAAATATTTAAAACAGAGAAAAGTTAATGCAATTAGATCAAAGAAACTTAGAAGCCAAACAAGGGATGGCGAGGCAATCCAGAGACCAGCAGCAGCAGGAAGTTGCTGCCACTCCTAGGCTAGAGGGACAAAGGGAGGAGGTGATGCTAGCAGAGCCCAGGGACTGGGATTACCCAGAGGAAGCTGGAAACATGACAGGCTTCCTGTGCAAACTGGAGTCATGGAAGAGAGGGAGCAGCTGCCAGAGATACCACCCCAGGACAGAGGGAGAGGGAAAAATACCTTGACATCTTCTTTCCTCCGGCTCGGCAAACTCCCACCAGAGCCTCCCATTAGCCAAACTCCGCTAGAAGCCAGCTAACACAGGGCCCTGAGAACTGCAGCCTGGAGGGGTCAGGCCCCCCACGATACAGAACAAGGGAAGGAAGGTGAGGATCTCACGTCACACAGTCCAGAACAAGCTATAGTTACATGACAAATGTCATACATGTTCATTGAGGAAGCTTCAGAAAATACAGATGTGCAAAAATAAAAAGGTAAAAATCATGATTCTATTAGTTCTAAAGGGGTGAGTCTCAATCAGCCAGTCCCAGGGTACTGCTGAATGCTACCTGTGTCTCATTAATGATTGAGCAAGCCATGTTCTAGTCATTTCCCTATCAATAGGCCAAGCACTCTAGCGGTTTGACATTTTGTTATACACGCTCTGAGAAATCCAATTTCTCCTTTGTATTAAGTCAAAAGAAGAAAAAAACCCAGATTTTAGAAAAGTTGTTAAGAAAAACTTTATTTCTTCTAGGAACCTGTTTTTGCTTTTTTTTTCCCAGGTAACATGTGCCATACGATTTATCAGGTTTTCTCTTTTTGCCCAGGCTACTAGGAAACTCAAAGATACATCTCGTGCTCAAGATCAGCAACTTTAACCCTTTGGGTAGGCGTGTGCTTCTTCCCTCTTCCCCATGTTCCGAACTGTATTTTATCATATCAGCTCTATTATGCATGTGTGTGTGAAGAAGACAGGAATAAATATAGCCACAGAAGGGAGAAGACCTTGAGTTATTGCCCCAGAGAGTTGCTGGGCATCACTTGCCCTGTCCAACTTCGTCCACTCTACGCCAGCTGGCCAGCACTGGGAGAGTCATCTGCCACACTAGAACAGACTCTGTCTGTCACCCTCCTCAACAGCAGATGGCCGCTCCGCACTCATCCGTGTCATACATCATTGCCTAGTGAGACACCACCATCCACTGTGCAAATCACTAAGCGTCTTCGCCTCCAACTCTGTGGTAGGCTGGGAATTATGCCTGTGTGCTCAAATCGACTCCGGTTCAATAATTTTTCAGCTAAGGGGGCTCGACTGAGCAACTTGACAATGAAAAGGGTGGAGCTAGGGGCCGTCAGTGGGATTATGGTTAGATTTTTAATTAGATGGGGCATTTTAATTAGGTTGGGCAAAAGCTTTTTCAAGGAGGTGAAAGCATTGTCTCCTCCGGCGAGCACATCTCTGGCTTATTTAGCTTCCTTGATTCACAAGTGAGTCCCTCTTGAAGTGTTTTTCTTGTACTTTGTTTATTTGAGGCTGATGGTCTGGGCACGGGGCCCAGTTTAATATAATTTTTACTGTTGCTACCACATCCCAATTTCTACTGAGATGGTTATTATCATTGTTGTCTAAGACACCTTACAGTGGCAATGCCACCCCTTTTCTACTTCACCTATTAGAAATGAAACTGATGCTTACTCCCATGCCATTGAGACAATGTGCTTTTGTGACTCTGTAGCATAGCAAAGGAGATATTTGGTAATTATCTAGATAATTTAATTGGGATAGGGAAATAGTTCCAATCACTTAGGTCCTAGAGTTTATCTGTGGGTCTAAAGAACATGAACCCGCCCCCAACATTGCTTACAATTTCCTCTGAGTTCTATGAATACATAGGCTGCTTTTACAGCAAATTTGCCTCCCTAATTATGTTTTACATAATCTAATACATTCATATTAGTTTGCGTCCTCTAAGCATATACCAGCCAAAAGACACCTTGGCTGGAAGGCTAGAGAGGGAAACTGACCACAGGCATCATCAGTGTAGAGTTGACGGTTAACAATAATAATATAGATTCAGCACTGACAAAAGAAAGGAAATCGTGCAACATTTGGTTTGAAAAACGTGTGTGTGTGTGCGCGTGTGCCTGTGTGTGTGTGCATGTGCCTGTGTGTGCGTGCATGTGCGTGCATGTGCTTGTGTGTGCACGTGTGTGCGCACGTGCGTGTGTGTGCCTGTGCGTGTGCGCGTGTGTGCCTGTATGTGTGTGCATGCGTGTGTGCACGTGTGTGCGTGTGCCTGTGTGTGTGCACGTGTGTGTGCACGCATGCATGTGTGTGTGCCTGTGTGTGTGCATGTGTGTGTGCGTGCGCGCATGTGTGCATGTGCTTGTGTGTGTGCATGTGCGTGTGCCTGTGCGTGTGTGCACGCATGCATGTGTGTGTGCCTGTGTGTGTGCACGTGTGTGTGCGTGCGCGCATGTGTGCATGTGCCTGTGTGTGTGTGTGTGCATATGTGTGTGCACGCACACGTGTGCATGTGCCTGTGTGTGTTCCAGTGTTCCATTTGGGTCTGACTCTTAGCATGACTTTAGAATGCAGGCGTTTAAGGTGAGGGATTGTAATAATAACCCACTTCAGGAGTGTGGACATTAGCCAATAGACATGTACCTCTGGCTTCCCACCAAGACCTGAGGTGGAGCCTAGGCCTGGGCTTGTCCACAAGGTTCATGTCTTCAGCAGATACAGTCTTGCTGTAGAATTGTACTGCACTAACAATGAGACTCACTGGAAAAACAAATAAAATGCTTTAGATGTTTAAATGCATTTCCAAGTATTCATCTTCCAAATATTTAGACTCTGAGCCGATTTGGGCCAAGAGCCCAAGCTTCCTGTGCATGCAGGATGGTTCCAGAAATCTCCTGAAGATCAGCAAGTATGTAACAACTTAAAATATCATCCTCTCAGAGCCAAAAAAATAATTCCCTAGGTATTGCTTCAGGAAATCAACTAGGTGCCTCTGTCCGAAGTCCTCCTTCATAATGTCTATAGGAACACATTAGTTTTAGTAACTTTAATAACTTCTTACAAAGGCCTCCATGAGACCATGGTCTATGTCCACTGTGAGATTCCAATATAAACAGGAGTGGGAAAGGAGATTTGGGAATTGAAACATGTAGGATGAAAAGGGAAAAGGGAAGGGAGAGAGGTGCAGAAAGAACAAACAGCCTATTGAGGATATTGGTAGCCATAGAAGGTTTTGATGCCTGAACCAATTCTTAAAGGGTAAGTTTGAGTAAACCAAGGTTGTTTTGTTTTGTTTGCTTTTTTAACAGAGAGGAGGGGTGTTGGAGAATGACTTCCTTTTGCATTTCCATTTCTCTAAATTCAGTAGTCAGGTAATTTATTCTCCTTTTTCCAGCCATATCCATACTAAAACATTGTTTTCCTTTTTCTTTCTAAGCCACCACAGCAAAAAGAAAAACAAAATCATAGCACTGCCAAGGAATTTATCTACTTCTAAAGTTCAGCAAGCATATCTTTAGAAGCTCCACAAAATAAAATAAATACATTCCATATAGATTTTGATTCTAGGATACCCTTATTAGTGTTTTGTTCAGTCTTCCTCGTGGACTAAGTAGAACGGTGAAATTGAATCTTACATGCACTCAACTTTTGTAAGTTCAATTATATGAGAGAGAGAGAGAGAGAGAATATGTTGGTCTTAAAAAGCACGTGCCCCAGAGTGAACATGAGAAATGAATCTATTGTGCCTGACCTGTCTCCATGTTCATAGATAACTCACCATGCAGTCTCTTGCTTAAAATACACATTTCTCATATACATGACCCCAAAATTCAAGCAAACTGCTTCACTGATACTCAAACAAGAAAACCGCCCTGCTTTCCAATGACGGAGGGAAAACTGGCTGTGAAACAGTGTGCCAATCTCTGACATGACACCTCCCTAAGAGAGTTGCAAGGGTAGTTTTGATAACCTGTGATTTTCATCTTGGGGCTGACTTTAGAACCTGGCCCTCTCATCAACCACATCTCTGCTGAGTTAATCCCCCTTGGCAAATGCAAAAGTAAAAATAAGTGGGATCATTTTTCCGAGATCTCTGAATTTGTGCCAAGGCGAGAAACTTTGCTTTCTCAAACTCCATGGCCAACTACAAAGCACATTGCAATGTCTTTAGCCTTTTCACCAATTTGGAGTACAAAAATGGTCCACAAACAAAAGGCACAAGAGACAGGGAGCCATTTGTTCTTTTATTCATCACATATTTGTGGAGTGCTAATGATGTAACAGGCACAGGATTTAGTGCGGAGCTACTGCTGAATGAAAAAAGGAGTCAAAAACCCTACTTTGACTTGGCAATTATCAAGTTAGCTTGGTAACCTACCATTGACTTGGCAGTTACCAAGTTTGTTAGCTTGCTGTGTGACATTGGAAGAATTGCTCAACCTCCCTGAGTTTCCTTTGCCTACCTGACCAAAAAATGTGAAACAATATGAAACATAAGTCCTAAGGTTTCTCTCAGTTATATATTATGTGAAATTGGCTTAGAAATATTTTTTAAAACTTGAAAGAAATATAACAAACTTCCTTATAGCAATGTTTGTCTATTACTAACAAGCACTTTGCCCTTGGTGGCCTTTTTTCTCAGCTTCACTCCCCAGTGTTACGGTCAATTTCACCACCTATCTCTCTTCCACATGCATTGCCATTCGCTGCTCCCACTCTCCCACTCCTGGAGCTTCCAGTAGACACATAAACAAAATGAAGGGGTTTCTTCCTAGGTTTTGTTCCCCGTCATAGTTGCTGTTGTTCAAGCCCTATCAGGATGATTCAGGCTTCAGTGTTTTGATTAAAAGTAGTGATAGCCATGTTGTGGACAAAAGGTATGGAAATAGATCTCTTGATTAATCATACTTTCGGTTGTGTAAATGTTTCATTTTCAATGACTACATCGTTGGTAATATGACTTTTGTGTTATATCATCAGGCATGTGGGCCTGTTCACACTTAGTTATTGAATTTAGCATAACAATGGCTCAAGCACCAATTGTCTTTATCTCATCTAACCGAAGGAGTAATAACAGAGTATTGGTTACTCTGGGGGGCAAAAATTACTTCTATAAAATGCTTAAATGTTTGTGATATTATATCAGGGAATATTAGCCAAATATTTACTTTCCGCAATACCCACTTCTTAGTTGTTCTATTCAATCAATAAATGCATATTGGAAGAGGGCCTACTCAACCAAGAGTTGTGCTTAATTCACCCCCTGAGCATTCGGGAGAAGACCGAGTAGAAGGTGTACAATTTCCTGAAATAGGAGGCGATAGGGTGCCAAGTCAGGATGCCTCAATTTGAGTGCCACTTTTGTAGGTAACCAAATATTTGATCCCAAAGTAGCTACTCTGTCATTTGGAGCTTCACATTCTCCACAAGGACTTTAGTAACTCCTGCTTTATCTTCTTCACAAAAATGTTGTGAGGATAAACTGATGGTGTAAAAAAAAAAAGAGGAAGAAGTATTACACGTACATAAGGCCTACTTGCCAAGCGTTTCATATATATTCACTTATTTAATTCTCATAACAACCCTGTCTTATAAGAGACCAGTCATTTGAGAGGTTAAGGGGCTTGTTAATAAAAGGTGGAGTTGGCATTCAAATTGAGACAGCATTCATACTTTTATCCTCTATATGATAATAAATTATACAGAGTTAGCTACTAAAATACTTTAAATGCATAGAAGGGAAGAAATAAACTTTTTTTGCCCTCTCCCACTTTTAATGGAAATGTGGAGGTGGGAGAAGATAAATATCTGCAATAGTTTTAGTGCACATTACCTGATTAAGATGACTTTGCTGGGTTAATAAGATGTTTCACATCCTGTAGTTTTTCTCACAAAGTTATAATGCTTTTGATTATGAGGTTTAAAAATATCATGCATTTATGTAGCAATTCCCTATTTGCCTCCTGAATGTGCATGCCAATGAATTAAAATTTTTTTTAATATCACAACACTACAAATTGCTGGACTCAAGGGAATCTAGTATCTCTTGCATTCTGCGCGCTTCTATAAAGCAGGCCGAAACTCGAACATCAAAGACACCAGCGACCTTCCAGCAAACAAAGGCAGTCATTATGTTTTCTGCACTTAGGAGCTTTTACTCTGCCAGGCAGATACAGAGAGCACTCATCTCTTTCCAACTCCCAAATCTCTTGACTTCCTCTTTCTCCTTCTCTCTGGCCAGGGCCTTTTGAGAGAGATGGCCAATAAGCCCCTTGTTTCACATCTTTGCAGGAACAAGTAGATGCTACTCTCAGTGTCCACTAAACCATAAGTCCTTTGAGGATACAGGAAGACATCCACCAATCTCAAGATCAAAATGCAACAAGAGGAAGTCTACAAGCAAAGAAGATATTACCCACTAACACCTCTTACAGAAATGGCGGAATCTCTGGGAATAGTAAACAGTTTATTCTTGCATGTTAGATATACTAACCAAAGGTTCAGGAAAAATACTCTCCACTTAGTTTTACCTTTAAAAATGTTCTATTGTACAACAAACTACACTATCAAGAATCGAGTATTGGCCAGACGCAGTGGCTCACGTCTGTAATCCCAGCATTTTGGGAGGCTGAGGTGGGCGGATCACTTGAGGTCAGGAGTTCGAAACCAGCCTGGCCAACATGGTGAAACCCTATCTGTACTAAAAATACAAAAAAATTAGCTGGGTGTGGTGGTAGGTACTTGTAATCCCAGCTACTTGGGATTCTGAGGCAGGAGAATCACTTGAACCTGGGAGGTGGAGGTTGCCAAGTGATCTTGGAGTGAGCCAAGATCATGCCATTGCACTCCAGCCTGGGCAACAGAGCGAGACTGTCTCAAAAAAAAAAAAAAAAAAAAAAAAAGAATAGGGTATTACATATTCTCTCTGAACCTCATAATAATTCTATTCTACACTTGAGAAGGAGCCAGTGACAGGATTTGAACCCAACTTCAACAGATTCCAAAGCTGCCCTTTCCTTAACAACATACTGTCCCTGCATGGATTCCAGAGATAAGAAAATAGTCACTTATGATCATATTTCTTAATTGTTTTATTCTACATTCTAAAATATGCATCATTGTACCTTATCAGGAAAATAACAAAAAGATCTAAAGAGAATAAGTGGAAGTTATGTGAATTGTTCAGCTTTTAATCACTAAAAGGAACACATCCATACCAAACACATTAAAAAGTAATCTCCTTTGGGTTTACAGCTCTTGTGATGTTTCCCCAGCCTTGACTGCTAGGACGAAGCAATTGAATAAGCCCAGAGAGGGTTACCAATAGACAATCAAATCAACATAGGAGGTAAACTTGAAAATAAAATGGTTTAAGATGGGATTGACTGCTGGAAAATCAGAGCAGCCATCTCTTTTTAACATGTCAGTACATGTCCCAAATAGTGTCCTGCAACCTATAATTTGCCTGTAGAGTCCAGTCAAGAAGGACTGACTGCCCAAGAGCGTGGAACTGAGACTGAATCTTCTCTCTTGCCAACCCCCTTTCTTCCTCCCACTAACAATCCAGCAGATTTCAGTCTCAAAGATGGGAGTTTAGACTTGATAGCTCTTCACTGACCCTATCCCATCCCCACAAACCTAATGTTTGTATCTTCACTTCTCTGCAGATGGCTTTCACAAAGAAAGCATTCCTAATCACTCAGGAGGAACTAGGTCACCACCACGAATTGTCCTCCAGTTAAAAGCATGAGCTCTTCTGGACACGAATTCTCTTCTAAGTGTGAGGATGCCGTGACTGTGACACAGGGTAAAGTGGGGTAGAGTGCTCAATCCCCAAGAAAGTCCATCAGGAATAGAAGGCCAGTTTAAGAGCATTTAATGTTGTCCAACAAGTCCAACTGAAATCAGGAGTGGTTAATCTTCATAAATATAATACCTATCATTAGTTATTCAGGAAATATGGGAAGTCAGTACCAGGTCAGATGGTCCAAAACACGCAAGTCAATTAAGCAGCCTGATGGAGGTGACACGAGGCATGAGTGATGCCCAAAGAAGGTGACACGCCCAGTGTAGCTGGTTATAAAGCAAGCCTCCTGATAGCTGGACATGTTTTGAAATACTTGTAAACTCCTTGGGTAAGCGTCTCCCATTCTTGTGATAAATAAACACTACCAAGGAAAAAGTACTAAACCACTAAACTGAAGTTTGAATTGATAAAGACTGGTAATGTGCACAATACTGAATGACCTTGGAGCCTCTTTGATCTGTGCATGTCTATATGCGGCTCAAGGCCCCATTGAAACCAAGGAGTTTATGTTTGGGCCAATAAATAGAGCTAATAAAAGTTCACCCTTGGACTGGGACTCTTTGAATGGCTGGAACATGGGTCATTTATGGTGTTTGATGACTGTGAATGCCAACAAACTACTGAGTATATACGGCTTCTTTTACACCCTCGATGAGAAAAGCCTGCCTGTAGCATGTAGGAGAATAAACAAGAGAATAAGCAACCTGACGCCACTCATTGAAACTTCATTTGACAAATATGCATTGAATATGTGCTATAAGGCAGACAGCCTTGAAGCAGGAGGGATACACAGATGAACCAAATGTAGGCCCTGCCTGTGAGACTCCAGACTAGACAGAATGCACTTAAGTCCACATAGCAGTAATACACGTCGGACGGTAAGGATGACTGAGCAGAAGGAAGAGCAATGAATTATCCATAGGAAGACTCTAGAAGGCTTTAACAAGGAGGTGCTCTTTAGCTGAACCTTAAAGCATACGTGAAAAAAAAGAGTAGAAAAAGGTGATGTTTTGAGCAGAGAACAGACACTGAGCAAGAAGCAGAAGAGCGGAGGAGTCGAGAAAGCTGGACAAAGTTCTAGAAATGTGGCATGGAAGGAATGCAAGGTCTGAGGAGGGAAAGGGAGTCAGGACCAACTACGAATGGTCTGGAATGACTTACTACATGTGCATTTGACTTTATTTCTAGGCCGGGGGGTTGTGAGGTTTTATATTTTTATACATTTATTTTTTAATTTTCATATTTCAACAGAACTTGGTTCAAGTAATTCTTATGTAAAGTGAATGTATACAACAAAAACAAGCGGGTGATGTTTCATTAGTAAAATGTGCTTTTACAGTCTTAACTTTATTAAACTTGCTTATTCTTAAGTTAACCAATGAGAACAATTCTAATCGTTTGCACATTAGTGAAGATTTTGCAGGGTAAGGGAGGTGCAAGTGACTGAAAACTCAATTCAAACTGACTCAGGAAAAAAAACAAGCGGGGGAAGGGAGGAAGAAGATTTATTACTCATGTAAATCTAGGAGGGGTTCTGGGATTCAGGAATCAGGTGATTGTGGGGCTGAAAGAATATTTTCAAAGATTTCAGCTCATTTCTCAGCTCCATGTCCCCTCGATAGTAGCTGTTTTATTCTCAACATGAGCATGCTTCCTGTGCTAGTCCCCAAGAACTCTGAACTTAGAATCGTCTTTACAAGCAACAATCTTCTCTTTCCTACCAAAGCCCACCACAGTCCCAGAACTAAGCCTCAGCGACCTGGCCCGCCTCACATGTCCATCCCTGAACCCGTAGCCAAGACAATGGTGTATCCCAAATGAGCATGGTGGCTCCTGCACACACCCAGGTCTCGAAGGAAAATCGAGCTGCTCTCACCGGAAGGAGGATGCACAAGGGAAAAACAACACAGTTTATTCTATTTTGACTAATGTGAAATTTTTAAATTTAGGATAAAGGATTGCAGTTTTTAAATTTAGGATAAAGGATCCGTTTTAACACCCACTTTGTTTCTGTATTTTATTTGCACAGTATTGAGAAAATTCTGATTCATTACTGGTAACTGTTTTTTAAACAGCATACCTGTTTAAAATATACCTGGAACATTCACAATAGTCTTAAACTTGTGCCAAAATGTAAGTAGGTTGAAAGTCTGAGTAATGGGAAGTTTCATTTCAAAATTTAATTATATAAACCATGACCAATCTCCTCTGTTAATTTAAGTGTTCACTGGGAAGATGTTTCTCAAATGTATCTATAGTATCTGACAAGAAATTCAACAATGTTACTTATTTTTTAAACTTAGATATCTCAGTAACTATTGTTCAAAGCTTGAGTATGGTAAAATTAATGTTTTGCCCTTTGAGTCATAAAGTTAGGTTTCAACTTACTTGCTGGCATGCTATCAGTAAATGTAAGCATGGTGGTATTGCAACTTCACATTGCCAAATTGAACTCATTCAGTTTCTTGAAAAACATCAGCAAGTTGATGCAACTCTGTTATATCAGAGAACTACTTGCTAAGTCTCATTTGGAATACAATATTTAGTGATTTCTTGTCTCGTTTGAAATAGTAATAACAACACCTTGCCTCAAGACAATTGATAAGTGTTCCCAGGAGAAAGTACACTGTGGAACCCACTACGCAATACATTCCCAAAAACTATAAAAAGGCTGAAATTGGAATCTCCTGTCTTATTAAACTGACAATGTAAAGGAGATCACTAATCACTGTTTTAAGAGATGCGCATGTCACCTTAATAGCTAGTGCTTTTCTGTGCAACTCGCCGTATCTTATTCAAAATCACATTTCACCAAGAAAATTCCTCCATACTTTGCACCACTGTAGCCCATTCTGCATGGCCTTATTTTTCCTGATTGGGCTGGCATGACTCTTTTCCTAGCCTGAGAGCCTTGCAAGGGCTGGAACTCTCTTATTATGTGCTGTCTCTCCATTGAGCTCACTAATGTATACTCAGAGTTTAGACTGTAAATGTTTGGTGAATAAATATATATGTGTGTATATATATGTACATATATACACACATACATATACATTTAATGTGTTTTATTTACCAAAAAAAATTATTAAAGGGAAATTTTCACCACGCCATTGTTTCAAATAAAATTCCTTTTTTTTTTTTTTTTTTTGAGACAGTTTCCTTCTGTCACCCAGGCTGGAATGCAGTGGCGCAATCTTGGCTCACTGCCACCTCTACCTCCTAGGTTCAAATGATTCTCCTGCCTCAGCCTCCCAAGTAGCTGGGATTACAGGCACCCGCCACCATGCCCGGCTTCTTCTTGTATTTTTAGTGGAGACGGGGTTTCGCCATGTTGACCAGGCTGGTCTTGAACTCTTGGTCTCCCAAAGTGCTGAGATTACAGACATGAGCCACCACACCCAACCTCAAATAAAATTCTTGAGAGTAAGAGTTTTTACACCACTTATGAATAGCAAACAAAACAAGAAACCAAAAACTTATTTCCTCTACAGAAATGTTTTCCAATGGCTATTTTGACCACAGGACCACTTAGATTCCTCATTCATTCATCGAACAGTTAGAAAGCACCTACTACATGCTACTAAACTGTCTCCATTGCTGAGGATATTTTTTGAAAGACATTAAATACAGTCTTTGACCTCAAGGAGTCTAGTCAGGGAGAATCATAAAAACTCAAATCATCATCATGCCTCTTGATGAGTGCCATAAGAGAGATACGAATATTACGTGGTGTTGATTAGGCTCTTTCGGGTTGCCAGGAAAAGAGACGTGCTCTGGTGACTTGCATTAATGTGGTTCATTATGAGGCTACAGGAGGAAGTAGGGAAGAGCAGGAAGCAGTTTTAGCAGCTGCCTGGCGGGTCTGGCAGAGCCGGGAATGTCATTCAGGACATAGTATACCTCCAGCCACCTGTTCTTCTTGACATTGCTTCAGCGGCAAGCATCTGTTGCTCCTTCTCTAGTGCTCTGCCAGTGTGATGACTCAGCCACACTCTGCTCTGCTTTCTCTGCTCGTGCTGCTAAATCCTCTCTGCATTCCTTTTCTCTCCTCCATGGCTCCCGCTTTGTTGCGGCTCCCGCTGCCGTGTGGATATGGCTTGCAGACTCCTCTCAGGATGTCTGCCTTTTTCCACCCAACTTTTTGGCTTAGTCCCCTGATAAGTCTCAAATTCAAAGTGTGTGAAAGACGCTTTGTTTGACTGGCCACTCATCATCCAGGGTACAGTGACCTCGCTGGGTGGAGCTCTGGCATCAGCCGCTGGCCACTGGACTCTCCATGGATGGCTGCCTTTGGGTCGGGCACCAGTTCTCGGTTCAGTGCACCATAGCCAGGGAAGCAGGGTCCTGGCAGAAATCACATCCACCCACGCAGACAGCACTGTCTGCAGCAGCTCTCATCCCAAGAGCAATGTGGCGGAGGCTGGCACTCATGCCAGTGCTGACTTTTCTCCAGCATGATGTCCCAATGTATTGATTGCCATCCTAACTTTGACCATGTCAACCATTCAGCTTTGCTACCAATTCATGTCAGAGCTATGACAGATATTTGAAAACACATTTTTAAAGCTATTTAAAATAACCAAAAGTTCACTTTGGGAGGCCAAGGCAGGCAGATCACTTGAGGTCAGGAGTTGGAGACCAGCCTGGCCGACATGGTGAAATCCCATCTCTACTAAAAATACAAGAATTAGCCGGGCGTGTTGGCAGGCACCTGTAATCCCAGCTACTTGGGTGGTTGACGTACGAGAATGGCTTGAACCTAAGAGGTGGAGGTTGCAGTGAGCTAAGATCACACCACTGCACTCCAGTCTGGGTGACAGAGTGAGGGACTCTGTCTCGAAAAATAAAATAAAATTACCAAAAATTAAAAACAACTTGAATACCAGAGGAAAAGAAAATACTTGAATAAATTTTAATATATTTGTAAGGAATATCATACAACCGTTCAAAAATATGACTTAGAGAACATCATGACAAGGGAAAATGCCCACTGATATAATGTTCAATAAAAGTCAGTGTTCGCAAGTTATATAGTATCATTACTGAATTAATTATACACATTCACATATAGAATATAGAGAGAATAAACTGGAAAGATAAGTTGACAGTGACTGTTGATGGTGGGACGATGTGTGAGTTTTATGTTCTTTCTTATGCATTCATTGTATTTATTAACCTTTCAAAAGTTAAAAAAAAGTAGTTCTCAATTATAAGATACAGAAAGCAGTATACAAGACCGCATTATTTCAGTAGGCAAAACCCATAAATTGGTTTGACAAAAAGTGCAAGATATCTCGGATCCCATTTCCAGTAAAGAAGCAACATTTCCTTTCTTATTCATGAACTATATTAGCAAAGAAAACAAAGATGACAATGAAATCAAAAGCATGACAGAGTAACAGGATGCACAGTGCCTACTCATGAGTCCTGGACTGTAGCTATTAGGAGGATGTCTGTGTTGTCAAAGTACAATTCTATTTGGTGGATGGAACATGGGAGATGGCCTTCGGAAAACTATAATCCAACAGGAAAAAATGGAAATAACAGAAGATAATACAAAGGAGTATGGGAGCCCAGAAGACATGGTTAACTCTCCCTGTGAGAGGGAGGGAAAAATTTAGAAAGTTACCAACCTTTGAACTGAGCCTTAAGTGATATTTATTTCATTTTCAAGGGAGCCCCACAAAAAGGGGTACCTTTCTTCTATTCTTGAATTATCAGCTGATTGAGAAATAATATCAGAGAATAGAGCAGACGGGAGACCAAACTATCACACATAATTGATAAAGTTGATATTGAAGAAGACTTTATAGCTTCAGGTAAGGTAAGTGGGTTTCCAATTCTGGACTCAGAAACAGACAGATTTATCCATCCAGTATTGCTAGGCCACAGCAAGCTTTATAAGGGAGGGCAAGGCCCTTGGAAAACCTACACAGGAGAATCAGAGCAGAACACGTGTTCTCAACAGGCAGACTCACTCCAAGAAGAAAAGGAGAGGAAGAAGCTGAAATGCACACACCCGGTGTGGTGGGCTGAGTGTGCCCCACACACCCACACATACTATGTGTATATATAGAGAAAGATATACATACACACATAGAAAGAGTCTGTAAACGTGGGCTCGTTTAGAAAAAGGATCTTTGCAGATGGAATTAAGTTAAGGACCATGAGATGAGATCATCCTGGATCAGAGTGGGCCCTAAATCAAATGGCAGGTGTTCTTAGAAGATAAGGGCAGAGGACAGACAGGAGAAAGCCTTGTGAAGATGAAGGCAGAAATTGGTGTGATGCATCTACAGGTTAAGAAACCTGGATTCAAACCAAGAATTTCAGAAACCCAGCACCCAAAACCAGGAGGGAGGCAGGGAATGAATTCTTCCTCAGGGCCTGCAAAAGAAACCAACCCAGTCCACACATTGATTTTGGACTTCTGGCCTCCAGCACTGTAAGAAAATCCATTTCTGTTGCTTTAAGTCACCCAGTTTCTGGTAATTTGTTACAGCAGCCATATACTCAGTTTCTCCTAAACTCAGCAGGCTGTGAGTGGAGAGAGGAGGGGGAGGCCAAATTATTCCCCAAGTGGAGCTTCCTCCACCTAGAAAATACTATGAGTGGGGAAGACACATCTCGTTCAAAAATAATAATAAAAGCCACTAACATTTTTCAAGTGCTTGCTATACCAGCCACAGTTTTGAGTGGTTCCATAAAGACTACACCAGGGACTATGCAGGGGAAGGGAATTCTAGGCCAAGGGGAAAAGCTCTGTGGGGCTTCCCCATCCCACACACTTCCTCATCTACTACTATGCAACTTCCACCAATTTCAGGGACATTTATTTGGTCAAGAACAAAATACTTCCCACACACTTCCTCATCTATTCCTATACAACTTCCACTATTTCAAGGACATTTATTTGGACATTTACTGTGATTTACAGTTTTGAATCTTCAGGTTTCCCACATCCTCTGATAACAAAAATACAGGCAGTGTTTGTTTAATTACAAAATTTTTATAAATATCATATAAGGCTTGTGAAAAACATGGGCATATTAGTCAGTGTTCTGCAGACAAACAGAATCAATACAATGTATATAAATAAATAAACACACACACACAGAGAGAGAGAGAGATTGAAAGCTTAAAATAAGGAATGGACTCACCTGATTGTGAGGGCTGGCAAGTTCAAAATCTGCAAGGCAGGCCAGCAGCCTGCAGACCTAGGGAAAAGTTGATGTTGCAATGTTGAGTTCAGAAACAATCTGGGGACAGAATTTCTTCCTCCTCGGGGGACCTCAGTCTTTTTTCTTAAGACCCTCAACTGACTAAAGGAGATTCATTCACATTATGGAGGGTAATCTGGTTTCCTCCAAGTCTATTTATTTAAATATCAGTCGTGTGTAAAAAATACTTTCACAGCAACATTTAGACTAGTGTTTGACCCTAGAGGCTTCTTTGCCTCGCTTAGTCCCATTCCTGTGCCATCATCCAAGTTTTGGAATTTCAGCATCAGTGTCCAAGCCTGGTTCATGTGACTACAACCACATTGCTATGCAGTGAGCAATGAAGGGTCTCCCTCTTCAGCTTCCACAGACAACTAAGGCACTCTAGCCAAACTATACACACAATGGGAAATTGCCCTCATATAGGAGCCACATCAGAGACAATGACTCTGAGCTGTTCCTTCAGTCTTTCTTCCATGCATAATACTGGGGTTGGGGTGCAAAAATGACTTTATGTTACTTAGCATAGTTTTTTGGTTCTCAGAAAATACACAACATTCTCAAGTGAAATTTCCCCCCAAATTTCCTCCTAACCAGCCTCATGCCCGATGTCTGACCTGTGTAACCCCTTGCAATACGTGACTCGAGAAAATGATATATTTTAAGTCAATCACATGTTAAATTTATACTTTGATTGCCAATATTTGAGCAGTGACCAATTACCCACTCTGTTAATTATTTCTAAAATCATTGTGGTTTGCCTGTGAAAGTCCATGGATATCTAAGTCATTATAGGCAAGAAGATTGACAGCCAAAAACCCCTCATACTCGCACACATTCTAATGACAAAATCCTACCAGAGAATCAACACCAACACTATTTTTTAAAAACCCAGCGTGTAAAATGTACTAAACCACTGGCCGATTTCACTTTAACAGCAATACTTATACAAAGGGGAAAAGCTTTTGAAGCGTAAGCAGTTTAATAAGGAGAGAAAATAGACATTCAAACAAATCATAAATGGAAGGAAACTGTAGAACAATGCAATGTTCAAACTGGCCATTCAGGGTAACTTCTTCTTTTTTAAAATTTAAACTATGTTTACTTTAAATTTACATAGTTTCATCTTTCACAAAGCATAGTCAGAAGTCACTTTTTTAAAAATTTCACTTTCTTTAATGGCAAAATAATCACTCACATCCTAGCTGCAAGTTTATTTGCAGTTTTGCTCTGTCTTCATAAAGCTGATTCGGTTGACAGTTGCCAAGGTGACGGCCTTTTTACAAGACACTTTGTTTATGGAGAAGAGTTAAAGGATAAGCACTTTTCACTTGAGACTTTCTAGAAAAATGATACTTGCATTTGCCATACATGCCACTCCAGGTCAAATTTTAAAGACAAGAGAATGAAGAGATGTTGTGAGACTTTTAAATTAAGGACAAATGTACTCTGTAAACAAAAGCTTTAAAGTTTCCTAGCCAGTGTCTATTTTTCAACCCTGTACTTTTTGACTGTTTAAGCTGTGAAACGCAGAGCTCATAGTTGCCTCTAAGATTTAAAGAAATATACTTGTTATTACACGGCTCAAGGAGCAGATATAAGTAGTCAAAATCATCACATAAAGAGAAAATTTTGAAAATTAGTTGTTTTAATTTACTTGAAATGCATTGATCCACATCACCTCCTACCAGATGAATTAGTGTTATGTTTGCACAGATGTTTAGCATCCACTGTTGTTGTTATTATTCTTATTAAAGAAATCACTGCAAATGGTAGGAACATCCAGAAGGATAAACCCAAATCTGCTATTCTGAGTACAACCAGTTGCCCTACATTCAACCTTCTTAAGCTGCTATATTTCTTGAGGAAATTTCTCACCACCCAATTCCCACCTTCTCTCCTCAACAGCTAGTGGTATGATGTCAATGAGTAGAGCTTTTCAATCCATTTCTGCTCAGGCATAGGAATGTGATGTGATGGGACCCAGTGGGAGTACTGCAAGGGCTTCTGAGTAGATGTTCCTCACTTGTGAAAGAAGACACAACACAGAGCCATTCCATTTTTCTCCTCTGAATTCTATCATCTGTGAGTACAGTCTGTCATGGACATCTTGTTAAAATGTGGACAAAAACCAATGTGCTGGATATGACAGAGTGGAAAGTGAAATTTTAAAAAAAACAAACCCTAGGACTATGATGGCACTGCTAAGCAGCTGAAGTAACCCAGGAATCACTTTTCCTCCAAATGTTGTATTTCAAGAGATATATAATGTGTTTTCATCATTTAAACAACCTGGAGTTATTTTCTGTTATTTAAGGCAAAAGCACCCCAGTTGATTGTGACGTGTTGCAAAAATGGCCACCATTCTTCTTCCCTCCCTGTATCTACAGCCTGTGCAATGCAACTCTGCCTCTCCTTTCAAGAGACAATTTATTCATCCCTTGGATCTGGTGAGGCTTGTGACCTGCCTGTGGCAATAGAATGTAGCAGAAGTAACAGTGAAAAGTTCAGAACCTGGGCTTCAAGAGGCTTTGTATAGTTCCTTTCTCACTTGTAGACTTCTAATGCCATTATATAAAGAAGACGAGGTTAGACTGTGGAGGAAGAGAAATCCTGTGGAGAGTGACCCAGTTTTCCCAGCTGTCTCTGCTGAGCTGTCAAACCACCAAGCCCCAGTCAACTTATCAGCTGATCATGGATACTTAAGTGAATTCAGCCAAGATCAGCCAAGCCAGCCCAGACCAGAACTGCCCAGGAATCCCAGCCCAATTGCCAAACTACAGAATTAAGAATTAAGGGGAGGGGGTAGGGGGGAGGGATTGCATTGGGAGTTATACCTGATGTAAATGACGAGTTGATGGGTGCAGCACACCAACATGGCACAAGTATACATATGTAGCAAACCTGCACGTTGTGCACATGTACCCTACAACTTGAAGTTTAATAATAATAAATAAATTAAAAAAAAAAAAAAAAGAAAAAAAAAAAAAAAAGAATTAAATAAGTGGTTATTTTAAACCATCATATTGTGGGATTACTTGTTACATAGCAAAAACTACTTGATACATAGATAAAAGCAAAACTCTAGATTATTGCTAAGAGCAACAACTTCCCTTAAGTGAATGTTGCATTATGTAATCATTGAACGTATATTTATCTTGGAATTGGAAATAGATACATATATGTACTGCCAAAATTAAATCATTAAATATATAGTACAGATGAGACTCTTGCCAGGTGTGGAAATGGAACAATTGAAGGTAATAATGGCATCCTACCACCATTTCCTATTTTTGACCTATTGTAAGGTTGTCCTTGTTAATGAGAGAGAGGAGAGAATAGAAAGAAAGGATGGCTAGTATAAAACTGTACACAATCTGAAACCATTCATATTTGGCATCAGCAAATGGTATTTGTGTGCATACACGAACCAAATCTTTTCTTTTCTTCTTTCCTTGGACTGACATTGAGGGTAAATTGCATTCTCCGTGCACTCAGTAATCAAGTGAGGAATACGCAGCTTAGAAATCTTCTCACAGGTAGGGACATGCAACCTGCAATCAACGTAATTATAAAATTTTAGAGCACAAAGCCTTAGAAAATGCCTAGTTCAACTTCCCCAC
This sequence comes from Chlorocebus sabaeus, assembly GCF_047675955.1. Taxonomy (NCBI): domain Eukaryota; kingdom Metazoa; phylum Chordata; class Mammalia; order Primates; family Cercopithecidae; genus Chlorocebus; species Chlorocebus sabaeus. The sequence continues at coordinate 12,191,309 of NC_132930.1, read as the reverse complement.
TCCCCAGTTCAATGCAGTCATCTTCTTTTTAACATTGATTCCATTCAGCAGTCTCTTATGTGCAAGTGACTATGCAGCAGGGAATTCAGGAAGAGTAATGAGCATCTCTGCCTTCAAGGAGATTACCATTTGGTAGCGAAGGTGAGAGACTTACATAAATAACATCCCAGCGCAAAGTGTTAAGGAGACCTAAATACTAGGAGTTCAAGGGAAGAAAGATCTCTCCTACAGTGGACATAGGAAAGAGGTAGCATTGGAAATGGGCCTTTAAGGATGGATATGGGCTAGGCACGGTGGCTCACTCCTGTAATCCTAGCACTTTGGGTGTCCGGGGCAGGTGCTTCACCTGAGGTCAGGAGTTCAAGACCAGTCTGGCCAACATGGTGAACCCCCATCTCTATAAAAATACAAAAATTAGCTGGCCATGGGGGCATACATCTGTGGCCCCAGCTACTTGAGAGGCTGAGGTGGGAGAATAGCTTGGATGCAGGAGGCAGACGTTGCAATGAGTTGAGATGGGATGGATACTCATTTAACACATGATAGTGAAGAGGGAGGAGAAAGTTCCTGATTGAGGAATTATGAGCATAGTATGGAGACAGAAAACAACAAACCAGTGTGTCAGGAGTATCAAATGCTGATAATAACCTTTCAGCATTTATTATATGAGCATTCTGGATTATAATCTTCCACACTTTCCTATCCAGTCTTCATGTAAGTAAAAAGCCTGTCCCTGGCCAGGCGCAGTGGCTCACACCTGTAATCCCAGCACTTTGGGAGGCTGAGGCGGGCGGATCACCAGGTCAAGAGATTAAGACCATTCTGGTCAACATGGTGAAACCCCGTCTCTACTAAAAATACAAAAATTAGCTGGGCGTGGTAGCGTATACCTGTAGTCCCAGCTACTCAGGAGGCAGAGGCAGGAGAATCACTTGAACCCGGAAGGCAGAGGTTGCAGTGAGCTGAGATGGCGCCGCTGCACTCCAGCCTGGCGACAGAGAGAGACTCCATCTAAAAAAAAAAAAAAAAAAAAAAAAGCCTGTCCCTTCACCTAGCTGCTCCAGCCGAAACCTAGGAGGCATCCTTGATTGCCTCCCCTCCCTCAAACCCAATATCCAAACCATTATAAAGCCCAGTCAGCTCTAACCACCAAGATATGTCTCACCACCTCTATCCCCACCAGCTGAGTGTAATCCATCTTCTTCCGTAATATCTTCCTAACTTGGCTTGCTTCCTCCACTCTTAACCTCTTCCAATGTAGTCCTCACACAGCAGCCTGAGTAAGCTTCATAAAATGTAAATCAGGTCCTGTCACCCCTCCACTGGAGGGGAGCCTCTGATGGTTTCCTGTCCCACTGGGAATAAAATCCAAACTCCAAGGGCTTGTAGTATTTAACCTCTGCATCATCTGGTCTCACTTATTATGACGTTCTCACTTGCCCACTGTGCCTTGGCCACACTGACCTTTAACTCTACTTTAATTCTCTGAGCTCTTCCCCTCTTTAAGGCTTTTGTAGCCTCCATACCCCCGTCTGGAACGCAGACCCATGGCTTGTCCTCTCATTTCATTCAAACATCTTCTCAAAAGTCATCTTCCCAGAGATGCCTTCCCTGACCATCTAAGAGATCCCCCGTCTCCCTCATTCCCTGTATCCTGCTTCATCTTTTATTTTTCTAATCTCCCAAGACTCGGTCATCTATATCCTGCTTCATCTTCTTCCTAGTGCTTTTCATTACCTGAAATTATACTTTATATTTGTTTGTTCACTTACTTCTTATCTGCATTAGTATTAGTTTCCTGTTGCTGCTGCAAAAAATTATCACAAACATAGTGGCTTAAACAACACAAATGTATTGTCTTACACTTCTGAAGATCAGAAGTCTGAAATGCATCTTAATGGGTCTCACTAAAGCCAAGATTTCAGTGGGACTATGCTCCTTCTTGGGGCTTTAGGGGAAAATTAATTTCCTTTCCTTTTCAGTTTTTTTTTGTTTTTTGTTTTGTTTTGTTTTGTTTTGTTTGAGGTGGAGTCTTGCTCTGTCAGCCAGGTTGGAGTGCAGTGGCATGATCTCAGCTGACTGCATCCTCTGCCTCCCAGGTTCAAGTAATTCTTCTGTCTCAGCCTCCTGAGTAGCTGGGACTACAGGTGCACGCCACCACATCTGGCTAATTTTTTTGTATTTTTGGTAGAGACAGGGTTTCACCATATTAGTCAGGCTGGTCTCGAACTCCTGACCTCAGGTGATCCACTCACCTCAGCCTCCCAAAGTACTGGGATTGCAGGCATGAGCCACCGCGTGCAGCCTCCTTTCCAGTCTTGTAGAAAAAGGTTCTACATTCCTTGGCTTGAGTTCGCCTTCCATCCTCAAAGTCAGCAGCAGCAGGTCAACTCCTCCTCACATGGCATCACTCTGACACTCACTCTCCTGCCTCCCTCTTCCTTCTTTTAAGGACCCTTGTGATTCCATTGGGCCCACCTGGATAATCCAGGCTGCTATCTCTATTGCAAAATCAGCTGATGAGCAACCTTAATTCCATCTGCAACCTTAACTCCCCTTTGCCATGTAACCTACCATGTTCATACGTTTTGGAGACTAAAACATGGACATCTTTGTGGGGTGGCATTATTCTACCTCCCACCCCATAAACACTAGAAGGTAAGTTTCATGAGGGGCAGAACTGGGCCTCCTTCATCATTCTCCCATGCCTGGCACATAGCGATGTATAATACTCCATATATGTTAGTTAACTAAATTCTTGAATGCAACCTACTGTTCCAAGAGTTTTAAATGTATTAAACCAATTCCATCATCACAACTACTCTGTGAAGTAAGAACAATTTTTATCTTCATTTACATTTGAGGAAATAGAAGCACAGAGAAATTAACTTGCCTAAGATCACATAATTAGCAAGTGCCAGAGCCAGGGCACAAACGGAAGCACACAAACTCTAAGGCCTGTGCTCTTGACCACTGTGCTACATCCTCCTCATCAGGGAGTCATGGAAAAGATAAGGTAGGGCCCCAGTAGAACCTTCCTTGAATGAACTTTGGCCTAACTGGTAAGCACAAGTTGAGAGAATGCCATTCTCTCTCACACATGCCTATTCAGTCTCTGTCTAGATACTGTTGATGGAGACAAACTCACTATTTGAGGAGGAAGCTTACTTCAATCTTTCAGCCAGGTCTGGTTTTGGTCCAGCTAACCACAGCCACCCACAGATTCCTGAGGATACTTTCAAGCTAAATGCAAACTCATTTTTCCTGAGCAGGCCTGCTACACAGAATTTTTCTCTGCTTTCCTACTCTGGTAAAATGGGCTGGGCCTTGGGTAAGTGTGGGACCCACCACCACCTTCACTTCGATGCTAGATCAGAGCCAGCCTCAGCCATCAACTTATGTGGGCTTTCTCTTGGATTCCACTCTGCTCTCACTCAAAGATCAAAAACCTCTACTCTACACACAACACCCCTTGCTCCAAAACTCAGCACCCAGAACGTCTCAGAGGAGGGAGAGTAAGTGAGGGACTTTCATAACCATTTCCCTTCATTCCTCCCACAAATTTCCAGCTCCCAGGCCAGGAGAGGGGGTGGGTAAGGCATTGTTCTAAAGGAACCCCACTGAGTGTCTGACGAACACCAGGGCCCCTCCCTCAGGAGGGTGGAAAGGAGAATGGAGAATGGGTGGACAACAGAGAGTATTTTTCTTTTTCTGGCCAATAATCCAGAAAATGGATAATTCCCACAAACATAATCAAGTTAGTATTCCATGTGTAATTTGGCAATAGACTTGCTAGTCAACCAATGACTTACAGGGCATGTGGGATTTTTAAAGGAAAATTTACTTAGTCATTTTAGTAAGAATATTCCTTGGAGAAAAATTTTTCGAAGAAGACCAATAAGGCTAAAGTCAAAATATTATCTTCAGGTCTGTGTCATAAAAGCTGTCCAGAGTACATTATCTCCCCTTTGATCTAGCTACCTTACCCACACATCTACACATTCTCATTCTCTCTCTCTCTCTGTCTCCCTCTCTCTTTCTCTCTGTCTACTATACACACAAATATACACACTTAACCATCTCAACCATACACATGCATCCATTCATATAGACACTCATGCACTTCCTCCTGGTATTTCCCAGTTACCCAGGAGTATTTCCCAGTTACCCAAGAATTCTCCTGGCCCTTCTCCTGGATGTTGTCCTGCTCTACATGTGCAGACACTTGCATAATGGCAGCATGGGAGTTGCTGAGAGCCAACGAAGTAGGCTGTGGGTATCAGTCCCTACACGTAAGTTGGTTTCTCAGCTCCACCACTTAATATCTATGTGACTTCAGGCAAATTAACTGCTCTGAGCCTCTGTTTCTGCATCTGAAATTGGCAAAGTAATATCTATCTCATGCTCAATATTAAGCACCAACTATGTGACCAGCATTGTTCAGGTGCTGGGGGTACAGCAATAAAAAAGATGAAATTCCTGCTCTTGGGAAGCTTGTCTTCTAACGGGGAGGAAATGGGTCTCTACCAAAAAAAAAAAAAAAAAAAAAGGATGATTTCAGATAAAAACTATTAAAAATAGAACACAGTAATATGATAGAAATTTAGGGGGAAGATGTGGTAGGCAGCTTCAAAGATGGCCACTAACAATCCTCGCCTCCTTGTATTCATCCCCTTGTGGATTCCTCTTCATGTTGAGTGGGCTGACTCAGGTAACCAATAAGATATTGTGGCAACAGAAGGGTGTTATGTCCAAGCACAGGTCATGAAAGACATTGCAGCTACCAAATCACTCTCTTGGGTCACTCATTCTTGGGAAACCAACAGCTATGTTGAGAGAACACTCAAGTATTCTAACGGACAGTCCTAGGGTGAGGTGGTAATGAATGAAACCTCTTGCCCATAGCCATCACCAAGCTTGCCAATGGCCAGAGCCAGCCTACCATGTTGAAAGTCATCCTCCAACCCTGGTCAAGGCTTCAGAAGACTGTAACCTGCAGATTCATAGGAGACGTCAAGCCAGAACCACCCAGCCAAGTTGCTCCAAAATCCCTGGCCCATAGAAACTATGAGATGATACATTTTATTATTGTTTTAAGCCATGAAGAGTTGAAGTAATTTGTTACACAGCAATAGATAATGTATACAGGGAGCTTTGAATAGGATAAGGGAAGGCTTCAGTAAGCTTCATTAAACTTAGGTTATTGTGAGGATTAACTAAAAAACTTAAAAAAGTCCTTAGCAAAGGGTCAGGTTTTTAGTCCATGCACAGTAAACCTCAGCTATAGTAATTTTATTCTTTGTGGTAAGATTAATCTTCATCCAACGCCCTCATATTGCAGATGAGGACCTTGGGATCTAGGAACTTCAGACATTTGCCCATATGCTACAAAGCAAGTGTTGGCCAAGCTAAGCTGGAGGCTAGGTCTTCTTCTAGGCCCTAAGCCACACCTCTTTCTTCTACACTCTGTTGCTTCCCTCCTTGCACAAAAAGCTGCTGGAACGAGAATCTGACAAATCTGCACAGAGATTCAAACTCCACTGAGTCTGCTCCATACCCTTGGACATGGAGACAGAGCAAGGGACAGAGAGATGATGGGTGTGGTATATGTGGGACCGGCAACTCCACAGTTGCCCACAAGGACTTCTTCAGAAGCCAATAGCCATGGCCAGGTGAACATTTCTGGATTTCCATGGAATGCTGTCTTCCTTGCTAATTGCTGTTAGGAGCTCAACAGCTGTTTTTAATATTTTGATGCTAATCACCTAAAGGGCCATGGAGAGCAGGAAAGAGAGAAAGGCAGATTGTCTGCAAAGCCTAGAAGACTATCTGTACCTCAGCTCCAAAGAGTTTAGCACAGGCTGGTTCCCATGTGCTGCTTTCCTCATTCTTCCCTGGGGTCAAGGATGCGGCCAGCTTTCCTCTCTTGGTGGCCGCCACACCCATTCTCTCCCTGGGCTTTCTGTCCTTCCCTCCACCCCCACGACCAGCTGTGGAGTTGCACATGACCCGTGTCCCTCCCTCCTTTCTTACATCCTCTCAAAGATGAGCTCACAGGCTCTGCTTGTTATAAAAGATTCATTGCTGGTCACTATAGAGAAACAGACAACAGACAATGAAAATAACCAAAGTGGGAGAAATTACAAAACAGTAGAATCTTTTGATGTGACCACGCCACTCCCTCACTTAAAATCTCTGGGTCACTCTGCATCCCTACAAAGCAAATACAGAAATCCTCAAAGAGGCACACAAAGTTCTTCAAGATCTTGCCTAAGTTCAAATCCTTACTCTGTGCTTGCCAGCTGTGTGCCCATGAGCAAGTTATTTAATCTCTTTGTGCCTCATTTTCTTCTAATATAAAAAGCTAAAAATATAGGGTTGCTGTTAGAATTATATAAATGAGTTAACACACAGAAAACCTTAGATCCACCTCTGGCATATATCAAGTGTTCAATAAATGGCATCTACCCTGATGATGATGATGATGATGATGATGATGATACCTCTGCAAACTTATCCATTACTCCCTGCCTTCACCTGCTTGAAAAGCCCTCACATATGTACCATGCTGTTCATCACCTCCATGTTTTCTTGCTCTGTTTTCCTGGACCTAGACAGCCTTCACCTTCCCTCAAGCCTGGTTCACATCCAGGTCTTTAGAAATGTGAAGTTTGCTAGTCAAGCCAAACTTCTTTGGAAAGCATTCAATGCCTAGCCCATCATCACCACAGGCTGGCTCTGGGACCCCTCGTCTGTGCTCCTGTAACATCCTATGCATATCTCTATCATTATCTAAGAATATGTGTGTGTGTGTGTTTGAATGATCTATTAGCTGTGTCACAACCTACTCCGATACCTACTGGGTTCAGACGACAACCATTTTATTTGTTCACAATCTATGGATCAAGAATTTAGGCAAGGCTTGGCTGGTCAGTTCTTCTGCCCCACAAGGCACTGGCTGAGGTTCACTCACTCAGCTGCATTCAGTTAGAGTCTAGGTCCATGAAGGGTTCACTCACATGCCCAGTGCCTCAGTGTTCTTCTCACACTCTCACTCCATGTGGCAAACTTGGGCTTCCTCACAGCATGGTGGCCTCCTTACAAGTCAGGCTCCTTACAGGGTGACAAATGCTCCTTACAAGCAGCATTTTAGGAGTGACAGAAGCAGAAGCTGTAGATTTCTTAAGGCCCAACCTCACAAGTTGCACATTTCTTCACCACATTCTGTTGGTCAAAGCTAGTGAGAAAGAGGGTCAGTCCAAATTCAAGGGAAGGAGTAGGGAGAATGTGTGGCAATCTTGAAGCCACCACCACAGGTTCATCTCCCATTAAGATTCTGAGCTCCTTGAAGGCAAGGACAGAACGTATTAGTCTTGGTATCCCCAGCACCTAACTGGGACTAGTGCCTGGTATGGAATAGGTGCTTAACAAGTTGTTGAACTGAACTCCCACACAAACACAGGAAAGCTCTAAAGGAGGATGAGACATTCTAACAAAACCCCCGAGGAAGCTCCTCTGGGAGCTGCCAAAGCCTCCCCGCCCACAACCTCTGCTTCTTGTCAAATCCATCTTCAGTTCATTCCTGGCACAAGGTGTGTGAGCAATGCCAAAATCACTAATTAAGTACCAGTGTCTCTAACTGGCTTTAACATGGATAAAGGACAGAAGCAAAAGAAATGAGTGTAGTTGGAATGTTCTACAGGCCTATCCAAAGAACAGATAAAATGTGAAGTGCATTTGTATAAACATTTCCAACTCTAGCCCTGCGCAGGTCAAAAGCATCCCCAACGAAGAGGACTTTCAAGTCTCCTTATTTGGGAAAAACCCTCCCCCAGCCTCATGCAGTAAAAGCCAGTGGCTAGACCGTGAGACTCACTCCTGAATTCCCTAAAGAAAGTCCTGTTGTTTTTGCCTATGGCTCATGGCAGCAGCCCGAGATTGCTGCAAGAATGCAAACCTCCCAAGACCAGGCGCCGAGGGCAGAGCCATGGGAGGTGAGGGTATGAGGGTGAGTCAACTCAGACCACCAGCAATTGCCTGCAGAGAGAATGTCCAGGCCTTGCCTAAGCCAGCATTGGCATAGGCACTTAATTTTTAATGAGCAAACCATTGGGAGAAAAACAAATACAACTTTAAACTATCTGAGTATGTAGGTTTGCTTCTTTTTTCATCTTAGTGTCCACAAGTCCTTGGCAATGAGATGGACTGGGTTCGTTCCTAACCTAGGATCTCAAACAGCTAGAAGCACCAGGGGCAAACAACTGCAGACAGAGCCCACCTGACACCAACAGGCATGGGGAAGCAGCTGTCCTTCCCTTGCTGTCACTGGGGACAACTTGACAGAGTCAAGCCAGCCTGAAGAGAATCACTTAACACAAGTTAGAAGTGTTCCAGATGCATGAAAAAGTGACCCATTTAGCAACTCTCTGGAATCCTGAGAGTGAAACATATTGCCCAAGTCCCCATGTTGTCTTCTCATGAGGCAACCAAGGGCGTAGAAGACTCTGCAGGGAGAGGAAAGGTGCAAACCCCTTTCCTTCATGCTGCAAGCTGGCAGAATCCTGGCAGCGGTGACACAGGGGAGGGCATGTGGGGTGCATCCATATTCCCCAGGCTCCCATGTTCCTTTTTCAGTGCTCTTCATTTCCCCTCAAAACTAGGTTATAAAGTAAGAGTCCCATGCCAGACACCCACGTTTGCAACCAACAGATATCTAGTTGAGCACATTCCACATACTAGGCCCCGATCCAGGTGCTGGAGACAGCAAAGAACCTAAGAGATGAGGTGTCTGTTATATTGGAATTTTCCAACAGGCAAATAAAAAGGCAATTTCAGATCACAATAGGTGATGGGAACAGAATAAACTAGGAGAGCAGGAAGTGTCATCGAGAATGGCTTCTTCAGGTAGAGAACACCTCATTGGGCCTTCGATGATGACATAAAGAGAGCTGTAATCTAAGACAGAAGAGGCTAAGGCAGAAGGAGCAGCGAGTGCACACAATCCAAGATAAGCCTGGTGTCTTTAAGGAGCAGAACAAAGGCCAAAGTGAACATAAGAAGTGCAGTGTGAGACAAAGTAGGGCTACAGTGTGCAGGCCTCGGATATTACAGTAAGGAATTTGAACTGATTTTACTCCACATTGTCTCCAAACATTGCTAGCCTTTTTTTTTTTTTTTTTTTTAAGAGAGTCTCACTCTGTTGCCCAGGCTGGAGTGCAATGGCATGATCTCGGCTCACTGCAACCTCAGCCTCCTGGGTTCAAGTGATTCTCCTGCCTCAGCCTCCCAAGTAGCTGGGATTACAGGCACATGCCACCACGCCTGGCTAATTTTTTGTATTTTTAGTAGAGACGGGGTTTCACCATGTTGGCCATGGCTTGTGTCGAACTCCTGACCTCAGGTGATCCAACCGTCTTGGTCTCCCAAAGTGCTGGGATTACAGGCATGAAACACACCTGGCCTACTACTTTTAACTCTTTAGCACTATGAGGTTTCATTTGTCAGAGACTATGATGTTCCAGAGCAGTGGTCCTCAAAATGTAGTCTTCAGACCAGCAACATCAGCACCACTTGGGAATTGGTTAAAAACACAAACTCTCAGGTTCCGAAATAGACCTGCTGAATCAAACACTCAGGAGCTGGGAGCCCGGCAATGTGCCTGTCATAGGCCCTCCATGTGATTCTGATTCATGGTGAAGTTTGAGAGCCACTGTTCCAGAGAAGAAGGATTTCCTAGACTGTGGAAACATCCTTTAACACAAATACACTGTTAAGGAAGACAGAGATACGTGTATTATACGTTTTAGTGTGGTTTCTCTGTAAAAGAATGGAAATAAACAGTACAGTACATAGATTCTGACTGGCCTTCGCTGACTTATGACCCCCCACGCGGCCCGTGATACAATGAGGCTCTTAGTATCGAGGGAAGCTGACAAACCTAGTTGCCCCTAAACATAATGGCCCAAGGTAGCTATTCTTTTAGAGTTTAGAGGCTTCCTTTTTATAGCTGCTCTATAGCTCTCTCTGTTCTTAAGCATTCACTTTTCTTAATAATAAAAAAAAATAAAAATTAAGGTAGCTATGTATTAAGAAGTTACTAAATATCAGGATGCCGTTTCAAGAGCACTGTAAGTAAACATTATTACCATTTTGAGAAAACAAAACAAGCCCCAAGAGATGAAGTCGTATGTTCAAATACACACCTATTAAGGGGACAATGCTGGTATTCAAACCCAAGTGTATTATGTATCTATTGCCAAGTAACAAATGACTCCAAACTAAGTAGTTAAAACAGCAAACATTTATTACATGGTTGCCTAGCATCAGGGATCCAGGAGGGGCTTCACTTTATGGTTCGGTCTCAGGGTCTCTCATGAGGTTGATGTCAAGCTGCAGCCATCTGAAGGGCTAGAACTGGATCTTCCAAACTCGTTTATGCAGCTGTTGGCAGGAGGCTTCAGATCCTTGACAAATAGGCTTCTTCATAGAGCAGTTCATGACATGGCAACTGGCCTCCTCCAGAGCAAGTGACGGAAGAAAGAGAGATAGCAACCAAATTGGAAGCAACAGCGCCTACCGTAAGCCCATCTTATATGTAACATGCCATCATTTCTGCTGCACTCTTTTGGTTATGAAGACCAATCCTAGTCTAGTGTGGGAGGGAACGACACAAACAGAAGAATATCAGGAGGTGGAGCCCTGGGGTGCCATCCTGGAGGAAGGCTACCACACCATGTCTGTCTCACTTCGAAACATATAATGTGTTTATTTATTCCTTCAGTAAATATCAAAGGATCAGTCATCTCCAGATGCTGTCCTAGACTATGGGTATTGTTGGTAAATGAAACAAACACAACCCTTACCATCCTGGAGCTCATAATCTAAAAAATAAGTAAACAAACAAATACATATATAATTATAATTTGTGATAAGTACTATGAACAATATAAACAGAGTTCTGTGGGAGGAAAATGGGGTGAGGGTAGGGGGTAGAGACCTATTTATCCAAATTGGTAAAACTTAGAAGGCAGCTTTCCAGAGGCAACCCTAAATAATGGTCACCAAATTTTGGGGACTAATCAATAAAAACTTTTGAGTAAGCATTCCTAAAACACATATATTTATTCAGTTTTAAATTTTATATATGTGTATATATGCATATATAAGTATAATATAGGCATTGTATACTTCATATACAGAAAACACATTATATATAATATATAGAAAAATAAAAAGATGAAAGTTGAAATATAAAATATTTTACATTTTTATAACATTATTAATGATGCAAAAACTATTTTGTGCCTACCTTTGAAATTTTCATTAATAATATTTTGATGAGAGCTATGTGATTGAATATGCTTCACTAAGCCTCTGTGAATAAAAGGTCTGATTCTACGTTAATTTCTTTTGGTGCTTGGTTTTTTGTTTTTTTGTTTTTTTGAGACAGAGTCTCACTCTGCTACCAGGCCAGAGTGCAGTGGCTTGATCTTGGCTCACTGCAACTTCTGCCTCCCAAGTTCAGACGATTCTCCTGCCTCAGCCTCCTGAGTAACCGGGACTACAGGCGTGCGCCACAACGCCCAGCTAATTTTTGTGTTTTTAGTAGAAACAGGGTTTCACCATGTTGGCCAGGATGGTCTCTGTCTCTTGACCTCTTGATTCACCCGCCTCGGCCTCCCAACGTGCTGGGATTATAGGCGTGAGCCACCGCACCCAGCCTGGTGCTTGGTTTTAATAGTTATCAGACATGGAAAAGATACTTCCAAAATACTTTGATTAAAACAAGAGAAGAGCTTTATCACTCATTTCACTGAAGTATGATACTTGTTTTTCAACCCTATCCATCAATTAGTTTCCAATAAAAATTGGATAGTAAATTTTTACCTTCCCTAATGTCAACTACTTGTTAATACAAACTTTAAAAAATTGATTCAAAGTCCCCTAGAACTGTTTATTTATCATTTTAAAAAGGTTAAAAATTCCGTTTCCAAGTATGTAGACATGAGAGTTTTTAAAGAGACATATTCATTGCAGTTTTGGCAATAAAAATTACGTAACTATTGGAGATTTTCCAAATATCCATTTTCAAAATGCTCTACTCATAGCATTAAACGTGATTACTTCCTCATTTATTGTTAAAAGATCACGTTTATCTGAATAATTTCACAATTTTTTGGCCAAATTATTCTGTTTATGGCTTTCTCTGGTAACGTAGCTAAAGAAGCACTTACATGAGGAGCTAGAAAAATGTCAGCCCCGCCATTTCTTGTTGTTCAGCTAAATTTGTATTATTAGGGAAATCTCTAGACTCAGCCTCTTTTTAAAAATATTTTTAGAATCACTTATTCATTAATGGAGATGTTTGGTTAAATCTAGATTATATAAGACTTCTTGTTCTGGGAATGGAGAACTAGGTAATTCATACCATCCCTCCTACTGAGGACAATCAGCAAAACAAAATATATTTCAAAAATCTACTCCGGTGTGCTAGATAGCTACCAAGATGGTGCAGAATTACTGGGTTAGTATCTGGTAAAGGATACAGATGAAGGGAGTTGAGTCCAGCATGTAGGGCAGTTTTTTCTACAGTATATGCCAATACGGTATATGCCCATTTCTTTTTTCTTTTCTTTTCTCTTTTTTTTTTTTTTTTTTTTGAGACAGGGTCTCACTCTGTTGCCCAGGCTGGAGTGCAGTGGCATGATCTCAGCTCACTGTAATCTCTGCCTACTGGGTTCAAGCGACCCTCCTGCCTCAGCCTCCCGAGCAACTGGGATTATAGGCATGCACTACCATACCCAGCTAATTTTTTGTATTTTTAGTAGAGACGGTTTCACCATATTGGGCAGGCTAGTCTCAAACTCCTGACCCCAAGTGATCCACCCGCCTCAGCCTTCCAAAGTGCTGGGATTACAGGCGTGAGCCACAGAGCCCAGCAGTATATGCCAATTTCTAAAAGCAGGACTGAGGGGCCAAGTGGCTGAGCAGGAAGGTGGTTAAAAAGTGTCTCACAGAGCTAAGGCCAATTTTGGGGCCCAGCATCACCAAGCCAGGATAGCTCTGGTGAATCTCTTTGCATATGGATGGGCCACTGAAGGACAGTACCCTAAAAACAATGATAAACCAAAAGAAGGTTCTAGAAACTCAGTTTCACAGTACCTGGAATTGAATTAACATGATCTCATAATGCTAAGGCCCCAAGTACCTAGCAGAAGTAAATATGAATTCACTTTGGAGAATGACAGCATCATTATAGAATTCTAATTATGACTACAAATAATGTTTCAAGTACAAATATCTGAATACAATAAAAGAAAGAAAGAAAAAAACAGAAAACAAGACAAGACCACACAAATGAACACCAAGAAAACACAGACATAGATCAAAAAGGCTCAGAAATTAGAATTTTTCAACTTAAAAAAAAGTGTATTGACTTTAAATAATACTATATTTAATCTGCTCAGAGAGACAAAAGTCAACCTTGAGACTTTTGGCAGAGAACTGAAAATTATTTTTTTAAAAGAGCCAGTGAAAATGCTAGAATTTAAAAAATAATAACAATTAAAACACAACAGATTTCACATTTAATTACAAATAGATGAAGAGAGAATTTGTAGTATGGAAGAAAATATCCAGACTACAAAGCTAAAAGACAAAATTAAGAAAAAAAAAGAAAAAAAATTATAAGAAGTTTAAAGAACCTAGTAAAACACTTCCCAAACTTAAAAAAAAACCAAAATGTCATAAAATGATACCTTTGTAAAATGTAATTGAAATGAATTATTAGAACAATAAAATAATAAAAAGACACTGAATATATGCTCAAATTTTTATTGGATTCAAAAGACATAAAATTACTCTGCCAGTTGGCTTCAGAATATTTAATCTCAATTTTGTACTTCTCTTTTTCCAAATCATGACACTGATATAAAAGCTCCATGAAAAGTTTTGATATATATTTAGCTCAAGTACTAAACGGAGAAAGATAATGGAACAGAAATATCATTTATGAGTAATTAGCTGAACCATTTCTAAAACCAATTAAATACATCAATTGACGAATTTAGGAAATTGAAAACTAGTTAAATAAGGGAAAACCTAGGTGCACTTTATAGTAAAACTGCTAAAAACAAAAATATGAACAAAGGAAATACCTTCAACACAACCAGAGAAAAAGATTGCCATCAATGGAACAATAATCAGACTTACAGTTTATTCCTCAACAGCAACATTCTGAGCCAAAAGACAATGGTACAATAGCTCCAAAGTGCTGAAAATAAATTACTGCCAACCCTGAATTCTGCTCCCAAGATATAAATGTATGTCAAGAATGAAAGTAAAAAGAGACATGTTCAGACAAACCAAAACTGGGAGAGTTCATCCCCAAGAGACTTGAATTTATACATTTACATATATATAAATTTGCCTTCAGGCAAAAGGAAAAGGTTTCAGGTAGAAAGTCAGAAATGCAGAAAGCCATGATAACTATAAATGAATATTGACTACACAAAACCAAAAGTAAATCTTGTGGAGAATTATATAGAAAATCATAATACACTGAAAAAGCTTTAAGTCAGGAGAGACATAAATAGAGTGATAGTGTTTTACAGTACATACATTCCCCGGAAGAGAAAAAAGAACCAAATGATATTTTATTTTTATGTCAGATATACATATTGCAATATTTGCTGTAATCACCACAAGAATTTATAGGATTCGAATAACTTTTAAAAATTTTAAATCAATGCAAATGAAAGCAAGAAATGAAAAAAATAACATAGAACAAGCAGTGCAAATTGAAAAGCTGAGCAAAATGGTAGATTTAAACCCCAAAATATCAGAAATTAGATAACATATAAATACTTAAATTTGGGGATTAAAAGACAAAGTTTGTTATCCTGAATAACACTAAATTTAATATGCTACTTACAAAACACAAGACTAAAATAACAGAATTCTCAAAGATTTAACAATAATGTCAAACTAGACACTAAGGTTAAAAGCATTCCTAAAGACAAAGAAAGTGGCCTCATGATGATGAAAATTAGATTTGTCAAGAAGATACAACAATTCTAAATTTACATGTAGCTAATAGCATAGATTCCAATTTTATTGCTCTTTCTGAGATCTAATAGAAAAATAAGATAAAAATCAGTTTACATTTACAGGAGTATACATTTGTAAACTTGACTTAACTGGTCTTCATAGAATACTGCACCCAATATCTGCAGAATACACACTTAGTTCATACACCAAAATTACAAAATGCTGGGCCAGTAAGCAAGTCTCAACAAATTTCAAGAACTGAAATCATAGAGTGTGTTACCTGACCTCAGGGGAATTGAGCCAGAAATCAATAACAAAACCATATTCACAAAATAGCCATATGTTTGGAAATTTCAAAACATACTTCTAACTAAAATTATAGATTCAGAGAGGAAATCACAATGGGAAGTTAGAAAACTATTTTGAACAGAATAATCATGAAAATATGACAAATCTAAATTCATTTGATGTAGCTAAAGCTGTGCAAAAAGAAACTGTATGGCCTTGAACATCTCTAATCTGAAAGACAGTGTCTTCAAAAAAACCTATGGAAAATATTATACTTATTATATTATACTTATTTAAGTAGGTGCTCATTCTCATTAATAATCAGGTAAATATAATTAATGCCTCAATGATATTTTATTACAAACTCACCAGAATGGCTAAAATTCAAAAGACTGACAAGACCAAATGTTGAAGAGGATAATCACCAGCCCATGCTGCTGGTGGAAATGTAAACTGGTGCAATCACTTTGGAAAATCGTTTGGTGCTATCTACTAAGCAGAAATATATGTGTGTGGGTGTGTATACATATATGACTGTGTGTACACACACACGCACTTTTTCTATCAAAGGTCCTGTCCCCCATGCACCTCTAGGCTCACAAGGCAGAGATGTAAGTGCCTTGTGAGCCTCTAGGTACACAGGGGGAACAGGACCTTTGGTAGAAAAAGTGAAGGGATTATAATACTACAAGGCAGTATTTGTAGGTGTTTCTCTTTTCTCCCTGGAGACTTTGAATAGAAAAACATTGTGACAGTGTTTTAGAAGTGATCGTCTGGGAGCCTTTAAGGTTTTGGTAAATGTCTTAGTCCATTCAGGTTGCTATTAACAAAATATCTTAGACTCCGTCACTTATAAGCCACAGAAATGTATTTATTTCTGACAGCTCTAGAGGCTGAGAAGTCCAAGGTCAAGGTGCCAGCAGAGTGTCTGATGAGGGCCACTTCCCCATGGACAGGGCTGTCTCACTGTGCCCTCACATGGTGAAAAGGAGCTAGCTGGCTCTCTGCAGTCTCTCCTATTTGACAGGGCACTAATCCCAATCACGGGGGCTGCACACTCATGACCAATCACATCAGAAAAGGTCCCACCTCCCAATACCATCAACTTGGGGGTTAGGATTTCAACACATGAATTTGGAGGGAACACATTCAGACCATAGCAGTCGGTGCTTTGAATACTGAGTCTAAAATCAGGTACTCTGAATATTGGCTCTACATTCAACGTCCTGCTTTTTTCTTTTCTAGTTGTGTAAATTTGGACAAATTACTTAACTTCGCTGGGGCTCATTTATAAAACGAAACAATGTAAGGCTGAAATTAGATCATCAAGGGGCCTTATTAGTGCATATATTAAGACACTTTCCCCTTCTCCCAAAGCATGTATAGAGAAAAGGAGGTAGGATTTGCCTGAAAGAGGTTTAGGTGGCCGGGCGCAGTGGCTCACGCCTGTAATCTCAGTACTTTGGGAGGCCAAGGTGGGTGGATCACGAGGTCAGGAGATTGAGACCATCCTGGCTAACACGGTGAAACCCCGTCTCTACTAAAAAAAATACAAAAAATTAGCCGGGCGTGGTGACAGGCGCCTGTAGTCCCAGCTACTCGGGAGGCTGAGGCAGGAGAATGGCGTGAACCCAGGAGACGGAGCTTGCAGTGAGCTGAGATCGCGCCACTGTACTCCAGCCTGGGCGACAGAGCAATCCAGCCTGGGTGACAGAGCAAGACTCCATCTCAAAGAAAAAAGAGGTTTAGGCAAGAGAGATTCAAGGGATCTTTGAGGGTACAACAGGTATAAAAATAGAAAAGATGTCTAGGGTACAAGAGGAGATGGGTCACAAAAGCAGAGTAAGAAACTAGGTCTACGTGCTGAGGACAGAAGGGAAGGTTGACTGGGCAGTCCTCTGAGTTGCTAAATGAAGATTCTTTACATTATCCCTGACCAGCCATTGTGGTCAAGTGGCTCTAGAAATGAGCAATGGAAACGTGCCAGGACAGGAAACCAGATGAGGCATTACATAACTCCTCCTGTGTGTGCACACACACCAGTAAGAGTGGGTTTTTCACTTCATTTGGCCTCCCATGGCATCATGTATAATCCTCTATTTCAGCACCTGTCAGTGTCAGGCAATCAATAGTCAATGGCATTTCTGTCCACCTCCCACTACACTATGAATTTCTGAAAAACAAGGAAACAGCATTTTATTCATCTTTGAGCCCTACCACCTAACACAGTGAGTAGCATAAGAGACTCTCAATAAATGTTGACTTAATAAATAAATGAATAAAAGAATGAATGACATCATTCAGCTTACAGAAATCAGAGCCCTGGACTGCACAGCCACCATGAAAAACCTGCCAAATGGAGCACCCTGAACCTCCCTCCCACAGTTCTCACCCACCCGACCCATAATGTCTCTTCCATCTGACTTGCTCCCACTTTGCCTCCCCCAAATTTCTTCCCAACCTTGCAGGGAGAAGCCCAGAGCCTGAGGGTACGTGCCTTGGCTTCTCTTACTTCATCTAAAATATTCTATCAGTTGACTGATGTCAATTTGAATGTTGCTTCTGTTTTCTTCTTCAGATCTGGGTGAAACTAGATTTTTTTTTTCTCAGACAGGGTCTTGCTGTGTCACCCAGGCTGGAGTGAAGTGGCATGATCACATTTCACTGCAGCCTTGACCTCCCAGGTCCAAGCAATCCTCCTATCTCAGCCTCCCAAGTAGCTGAGACCACAGGCACGCACCAACACACTCTGCGAATTTTTGCATTTTTTTGTAGAAACGGGCTTTCGCCATGTTGCCCAGGCTGGTCTTGAGCTCCTGGGCTCCAGTGATCCACCCACCTCGGCTCCCAAAGTGCAGAGATTACAGGCGTGAGCCACAGCACCCAGCCTGCAACTAGATTCTTGACAGTGACTGTGACGAAATGATGTGGCCCTCCTCCAGCTCTGTCCCGGCCTTCATTCGTTGCTTCCAGACCAATAACTGGGGTTAGCTCTCAGGGTAGTCCAGGTAGAGAAATACAGACCTGGATGCAGAAGAAAACACCTTATGTTCAGAAAGAGCTGCAGAGTTTGGCTTGGTATCAGCATGAACTAGGGGGGCACGGCGGGGACTGTTTGGAAGGATGATAAACAGGACAGGGAGGGAATTACTGACTCAGGAACTGTCTTGGAGGTAGTATTGATTTGTTTCTGAATGGTTCCTTGAGGCTTGGACATAAGGATGCCTTACAGTAAGTTACAGGAAGAGGCTGCAGTGCTGTGGCAGAAAATTGAGGAAGCGGTCAGAATGCTCAGGGAGACAGGACTGTTGGAACGAACTTATTATGTGACACCTAGACTTCCTGAGAGGGTTCAGGGACATTCCCTTCAAATATATCAGTACGGGGCAAGAACATCTATTGGTGTGGGGGTGACAGCATCTTTGGGAAGCTTAGTAATGATTATCCACTGTACGCCAGGGTAAGAATAGGCGATTCTGCCATTTCACTGGGCTCCCTAGTGTCAATGGAGATGCTAGGATTTCAAAATAACAAAGACCAGGTGTCTGCTCTTAACCATCAGAGTCAAGATGAATATAAACCATAACAGCCAGCAAGGCCAGAGTGCTTCAGTCCACAGAGTTTTTGATGATGGCTAATACACCATGGTGTTCCTACGAGTGAGATAGACGAGCAGTCAATGAGGGTACTGCATGACTTGTATAACAATTTAAAAACTCAAGAGCCGTCAAGGTTGATGGACCCACAGTTTCTAGATCTGAGCCAGTTCTCAGACCCCACAGGCTGCACCCTCTTGTGCAAGGATCCTGCAATGTCTCCCACACTAGTGAAGTGTTTAGGAGTTCAATGGTCTAAGGCATGGTGAGATATGCCCTGTAAGATAAAGAACAAGTTATTAGCCAGGCTCAGTGGCTCACGCCTGTAATCCCAGCACTTTGGGAGGCCGAGGCAGGTGGATCACGAGGTCAGGAGTTCGAGACCAGCCTGGCCAGCATAGTGAAACCCCATGTCCACTAAATATACAAAAAGAAAAAAAATTAGCTGGACATGGTGGCGCGTGCCTGTAGTCTCAGCTATTCAGAAGCATGAAGCAGGAGAATCGCTTGAACCCAGGAGGTGGAGGTTGCAGTGAACTGAGATCGTGCCACTGCACTCCAAGCCTGGGCGACAGAGTAAGACTCTGTATCAAAAACATAAAAAATAAAAATAAAAAACCAAGTTATTACAGTCTGTATTTATTAGGGCTGAGAAAGAGATACAGTGCTTAGTGAGCCTCTTTGGATTTTGGAGAACTATAAGCTGTACTGGGGAACACTTCTTCTACCAATGTGTTGAGTGACTTAAGAGGCTGTCAGTTTTGTGTGGGGCTCAGAACAAAGAGCTCTGGAGCAGATCCAAGCTGCCACACAAGGTGCCCTCAGCTCATATGATCTGCCGATCCAAGGGTGCTAAAGGGATCTGTGATAGATAGAGATGCCGTGTAGAGTGTTTGGCAAGCCCCATCGTAGAGTCATAGGCGAGGCTCCTACGGTTCTTCTTAGCTACCTGCTTCAAAATAGAACAACCCACTGTGTGAAAACCAGCTCCTGGCATTGCTATTGAGCCATTTTAGAGACTGGGCATTTCTCTCTCCAGCAAATGCCTCCATTTATTTCTTCCCTTTATATAAAATTCCTTAAAAGAATTTCCAAATTCATTATCTCCACCTATTTTTTTTCTATTCTGTTTTGAAACTACTTCATCTTTCATCCTCACAATTCCACCAATACCACTGTTACAAACTCACCAATGACTTCCATGTTGTAAATGCAGTGACCGACTTTAAGTCTTCTTCCTACTTGATCTGTCAGCAGCATCTGACCTAATTGGACACTCCCTCATTGAAACACCTTCTTCCCATGTTCCCCAAGACATCATTCTCTCCCTGTCCTCTTCCTGTCTCACTGGTTATCCTCATCCCCTTGGCTGGTTTCCTCTCATACCACAAACCACTAAATGTTAGAGGACCCAAGGCCAGTCACTGATTTCTTTTTTGCTTTTTCTTTCTACCTATACTCTCTTCTGAGGTGACCTTGTCCCACCCATAGCTTTAATTTTTCATGGACTGCCCACTTCCAAGTTTACATCTATGGCCCCATCTTCCCTCCTGAACTCTAGATTCCTGTATCGAGCAGCCCATTAGAAATCTCCACTCTGTGAGGCATCTCAGCCTTAACAATTCCAAAACCAAATTTTGAATCCCCTCCCTCCCAACCTGTTCCTCTACCAGCTTTCCCTGTCTTAGTAAAGGTCAGCTTCATCCTTCCGGCTGCTCAGACTGAAGATGTTGACTCATCTTTACTTCTTTCCTTCCAACTCCATCCATCAGAAAATCTTGCCAGCTCTTCCTTCAAAATATTTAGAATCTGGTAAACCCTTAGTCTAAGGCACCATCATCTCTTGCTTAGATTATTGTATCCTGTTTCCAAGCTTCCACCCTTGCCCTCTTCAATTTGTTTAAAACAGCAGCCAGAATAATCCTGTCTTGCTTCTGAAAACCCTCCACAGGCTTCCCATCTCATAAAGAGAAAAATTCAAGTCCTCAGAGTGACCCATGAGGCCCACAAGGTCTACACAGTCTCTGCCTCTGATTCCCCTCTGACCTCACCTCCTGCCACTTTCCCTCCACCCTTTCCAGAACACCCCCTCTGCTTTGGACAGCTTCCTTCAGCCGGCAGCAGGCTTGCTCCCTCACTTCGGCTCCAATTGCCCGACCCCATAGATACCATCCCTGCCTATCTCTTGTATCCTCCTCATTTTTATTTTATTTTTCTGGTAGCATGTCTTGCCATCTGACATATTATATGTTAATTTCATTGTTTGCCTCCCCCCTAGCCCGGTAGAGTAAGTTCTGGAGACAGCAAGAGCTGATTAGTTCTGTACGTGTCTATGGCCCCAGGACTTAACACAATGACTGGAAGAAGATAAATGCTCAATCGATTTTTGCTGAGTGCATGCATGAATGTCAAATCCTTTGCTAAGCCGAAGGTGTAGGGGAGAGAAAATGCAGATCGAAAATGATCAAGACCTAGCCCCAACCTTTAGGACCTCCCAGCCTGCTACCCTTCCCCAGAGCACAGAGTGTGGTCTTTCATAGGCCACAACACACAGTTACAACCAGAAAAGTGTGATCGAGCACACCAAGTAACTGTTTTGCTTTTGCCCCCTCTCAACTTAGGATATTACTTTACTTCAGAGACTTGCCAGAGATCCGTTTGCTACGGCAAATTCAGATGTTAACACCCAAAACCACATATATTTTCTGCTGTCTTGTGAACGTTAAGGATTTCATGTGGCTGACCTGGTCATAGAGATAGACCAGGTCAAGAGTTTCCTAGGTGTCTGAGCGACATCACCCATGCCTCTCCCACCAACTCCCTCAAAAGTCTCCTGACCCTGCATAGGCAGACCCTGATATTACACAATTTACAATGCATTGACCTCGGAAAGAGCAAGTCACGCTCCAAAGAGGGCTGCAGACAAAAGCGTTCCAAGCCAGATTCCTTGTTGACACTGGTCTCTGGTTACACCCCAGGCATAAAAAGGGAGGAAATTCTTCAAAGCCAGTGAATGCTTCCCTACCTTTGTCTGTCCCCAGCAGAACCCCTTCCCCCACTCCACCCTCCACAGAGGGACTCACTGTAAGTTCAACAGCACAAGTGCTGCAAGGGGAGGCATTTTCAGGTTACGCGCTATATATATATATATGTATATATATATATATAGCTAAAGTAAGTTACAGGTCTTGTCTCACATTATTTGCCTTGGCGAGGGTTGAAAGCCTTAAACAATTCCTCCCAAGCATGCCCTGTTGTGAGTCCCCCTTCCTGTCCAAAACCTTTCCTTGGCCCAGACCCTGGGAGTCACCTTTCTTCTTCTGGCCACTCCCCACTCATCTTCTTTCAGTCTCCTTACAAAACAGGGGCTTTCCAGGAGTCTAGGTCTGCCCTGGAGTTGCAGGACCACACCACGGCCAAGCAAGGCCTCTGCTCGGACCCTTGGCAGTTTCCTGAATTGTGAGTGTCCTGTTTTTTCGAGGCTGGGGTCAGAGGGAACAAATGCAAGACCCAGATGAAGCACCTCTCCCACCACTTGCCAACAGCTAGTTCTGTCCCTCCGCCCCCGACACCTGCCCTGTTAGCCTCGCCACGCTTCTTAACACAACCTTCTGAAACGGGAAAAGTTCCCTTGTCCCCCATCAAAGGGCATGCGATGCGGGTGTGGTTCACTTCTTTGGTCCTGCTGCTCAAACCCCTAGTGGGAGCAGGCGGATGGGCAGGTCATGGGGAGCGTGGGTTCTGACCCCAGGGCAGCATCTAGGGTTGAGTCTTTACAGCTCCTGAAGCCCCAGTGGGCACGTGTTACAGTGCACTCTTTCAGCTTTGCCATCTGCAGGCAGCTTGTGTTCATCAGCTCAGTTAGACCCTCTGCCTTATCACAAGGACAGAAAGCTTTCTGTATCCCGGGTTCTTGCCCTAGTGCACCAGAAAAATCAAATCATGTGTGGGCTTAGAGAATGAGTGCAAGGTTTTATTGAAAGGTGGAGGTAGCTCTCAGCAAATAGATGGGGAGTCAGAAGGGGGATGGAGTGGGAAGGTGGTCTTCCCCTGGAGTTGGGTCGCTCAGCAGCCAGGCTCTCCTTGGACCACCTTCTGCGTCGCTCTGCTGTTGATGGCCTGTCAGCATCTATGTGTTCTTCTGCCAGTGTGTTCCTGTCGATGTCCAGCTACTTGTATGTGCTTCCGCCGGTGTGTTCCTCTTGACCTCCCGCTGTTAGTATACGTGCCCGTTAAGGTCTTGGGGTTTTTATAGGCACAGGATCGGGGGCACGACGGGCCAGGGTGGTCTTGGAAAATGCAACATTTGGGCAAGGAAACAGGAGTGCCTGTCCTCACCTAGGTCCGTGGGCTCAGGCCCAAGGGTGGAGCCCTTGTCAAGGATCCTGCCTTTCTCTACTCAGCACTTCCTTGCACCCCTCCCATATCACTTCCACACAGCCCTGGACCTGGGCTAAGATGTAGCAGTATTTGCCATTCCCAGTTGGTGCTGTGGGGTTCATTTATGCCAACTTTATCATTTTCACAGAGGAGAAGACCAAATCCCAGAAAGTGGAAGCCATGTGTACAAGGTCAAAGAACCTGTTAGGGTCAGAGCTGGAATCCCTGACTTAGAGACCCCGGCCAGGGCTCCTCTGTAGCACCAACCTCTTCACTCATGTTCCTTGGAGTTTTTCTGTTCCTGGTTCTTGCTCTTCTTGTCCCACATTTTGAATCTTTCTTGGAGTTATTGCTTCCAGGGTTTCCATCCAGGTCCAACCTACAGGAGCAGCTCAGTAGCTTCCCCCTGTTAGAATTCAGCCCCCAATCCTGTTCCCTCCTAGCATCCTCAGCCCATTTGGGTTCAGCCTCCTCCACTACTCCCTGCTTGCTTTCCTACACATCCTATTGTGAAGAACTTTTAGTCCTTACAGCACGTCTATGTACAGCACCTCACAGACGAGTACAAAAATGAAGTCGTCCAGGGAGGTGGATTATTTTCTTCATTTTTACAGATGCAGAGATTGAGATGCCAGGTGAGAGTGAATAAGTGGTGGGGCCCAGGCTGCGGTCTTCATGCCCATCACGACTTTCAAAGGTCTTTTATTCTCAGTGTCCTCTCCTTCTGTGGAGTGGTCCTAGGACACCAGCATCACCTGACTTCTTCCTCTACACATTCATTTCCTAAAGTCCATTATCGTATGTCAATTTCCAAGTTTCCAAATGTTTATATTTATAATACTTTTCCCTAGACATCTCCATGCTCTCCTGGCACCTCAGGCATCTTAAGAGCTCTCTGGGTATGCTTGCCTCCCTCACTAGCTCTTGCTGTCAGAGTTTAAGGGTTAAGATTCTGAAATCAGGCCAGGCCTGGTGGCTCATGCCTGTAATCCCAGCTATGTAGGGAGTCTGAGGCGGGTGGATCAGTTAAGATCAGGAGTTTGAGACTGGCCTGGCCAACATGGTGAAACTCCATCTTTACTAAAATACAAAAATTGGCCAGGTGTGGTGGCTCACACTGGTAACCCTAGGTACTTGGGAGGCTGAGGCAGGAGAATTGCTTGAACCCAGGAGGCAGAGGTTGCAGCGAGCCAAGATCGTGTCACTGTACTCCAGCCTGCGCAACAGAGCAAGACTCCATTTCAAAAAAAAAAAAAAAGATTCTGAAATCCTACAGAACCATATCCTCGTTCTGCCTCTTAGCAGCAGTGTGACCTTGGACAAGCTATTTCACCTCTGAGAACCTTAGTCTCTTAATTTGAAAATTGAGAGTATGATTATCTTTCAGGCCATTGAGAGGATTAAATAAGAACACAGTAGCACATAGGTTCCACTGTACATAAGTGTTTAATTAAATATTCGCTGTCATCACCAACGTCATCGATATCTCTTGCCTTCTAACTTCTAACTGTGCCCCCCCGCCCCCAAGCATGCCCTCCCACACACACAACTAATTTCCCAGGCCACCTACGAGTTACCTTTCACACATACACATATGCCTAGAAGAAAAATTGAGAAAATTTTTGGAAAAATTTTACTCCCATACAGAGATAAGTAAAAGAATTTTTTAAATCACTAAAGTTTCACACACTCCCATCCCTCATTGACCCCCTACTCCAAAAACCCCAGTTGCAAAATTCTGATCAGGCTTGTGATTAGGAAATACATCACTTCCCGGGTGAAAATCCAAGCATCTCCCACCTAGGAAGCAGGCTAGGCTCTAAGTTTACCAAGCTCCTTAATAGGGCCCAAACAGAGCAGATCCTTTCTGCAAAAACAGGTTAAGAGACTGGACTCTGAGATTCAAATCTTGGTTCTACCACTTACTAGCTGTGCAACTGAGGGGAAGTTGCATAGCCTTGCTCTACCTTGATTTTCTCTGGATTAAAATGGGGATGAAATTGGACCCAAAGTTTTTTTGTGGTTGTGAGAATTAAATGAGATAATCTATGTAAAATCGTTAGCAGAGCAGCTGCCTGTAATAAACTCTCAACAAGTGCTAGGCACTCTTATTATTATTAGTTTTCATACGCTTTTTTCCTTTGCCCAAACTAGTTCCACAGGATCCCGTCACCACCACTTCCTCCTCGCTTCCTGTTTATCTAGTTATTTGCAAAGCACCTCCTCAATGAAGCCTTTCTGGATTGGCTGCTCTGAGTGTGGCAGGTACACACCTCTCCTACAGCCCTTTCCACTCTGGGCTATCTGCATTTGTAAAGGAGAGTCCTCCTTTACTCTCTCACAAGCATCACGAAGAAGACATGTCTCAAACCATTGCAAAGGAGAACAGGGACCCAAAAGAAATTCTGATGCCCGTGCTGAAAACTCCCTAGACCTTAACTCAAGCCTCACTGTGATCAAGAAGCATCAGACTGACCCATCCATCCTCAGTACTATCTTTCCAATAATTATGTTAGAATATTTAAGAACCCCTATTGACATATTACATCTGCCTCCAGCTCCACCCCTCAATCAAGAATCTGTTTAAGGGCGGGTGCTGTTTTGGCCACATGTTTTTCTGACATTCTCTTTTGAAATGGTTTTTTAAATAAATTAAATTGTGGCTGGGTGCAAGGCTCATGCCTGTAATCGCAGCACTTTGGGAAGCTAAGGCCAGAGGATCACTTGAGCTCAGGAGTTTGAGACCAGCCTGGGCAACATTGGGAGATGCTGATTCTACAAAAAATTTTAAAACTTAGCCAGGGGTGGTGATACGCACCTGCAGTCCCAACTACTTGGGGGGCTGAGTGTGGGGTCCTGAGGTGTAAGGATTGCTTGAGCCCAAAGGTCAAGGCTGCAGTGAGCCGTGCTCGTGCCACTGTACTCCTGCCTCCGTGACAGAACAAGGCCCCATCTCAATAAATAAATAAATAAATCACTCTTATGAATTTGTTTATCTGCTCTTTTGCTTTAGCCTGGTCTCTCAATGAGCCACAGTTGCTTTGGAAGAGCATACTGTACAGGTGGAAGAACCACAAAAGCTAACGCTAAAGACAGCCATAAAAGCATAAGCCTGCATCTAACAGTGACAGGCTTATAAAGCACACTCACACAACACAAATCTTGGCCCCAAAGACCAGGAAATTTTATTTGCCATTAACCGTGCTCTTTCCAGGAATTGGATGCCTTATGGCAAAAGAGAAAGTTGTTTTCCCACACCACCTCCTCCTCCCCACCCCGCCCCCCTAAACCCTGTCATTCCCACCGAATTCATACTTTCTCCCTGTCTCTTACAAACAGGGTCATAGTTCACATAAACAACTCAAGGCAAAGATGAGGGAAATGCAACATCTCCTGGAATTGATACTTTTGCATTTCACCAAACAATAAATACATGTCATATCCTCTTTTGTTTGTCATGGCACTAAAAAGGGAGGAAAATCTCAATTCTGCTAGTTTCTATCTGGAATACAAACGACAGGCGCCAGGCTTCCCATCTCACAATGAGTGCCTTGGAGAGATGGTGGTGTGCCAGGGGTGGGGGAAGAGCTGTTTTTAAAGAACCCAAACAAAAATTGCAGAAACTGCAAAACCCAAACGTTTGCAGCATCTAAACTGGCAGAGAAACTGTGGGGTAGAAACTTACAGTCTGCACTAACAACTACCTGAGTGGCCCGGAAGTACAGAACTCTCCGAGCTGAATCCTGTGAACTGCACGTGCAGATTACAG
Organism: Chlorocebus sabaeus; assembly: GCF_047675955.1. Taxonomy (NCBI): domain Eukaryota; kingdom Metazoa; phylum Chordata; class Mammalia; order Primates; family Cercopithecidae; genus Chlorocebus; species Chlorocebus sabaeus. The sequence continues at coordinate 12,164,228 of NC_132930.1, read as the reverse complement.
ACGGGAGGTTCAGCTGTGGGAATGTGCCAAGAACTTAACAACACTCAGCTGAAGGGAACCAAGTTTACCCTCACAGCCCGAACTGGAATACAGGAGGCGGCAAATTCCATAGGATTTAGGGGCATAAAAGAAGAATTGCCATGTTTTTCCATAGGTGTCCATTCAAATGCACATAATACCGTGTATGGAAAGGTGGCATCAAGTTTACTTTTCACTGAATGCATTTTCATGATAGAGTTAACTCTTCAGAGACAAAATTCTGCATACAATTTAGTTCTCCAAACATTATATCAGAATCAGTCCAATCTTCATCAAAATAAAAACAGATCTGTTTTGTTTTAAGAATGTTTACAAAAACTTGTATATTTAAAATACAAGTATAAAACGAAGCAGTCAGCAACAAACCACCACTCAACCCCATCCTAACGAAGATCACGGTTTTGCCTATTTTAATCTCTAGATTGACTTGTAGTGGTGGAATGAATTGAGGAAGTTGAGAAAGGAACTAACATAGTCATAAGCCTTTACAACATGTAGGTACCACTGAGATACTTCACAACCACCCACAGCAGCCCCATGAGCTAGGTATTATTTTTTATTTATTTGTTTTATTTATTTTTTTTGAGGCGGAGTCTCACTTTGTCGCCCAGGCTGGAGTGCTGTGGCGAGATCTCGGCTCACTGCAACCTCCACCTCCCGGGTTCAAGCGATTTTCCTGCCTCAGCCTCCTGAGTAGCTGGGATTACAGGCACCTGCCACCACGCCCAGCAATTTTTTTTTTTTTTTTTTTTTTTTTTAGTAGAGACAGGGTTTCACCATCTTGGCCAGGCTGGTCTCGAACTCCTGACCTAGTGATCCACCCGCCTTGGCCTCCCAAAATACTAGGATTACAGGCATGAGCCGCCGCGCCTGCCTCTGAGGTAGGTATTATTATTCCTGCTTTACAGATGACACTGAAACTCAGAGAAGCCAGATAACTTACCCAAGATCACACAGCTACTGAATGGCAAAGACAAGATTCACATCCTAACATTTGGAATTTTTCCTCCCCATGTTTAGAGAGAATCCTTGTATATCACTGGGTATCCCAGAGCGTATGATGAGAATCTTGGTAATAGTTAAACCCTTGTTAAAATGATATGGTTTGTAGTCAGCTTTTACTATTCATTAGATAATGATTTCTGGGGAGATATTTACATATTGTATTTTTTATGTGTCCAATTTTAACCTTAGAATTTATCATTGAACTTGCAATACTTTTAAAATATCTGCTCTAATATAAAGACATTTTTACATTTTCTGTTTTTATTTTTTATGGCATAGTTCTAGAATTGAAAGTGAAAAATTCTATTTCAGCATGCTCTCTGCACCTCCAAATTTTCTTGGCTATTACCAGTAGTTCCTTATAGGCAAACATATGAGAAATCTCTGAAGAGCAAATTCAGTTTCGAAAAACAGCTAATGATATCAAAGAAAAGTAGGCACTGGGGGACACTTTCTAGAAGACAGTATTAATATAGCAATACTTTAGGAATAACGATGAATCTGTTTAAACGCAAAAGATCACTAACCTAATCAGATCACTTACAGGAATAAGTGCTTTTCTCTGTCTTATCCTGAGATCATATTGCCATTTAACCTATTTTTAAACAAAAAAAATTTTTAAACATTTTCTATCCTTTAAGCAAATCTTCTTTGCTTGGCTAAATGACAATGTTCAAGAAATGCCTGCCACAGAAGCATAAAAAATCCTTGGCAACATTCCAGAAGAAATTCACCCTGCATAATGTGTTCCAGCAAATGCTCAATAGCTTTCTGGTGAACCTGCTGGCTCAGTGTACTCTTGAGCAGGATCTAGAGAGAACAAAAGAAAAACTGATAGACATTTTCCTTTTTGTCAGTCTGGTGAAGTAGCCCTCAGCTCATTTTAGCAAACTTCCCCAGCTTGGAAAAATGAGCACGGGTATAGCTAACTTACGAACCCTGCCCTGGAGTCTGGTGCACACGCTGTTGTTGTACTACTTTTGATTCCCTGAAATTCAAGTATAATTATGTTGTTTGTCTTTTCATCCAATAAAATGTGCATTAGCATTTGGTTCACTTTGGAGTGTATTTGTTGAGATGAATCTATTCTTTCAAATGACAAGTTAGTGCTTTCATAATGAGAACACTTTAGATTATATAAAACTGTTAATACAATATTAAAAAGAGGTAGACTGGAGGGACAGACTTCTTTAAAACATCTCAAAAGTATGTTCATAATTGGCTGAAGCTATTAATTCTCTAGATATTTATGCAAAAATGTCACCGAGTACAGACGTAAAGACTTTAAAACGAGATCCATTTCCTTTCTATAAGGTGAAATAGATGCATATTTTTAATATTTATGTCTCTGCAACTTTTTCTCAGGATGAACATTTCCTACTTCAAAAAGAAAACGGTTGGACATTTTACAGGTCTGTTAAACTGCAGTGATACATTTGGCCCAAATTCTCTCCTTGGGCATGGTGGGAGGGAGAGTTGGGTGGAGCGGGCACAGCGTGTGTATTAAAAGCCTGTTTGACCTTAAATGCCCTCAATGGAGGCCAGGGAGGATGGTTAGGAAGGTAAAATGTTTTCCATTCATTGTTGTAGAACAGCAGATAGTTCTGAAATAAACCCATTTTGCAGGAGAGAAACTCTAGATCCAACTGCCTAGGAGAGAATTTACACCCTGGGGAAAGAGCTGAAGGCACTAGAACATGCCTCCACCACCCTCCCATCACCAGTCAGCCAGCCTGTTTTATACAAGGCCTTTTTCTGATTCCTTGGGGCCAGCAACAGGGTCACTTGGAGGAAGGAGCGGGCAGGCCATTGGTTCAAGGTTTAAAATGTAGTCTTTGGATGGTCTCATAGAGACATGCCAACAAGAGTCAACGGGAAGGATTCATCACACAACTTTAACAGCTAATTATAAACATTAAAAATATACGGTGCTTGTGCTGGCTGTAACATTCTTTTGGCTTTCTTCATTTTTTACCATGCTGGAAACTCAAAAAATGGAAAGACCCAGCTCTCTGGACCTCCGACTACCAGGAAGTCATGTGGTCTATTAGAAGAAGGCAGGATATTTACAAAATCCTCAACTGCTTTCTGCAGAAGAAGACGGCCTCCAGACTCCCAGTCACCAGCATAAAACACCAAATACAAAACCAACGCAAAACATGTCAAACTAAGGATACCTTCGACTGGCTCTTTCATCCTGTTCTCCTCTCTCTCTCCAAAGGTTAACCATGATCATGAATTCAATGTGTTTTCTTCCAGAGCTTTAAAAGGAAACACACACACACACACACACACACACACACACATTAAAAATAATGTTACTATGTGGGTTTATAAAACGTATTTTGGTGGACATTGGATATTTGTCTGTTGATGATCTGATGTATTCTTCTGACTTCCCCTTCTCTGATTATATCGGATTACCCCTTAGTTTTTCATGTATGTGAGGTCTGTCTCCCAGACCAGAAGGTAAATTTCCAGACCTCTATGTCCAGCATGCATTACAGAGCAATTTTTTGAATGAATGAACTTTGCGTTTTTGATTCCCTCATAGATTAATAGTAACTTTGGACTCGACAGAGGCTTAGCAAATTCTATTTATTTATCTTTTTCCCTTTTTAAAAGAGAAGTTTTGTATTTCAAATCAGGTTCATCTAAAATCCACTTTCTTTCCCAGTCTAGATTTATGGCAGTCAACATCTCCTTAAGATGTTTCACATCCTGACACTAGGGATATAATAAAGGTTGTGCCTTTTATTATTATTATTTTATTTGAGACAGCGTCTCACTCTGTCACCCAGGTTGGAGTGCAGTGGCGCAATCTCAACTCACTGCAACCTCCACTTTCGGGTTCAAGTGATTCTCCTGCCTCAGCCTCCCAAGTAGCAGGGACTTCAGGCGCATGCCACCACATCCAGCTAATTTTTGAATTTTTAGTGGAGATGGGGTTTCACTATGTTGACCAGGCTGGTCTCGAACTCCTGACCTCAAGTGATCCACCTGTCTTGGCCTCCCAAAATGCTGAGATTACAGGCGTGAGCTACCACACCCAGCCCTGGTTGTGCCTTTTAAAGATGAGTGTGTGTGTGTGTGTGTGTGAGAGAGAGAGAGAGAGAGAGAAAGAGAGAGAGAGAGAGAGGAGGAGAAAGGAGCAGGAAGAGAGTGAATGGAGCCAAAACCACCTTAGGGTGTGGCCCTGGGGCCCCTGCTGGCCTTCAGACAAAGCCAGACACAAAGGACTTATTCTCTTGCAAATGAAACCTGGAAAACAAGCACTTTTCCTTCTTTTTTTTAAAATCTCATCCTGCCACTTTTACTTTACACTTTTAGGTTGTTGGTGTCAAAATCAATTTTCTTTTCTTTTTTCTTTCTTTTCTTTTGAGATGGAGTCTCGCTCTGTCTCCAGGATGGAGTGCAGTGGCACAATCTCGGCTCACTGCAACCTCTGCCTCCCAGGTTCAAGTGATTCTCCTTCCTCAACCTCCCCAGTAGCTGGGACTACGGGCACCCGCCACCATGCCCAGCTAATTTTTGTATTTTTTAGCAGAGATAGGGTTTCACCATGTTGGCCAGGATGGTCTCGATCTCTTGACCTTGTGATCCACTCGTCTTGGCCTCCCAAAGTGCTGGGATTACAGACATGAGCCACCGCGCCCAGCCAATCAATTTTCATTTATTTCCCTGGAAACTTTATTCTCTGATACTTTAGGCTTCCTGTAAAACAGCAAAGGTGCCCTTTACAGGGACAAAGGGAAACGCACAAAGTCTCCACACCCATCCATTCACCAGTGATCCTCCACACCACTCAACCAGACCCTGGGTTATGTCATAAAGAGCTGATCTGAAACCGTAAAAACTTGCCAGAGACTCAACCATTACATTGTGTGTTAGAGGGAGCAGAATATGTGGAAGTTGTATGAAAGCTGCAGAAGTAGATGGGTACTTAGGGACCTCTCTGTGCCTGTGTTATGCCATCTTTCCATCTTGTGACATCATTTTTATTCTTCCCTAGTCTGAGACACTCTCAGTGGCAATTCTTGGCTTTTTTGTGTTTTGTTGTTCTTCTTGTTGTTGTTTTGAGTCTGATCCCTTTTCTCTAGCCAGCATTCCCCCAAAATACAAATATGCTCATATGCAAGCAATTCTGCAAAGAATTTCAAGGACATGAAACATCTCCTAAGAGAGAGCCCAGGTAAAGAAGATCTAAACTAAACTGGTGGCAGGTGCCTGTAGTCCCAGCTACTGGGGAGGCTGAGGAAGGAGAATCGCTTGAACCCGGGAGGCGGAGGTTGCAGTGAGCTGAGATTGTGCCACTGCACTCCAGCCTGGTGACAGAGTGAGACTCCATCTCAAAAAAAAAAAAAAAAAAAAGATGTTTGCAGAAACAATAAACCTGACAGGTGTAATAAACATTGACAGTAGCTGCAAAATAAAGCCAATCTTCATATTTGAGTATTGGAAAAAAGAACTGCTTATCCTGGGTTGGTCTTTTCAGATACATTCATCTCTATACGGATAACAAAAGTAACCACATGTGATATCAGACATTTGTTCCTTTCAAATCTCTTGTTGAAATCTGATCCCCAGTGTTTGGAGGTGGGGCCTGGTGGGAGGTGTTTGGGTCCTGGGGCCCAAACATGAAGCTTGGCTTGGTGCCTTTCTCTTGGTAATGAGTGACTTCTTCTATTAGTTCCCTCCAGATCTGATGTTTGAAAAACAGTCTGGCAACTCCCTTCCCTCTCTCTTGCTCCTCCTCTTGCCATGTGATCTGCGCACTCCAGCTCCTTTTCACCTTCTTCCATGAGTGGAAGCTTTCTAAAGCCCTCATCAGAGCAGATACAGGTGCCATGCTTCTGATACAGCCTACAGAACCATGAGCCAAATAAATCTCTCTATAGATATAGATATAGATATAGATATAGATATAGATACAGATATAGATATAGATATTGAGTAGCAATGCAAAATGGACTGAGACAATATGTCATCAATACACCATCGTTTTTTCAAAAAAAAAAAAACAGTCTCAATCTGTCACCCAGGCTGGAGTACAGTGGCACAATCATAGTTTATTGCAGCCTCAAACTTCTGGGCTCAAGTGATCCTCTTGCCTCTGCCTCCTGAGTAGCTGAGAAGACACAGGTATATGCACATCCAGCTAATTTTTTTTTGAGACAGGGTTCTCGCTATGTTGCCCAAATTGGTCTCCAACTCCTAGGCTCTAGTGGTCTCCCCATCTCAGCCTCCTGAGCTGCGATTACAGGCATGAGCCACCATGCCTGGCCTGTCACCATCACTGAATACAAAGAATGACTGTGTCCAGGAGATAAATCATGTACAAGGCACAAAACTGATAATGAGATTTTCTCATCAAAATATTGACACTGTTACAAGTATATACATGGGTAATAAATGAGCAAATTATCTCGTCCATCAGAGCCCCTCATCTGAATTTTTTTTTTTTTTTTTTTTTGAGATGGAGTCTCACCCTGTCACACAGGTTGGAGTGAATGGTGCAATCTCGGTTCACTGCAACCTCTGCCTCCCAGGTTCAAGCAATTCTCCTGCCTCAGCCTCCTGAGTAGCTGGGATTACAGGCACCGTCATCATGCCTGGCTAATTTTTGTATTTTTGTAAAGACGGGGTTTCACCATGTTGGCCAGGCTGATCTCAAACTCCTGACCTCAGGTGATCTGCCCACCTCAGTCTCCCAAAGTGCTAGGATTATAGGCATGAGCCACCATGCCCAGACCCTCATTGGAATTTTTAAAATCACATCCTTTGCATCATTTATTTCAGTAGCTGCTCTACCCTCGAAGTCATTCTTAGCCCTTCTTTTACTTCAAAGAATTGTGCATATGTCACGTTCCTTAGATCGAATCTATTTCAAACCCTTAGCTAGTCCAAAAACCATGTGGTCACAAGTAATCATAAGATTACTGTCATCCTAGTAACTTTTGCCATTTTCAGAATGACTGCTATGGGTCAGCTAGGCTTGTAGCACCTCAAATGTACTATGAACATGTACTAAATCCTTACAACAATGCTGCTCTGTAGATAGTAGCATTTCCATTTTAAAGAGACAATCCCAGCCAAGTGCCGTGTCTCATACCTATAATCCTAGCACTCTGGGAGGCCGAGGAGGATGGATCACTTGAGGTCAGGAGTTTGATACCAGCCTGGCCAACATGGTGAAAACCCATCTCTACTAAAAATACAAAAAAGTAGCCAGGCATGGTGGCGTGTGCCTGAAATCCAGCTACTGGGGAGGGTGAAGCATGAGAGTCACTTCACCCCAGGAGGCAGAGGTTGCAGTGTCATTTTTCCAGATGAATCTTAAAATTACAGAACTCTCAATTTATATGTGTTCTTAACCTTCTTTGGCTCAATGAATATTTGAGCAGAAAAGGATCTTGGAGGCAATTTTGCTTGACTCTCACACTTCACAGATGAGGAAACTGAGACTCAGCTGCGGTAGGTTACTGCTCCAGTTATGGCCTTCCCTTTTCTGGTTCTGAGAAGGTAGGGCCCACATCCTTTGGGAGGTGATCTCATCCTTCCACTAACATAGCTTTAAGTGCACCAAATGTCTTTATGGAGACATTTGAGGACCTTCCAAAAGGAGCATAAAGTGTCCTGAACACCTGAATGACCCAAGCAAAGGAGACCTACACTTAGATGGCATCTACTGCAAAGGGAATAGAGCAAGTTTGTTCAACCTACGGCCCTCAGGGCACATGTAGCCCAGGACAGCTTTGAATGTGGCCCAGTGGAACATCATTGATTTTCTTAAAACATTATGAGATTTTTTTGCGATTTGTTTTATTTATTTTTTTTTTTAGCCCATCAGCTATTTTAGTAATAGTGTTTTTTTGTTTGTTTTGTTTGAGATGGAGTCTCGCTCTGTCGCCCAGGCTGGAGTGCAGTGGCTGGATCTTGGCTCACTGTAAGCTCCGCCTCATGGGTTCTTGCCATTCTCTTGACTCAGCCTCCCGAGCAGCTGGGCTACAGGTGCCCACCACCATGCCTGGCTAATTTTTTGTATTTTTTAGTAGGGACGAGGTTTCACCATGTTAGCCAGGATGGTCTTGATCTCCTGACCTCGTGATCTGCCTGCCTCGGCCTCCCAAAGTGCTGGGGTTACAGGCGTGAGCCACTGTACCCAGCCGTGATAGTGTATTTTATGTGTAGCCCAAGACAATTTTTCTTCTAATGTGGCCCAGGGAAGCCAAAAGGTTGGACACCCCTGGAACAGAGCAATCCAAGATGTGTCCCACCTTACTCCCCGCAGGGCAAGCCAAGGATGTTGGCTGATCCACAAAGCTGGTACAGCAACAAAACAAGACACGTAAAATTCCAGCAAAGGAGATCCAAGAAACCAGCACCTGCCTCCCGGAGCCACTTCTAAGGACAGCAGTGACATGCAGCCCAATTAAGCAGAAAATGTCAAAGCCCTCCACTTTAGGTCCATAGTAGCTGGAATGAGGAAGAAAAGGACAAATCAGTGCTCAATAGTTTGCCCCTAGATTTGTTATCAAGCTAGAATAACAAGCAATTGTCATATTTCAAGTGTGTTTTAAAAGAACAGAATCAGATAACTATCATGCCTTGCATTGTTCTTGAAAATGCAAAAATAGAAAAAGGAAGAAATTATCTAAGAGCAATAAACCAAGGAAACAGAGCCCAGGCAGGGGTGGGGCTGCCTTCATCACTGCTGATGCTTATGAACATTCACTGCATGACAACAGTTGACAAGTCCTATTTAAAAACACAGAGTAAGACACAGTTCCAATCTCTCTGTCCAACAGAAAGAAAGAGTAATAGAATAAGAGAATAAAAAATGTAGCTATTTAAAAGAATGTAATAAATTAATAATAATAGAATAAGACAATAATATAACTAATAAAAGAATGTCACATTTGTATTTTCTAAAGAAAGCAGTTTAGGGTGACCCTCATGTTTTTCAACATTTTTTTTTTTACTTTATTATGTTGTTAGGGAACATCAAAAACACGAACTACTCTACTAAATATATCACATACCACAAAGACGGTACATATTGGGTGGGTCAATGACTGAGGCTTGCCCGAATTAGCTTTAATTGATTCACTTAACATCTCCAAGCTTTTCTGGGCTGTTTTGTAAGTAAGTATGATCATATACAAGGTGATACATAAATGTTTAACATAAGCATATGTATATCTCTCTACATACACATGCATATGTATATATCCATACATACACATACATATCTATATACACACATATATGTATGTGTCTGTGTGTATGTTTTTATATGTAATTTATTGAGACCATTTGACATACCCATGTCCTGAGCCTACTGTCCCACTGAATAAGTTAATTTACTGGGCTCTCAAAGTATAGATCTTTAGCCTTCTCAGAGCACAGGCACTGTTTGCTCAATCTGAAAACACGTAATTATTTAACTTGCCATCTAAAGTAACACCACACCCTGGATATGATGCAAGACCCAGCATTACAAGATAAGCTCTGTCTCAAGTTTCTGCTCGTTATAGTGCCTGAAGTATTTGCTCATATGCTCAGGGACTGAAGCAGAAGTAAACAGTCAGGCCAGTATTATAGGGACACCTGTGTTACAAAATCGACTGACTTATATTGTGAAAGCAATGAATGAAGTTCGGCAGGACTCCTGTAAGGATGCCGATTCAGCCCACATCACCTTGGTCAAACAGGGCCTTATTGCCGCCTTCCCTAATGCACCCAGGTCAATCTACTTTCCTCAGGTATCTGATCCAAGCTACAAGTCATGGGTCTCCGCTGCAGCACTTCTGTTTGCACCCGTCTTCTGTGAAGTTAACCTTGCTTTCTCTCAATATGTGCTACCCCGGGATCTCCAAAGAGGCCTTTGTATGGTGCGTTTAACAGGCCTGGACTCTTTATCTTTAAAATTCTACAAAATCACACCAGGCGCGGTGGCTCATGCCTGTAATCCTAACACTTTGAGAGCCCGAGGTGGGCAGATCACCTGAGGTCAGAAGTTCGAGACCAGTCTGGCCAACATGGTGAAACCCTGTCTCTACTTAAAAATATAAAAATTAGCCAGTTGTGGTGGTGGGCACCTGTAGTCCCAGCTACTAGGGAGGCTAAGGCAGGAGAATCACTTGAACCCAGGAGTTGGAGGTTGCAGTGAGCCAAGATCATGCCTCTGCACTCCAGCCTGGGCAACAGAGCAAGACTCCATCTCAAAAAAAAAAAAAATTCTACAAAATCACTTCGTTTATGACTCCCTCTCTAATTAAACAGAACATGGTGTCCTGGAAAAGAGACTCAGGTACAAGTTTACATTTCTATTAGGCTTGATGCCTGATATCTTCCCCACAACAGGAGTACTGAGATTCGATATAGCTGAGCGGTTACGAGCAAGAACTTGGAGAACCAGTCAGCCAGGGTTTGAATCCTGGACCACCACACACTAACTGTGCCTCACTTTCCTTAACTTTATTTTTATTTATTTATTTATTGAGACAGAGTCTTACTCTATCACCCAGGCTGGAGTGCAGTGGCACAATCTTGGCTCACTGCAACCTCTACCTCCCGGGTTTAAGCAATTATCCTGCCTCAGCCTCCCAAGTAGCTGGAACCACAAGCAGGCACCACCACGCCCGGCTAATTTTTCTATTTTTAGTAGAGATGGCGTTTCACCATGTTGGTCAGGCTGGTCTCAAACTCCTGACCTCAGGTGATCCACCCAGTTTGGCCTCCCAAAGTGCTGGGATTACAGGCATGAGCCACCGCACCTAGCCTATTTTTTTTTTTTTTTTTTTGAAACAAGGTCTTGCTCTGTTGACCAGGCTGGTACACAGTGGCCTCATCACAGCTCACTGCTGCCTTGATCTCCTAGGCTCAAGTGATCCTCCCACTTCAGCCTCCCAAGTAGCTGGGGTTACAGGCATGTACCACCACACCTGGCTAATTTATTGTGGTTTTTGTAAAGACGCAGTTTTGCTATGTTGGCCAGGCTGCTGGAACTCCTGGACTCAAGCAATCCACCCGCCTGGACTTCCAAAGTGCTGGGATTACAGGCGTGAGCCACCACACCCAGCCTTCCTTACCTTTCAGATAGATAGATAGGTAGATAGGTAGATAGATAGATGGAAAGACGGATGGATAGATAGATAGATAGACAGATAGACAGATGGATGATAGTTAACCAAAGTGCTCAGACTGGTGCCTGGTATGCAATAAATGCTACCTAAGTGCAAGCATAACAAATGTGATGATAGTAGCACTTCCTATGTGCCTTGGTGTTCGGGAGAGGATGAGGAGTGATGGGGCCACCCCCGTGGTAAGCCTGCAGTGGCTGCAGCTGTGCTGCACTGTTCCATTGTCTCCACGGAGGGCCTGACTTGGTGTGACCAGCTCTGTACATTTTCAAGAGAAAGCAAAATCTAAATTTCTGGATTTTAAATTGTTGGTTTACATTTTTAAAAATTAGTGTTTGAGTCAAAGAAATCATGTCTAGAAGCAGATTTTTCCCTTGTCACCATTTTGTGACCTCAGACACATATGAATCTATAATGTGTGGGTTTCCATTTTTCTTTGCTTATCATCCATACTTCTTTCTCAGCTGAACACCCCAGGGGCAAGAGAAAGCACACAGAAGGCACTCAATGAAACCCAGCTGAACAATGACCTGGTTTGTTAATAAACAAACACCAGTAGGCTTTTCTGCAAGAAAACAATGAGTAACATAGTGTCAGCTACATTTAGGAACTTCTCTTTTTTTTTTTTTTTTTTGGAGTCTGAGTCTCACTCTGTCACCCAGGCTGGAGTGCAATGGCTCAATCCCAGCTCACTGCAACCTCCACCTCCTGGGTACAAGCGATTCTTCTGCCTCAGACTCCCAAGTAGCTGGGATTACAGGCATGCACCACCACACCCAGCTAATTTTGTATATTTAGTAGAGACGGGGTTTCACCATGTTAGCCAGGCTGATCTCAAACTCCTGGCCTCTGGTGATCCGGCTGCCTCAGCCTCTCAAAGTGCTGGGATTACAGGTGTGAGCCACTGCGCCCGGCCTAGGATCTTCTCTCAAAGTGCATCTTTAGGTCAAAAATCCAGGCCCTGGGAGCACATATCTGAAGAAGATGCAGCCCCTGATTCTGAGGAACTTACAGACTTGTGGGGGACACAAAAGTGCAGACAACTGGCCGGGTGCGGTGGCTCATGCCTGTAATCCCAGTGCTTTGGGAGGCCAAGGAGGGTGGATCATGAGGTCAGGAGTTCGAGACCAGCCTGACCAACATGGTGAAACCTTGTCCCTACTAAAAATACAGTAATTAGCTGGGTGTGGTGGTGCACACCTGTAATCCCAGCTACTTGGGAGGCTGAGGCAGGAGAATCACTTGAACCCAGGAGGCAGAGGTTGCAGTGAGCCGAGATTATGCCACTGCACTCTAGCCTGGGTGACAAGGCGAGATTCCATCTCAAAAAAAAAAAAAAAAAAAAGCAGACAATTGCAATGTTTACAAAACACACTGGCATACATTATGTCATTTCACATCATGAGAATCCACTTCAATAGGTATCACACGTGATTTTATACCCAATAGAAGAGAAACTGAGGCACAGAGAGGCTAAGTAACTTGTCCAAGGAGGCTAAGTAACATACCCCACTAGTAAGAGGAGTTGTAATAAGAACCAGTTCTGCATACTTCAAGCCCAGGGCTCTTTCTGTTGCATTCTACTGCTCCAGCATAATGTGCATATTTTCTGGTGCCTGTGATACTAGCAACACCAGGCTCATTAAGAGGGCTGATATCCTGTGAGCTGAAAGAGGCATTGATAGTATCATGGAATGCAACCCTTAAACGCACCTGAGAATAGTTAGGAACATTTTTTTCTTCTCACGAATTATAATTTCCCTTCTACCAAAAAGAATTTGAGGCCACTTTCAACAAAATGTAATGCTGTTTTTAAACAGTTAAAAGAACAGGTGATGAGGGGAAATAGAGATGAAATCCCTGCCTTCAGGAAATCAAAGTTAAGAATAGGCAGCACGAGTGGGCACAGATCGTAGCTCTGAGCCTCCTGAATGACAAGACAAACTGGGAAGTGACAAAGTTCTTGTTGTCTATAAAAGGAGGCATACTAATTTTAAGTTTAGCATATATTATCACCATTTGTTCTCTAATTTCTAAAGCACATAGCAAAAATCCCTATTATGGAAAACATTGATTAAAAAGTAGAGCATTTGGCCAAGCGCAGTGGCTTATGCCTGCAATCCCAGTGTTTCAGGAGGCCGAGATAGTGGATCACTTGAGGTCAGGAGTTCAAGACCAGCCTGGCCAACATGGTGAAACTTCATCTCTACTAAAAATACAAAATCAGCGGGGCATGGTGGAGTGTGCCTGTAATCCCAGTTACTCTGGAGGCTGACGCAGGAAAATTGCTTGAATCCAGGAGGTAGAGGTTGCAGTGAGCCGAGATTCTGCACTGCACCGTGCCCAGCCTAATTCTTTATTTAAAAGTAGGATAGCTACTAGGAAGAATGATTGGAGATTGTGCCAGCCTGGGCAACAGAGTAAGACTCTGTCTAAAAAAAACAAAAACAAAAACAAATATATATACATAGAGAGAGAGAGAGTATTTTATTTAAAAATTGATTTGTTCTATTTGTAAAGTCCATAGTTGATCAGAAGATTTGTAAATTTATTAAGAACATACTCCCTAGCCCATGGTCACTAATATTAACAGTCTGGTACATCTTGAAAAGGAAAATGGGACAATTGTCATCCAATTTAGAAGGATTGTATAGGAAAGTTTTAGAACTGTAATTTTGGGGAAAGGATAAGCAAAGTGTCACCTTTGTCATAAATAGCACACATTTCAAATTCTTAACTGGATGAATGATAGCTGCAAGAGCACTTCAAACACAGGATGAAACACAGGATGACACACAGCAGCTCTGAGCACATTTCCTCCTTCACGCACTCATTCGGCCAGTAGATTCTGAGGGCTCACAGAGCGGGCATTCACGCACGGTTCTTAAGGGTGGAAATAGCAGTAAACAAAAACCTCTGCCTTCACCATGCGCTTCCATGATAAAAGACAGTACGTTGCACAAATTAAAGATGGTTGTTCTCATCCAAATCAGTTTTCCTAAAAAGGCAACTGTGTTTAGGGCAGCCCTGTGTTACTGCAGACGTTGAGACAGATCCTTGGCTTTTGGTACAGCACTACCTAGAGCTTAGGAACAGCTAGAAAAAAAGGAGGAGCAAACCTCAATCCACAAACAAGGCTGGGGCCTAGATCCCGCCCTTCTGAGATCACTACAGATGGAGGGGTGGGCCTACCTTCTGCTGCAGAAGCAGCCAAGTACCTCTTTCAGTCTGATGGTATAGTTCTCGTCTAGAAATGGCTTCAAGAAGTAGCAAGAAGAAGAAGAAAGCAAGCTACGACAGCCATAGAAGCTGTTAGCCAGGTTGAAAAAAAAAAAAAAAAAGAGGAGAAAGACAAGTTTTTAAAACCCATACAGGCATTCATTCAACAAATATTTATGAAATCTTCACTGTATATACAAAAAGGCCCTGAGGAAGTAGTGGGAGAGAGGGAAAGACATGGTTCTGCCCTCGTGTCTCTTCCAATCTAGAGAATCAGATATAGAACAAGTAATCAATTCTTTTTTTTTGAAATGGAGTCTCACTCTGCCTCCCAGGCTGAAGCGCAGTGGTGCAGTCTCGGCTCACCACAACTTTCGCCTCCTAGATTCAAGCGATTCTCCCACCTCAATTTCTCAAGTAGCTGGGATTGCAGCTGCCCGCCACCATGCCTGGCTAATTTTTGTATTCTTTGTAGAGATGGGGTTTTGCCATGTTGGCCAGGCTGGTCTCGAATTCCTGACCTCAGGTGATCCACCCACCTTGGCCTCCCAAAGTGCTGGGATTACAGGCATGAGCCACCGTGCCCAGCCTAATTCTTTATTTAAAAGTAGGATAGCTACTAGGAAGAACGACTGGAGATTGTGAGCTATAAAAAGGCAAACTAACCTAGTGCCAAAGATACCAGAAACCCATTTACCCATTCCAACTCACCTTCCCTCCCTCTCTGGCACACACACAAGTGGGCACAGACACAGGCACACACAGTCACGATATAATCAAGCTCCTACTATCTTCCTTTTTCAAGGAGACTACTTTGGGGCTGGAAACACCAAGGATGCTTCTTTCTAGTTTTTAGGCCAACAGGCTGCAAGCCTAGAAAATCTCATGGCCAATATTCCTACTCTGAGCTAAGATGCAGTTGGGTCTAGAGAAAAAAAGAAATATTGACTGGGCGCGGTGGCTCATGCCTGTAATCCCAGCACTTTGGGAGGCCGAGGCAGGCAGATCACCTGAAGTCAGGAGTTAGAAACCAGCCTGGCCAACCTAGTGAAACCCCGTCTCTGCTAAAAATACAAAAATTAGCTGGGCGTGGTGGTGTGCACCTGTAATCCCAGCTACTTGAGAGGCTGAGACAGGAGAATCGCTTTAACCCACGAGGCGGAGGTTGCAGTGAGCAGAGATCACACCACTGCACTCCAGCCTGGGAGACAGAGTGAGACTCTATCTCAAAAAAAAAGGGGGGGGGGGGGAAGAAATATTTAGACAATTACTTCTTCAAATGTCTTGTAGATCTTTGGGTTTATGGTGCTTGTCCCTATTGATACTTAATTAGAACCTCCAATAAGAACTTGCATGACAGCACAGTGCTGAAAGTGAAAATGACAGCTTCCTGTTGGACTATGTGCTGATTTACAGCAGTTTAGTCTCAGGAAAGAAAAACTACATAAAAATAGAAGATGTAAAAGGTGAAATCGAAAAATTACAACTTAGAATCTGCATATACTGAACTTTGATTGGCTGTCAAATTATATTAACCAACAACGTCAAGTTGAAAAAAAGCAAATGAAAAACAAGGAACATTATTCTGTACAAAGCATTGAGCTAGTCAAATTTTCTCACTTTTTAGTTATAGAAATATAATGTAATTGTGGTAGACAAAAATTAGAAAATTTAGACAAGAACGTAAAAGATAAAAATGCAGCTGACCCTTGAACAGCACAGGGATTAGGGGTACCTATCCCCAACAAATCCCACAGTCAGAATTCTGCAGATAACTTTCAATTTCCCCAAAACTTAACTACTGCCAGCCTACTGCTGACCAGTAGCCTTACCAATAACATAAACCATCAATTAATACATATTTTGTATGTTATATGTATTACATGCTGTATTCTTACAATAAAGTAAGCTAGAGAAAAGAAAATGTTACTAAGAAAATCATAAAGAAGGGAATATATATTTACTATTCATTAAGTGGCAATGGATCAACATAAAAGTCTTCACCTTTGGCCCTGTGCAGTGGCCCACGCCTGTAATCCCAGCACTTTGGAAGGCCAAGACGGGTGGATCACAAGGTCAGCAGTTTGAGACCAGCCTGCCCAAAGTGGCAAAACCCTGTCTCTAGTAAAAATACAAAAATTAGCTGGGTGTGGTGACACACACCTGTAGTCCCAGTTACTCAGGAGGCTGAGGCGGGAGAATCACTTGTACCTGGAAGGCAGAGGTTGCAGTGAACCAAGACCACGTCATTGCACTCCAGCCTAAAAGACAGAGCAAGACTCTGTCTCAAAAAATAAAATTTTAAAAAAAGTCTCCATCTTCGTAGTCTTGACGTTGAACAGGATGAGGAAAAGGAAGAGGTGGGGTTGGTCTTGCTGTCTCAAGGGCAACAGAGGAGGAAGAAAATCCATGCATAAGTGGGCCTGCAGAGTTCAAACCCATGTTGTTCAAGGGTCCACTGTATAGCCATTATTAATAACCAAAGTACTTTTCATTAAATGACTGTAACAAAATGTATTTAACCAATTTCCTATTATTGGACATTTAAGGTATTTCTGATGTTTAACACAAATGCTTTAATGAACAGCTTTGTACATACATCTTTGCATAATGTATCTCTCATTATTTTCTTATGATAAGCTCTTAGAAGTGGAATTTCTCAGTTGAACAGTATTCAGATGTTAAAAAGCAGAATTATAGCAATAGCCAAATTCAGTCATTTAAATTCTTTTTTAAGGTGCTTACAGCATCTTCAAACTTAGTAAGCATTCAAAAATTGAAAGAGAACAGTCTTTATTTTCATATCAAAGTCAATAATAACATTACATATATTTAATATATAACTTCAGAACTCTGACATTTCTTAAAACTTCACCAAATACTGACAGACAGTAATACCATATGGTTACAGACGCTTCTGAGAGAGCAAGCCTGTTTCCAATTGCAATACAACAAATATGTTAACTGACTGGTTCATTTCTGAATTTAAAATGCTGAACAGAAAACCAATCACACCAAAGATAGACAATATTTTTTAAAGTACACAACTGCACTACATACCACAGCAGAAGGACACAGGACTGACACATGCATTTATTTGTTCGGTTTATGGGCAAAGTCATCATCTCTCTGGATCTCAGTTCTGAGGGGAAAGACACAAGAGCCAGGGTTTCCAGAATTTTAGATTTAATAGACCAATTAATCTCAAAAAAAAAAAAAATCAAGAAGGAACTAACAACTAATGCAGGGTTACCAAGGAAATAAAAACACACCACAACCACCTACTAGTGTATCATCCATAAATAACCTTAAAATGGGAGGAGGGCAACATACTCTCTGAATAAGAAACCTCCTTAAACGTAATGCATGTAACCTGATTTTTATTTTTTTAATCTGCTCCATTGCTCATGTTTTTCTCATTTTGCCCTGCAGTGTGAAAACTGTGCCTCAGACTTGTACTAGTTCACCAACTCTTGATTGAAAACAACTTCCCTAGATAACTCCTAAATCCTTTCCAGATTCTAAAATGCTGTGTTTTGTGATTCCAAATTTTAATTTAGGCTCTATGTAAAGAAGTCATTTGCAAGGCCTTTTTTTTTTTTTTTTTTGAGATGGAGTCTTGCTCTGTAGCCCAGGCTGGAGTGCAGTGGTGCTATCTTGGCTCACTGCAAGCTCCGCCTCCCGGGTTTATGCCATTCTCCTGCCTCAGCCTCCCAAGTAGCTGGGACTACAGGTGCCTGCCACCACGCCCGGCTAATTTTTTGTATTTTTAGTAGAGACGGGGTTTCACCGTGTTAGCCAGGATCATCTCGATCTCCTGACCTCGTGATCCGCCTGCCTCGGCCTCCCAAAGTGCTGGGATTACAGGCGTGAGCCACCATGCCCAGCCTTTGCAAGGACTTAAAACTCAGTCTCTCTTACTTCTTTGAGGCTGCCAATGAGTTGATCCCATGAAGTGGGGGTCAGGGGTGGATGCTTTCCAAGGGAGGGCCTCCTGGAGCCAGGTAGTGAGCCATGCATGCAATAAGGACACAGAGACGCAAAGCACAGCCTCTGCCTTCAGGGTGTTGTCACCTAGGGAGCAACAGGAGACTGATACCCAGGAGGGCACAAGTGATAGAACACAGGAGGTATGCCTGGGGTACCTGGGAGCATTTAGGAGCAGCATTGTACCCAGATGGATAGAGGTGAGTGGGCCAGATCTTCCAGATAAGATGACACACTGAGCCTTGGCAGCTGAGGATGCCACTACAGGCCACGAGCATCCTTTGTAAAGCTAAAGCATATCAGAAGTCATGGAGAATCCTGGCCGGGTGCGGTGGCTCACGCCTGTAATCCCAGCACTTTGGGAGGCCGAGGCAGGCTGATCATTTAAGGCTAGGAGTTCGAGACCAGCCTGGCCAACGTGGCAATACCCCGTCTCTACTGAAAAAATAAGCTGGGTCTGGTGGTGCACACCTGTCATCCCAGCTACTCAGGAGGCTGAGGCACAAGAATCACTTGAACCCGGGAGGAGGAGGTTGCAGTGAGCCGAGATTGCGCCATTGTACTCCAGCCTGGGCGACAGAGCACCTGGGGAACCCCACATCCTAGTGAGTTCCAGTGAGAACAGAGTCTACGGGTTGGAGGGTTGCAGAAGATACTGAAGAGGCAGACACATTGCCAGGCCAAGAAAACCTGCAGTGCCACATTCAGGAGTTTGGACTTGATCCCCAAAATACTGGGATGTCACTGAACTCTTTTAATCAGGGGAGGAGACTGAGGCACAGCTCAAATTTTAAAATAGTTCAAACTGTATAGAAGTGCATAAAATTAAAAGGAGAATATTTCAATCTCCTCAACCAAAACCTACTCCCCAGAGTTAATCCCCGTTATGAGTTTCAGAGAAATCCACGTATATTTTACCTAAGCATACACAAATATATACAAAAGCATTTATGGGCCGGGTGCAGTGGCTCACGCCTGTAATCCCAGCACCTTGGGAGGCCGAGGTGGGTGGACCATGAGGTCAGGAGAGCGAGACCATCCTGGCTAACTCGGTGAAACCCCGTCTCTACTAAAAATACAAAAAATTAGCCGGGTATAGTGGCGGGCACCTGTAGTCCCAGCTACTCGGGAGGCTGAGGCAGGAGAATGGCATGAACCCGGGAGGCGGAGCTTGCAGTGCGCTGAGTTGTGCCACTGCACTCCAGCCTGGGCTACAGAGCGAGACTTCATCTCAAAAAAAAAAAAAAAAAAAGGCATTTATGTCCAACACAAATAATGTTTTGTGAGTTCTCTAAAAGAGAAAGTATTGTGCCACATATGTTGGTCTGCAACTTGCCTTTTTCACTTAATTATCAGTACAGATAGATCTCATTCTTTTTGACTACACAGCATTCCACTGTATGGGATGGGTATATTTAAAAATTAATTGAACCATTTCTTTGTTGGTGGTCATTCAAGCAGTTCCTAATTTCCTAGTTGTTGCTGCAGTGAACATCCTTGACTATTTGCATATCTATGTTTGTTTTCCTAAAGGACAGTTTCTTAGACTTCAAATTAGTAGGTTTAAAGAACCTATGCATTTAAAATTTTGAAAGCTACTGCCTAATTGCTCTCTAAAAAGTTGTTTCATTTTATGTTCGCCCAGGGTTATACAAGACTGCTCATCTCCGCCCACAATGGCCAAAGGTGGGAACTATCAAGCCTTTGAAACTTTGCCAATCTGAGACAGGAAAAATGCTATCTCATGATTGGTTCTGTTGGCTTTTTGTTGTTGTTGTTAATGCACTCGACCAGCTTTTCACATATTTATTGACTAAATGTATTTTTGTCTATGAATTGCTTTCTTATAAACTCTGCTATCCTGAGATTCTCAACCTGTGGTCCCAAGGCCCCTGACATATAATATAAAATGTTCTGTGCTTATTGGTTGTGCATTATTCTCAGGATAGGGGCCAAGGAACATTAAGAACCACTGATTTTTGACTTCCTGCTGGCAAGGATAATAAATAAATAAATAAGTAAAAATATAAAAAATAAAGAACCACTGATTTAAATGGGTATATGCTGAAAAGTATATGTGGAAAGAAAGAAGCAGGCCTAGAAGAAAGGGTGTAAAAGAGGTGAGGCAGGGTTCTATGATTCCATACCACAGTGTGCACACACACACACCTTTTTATTATCTCTCCCTCAATGACACCAGGACTTCCCAATAGTATTTCTCATTTTCCTTCCCAGAAGGCCCACCAACCAGAGGCAGGCTTATTTCTTTACTAATATGTTTGTACATATCACAGAGAATAAGGACAAACAAGTCAAGATGCTGCTTTATTTACATTCTGGTTTGTAGACACATTCAAAACTTTATACGGACAAGCTGTCACCCATTTTTTTGGAATCAGGACAACCATTAACTTCAATTCTATCTCCTAAATATTTCTCTAATCTGCCCATTTCTCTTCATTTCCACTCCAACTATCACATCTTGCTTCGACCATGGCAGCACCCTCCTACCTTGCTTCCCTATATCCTCTGTGCCATACTCTCCAATCCACTGTCCATGCTTTAGCCAAAACTCTCTCTTTACTCACCAGCTCTCAACCTGCCCATGGCTCCTCTTTGCTCTCTGGCTAAAGGGCCAGCCCCTTGGTGCATGTGCCCAGCTGTGCAGTCTGCCCGACCTACCTCCTCTATAATGCTGAGCCCCTCTTCCCTCACCCTGACTCCTACCACACCTGGGACACTCAGCCATTCTCTCTCCCACACCATGACCTTTGTCATTGTATTTCTTCTGCCTGAATGCTCTCTCTCCCACTCCTTTCTTTCACTGAGTTGACTTCTACTCAGCTTAAAAATAACTTCCCTGGCTTCCCAGGCCACGTCATGTGCTGCTATTTCATGCTTTCATAACAAAAGCATAAAATACTCCACTTGTTTTCTTTAGCAGTTATCCCAAATTTTCAATAATGTAGTTCATTAACATCTGCTTCCACTCTGGCAGGAGACATCCATGAAAATAGGATGGGATCTGTTTTGCTCTTCTTGAAATCCGAGAGCAGGGCTAACCCAGAGCAGATGACCAGTAAGTACCGTTGAAGCCGGGAGAGGAAAAGGATGCTTTTAGAAATGATCCTTTGTAGGCCTTTATTTTTTACACTTTCCTTCCAACCTAAGAGGACAGTAACTATGTCCTGGAAATGGAAATTTGCTAACCCTTTCAAGGCATTCCCAACATTTATCAGGAACCTACTATGTACATACTAGGCACCCTTCTAGGAACCGGGAGACACTACAGTAAAAAAAAAAAAAAAAAAAAAAAAAAAAAAATATTCCAGACCAATCTTCTCCTTACATTCTAGGAAGAAACAGATAGTCAACATCATAGATCAGTAAATTATATAGTATTCTTAGAAGATGAAAAGTGCTGTGAAGAAAAAGAGAGCTGAGTAAGTTGGATGAAAGAAGAAAGGAGAAGAGGGAACTCACACCCATTCGTTGTATGTTAAAAAACCAGGTTGAGGAGGCCGGTCGCGGTGGCTCACACCTGTAATCCCAGTACTTTGGGAGGCCGAGGCAGGCAGATCGCAAGGTCAGGAGTTCAAGACCAGCCTGGCCAGTATGGTGAAACCCCCATCTCTACTAAAAACACAAAAATTAGCTGAGCATGGTGATGGGCGCCTGTAATCCCAGCTGCTTGGGAAGCTGAGGCAGGAGAATCGTTTGAAACTGGGAGGTGGAGGTTGCAGTGAGCCAAGATCATGCCATTGCACTCCAAACTGGGAAACAAGCACGAAACTCTGTCTCAAAAAAAAAAAAAACTAGGTTGGGGAGACAGATATAGAGGGGGTGTCATGAAGTGACATAAGCTCATGAAGTTTAACCTAAGTTTGAGAAAAACAACAGAAATAGATACACATACATACTAACTCTGGTAGTAAAAGATCGTGTACATCAGCTTGTGAGCTGCCTTGAGCAGCGTGCTGGCCGGTTTGAGTAGCTCCTCTCACTCCCTGAGTGCATCCACATCTTGCTCAAGAACTTGATCAATTTCAATGTTAACTCTATTTCTCAGAACCCAGTCCCTTTCCCTGGCACAGCTGGTGGATCTTTCTTCCATGTTCCTAAGGCCTTTTGTTCACCTCTAAGGTGTCACTCATTTCCCTATCCTGTGATTATTTTTGTGTCAGTCCCACCAGAACACAGGAACTCCTCAAGGGCAGAAACCATGTCCCAGCACCCAGTGTCTGATAGCTTCCAGCATTTGGTAATACAGAATGCGCTCAAAGCATTTGACAAATGAGTGAATGAAAGAATGGCTAGAGAATGAATGAAGAGAGTTAGAATGAGTGTAGCTCTGGCAATTGGAATGCACCTTGTTCTGAGCAGCTGAATTCTCTAGAAATTCTCCATATATGTGTATGCTCATCTTCAGCACTTCTGCAACCAAGAATATTGGAGTAGTCAGACAAGTTCTTCTCTAGAGGTAAGCAGAAATGCTCGGTTTAGACTCATTAGTGGGTTACAAAATTAATCTAATAGGTCCTGAAAAGCATTTTTTAAATTAGCTAGAATACAAGAAAACAGAGTGCATCCAAATACATAAGGTCAAGTGATTTGGGGACATGTGGCCCAATTTGCCCAGAACACCCTGCTTTATTCTTATTGGCCCAGCGTAGGTATTACTTTCAAAATAATAACTTTCCCAGTGTGTACTGTAAATTGGGTGATGACGTTCATAATACATACATTTGTGTATAATGTATGTACTGTTTTATGAAGTAAAGCATATTTCTTACAGTGGACAATGGTCAAAACAAGTTTGAAATTATGTAAGATAAGATCAACATAGAAAATAAAAATTAAAAAATTAAAAATTTGATAAACATTTTTCTTGAGAGATTCAAACTTCTGAGACTCCAGGGAAGCAGCATCAAGGAGAAAAAGTCAGGGAAAAGCAGAGGGAAGAAAATAAAATTGAAGTGTGCCTGGATAGCTTTCTAATCCTCACACTATCCTGTGTGGAAGGCAGAACTGTTCCATCTTACAAATGGGGAATGAAGCTCACAGGGCTTAAAGAACTTGCCCAGGTCTATATGCCATCAAGCCACCGTGCCAGCACTGAAATCTAGGTCTACACATAATGAAAAGTAAAAGCATTTTGTTCTACACATAGCAGGGGAAAGGATTTTTTTCCACTTCTTGGACACCACAATATTTGTAACCACATCAAAATTGAGGAGGGGATAATGGAACATATCTTCCAATGTCCTATTATGACTTTTGTAATTTAAGAAACATACTTTTATTTTGGAAATATTCTGCATTTGAAAGTAGTTAGCATTTTGATTCAGAGATCAGTTCTTAATTATGGACCAAAAAAGTGGATAAGTGTTTCAGATTGATGAAATAAGCCTTGCTAGGCAAAAGCAAAGAAAATGAGCAGTTCTGTGCAAAGTGGCACATTAATAAAGAGTGCAGGGACTGAAGTCTGACAACCATTGATCCAAATCTTAACAGCCAGGGGACTGCAGACAAGTTCTCAAATTTCTCTGTGCCTTAGTTCACTCATCTATAAAATGCCCACAACAGTACCTACCTCATGGGGTTCTAATAAAGACAAAACAATCCACATAAAGCTCTGAACATGTTTCCTGGAATGTAGTAAATGCTTGGTAATGTTGACCACAGTCAAAATAGAAATCAAGACTATTGGAGCCAAAGGTGCTCTCATTTCACTTTTATTTGTACTTCCCATTGTCATACACCCCCACCTTCAATAGTCTTCCTCTAGCTGCTCACACATTCCTGCAATAACTCCCACTTGGCCATGAGACATTATTTAAGAGAGTGTTGCACACAATTTGCTAGTATTTTGCTAAGAATTTTTACATCTATGTTTATGAAGGATATTAGTTTCTAGTTGTTGTTTTTCTCTTTTTTCCCCTTGTAATATCTGTCAGATTTTACACCAAGATGATGCTAGCCTCTTAAGATGAACTGGGCAGTATTTCATCCTCCTAGTTTCAAAGAGTTTGTAAAACATTGGTATATATCTTTCTTAAATGTTTGATAGAATTCACAACCGAAGCCATCTGGGCCTATTTTATTGATTTCTGCTTTTGTCTTTGTTATTTTCTCCCTTCTGTTTTCTTTGGGTTTAATTTGTCTTCCATGTCTTGATTTTTTAAGGCAGTATTTTAGATTGCTAATTTTAGACCTTTCATATTTTCTAATATGAACACTTAATATTTTACATTTCCCTTGAGACACTGCTGTAGCTACATCTACATCCCACACTTTTGATATGTGTGTTTTCATTTTTAGTCAGTTCAAAATATTTTTTAAGTTCTCTTGTGATTTCTTCTCTGAGCCATGTGTTGTTTAGTCGTCTATTGCTTAATTCCTAAATATTTGGAGATCTCTCAAATAGCTGTTATTGATTTCTAATTGAATTTCATTATGAGTGGAGGACATACTCTATGATTTCAATACTTTTAAACTTGTTGGAACTTGTTTATGATTAACATATAGTCTCTTTTGGTTAATGTTCCATGTGAACTTGAAAAGAATATATATTCTGCTATCATTGGACAGAGTGCAGTCAGGTCCAGTTGACTGGTACTGTCTTCTATATCCTTGCTGATTTTCTGTCTTACTTCTTTACTGATTGCTAAGTGAAGAGTATTGAAATCTGTAACTGTAATTGTGGGGTTTTTAAAAAATTTCCTTTC
Organism: Chlorocebus sabaeus; assembly: GCF_047675955.1. Lineage (NCBI taxonomy): Eukaryota > Metazoa > Chordata > Mammalia > Primates > Cercopithecidae > Chlorocebus > Chlorocebus sabaeus. The sequence goes on along the minus strand of NC_132930.1, from coordinate 12,139,105 downwards.
AGTTCTGTCAGGTTTTGCTACATGTACTTTGAAGTTCGAGTACATTTAGGATTGTCATATCACCCAGATGAATTGATGTCTTTATCATTATGAAAAGTCCCTCCTTATTCCTAGTAATATTCCTTTTTATATTGTCTGCTCTGATATTAACATAGCCAGTCTAGTTTTCTTGTAATTCATGTTTGCATAGTATATCTTTTTCCATCCTTTTAATTCTAACTTTCTGTTCTATAAAGTAGTTTCCTTGTACACAGCACATAATAGGATCTTGCTTTTTTTAACCAGTCTGACAACCTCTGACTTTTTAATTGGAGTGTTTAAACCACTTACACTTAACATAATTATCAATATGGCTGAATTTAAATCTACTATTTGTTATTGGTTTTCTATTAGACTCATCTCTCCTTGTTATTGTTTCTTTTTTTCTGCTTCTTTTGAATTAATTAGTGCTTTTTAATATTTCATTTTATCTCTATTGCTGGAGATACATATATATGTATATACACAAACACACATATATGTTTATGTATATACATAGAACTTTATTTTTTCATAATTTTCCTACTTTTTAAAATATGCATTTCTAACTCATAATACATGTTCAACTAATATTATACTACTTGATATGTAATGTAAAACTCTTATAGCTATAGGCTTACGATGGTTTGACTTTATGATGGTGGGAAAGCAATACACATTCAGTAGAAATCATACTTTGGATTTTAAATTTTGATCTTTTCCTTGGCTAGCAATATGCTGTGTGATAGTCTGTTGCAATGCTGGGCAGTGGCAGTAAGCCACAGCTGCCAGTCAGCCATGCAGTCACGAAGGTAAACAACAGATACTCTACAGTGTACTGTGTTGCCAGTGTTTTTTGATACTGTGTTTTGTGGTTTTGCATCCCATCGTGTCCATAAAACGCCAGTTTTGACTTATGATATTTTCTACTTACGATGGGTTTATCAGGCTGTAACCCCATCATAAATTAAGAAGCATCTATATAGACTTCCATTTCTCCCTATCCTGTCCTTCAAGCTGTGGTCAAATATTTCACTTCTATTCATATATATTTGATATATCTCAAAAATCCAGTGTTATTGTTTTTGCTTCATGCAGTCAATTAACTTTTCAAGAAATTTAAAAATAAGAACACAGTCTTTTCTATTTGCCCACATATTTACCACTTCTGAAAGAGTGTCTTTCAAGTTTCCATCTGGTATCATTTTGCTTTCGCCTGAATAATTTCCTTTAAACATTTCTTGTTGTATATATCTGCCGACAACAAATTCCCTCAAGTTTTGTCTGATAAACTTTATTTCATCTTTGTTTTTGAAGATGTTTTCATTAAATATAGAATGCTAGGCTGCCTTTTTCTTTGAGCACTCTAAAGATGTTATTTCATTGTCTTCAGGCTTACAAAGCTGGAGGTGAAATGAAGTCTGTGATCCTTCTGATGTCTGTTCTGTATATAATGTGTATTCTTCTCTGATTGCCTTTAAGATTTTCTGTGCAACACTGGTCTTCGGCAACTTGATTATGTGCCTTTGTTTCTTTATTTCATTTTATTTATGGAGATGGGGTCTTATTATGTTGCCCCAGCTGGTCTCAAACCCTAGGCTCAAACAATCTTACCACCTCAGCCTCTCTAGTACCTGGGACTACAAAAGTGCATGCCACCATGCCTAGATCTAAATTTTTTTTAATGAATTTTTTTCAGCTCCTGGTTCCTTAAGCTTCTTAGATTTATGAAATAGTTTTCATCAAAGTTTGAAATATTTCAACTATCATTTCTTCAACTACTTTTTCTGTCCCTTCTCCTTTTCTCCATGTATAATAGACTGCTTGATATTATCCCATAGATCACTGGGTCTCTGTTCACCATTTTTTTTTCAGTTTTTTGTTTCTCTCTGTGATTCAGCTTGCATAGGTAATGTTGCTATATTTGTAGGTTCACTAATCTTTTCTTCTGCATTGCCTAATCTGCTATTAATCCCATCTAGTGGATTTTCATTTCAGATGTTGTATTTAGTCCTGTTTTGTTCTTTTTTACATCTTTCATTTTTTTCTGATTATTTTTGTGTTTTCATTTATTTTTGATTTTATTTTATTTAGAGACAGGGTCTCACTCTGTCACTCAGGCTGGAGCGCAGTGGTACAATCACAGCTCACTACAACCTCAACCTCCTAGGCTCAAATGATCCTCCCACCTTAGCCTCCTAAGTAGCTGGGACCACAGGCATGCACCACCACACCCAACTAATTTTTAAATTATCCTTGGTAGAGATGGAGTATCACTTTGTTGCCCAGACTGATCTTGAACTTACGAACTCAAGCAATCCTCCCATTCCAACTTCCCAAATTGCTGGGATTATCGGCGTGAGCCACCATACCCAACTACTTTTGTGTTTTCCTTTAAATATTTATACACAATAATAAAATATGTTGTAACATCCTTGTCTGCTAATTCCATTACCTTGTCACTTCCAGGTCTGTTTCTTTTAACTGACTCTTCTCCTTGTTACAGGTATTTTTTCCTGCTTTTTAGCATATCTAGTAATTTTGTTTGGTGCTGGCATTGTTATTACATTATTAAATGTTTGCATTATATTGTCTTCCTTTAAATAGTATTGGGCTTTCTTCCGCTAGGCAGTGAAGTTAATTGCTAATCTTCAAGATCTGTTTTTAAGCTTTACTAGAGAGAGGCTAGGACTGTGCTGTCCAATAAGGTAGTCACTAGCTACATGTGGCTACTGAAATGTGGCTAATCTGAATTGAGACGTGATAAAGGCATAAAATACACGCTGGATTTGGAAGACCTAGTATGAGAATAAGAATGCAAAGTATCTCATTAACAATTTTATATTGATTACCTATTGAAGACACTTTGGATATACTGTTAAGTAAAAGATATTACTAAAATTCATTTTATCTATTTCTTTTTACTACATATGTGGCATGCATTATATTTCTACTAGACAGCACTGTTCTAGAACAGAGGTCTGCAAACTACAGCCTACAGAATAGCCACCTAGTTTTGTTAATAAAGTTTTATTGGAACTCAGCCATACCTATTCACTTATCTATTGTCTATGACTGCCTTCACACTAAAATTGATTAGTTGTGACAGAGAATATATGACCCACAAGCCTAAAATGTTTGCTGTCTGAAAATTTAACAAAAAATTTCCACCCCTGGTCCAGAGTACCCTTCACTCCAAGGATAGTTCAGCCCTGCTTTCTAACTTGTGATGCCTCCAAGGTCTCCACTGAATGCTTCAGAGCTGAATGAGGACTCCCCTTTGGCTAGTCAGACAACAAACACTTTCCCATTTCATGTGTGCTCTGGGATTTATTCAGCTTACAACTAAAAAAGTCTTTTCTTGCCCAGACTTGTAGAGCATCATTCTATATACTTGTATCCTAATACTCAGCAAAAATTCAAGAGATTCCTATGCATATTTCTGGAGCTCTTTTTCCGCATAGCTTCCTCCTCCTCAGAACTCTGCCCTACTACCTCTCACCACCTCAGCCTCCCCAAACTCTGATCTTCATCTCATCAATTCAGTGAGGCTACTAGGATCTGTTCAGATCCCTCCTTCCTGGATCTGTGGTCTAGAAATTGCTTTCAGACAGAAAACCAGGGCAGTCATTGAATTCACTTTGTTTCTCTTCTCTTAGGGATCACAGTCATATATAGACTGTTGCTCAATGTCCAAAGGCAGTTATTAATTACAATAATTTATAATGGGCAGTTAGATCAGGCTATTGTTATTCCATCATGACTATAAGGTAATGTCCCCTCTACTTATTGTTTGATAGGTAGAACTCACTATGTAGTATACTCTGGGTCTTCAGACTTTCCAAAGATTTGGTAGATTTGACTGACTTATATGGAGCTAGAGAACAAAGTATAGAACTTTTCCTTCGGTTTGCCTAAATAGTTGATGATATGCTATATCATTGACCAGAATTTCTCATGTCCAGGTTATGACAGAGAAGACAAAGAGGACTTGATAGAAGAAGCCGAAAGAAGGTTAGCTTGGAGCTATGCATTTCTGAATCTATTTGTACATTTATATCAGAAGTACAATAAGCATATTAACAGGCCTAGAAAAGATGACAGTGCAATAGCATGATCTTGGCTCACAGCAACCTCTGCCTCCCAGGTTCAAGTGATTCTCCTGCCTCAGCCTCCCAAGTAGCTGGGATTACAGGCATGTGCCCCCATGCCTGGCTAATTTTGTATTTTCGGTAAAGATGGGGTTTTTCCATGTTGGTCAGGCTGGTCTCAAACTCCCGACCTCAAGTGATCTGCCCACCTCGGCCTCTCAAAGTGCTGGGATTACATGTGTGAGCCACCGTGCCCGGCCATGACGTGCCTCTTTTCAAAGCATGTGAAAAGTTTAGGAAGCAATTATCATTAGTTCCAGATGCTATATTATGTGAAACAAATAGAGCTGTATACCTCCAGATATTTATAGTGAAAAAAAGAACTAATCCAAAATACACATAAATGATAGAGATAGATAGACGGAATCTCCCAAAAAGTTTGTTTTATATTAGTGGCATTTATTTATTAAGAAATAGAAACTACAATCAGCCGATAAAACCAAAAAGGAAATTAAAAGTAAAAACAAACAAGTATCTATATTCTTGCACCTGATTAGAAAAATATTTATTTCATAAAAATGGAGAACCCATTTGTTGAAAATAGAATGAGTAGTTATACTGTTAGTCAAGGTGGAGGAGATGGAAGAGAACTGGGAAGAGAATAACATCAAAGATGGGTGTCAAAAATAGCAGATTCAAGAATCATATAAAGGGGTAGATAAAAAAGGAGTCAAAAAGAAAAAAGGAGAAGGGAGAGGAAAAAATAAAGAATTTGGGGTGCAACAGTGCCAGGTTTATATCAGGTGCTCAAGGAAAGTTTATTAGATAGATAATGGATGGATGGATGGATGAACAGATAGTAGGAACAATATAATAGAAAAGAATAAATGTGATACCTGAAAGTGAGTATTTGATCTTGTAGAACAGAGAAGAAATCTAATGGAGATAGACAGAATTGTCATGAAGGGTTTTGTAGGATGGTAATTTCTAACTATTTTAAGTACAAATAAGTTTTCCCCCAGTTAACTCATGCTTGAAACTTCATCTCAAAGGTCAACTTTCTGAAAGAGACCTTGAACATCAGTCAAGATTAATTCACCTGTTTTATTCCTCTTCTGGCACCTTACATTTTTTCCTTTATAACTCTTATTACAGTTTTGAAAAATGTTTTGGTAACTATTTGTTGAATATCTGTTCTCCCACTAAAGTGTAGGCTCCATGAGGGAACGAATTATGCCTTCACTGCTACCCCCTTGTCATCAGGGTCTGGAATAAAGTCTGGCCCAAATTTACCTCCCAATAAATATTTGTCGAGTAAAGGGTAAGTAAGTGCATGAATTAATAAATGAAGGAGGGTGGTACTGGTGGAAATGCAGAGCTGTGAGACCTACCCAGCTCCATGAAGACTGAGCCTGCTCATCCAAGGAGTGGCTTTAGTGCAATAGAAAATGCCCTGGAATTAGAGCCAGGAAGCTTGACATCTGTCTCTGCTATTTACTTACTGTATTAACTAAGACAAGATAATTTATCTCAGCTTCTGTTTTCTGATGTCTTAAATAAGGATCATATACCTCACATGGTTGTTACGAAATTTGGATTAACAAAGTGTTCAAACCGGGTGTGGTGGCGCATACCTGTAGTCCCAGCTACTCGAGAGGCTGAGACAGGGGCATCACTTGAGTTCAGGAGGTCAAGGCTGCAGTGAGCTATGATTGCACCACTGCATTTCAGCCTGAACAATAGAGTAAGAACCCATCAGTAACATAAAAAATAAAAAATAAAAATTTAAGTGCTTAGAACTTCTCCAGTGTTTTCTCCCAAGAATCCCAGTGGAAGAAGTAAGCATTCCCATCTGTGTTGAACTCAAGCTACACTAAAAACAAAAGCAACTTCTTTGAAACAGGTCTTAGCTAAAAAGTTCATGCAAATGTTTCATTTTATACCATAATATATATCTACATTGTTTCAATGTTGAAATTATGTTTTAAATTATTCATCAGTGTATTTAGATTTTTATTTCATAAAATAATGGAATAAAATGGATGTTCATAGAACACACACCATGTTATCCTTTGCTTTTCCATATTTTTGAGAAACATGGATTGATGTAAAATGACCTGCTACATGGTGAGCAGGACCTCCGTAAGTGTTTGCTGAATCCGAATCTGCCCACCAGAGGAGCTGCAGGGTTGAATCAAAAGCAAAGCTGATGATGCAAAGAGGATTTCTCCCACAGGAGGAGTGCCCAGGCAGGCTGCTAATCTGGGGATAAATCAAAAGGTTCAGGTCAAAAATGACCTATACACTTATTTGAATCTAGATAATCAAAAGGAAAATGATCAGTACTATATAACATGTAAGCTATATATAAAATGATTATATATGTATCATAAATTATTTAGAATTATCATTATAAATTTGTATAATAATGTTTTATATATAAAAATGTTATTATACAATATACTGGACTGTCTACAGAGAAAAAAAGATACTTAATTGTAAAGATTACTCCTGGCCACATGTGTGGCTCATGCCTGTAATCCCAGCACTTTGGGAGGCCAAGGCGGGCAGACCACTTGAAGTCAGGAGTTGAAGACCAATCTGGTCAACATGGCGAAACCCTGTCTCTACTAAAAATACAAAAATAAATTAGCCAGGCATGGTGGTGTGCACTTGTAATTCCAGTTACTTGGGAGGCTGAGGCAGGGAATCACTTGAACCCGCAAGGTGGCAGTTGCAGTGAGCTGAGGTTGTGCCACTGCACTCCAGCCTGGACGACAGAGCGATACTCTGTCTCAAAACAAAAACAAAAACAACACAACAACAAAAACCTCCTATCTTTGGTTTTATTCTTAGAATCTAATGTAAAACAAACAAACGAACCTTCCCCACCCCCAGCTCTAGTTTAACATCCAGACTTTGGTCTGCTCTGAATCTGAATTCGCCATGAACTCAGCTACACATTTAGCTGTAGCTCAATTTCTACTTCCAAGGCTTTGACCCAACGAAAGCATTAAACATACTATGACAAAAGCAAACCTCCCGATGAACGAATATGGTCTGCCCTCAGTTTCCTCACTGTAAAGTGGAGATAACGACGCCTATCTCACAGGCTGGTTACAAGCATTCAATGAAATGCACACGAACATGCCTGGTACAGCAACTGCCACATTGCAAACAACCACCCAACTTCTAGGGTTTATTCATTGCTCCATCACCAATTTCTACTTGTTACAGGCAGAACTGTGTCCCTAGCCACAATTCATGTTGAAGTCCTAATCCTTCATATCCAAGAATGTGACTGCATTTGGATTGTGTTTGTTTACTTGGTTTTTGAGACAAGGTCTCACTCCATCACCCAGGCTGGAGTGCAGTGGTGTGATCACGGCTCACTGCAGTCTCGACTTTCCAGTCTCAGGTGATCCTTCCACCTCAGCCTCCTGGGCAGCTGGGACTATAGGCACATGCCACCACACCTGGCTAGTTTTTTGTAGAGATGGAGTTTTGCCACATTGCTCAAGCTGGTCTCAACCTCCCAGGGTCAAGCAATCCTCCCACCTCAGCCTCCCAAGTAGGTGGGACTACATGCACATACCACCATGCTTGGCTAATTTTTGTGTATTTTGTAGAGACAAAGTCTTGCTGTGTTGCCCAGGCTGGTCTCGAACTCCTGGGCTCAAGTGATCTGCCCGTCTAAGCCACTCAAAGGGCTGGGGTTACAGGCATGAGCCACCACACCCAGCCCAATGTGACTGTGTTTGGAGACAGGATCTTTATAGAAGTAATTAAGTTCAAATGAGGTCATCAGAGTAGGCCCTAATGTAATATGAACAGTGTTCTTTTAAGAGAAAATGTGGATGCAGACAGAGGGAAGATGATGTGAAGACAAAGGGAGAAGAGGACCATCTACAAGTCGACAAGAGGAAGTCTGGAACAAATCTTTCCCGCACAGCTCCCCTGAAGAAACCAGCCCTGCCAACACTACCTTGATCACGGACTTCCAACCTCCAGTACTGTAAGAAAATAAACATCTGTTGTTTAAGCCACCCAGCTATGGCCGCCCTAGCAAAGATACCACTAGAATAAAAGCTCCATGAGAGTAAGTGTTTTTCTTTTTGCTCTATACTGTACCCTAAGTGCCTAGAACAGAGCCTGGCCCATAGTAGGCACCTAATAAATCATTGTTGACCTATTCCACAAATGTCCAATCCTGAGCCTGGCACAGATATTTAGCAAATATTTGAAGACTGGATAAATGATTCTATTTCCAAATACCAAATTAGAACACAGTCTGAAAAAAATACATATTACCTGATTTTTATATATATATATGCTTTGTTAAACTTTAAATATTGTCACACTTAAATCACCTTAATTGGAAAGGGCAAAATGTCATGAAATCCATGCTGGTCTTGGAAAATCCAATTTTGGTAGAGTACGTCCTTAATTGTTTAACATCCAAACTCCTTGGCCTAAATTTAAGCACTGCATAGCTCTCTCTCTTGCCAATCCAACCTCATTTCCCCAAGTCCCCCACAGGATCCATCTGCTGAAACCACACTGGTCTCTGTATCACTTCCAGAAATACCATCCTGACAGGCTCAGCTCAAACCCCTCGTCTCACACGAAGCCTTCTTCACCCTCTGAAGCCAAAGTAATAAAGTAATACCACTGTCTTTAGGGACTTTTTTTTTTTTTTTTAATGTATCACTTACTTCCTCATACCATTAGTCATCTTTGTGAGTTTATCTGGTTTCCACTCTAGATTAAAAACTCTTTGATGACAGGAACTTTTAAAAACACTTAATTCTACCCGATCTAGGTTGGAATCCAGCAGATATTATAAAGAGATGTTAATTAAATCACTGGAAAACACACAGTCAGCATTTACACCCAACCCCAGCCTTGAAAGCAAAGAGAGTCAGAGAAGGCACTGGCAAATCCAAGTCTCTGAACATTAACAACTTGAGCACAAGTTCTACTCAAAGTGGGAAATAGAGAAGAACTGCAATATCATAGTCCAAAGTGATGCTTTCATTTCCAAAAGGTATTGCTTTACCATTAACACTAGATAATAAATATCCATCATGCCCTACTTCTGAATAATACCTATTTGATTAATGCTGGGCATTTCTTTCCCAAGGCTTCATACTATTCCTCTTGCCGCTTGCTCTTTTTCTTGTTTTTGAGACTGGGTCTTACTCTCTTGCCCAGGCTGGAATGCAGTGGCACAATCATGGTTCACTGCAGCCTCAACCTCTCAGGCTCAAGGGATCCTCCCACTTCAGCCATCTGAGTAGCTGGGACTACAGGCACGCACCACCACACCCGGCTAACTTTTCTATTTTTTGTAGAGACAGGGTTTCACTATGTTGTGCTGGTCTTGCACACCTGGGCTCAAGTGATTCTCCCGCCTCAGCTTCCCAAACAGGCATGAGCCACCTTGCCTGGCTCCCCTCTTGCTGTTTTTTTGATTGAATAGGCATTTGCCTCAGATAACCAGATCAGCAGCAGGACCGAGAAATACATTTCAGCTCTGTTTTGTGGGCTTTGGCAAACAGTTCATGTGTGTTTGTGCAATCACAGGTAGAAGAAATACCATAAAGAATTAATTACTTTTTTAAAAAAATCTGATTCTTCTGATTCACTTGATATGAAACATGAGCCAATGTCAAACAAATTATTTTCTCTTGGCCAGGCACGGTGGCTCACGTATGCAATCCCAGCACTTTGGGAGGCCAAGACAGTTCAGGAGTTCAGAGACCAGCCTGGGCACCATGGTGAAAATACAAAAAATTTGCTAGTCATGGTGGCGTGTGCCTGCAGTCCCAGCTAGCTGGAAGGCTGAGGCAAGAGGATCACTTGAGCCTGGGGGGTTAAGGCTGCAGTGAGCTGAGACTGTGCCATTGCACTCCAGCCTAGGTGACAGAGGGAGACCCTGTCTCAAAAAAAAAAAAAAAAAAAAAAAATTATTTTCTCTAATTTAATAGGAAAAAGGAGTGTAATATTCCTCAAGTGGCTTTCTAGCCACCTGATCCCATCTTCACATGACCTTTGAAAATCTTGTTGCTATGTTTCTTTTCATATAATTGCATCCAAGCAATATGATAAATAAAAGTAGTTACGGTGAGGCAGCAGTGTGTTCCCAACCTCACACATAAGCAGGAATTTCAGTCCTTGGCTATTTCAGTAAGCATTCCTCATTTAACCCCCAGTCTAATATTTTTATGTGATATAACAGTGATACCAGAGCAGGGCAGGGAAGTGTAGGGAAGGGAAGGGTGTGGTCCCTAGCTAGAGCTCCACCCCTGAGCCTGTGCCCACAGACCTACATGAGGACAGGCATTTCTGTTTTCCTGCCTAAATGTTGCATTTCCCAAGACCACTCTGGCCTGCCATGCCCCCATCCTGTGCCTATAAAAGCCCTGAGATCCTAGCAGGCAGAGACACAAGTGGCTGGACGTTAAGAGGAACACACCAGCGGAAGAACACAAGCAGCTGGCTGTCGAGAGGAACGCACTGACATTAAGAGTACACTGATAGACACTGGCAGGCCATCAACCGGGAGAACGACACAGTTTGGCCAGAGTAGTCGGAGGAGGGCCCAGGCTGCTGAGTGGCTGGACTCCAAGGAAAAATCACCTTCTCACTCTATCCGCCTTCGGGCTCCCCCATCTGCTGAGAGCTACTTTAACTCAATAAAACCTTGCACTCAGGCCAGGCGTGGTGTCTCACACCTGTAATCTCAGCACTTTGGGAGGCCAAGGCAGGCAGATCACTTGAGATCAGGAGTTCGAGACCAGCCTGGCCAACCTGGTAAAACTCATCTCTACCAAAAATATAAAAATTAGCTGGGCGTGGTGGCACATGCCTGTAGTCCCAACTATTTGGGAGGCTGAGGCAGGAGAATCACTTAAACCCAGGAGGCAGAGGTTGCAGTGAGCCAAGATGGTGCCACTGCACTCCAGCCTGGGCAACAGAGCAAGACTCTGTCTCAAAACAAAAAACCTTGCACTCATTCTCCAAGCCCATGTGTGATCCAGTTCTTCTAGTACACCAAGGCAAGAAACAACAAGACGCAGAAAGCCCTCTGTCCTTGCAATAAAGCAGGGGGTCTAATGGAGCTGACTGACACAAGCCACCTACGGATGGCTAAACTAAAAAAAGCACATGATAACACACGCCCACTGGGGCTTCAGGAGCGGTAAACATTCACCCCTAGATGCTGCCATGGGGTTGGAGCCCACACTCCCCACGGCCTGCCCCTCTGCCCGCTCCCCCGAGGATTTTTTTGTTTTTTTGTTTTCTTGATACAGTTTTGCTTTGTTGCTAAGGCTGGAGCGCAGTGGTGTGATCTCAGCTCACTGCAACCTCCACCTCCCAGGTTCACACAGTTCTCCTGCCTCAGCTTCCTGAGTAGCTGGGATACAGGCATGTGCCACCATGCCCAACTCATTTTGGTGTTTATAGTACAAACAGGGTTTCACCATCTTGGCCAGGCTGGTCTCAAGCTCCTGACCTCAAGGCATCTGCCCACCTCAGCCTCCCAAAGCGCTGGGATTACAGGCGTGAGCCACCGTGCCCAGCCACCCCTAGGGGTTTTGAGCAGCAGGGCACCAAAGAAGCAAGCCCAAGCCACACCCCATTGCATGCCCTGAGAAGGGGATAAGAGAATTTTTCTCATTTCGATAGGACATCCATTTTTATGTGATATAACAGGACATTTTACATGAAACTCTTAATTAGAATACTTTAAATATAGTATTTAATTATTAAATATTATAATTAAATTTAATTATATTTAATATTTTCCTTGAGAAATGGCTTTAAATTATACTATTTTGAGTAAAGTTCATAGTTTCAAGAATATAACAGAGGTACTAAAGCAAGTGATAAGCCATAAGGTACAAGATATAAAAATACAAATCCACACTAAATAAATAATAGTATAAGCATCCTATTTATGGAGAAATAAATTCAAATTTTAAAAGTCATTTATATGGCCAGGCATGGTGGCTCAAGCCTATAATCCCAGCACTTTGGGAGGCCAAGGTGGGTGGATCATGAGGTCAGGAGTTCGAGATCAGCCTGGCCAACATGGTGAAACCCCGTCTCTACTAAAAATACAAAAATTAGCCAGATGCAATGGCAGGCACCTGTAATCCCAGCTACTCAGGAGGCTGAGGCAGGAGAATCGCTTGAACCCGGGCAGCAGAGGTTATAGTGAGCCAAGATAGCACCACTGCACTCTGGCCTGGGTGACAGATTGAGACTCTGTCTCAAAAAAAAAAAAAAAAAAAAACCGGAAAGAAAAGTTATTTATATGGCCAAGGAAATTGGTTGTTAGAATAATATAGAACTGTCTGTTAAGTATAAAAATTGTAACAGAAACTATAAAAAAGACAAAGCCCTTGCTCTAAGTAGCTTATAAACAACTACAAGAGTTCAAGCAAACTAGAAATGTATTTGGGTTTGTTTTTGTTTTTGTTTTTGAGACAGAGTCTTGCTCTGTCACCTACACTGGAGTGCAGTGGCACGATCTCAGCTCACTGCAACAGCGATTCTCCTGCCTCAGCCTCCTGAGTAGCTGGGAATACAGGCATGCGTCACTGTACCCGGCTAATTTTTGTATTTTTACTAGAGACAGGGTTTCACCATGTTGGCCAGAGTAGTCTCGAACTGCTGACCTTAAGTGATCCGCCCCCCTTCTCTGCCTCCCAAAGTGCTGGGATCACAGGTGTGTGCCACTGCACCCAGCTAATTTTTGTATTTGTAGTAGAGACAGAATTTTGCCGTGTTGGCCAGGCTGGTTTCCAACTCCTGGCCTCCAGTGATCCACCTGCCTCAGCCTCCCGAAGAGCTGGGATTACAGGCGTGAGCCACTGCACCCAGCTCCTAACTAGAAATGTAAACTGTACAGGGTGGTAGTGGTGGTAATAATTCTAGAGTATAAAAACAATTTTTAAAAATTTTTTGGAGAATTTGTTTTTCAGATTTGAAAAGAAAAGGTGAATGATACACATATCTGTTTAAAACAATGACACAGGAAAGGTTTTCTTTAAAATAGGCTAAAATTTTTTGCCTTCCTTTCCTAATTTCTAAAGATGATGGAATAGAAAGACTGTTATCTGGGCCAGGCGTGGTGGCTTAGCCTGTAATCCCAGCACTTTGGGAGACCGAGGTGGGCAGATCACTTGAGGTCACGAGTCCAAGACCAGCCTGGCTAACATGGTGAAATTCCCATCTCTACTAAAAATACAAAAATCAGCTGGGCATGGTGGCATAAGCTTATAATCCTAGCTACTTGGGAGGCTTAGGCAGGAGAATAGCTTGAACTCCGGAGGCAGAAGTTGCAGTGAGCCTGGATCACACCACTGTACTCCAGCCTGGGTGACAGAGCAAGACTCCATATGAAAGAAAGAGAGAAAAAGAGAGGGAGAGAGAGAGACAGAAATTAAGGCTGTTATCTGGCATTGAAATGATAATGTACTCAACAGTGTTGGCAGGGCACAGTGGCTCACACCTGTAATCCCAACACTTTAGGAGGCCGAGGCAGGTGGATTACGGGGTGAGGGGTTCGAGACCAGACTGGCTAACATGGTGAAACCCCGTCTCTACTAAAAATAGAAAAATTAGCCAGGTGTGGTGGTGGACACCTATAATCCCAGTTACTCGGGAGGCTAAGGCAGGAGAATTGCTTGAACCTGGGAGGTGCAGGTTGCAATGAGCCAAGATCTCAGACACAGCAATTGTGTGTCTGAATTATACAATGCATCTTTGTCAGTCATCTGTACCAAATGGTCTAGATTAAATTAACTGGGTTTTTTTTCTGGATGGGGCCGGGGGTCGGGGGCGTTGTTTGTTTGTTTGCTTGTTTGGATCTAAGGGTACTTCTGCAGGTACAGAAGAAAGTTAAGGGAAATACATTAATAAATGTGACTAATTTTGTCATTATCCAAACTACACTACTCATTTGATAACTACCACCTAATGAAAATTGAAAAGTCCTGAGGACTAGAATTTAGACAGGTACTTTCAAATGCATCACAACTGGGAGTATCTTGAGATACATGGTTCGAGAAAGTAAGCTGATAACCTACCAAGAGTATCTCTCCTGGGAGGTGGTGATAAACGCTCCTCAAGACTTCTCCTGTTTCCTCCTGAATCTTGGGAACTCCTTTAAGATGCCCTCATCTTCACAGTACCAAATGAAAGAAAATTAATTGCATTTGAAACAGTTTGCCACATAAGAAAATAAACAAACATGGAAAAGGAGACACATTGTGTGAATCTCAGGGGAAATCTTATTTTTCAGATATTGATGAAATAGCTAAAGAAACGAGATACTGATATGAGTTTAGAATGCCATCATCAATTTCTGCTTCTTTTGAACCCATTTCCCCTATCTTTAGTGCAGAAAAAGAAACTGATTAGATACATTACTGTGTAACAAAAGTTGTACTCAAATTTTGAAAGCATTTCCCTCCTTTTTTAAAAACTAAATGTTAGGCCTGGCGCGGTGGCTCAAGCCTGTAATCCCAGCACTTTGGGAGGCCGAGACGGGTGGATCACGAGGTCAGGAGATCGAGACCATCCTGGCTAACACGGTGAAACCCCGTCTCTACTAAAAATACAAAAAACTAGCCGGGCGAGGTGGCGGGCGCCTATAGTCCCAGCTACTCCGGAGGCTGAGGCAGGAGAATGGCGTAAACCCGGGAGGCGGAGCTTGCAGTGAGCTGAGATCCGGCCACTGCACTCCAGTCCAGGCTACAGAGCAAGACTCCGTCTCAAAAAAAAAAAAAAAAAAACTAAATGTTTCTCTTTTTTAGAAAGTGAATTTTCTCTATTGTGAAAATACCATGACTACTAGGCAGAATTATATATTTAGTTGTGCTAAAGCACTGATGACTTCTTTTATGATGATATTTTTTTAAATGGTAAATATTTCTCATAAACCTACAAAACTTAAGTGCTAGACTCTATAACGTTTCATAGTTAATAGACCCATTTGCAACAGCAATGAGAACAATTTAAATGTAAGTCCAGACACTTCATATAAAATTATTGACGGGCTGGGCTGTGCGTGGTGGCTCACGCCTGTAATCCCAGCACTTTGGGAGGCCGAGGCAGGCAGATCACAAGGTCAGGAGATCAAGACCATCCTGGCTAACATGGTGAAATTCCATCTCTATTAAAAATACAAAAAATTAGCCAGGTGTGATGGTACGCGCCTATAGTCCCAGCTACTAGGGAGGCTGAAGCAGGAGAATCTGTTGAACCCGGGAGGCGGAGGTTGCAGTGAGATGACGTCTCACCACTACACTCCAGCCTGGGTGACACAGCGAGACTCTGCCTCAAAAAACAAACAAACAAACAAACAAAAAATTATTGACTGGCTAAAATATTCTGGAAAATCTAATAAACTAAACATCATATCGATGTGAGCGTGAACACACTATATATTGTAGATTTCTTGTTCCTCTCATAAGCAAGTAACTTTAAATAGGCAAAGCGCACCAAAAAAAAAAAAAAGCCTTTTACATCATTCAAAGTTGTCCATACCTTCTTTTATCCTCTTCCATTCTTTTAGAATTTTCTGGAAATACAGTATCTTCAAGACAACAGGAGAAAGGGAAAACAGACTACAATATACATCTAGACATATTTTAAAGATATTCATGATAGAAGAAAGCACAAATTAACGAATAAAAAATTGGATAGATGACATGCCTTGTTTGATGTGAGAACACTTAATAAAAGGTTAAAATTAATGAGCTAAGGGAAGAAAACATGGCTAAAAGGGCTAGTAGCTCTGTAAGGGTGGGGACAGGGCGGGGAACAGAGTCAGGGAGACAAACAGGATGCTGGGAGGTGAGAAATAAGGGTGGGGAGTAGTGGGCAATCTCAAGAGGAACTAACAAGGCCGTTGCTTATAGTTACCCAGAAAACCTTATGAACAATAACAGACAAGCAGATGCAGCTCAGAAAGAAACAGCGGAGCAGCTAGAAGCCCCTCCTGCTGAGACAACGCACCAGACAAGGTAATGGTGTTTGGGGGCTGCAGGTCATCTCTCACATCCTCACATCCACAACTGCTGACACCTCCGTTTCCCATCAAATCAGCAGATCCTGGCAAAAGATCCCCAGAGAGGATGAATGGACCTTGATCCAGAAGTATTAATATATTCCTATCTGTTCAGAAATAGGAACTTCAGCTCTACTCATTCTAGTTTGCCAGCTTTTCTATTTTTGGTTTTGTTTTTTTTGTTGTTTTGTTTTGTTTTTGGTGTTTGTTTTTAGCTTTTCCTCTTTGGAAAGGTTTGTCAAGCAAATTCTGTACGTGTTATTTTGAAAAAATTCCAGTTCCAAGAACCAGCACAGGTCCAACTAACCAAGCAGCCTTTAAAAAGCCACAGAGTCGGCCGGGTGCAGTGGCTCATGCCTGTAATCCCAACACTTTGGGAGGCCAAGGTGAGTGGATCACGAGGTCAGGAGTTTGAGACCAGTCTGGCTAACATAGTGAAACCCTGTCTCTACCAAAAATACAAAAACTCGCCAGGTGTAGTGGGACATGCCCGTAA
This sequence comes from Chlorocebus sabaeus, assembly GCF_047675955.1. Taxonomy (NCBI): domain Eukaryota; kingdom Metazoa; phylum Chordata; class Mammalia; order Primates; family Cercopithecidae; genus Chlorocebus; species Chlorocebus sabaeus. The sequence continues at coordinate 12,122,415 of NC_132930.1, read as the reverse complement.
TCCCAGCTATTCCAGAGGCTGAGGCAGAAGAATCACTTGAAGCCCGGAGGCGGAGGTTGCAGTGAGCCGAGATCGTGCCACTGTACTCCAGCCTGGGCGACAGAGCTAGACTCCGTCTCAAAAAAAAAAAAGAAAGAAAGCCAAACACTCAATAAAAGATGTTCACCTTCTCTCACTGCCCTCTATTTCTAGAGCCTCCCTTTTCACCACCTCCTGCCGCCCTAGACTCAGCCCCCTTCAAAATCCCAAGCAAAGGACTGCACCTCTGGCTCTGAGGTGCTTCCAAAGGGCCAACTTGCAAAACTGTGCTTCAGATCCGACACTTAATTATACACAACTTGCCCACTGCCCATTTCTTTCTTAGCTTTTTTTTTTTTTTAGACAGAGTCACTCTGTCACCCAGGCTGCAGTGCAGTGGCAAAATCTCGGCTCACTGCAAAGTCGCCTCCCAGGTTCAAGCGATTCTCCTCCCTCAGGAGTAGCTGGGATTACAGACACACACCACCACACCAGGCTGATTTTTGTATTTTTAGTAGAGACAGGGTTTCACCATGTTAGCTAGGCTGGTCTCGAACTCCCGATCTCAAGCGATCCACCACCTCAGCCTCCCAAAATGCTGGGATTACAGGCGTGAGCCACCATGCCCAGCATTTTAGCTATTTTTAAAAACACACTTGTTTCTTATTACAACAGGAATACATGCTCATTAAAGAAAAAAAACACAGAATATGGAAAGGCAAAGAAAAAATATTCCCCCTACTCCTATCACTTGGATATGACCATTATTTTCATTTTCATGTTTTTGTGTAGTAGCAAATTTTTTTAATTGCCAGGGTGATGAAGAACTCTCCACTGTTCATGTGGGAGAACCATGTGTTTAATTTTTTCTAGGACAGATCAGCAAAACTTCCAAAGCATTTGTGAATGCAGAATGGCTTGCCGCGTTGGGAGAACAAGGAATAAAAGGCTGAGGTCCTCTTCCCAGCCAAGCACCAGGGGAGCCTGTGCAACTGAGCTTTTACACGGAGGGAAATGCTTCAAACTTCAGGGTTTTGGAAGTGTGGGCATGCAATGCACTTGGAATGAGCAGAAAAGAAAAGGTGGCAAGACCACTTCCCTAGAGCACAGTGTACACACACTGCCTCTTTGCTGGCTAAGTCACTAAGGTAGAAAAATGCTCACACGTGCACATGTACATGTGCATGTGTGTACAGGGTGGGAGAGAGAGAGATGATATATCTATATATACATGAATAGATGTATGCACCCTTTGCTTGCTGCCTTCTGCTCTGCACTGTTGGAGCTTTATATTAACATTAAACTCCATGTCATTTTTATATGCTATCTAATGCCACTCACCTGCTTAAAAACCTGTGGTTGCCCGATGTCAAATTCCAATTTTCTCCACAACATGGTCTTGGCTGACCTCTCCTGCCTTATCTCATTCCACTCCTAAGTGACCCAGTTTCCTGTTGGACCCTTTGCCTCCATGCCCTTTCCAGACCCTAAAATGTGATTCCTAGCCCCTTCTGTAGCCATGAAGTTCTAACACAGATATCACCTCCTCCATGAAGATTTTGAGGATTTCCTGACCAGATGTGATTTCTTTTGCAAGACTGTAAGCTTCTTGAAGACAAAAACCAAACCACACATTACTACTCATATTTTGGAAAAATACATTTACCTTTTTATCCATTTAGCTCTCATATCATTGTCCTTTTCTAAATTTTATTCATTATATTCTTGGCCAGGCACAGTGGCTCACACCTGTAATTCCAGCACTTTGGGAGGCCTTGAGGTCAGGAGTTCAAGACCAGCCTGGCCAACATGGTGAAAACCCGTCTCTTCTAAAAATACAGAAATTAGCTGAGGGTGGTGCACCCCTGTAATCCCAGCTACTTGGCAGGCTGAGGCAGGAGAATTGCTGGAACCCAGGAGGCAGAGGTTGTTGCAGTGAGTCAAGATTGCGCCACTGTACTCCAGCCTGGGTAACAGAATGAGACTCTGTCTCAAAAATAAAATAAAATAAAATAAATTTTATTCATTATATTATTATTTCTGCATTGTGTAATAATTAAGCAGAATAATACATATATTCTCTTTAATTCCTTGAATGCAGGGATTATGTCATACATATTTCTTGCATTATCAGCCCCACCCAAGACCTATGGTAAATGTTCAAGCAATACTAACTGAAGTAGATTAAATTCAAGATTTAAATGCCAATAATTATTCCATAACATAGAGGAGAGGGCGAGAAACATAAAGAGTTCACCTTACTCCAAAATAGTTGAAAAACAGCCTCATTCCAAAACAAGGGAGGTCATTTTTCTTATTTTGTGGGTCTCCCATTCTTTACTTACTCTGACTACCAGCACAGGAAAAATCTAGGTAGTCTCCAACTCAGCAAGAAGTTGCAGTCTCTTTGTACATGTAGGACATTGATTTGGAAATTATAAATCATTTCCCTTTGAAGTCATAGTATAAATAATGTTTTAAGGTCTCTGACAGGTCTCCAAAAGTTGACTGAAACTCTCAATAAAGCAGAAATAATATATTTTCAATAAAAAGTAGGAAATAAAACTACTGACATATTTTACTTGCAAAATAACCAATAAACAATGAAACACACTTGATTTTCTTTTCTTTTTTTTTTTTTTTTAGAGATGGAGTCTCGCTCTGTTGTCCAGACTGGAGTGCAGTGACGCCATCTCGGCTCACTGCAACCTCCACCTTCCGGGTTCAAGCAATTTTTCTGCCTCAGCCTCCAGAGTAGCTGGGATTACAGGTGCATGCCACTGCGCCCGGCTAATGCTTGTATTTTCAGTAGAGACAGGGTTTCACCATATTGACCAGGCTGGTCTCAAACTTCTGACCTCAGATGATCTGTCTGCCTCAGCCTCTCAAAGTGCTGGGATTACACGCATGAGCCACCACACCCAGCCAAGTGATTATTTTTGAATAATCATGATTCAAGGAAAGCAGATTTAACTATAGAAAAAGGAAGGTATCTTCTAACCATTCTCTCCTGGTGGCTATCATCCACGTTTCTCAGAGGCTTTTTTTCGGAATTAAGACACGACTTGAGGGCCTAAGTCTTACTCTGGCCATAGCTCTGAGTAATTTCAGGATCCACATGGAACCATGTTTAACACCCCAGTCACTCTTTTCCCTCATCTCTTCATCTTCAGGGATCTTCTCCACTCCCTTCTAGTTCTCCCACTTCCACAGGCACTCCCTGGATCACACCATCCCCTAGGACTGCTTCACCTCTAAATACTAAACTTACAGGTAGTCCCTATTCTCTGACAACTCACCTCCTAACCTTCCAGGTCACTCACTCCATTATTCCCAAGACATCTATTTGGAATCTTCAATCTATTTGGAATGTCCAGTTCACCAATCCCTTGGCTATTTCTCTACAGCCTTATTCTGTTTTACCTCTCTGACTTAGATCCCAAGAACCAACATTTCAGCTATGCCACTGTCATGGCACTGTCCTGCCAAACACAATCCAAGATAACTGTCCACTTGCACTAGAAATGCTAAGAGCTTCTGGGGGTGGGGGTGGATCATACATCCAGTCTGATCTTCATCAGAACTCATGGTCACCTAACTCAACCTCAATATTTCTTGGCAATTCTAAATTGGATGGATGGATAGATAACATAGGTGAAAACTTGTAGAGATGATGCAGAGAATCTACAGACCTTTTGTAATGTTTTAGATGGATAATCCTTAGCCTAGCATTTCTAATTTTACTTCAAATCATATAGCATTGTTTTCATTTAAGGTAAATGTATCTGTGCTACCCGTAAATTCACAAGCACATGACACTTTTCTGCCTTGGTAGCTCTGTCTGTCCTCAAATGAGGAGGAGAAATTCCCTGGGAAGGAATAGAAAAGCTCTAAAGTAGATTGGAGAAGAAATAAGGAATCTCAAGAAAATGTATCTGTGTAGCAGGAAGAGACTGCCTGAGATGGAATATATTGTGATGTAAGTCACAAAAGAGAAAGTGGAGGTTTGCAGTGGCTTGTGTCCACTAGCCCCTGAATCCATTTCAACATGGTGTTATTGTCCTGGGGTAGCTTAGCTGTCATACATTAATCAACAAATACTTATGGAACACCTTCTGTTTGTCAGATACTGTTGTAGAAGCTTGAGAAAAAGTGAATAAAACAATGTCGCTGCTCTCACAGAGCTCACATCCTAATAGAAAAAAAGGTAGCAAATAAACAAAAAAAGAAAGGGGTATTTTTAGTTAGTGATATACAAAAAAAAAAGAAAAGAAAATAGGACAATGACTAAACAATGAATGGGCATATTAGTCCTTTTCGTGTTGCTGTAAAGGAAACACCTGAGGCTGGGTAACTTATAAAGAAAAAACATTTATTTGGCTCACAGTTCTGCTGGTTGGAAGACTGGGCATCCAGTGAAGGCCTCATACTCCTTCCACACATGACAGAAGGTGAAGGGGAGCCAGTGTGTGCAGAGATCACAGGGCAAGAAGAGAGCCAGGAAGGAAGTGCCAGGCTCTTTTTTTTTTTTTCTTTTTTTTGAGACAGAGTTTTGCCCTTGTTGCCCAGGCGGAAATGCAATGGCACGGTCTCAGCTCACTGCAACCTCCACCTCCCAGGTTCAAGCGATTCTTCTGCCTCAGCCTCCCGAGTAGCTGGGATTACAGGCGCCCATCGCCATGCCTGGCTAGTATCCGTTTTTGTATTTGTAGTAGAGACGGGGTTTCACCACGTTGGCCACGCTGGTCTTGAACTCCTGACCTCAGGTGATCTGCCCACCTCAGCCTCCCAAAGTGCTGGGATTACAGGTGTGAGCTATCACGCTTGGCCCAGGTTCTTTGTAAGAATCAGCTTTCTTGAAAACTAACATAGGAAGTGCTCATTTATTCCCCATCCTCAGGGACAGTGTTCATCTATCCATGGAAGATCCACTCCCATTACCGGAACACCTCCCATCAGACCCCACCTCCAACGCTGAGGATCAAATTTCGACATGGGATTTGGAAAGGACAAACATCCGAACCACAGCAAAGAGGAAGGGGGGTATGTTTTAAATTGTGTGGTCAAGGAAGTCATTCCTGAGGAGGTAACATTTGAGCTGAAAACTGAATGGTTGAAAAAAAAGAACCATCCACATGGAAATCGAAACGTTGGCTTTCTCTCATGAATACAAGATGGCTACCACAGCTTCAAGCATCACATCCTCACCTAACAACTTCCAAAGCAGGTCTGGGGATTTCCTTGTATCAGGAAGAAACAGATTTCCCACAAACCCCTAGCACACTTCCCTTCATGTCCCACTTGCTAGAACTAGGTTGCACACCTACCCTCCAACCAGTCACTGGCAAAAGAGACTGGGATTGGCTGGGAACAACCAGGGTTCCTCTGTTGGGACCTGGCATGGGTATCCTCCACTGAAGATAGGCTTCCTACACCTAAACCAGACTGGCCTGCCATCAGCAAGGAAAAAGGGCAAAGCAGCTACCACAAAGATCACACTTGAGATTGTCATGCAGGATTTACTGAACACCTGACCGTGTTCCAGGCACTGTGCTAGTATTAGGAATTTTAAAAAGACCCAGGCATCACTTTTACTCTCTCACTCCGTTGCTTAAAAGCACTCAGTGGGTGTAACTCCCTTTTCCCTCCTCTTCACCATTTCGAAGCCCCTGGACTGATGGAGGTATGGTTCATGGCCACTTGCCTCCCTGTAGCCTCCGCTCACCTCTTCAGCTCAGAATGACTCCTCCTTCCTCTCAACTCATAAACCACATTTTTCCTTTGACAATTCATTGAACATATGGGCCCTGGGAATACATTTTTGCTGAAAAGACAAGGTCCCTGCCCTCATGGAGTTTCCAGTCTAGTGCCACAGAGAGATCATTAAATAGCCAATTACAAGAATGAAAAGTGTTACAAGAGTAGAAATACGAGGATCCACTCTGATGACCCAAACACCTCCCGTCAGGCCCCACTAGATGTTACCAGAGCACCTCAAGTTGTCCAAAGGTGCGGTGAGAGAATACATATTTGGAGAATATGTCATTTAAGCCAACACTGAAACAACGGATAGAATTTAGGGAAATGGGAGTAGAGGTCAGGTTGGGGGAGAAGACAAGGCTTTTCTACCTAGAAAAATGAGCATGTGCAAAGGGCCAAAGGTGGGAAGACAGAGTTGGAAGAAAGGAATGGAAAGAAGTTCAGCATTGCTGGAAAACAGTAGGAAGGGAGAAGAGGGAGAAGTGTCTGTAATGACAGGCAGAGGCCAGGCCAGCAGGGGTGGAAAGCTTAGGACTTCAGCCTATGGGAAGCCATTGAAAGGACTGACATGATTAGGCTTGCACTTTGGAAAGGGCACTCACTCCCGTGCTCCAACGCCTTTTTCACGCTTCAGCCATACTACAAACAGGATGACCAACAAGACACGGTGGCAACAGGCTGGGCCAGCATAGTGGCCAGAGAGTGGGTAGTGACCAAGAAGGTCCAGGACTCAGTGAATCATGGGCTATGCCCTACTATCGAGAAGGGCTTAGGGGCTTCTGTTTTTGGTTTGTTTCTTTTTTTGACAGTCTCACTCTGTTTAGTGACACGATCTCAGCTCACTACACCCTCCATCTCCTGAATTCAAGCAATTACCCTGCCTCAGCCTTCCTACACAGCTAGGATTACAGGCGTGCGCCGCCATGCTTGGCTAATTTTTGTAATTTCTGTAGAGACGATGTTCCGCCAACTTGGCCAGGCTGGCCTCAAGTGGTCCACCCAACTCGGCCTGGCAAAGTGCTGGAATTACAGGAGTGAGCGACTGCGCCCCACCCTGTTGGGCACTTTGAAGAATGATGGTGTCCTTCACTGAGCTACCCAGCACTAGATAGATTCATTTCTGACAAGTTGCATTTGAGCAGCTTCCCACAGGGCACCGAACACACTGTGTTCACTAATTAAGTTTTTAAAATGGCGTTTCTACTCCTTTGCCGCCTGCCCCTTCCATATCAAAACCACTCCCTTCTTATCTTGGGCCACACTTTTCTCTAACAGGCCTATTTCGCTCTTCCCCTTTGCGTCCACACCCACATGAACAATGTAAAAAACATGGTTTATGTGCTTATGAGTTTTCGTCACTGCGTCCCTGGAGAAAAATCCATACTTTTTTGAGCACCTACTATGAGCCAGTTCCACCAGGCATTCCTAACACGGTGTTCCGCTAATGCAAACCTTAAGGCAGCCAATCAGACATTTAATGATGTCAGTGATCAATAAACAGCAATTAGTAATTGACACGAATCCAACTTTTTTTTTTTTTCTGGAATGTCTTTTATTCATTATGAAGAAAAAAAAAATCACACCCTTTACATTTTAAAGATGAAGCTTAGGGGACAGCACGACGTCCCAAGAGCCGGTGTCAGTTCTGGGTATCCTCCACGTGGCCTTTCCCGGACTTGTGTTACTTACAATATGCGATTTCACTACTTGAGGTTACCGGGTACTAATTTTACAACACTGTGTAGCTACGTGAAGCGGCTCGGAATATACTTTATCACTCTGTTTTAAGCAGTACGATGTCTGGATGAAGCATCAAAGCGAGGTGGGTCAACTTAAAGGGCCTTTAAAACATCTTGAAGCAATAACAAGCCATACACCGAAGCAAGGGCGGTTTTAAACATTACACAGGACCTTAAACAATCGAACCAATTTGTCCTTTGTTCTTTTTATTACATTCATTATTACATTAATACTGTTTAAAAGAAACCCAGAAGGCATTAAACTTCGGTACCAATCTACACAAAGTCCTCGAAGGGGCCTGGCTTGCACCGAACGCGCGTTTGTGCCACCCCGTTCGCTCGCAGCGCCCTGAAGCCCACTGAGCTTAGGGCGCTCGGTCCCTAGAAGCAACTTGAAATCAGGGTGTCGCCAGGCCAGGCCCTCGTTCTGCAGGGGAGGATCCGACCAAAGTTTGCCAAGTTTCCAGGCAAGCCCGGCTGCGCAAATGCCGCTTTTTAGCTACAGCTGCAGGCCTGGCCCGTGGGAGGTTTGCCCTGGGGGTCCCCGGGCCTTCAAAGAAAAGTCCCAAGAGGCGGGGGGCGCCGCCTGGGCCGCCAGCCAGGGGGACCCGTCGCCCCGGGGCACAAAGAAAGAGCGCGCCCACAGGGTGTCCCCTGACCCCGGCGACTCGGGGCCAGGGAGGCTCGGCGCTCCCCAGCGGCCGCTCTTCCCCTCCCGAACCCGCCCGGCCCACCCGCTCCTGCACCGCGGCCGCCTCGGCTCGGCTTTTCTCCTGCAGTGAGCTGAGTGCGCTCAGCCAAGGAGAGGCTGCGCCGCGCCGGCCGCGGGGCCCAGCCCTTCCCGCCGCGCCCGGGGCCGCCCTTCCCGCTGGAGCAGGCTGATCGATGGCCCTGGCCGCCCGCGCCCCCCGCCTCGGCTCGCCCGCGAGCCCGGCTGTGTGTTTTGGAAGCGGCGCAGCGGGCCGCAGCCGTGTGACGCCCGGAGCGGGCAGCGCCGCCCTTCCTTCCCCCCGGGCTCGGGCGGTGGCGCGGCGCGGCGCGGCGGCGGGGCCGGGCGGGCGGGGCGCGGGCTCCGGAGCGGAGGGCGCGGGGAGGGGACGCGGGCGGGGACACGGGCGGGGGCACGGGGCCGGGCGGGGGGCGGAGGCCGCGCCGCGCACGCCCAGCCCCACGGCCGCGCCGCGCCTCGCGGGACAGGTTGGGCCGGCGGGGCGGCGCCCGGCTCCGGGGAATAATGAGTGTCTGTCAGGCCGTCCCCGGGTGACTGGGCGGGGCGGGGCGGAGGCGGCGCGGGAGGCGGGGGTGGCGGGGGAAGGGCGCAGGGCGGGGTGCGTGTTTGCGCGAGTGACTCGGCCGACCCCTCCGGCGGCTGCCTCCACCCAAGTGGGTGGGGACCCGCCCAGCCCGGGCGGCCGCGGCGGCTCCCTCTCCCCTCCCTGACCCTCCCACCCCGGGTCCCAGCCTCTACTTACCCCGCCAGCCCCGGGAGGCTCGCAGAGCGAGCGGCGCCGGCGTCATGTGACTGCCCGGAGTTGGTGCCAGGAGCCAGAGGGGAGCCAGGAGCGGAGCCGCGCGGAGCCAGGGCCCGAGCCGGAGCGCAGCGAGAGCGCCCGCCGCACGCGCGCCCGTCCCCGTCCCCGTCCCCGTCCCCTGCGGCCGCCGCCGCCAACGCCGCCCGGACTGGAGCCCTGACATTGCTGCGCTCGGGGGGCTCCAGGCAGCCCGGATCGGGGCCTTTATTTCTCGTCGGCGGCGCCCCGCACCGCGCCTCGCAAAGTAAGTCCCGTCTCCCTCACCTCTGCTCCGCACCCCGGCCCCTGCCGCCCCGCTCCTCGGCCAGTCTGGTTTCATTTTTTCCCCTGGAGGGGGCCGCGGGGAATGGGTCCGAGGTGCAGCGCTGGTGTGTGTGGGGGGCGCCTGCGGGCTTGGGAAAGTGCGGCGGCTCCACTTAGCCGGGGTGGGGGCGGAGAGCGAGCAAGGAGGGAGGGGGTCACGGGTTCGCGGTGGAAAGTGAGGGGTTGAGGCGAGGCACCGTGCGGACCCCGGGTGGTGGGGAGCGGGACCGCAGCTCCCGCCGCCGTCCCGGGCAGGGCGCGGGCGGGGGCTCACCTGTGTGGTCCCCGGCCTCCTCCCGCCCGCTCACGATTCCCTCCAAAGCCCCAGAAATCTCCGTGCTCTCCGCGTGTGGCAACGTTATTTGGAGAAAGGTAGCGCCGAGGCCGCGCGCTCCTGCTCCTCCCCCTCACGGTGCCCCCCCCCCACCACATCCCCGGCTCCCGCGTCCTTCCCCTCCCCGCCCTCCGCCCGCGCCCCCCGCCGCCCCCCTCCCAGGACACGCCGCGCGGCCGCTTGCCCGGCAGAGCAAACTTGGAGCAGCCTCCGGGCCCTCTGGAAAGAAACTTGGGGCAATTGGGATTGGAGGCAGCATCCCATTCTTGGTTCTGGAGCCCAGGAGCTGCCAGGGCGTCTGGATCCTCCGGGGCAGGAGAAATGAGCTGGCCGGGTTTGGAGAGTCTTCCTGGGGGCATGGAGAGAACCTGCCGCAGTGCCTGGAGCAAGGATTGCAGCGTGGCTGAAGGCGGAGGACGCCTTAGGCAACTGCCTGCAGCCGAGCCTGTGGGGATCCAGGGACAGATCCCTGGATCAGGACCCATGGGACCTACCTAACATTTCGAAGTGGCTTTCTTAGAGATGGCAGATAAGACTTGGAATTGTCATATTCATTTTTGGGGGCAGATAGCTACTGACAAGGTGGAGTACTTTTCTGGTTTAAATGTTATAGCAGTATACAGTAATACTAGAAGAATGTGAATGAGACTTATTTTTAATAAGTCGAGTTAAACGGAAATTGGAAATTGCTCACCTTCTTGTATTTCACTAAAATAAACATTTTACACTTAACCACTGAATTTCTTACTCAGAATTTATGTTTCCATTAATATCACCCAACACATTTTAAATATATTGATTATATTCTCACAAGAGTCTGGTATATGGGGAAAAGTATGAAGAGGTATTCTGACAAGTACCTGAAACATGCCAGCAAAATCAATTGGGGAATAGGCCAGTTGTTCATTATAGGTTTTTCCACACAGCAGTTTTGTGCTATCCTTTTCTGTATGAATTTGAGGAGCATTTTTATAAGAGAAATTCATCTGGATGATTTGCCTCACCCTAGGGAAGAAGACTTGCTTTTAGGGGAAAAAACAATCTGCTAGCATTACTATCTCAATTTTTTGGAGTTAGTGTTTAAGGGAAGTGTCCATGAGTGATTTCTTCTGGTTTGAAAAGAAGTATGTTAGTTGACTTTAGGCTGTTAATAGAAACCTGAAATTAGATGTTTGATTAAATTAAACTCCCTAGAGAAACTGATTTCTTCATTTCTGCAGTCAGTGGGCTTTGCTGCAGAACTATTTATTAGAAGAAAAAAACCTAATATGCTATCGGTAAGTTCAATGATGATACATTGTAAAGAACATTTAGCTTGCATGAAAGAGAATGCAAGTATAAAAATCTCAACATGGGAATAACAAAGAAAAGTAGCTGCTTAGACCACAAGACCTTGTCAGGTACAAAACAACAGAGTTTTGCAGAAAGCTATTGTTTTATTCCCTACAAAGTTTCTAAATTAAAACCCAATCTTCTTGTTGCTATGGGCACTGTGATGCTTTTTTTTTTTTTTCCTTTTTTTCTTTTTCTTTCTTTTTTTTTTTCTCCTTACCTGTACTTACGTCTGCACACACCACGTTCTTAAATCTCTGATAATGTAAGCTTGAGTTAAACAGTCCTGGCTAACAAAGTAAAGAGAAATAATGGGAAAGGAACTGTGAATGGATTTTACCATCTTAAAAATAACCCAAAGGGAAAGTAGACATTTTAGAATTTCTTCTAGAAATTAGTACTCTGGTGTACAGATTTTATAGTAATTTTTAGACTAAATGTCAGGAACAGAATCACATTCTTAAAAGGTGAATTTCTATAAATGTGTGTATATGTTGAACAGATGAGCAGTTCTGTGCAAAAAATGTGTATAACTGCATTTGAAAAAGACAGTGAAAATTTTGGGTTATTCTAGATGTCCCATAGTCTGTCTTGGAATTTAGTTCTGTGACTAAAGGAGGCTTACAGTTGCTCCAGTTTTGGTTCTGTGGGGTACCCCAGTTGTAATCTGAATTCTTAACAGCAGTGCTCTATCTTTTTTCCTCTTGATGCACTGAGGCTGAACCATAATCATTACCCTAACTCGGAATTTGATCAGAGCTAGGGAGTAGCCATTGGAATGGGGCAGAAAGGGACAAAAGAAATCAGGAGGGAGGCTAGTGTTCGTTAGGAAGGTCTCTGCTGCTTGAATATGATAAAATCATATTTCACTTATGATGTTTACTGTATGTGGCAGCTCTTATTTGTAAATAGGGCAGGTCCCCTGTATAAAGCTGGTGTTATTATTCACACCCATAGAACAAACACCTCCACCCCCCTGTTGTTGTCTTAAAAAACTCCAGCTGCTCATGAATATAGGGTCAGGGAGGGCCGGCTAAATGTTTCTCTGTGCTTTCTCTCCAGCACAGCCAGCAGAGCTGTTTCCTGTTCTTTGTTTCAAGGCTGGGGTTTGCGTCATACATTCCAAGTGGCATATGTGTGCTCTTTCCTGTTTCAGGCTGTTTTCTGGTAGATCAGTAGCCCAGACCAGGCTGAGGTCCCTGCCCCTAAACTCTGTATCCCCACCCATGGAGTTATCATGTCTCTACACACTTGATATTGCTTAAGACGCCTGTGTTATGTCATAATGAGAAGTCAGTTAACCTTTTTACGTACACCCTTTGCTCCACTGCATTTGTCTGGGTGAATAAATGCTTTTACCTTTTTACATTTTTTATTGCCAGATTGTGATTTGGGGAAATTTGGGTCCATCTTTGCAAAGAAACCTAAAGGAGTTTTGTTTTTATTTGTTTGTAATTCTTGTGTTGAGGTGGTTAGGGTGTTAAGTTTTAAGATAGGCATTTTGCCCTGAAGCTGTCAATTTCAGATCAGGATTAACACCTTACAGTTTAGAAGACCTAGCATTATCTGAAAGATGTGGCCCACCCTCGTACACGTTTTAACCCAGGCTGCTCCAGGTGGCTTCCGTGGATGGAGGAGAATTTAAGCAGTGTTGGCAGCCTGGCCTTAGTTGAAAGTCTTGCTTATGTTTGGAAGGAAAAATCTTTAGAAAAATCACTGAAGCAAAGCATAAGACATTAAGAAAATCCCAGGATTATTTCTTTTTAAGGACAAAGATTTAAATATCAGGATAATATTTTAAGGACAAAGATTTTACTGTATAATATTCTACATTATCATTTCCAACCCGTTTTTAAGAATTTAAAAGCTCAAAGAAAAGGAGAACTGGCAGTAGCAAATTCATTTGATGATAGATCGTTTGGAAAATTTTAATCTATTTTGAAAACAGAAGAAGAATACTCTTCTTATTTTTGTTTTACAATAACATTTTTCATTATTTTTTAAATACTCTGTCAGTTGTGCGTCAATGAGTTTCTGGGGTAACTATTTAAGACCTACCTTAATATTAGTTTTCTGTTGGTTCTTGAGAAACTAAGATTTCAGGAAATATTTGGTTGAAAAAAGTTTTGGAAAGTGCTTTTGTAAACTTGGGGATTTTTTTTTTTTTTAATGGAAAGGAATCATCTACAGCATCTCCGTGGAATTAATTTCAAGAGTTGCTGAAGCAGCAAATCAGGCCCTCTGCTCCCCCAAATTGATGATAATGGTGCTTTAGTTTTAAATGTCACATTTCACCACATTCTTTATGTATAAATGGAAAGTATAAAATAGGGTATTAAGAGAGTTGTTAGTATCAAATAGTTGGCTACTGATACTTCTATGAAAAAAGCTGGGAGTTTTGGAAGTCCCAATAAGTTCTTTCTCCTTTGGGAAAAGCAACTGGAAATACTAAGCTGACCTGTAGGACAAGAGGCTTTTAAGCTTAAAATTCATAAGTAACTCAAATTGAAGCAAGTTTTTGTTTGTTTGTTTTGGTTCCAAAGTTGTTAACAATCTAACTAGGTTTGGTAAAGAGTATTTGGCTTTCCCCAAATTCTTTCCTCTCCCTTTTGCAGGGAGATGAAGTGGTTAATAGAGATAATTAGGGTCTAATATATTCTATCAGAAAAAAATTCTGCAAGCTTCTAAATGCTAAGCTGAATAGTTGGGGAAAATTATACTATCTTATAGTTGCTATAATTACCAAAAAAATGGGAATAAGAGTTTTATTTGTTAACCATATCAATCATGATTCCTAATTTAGTTTCATTGTGTCTCCATCCCCCCTTGAGATACTTGCCTTAATATTTTCAAATCAACATTTTTTGCTATAAAACGACAGATTTCTTAGGCAGTATTTCTTGTTCTCTGCTTTCACACCCAGTTGTGTTTAAGAAAAATAAATATACGCAACTTCATTCTTTAAGTTACTAGGAATTACATTATTCTGAAACTTGGATTCTTTCTGAAATGCTTCATTTATCATTGGTTCTAGCTTTTTAAAAAAACGAATCCCTAGAATCTTAAAACAGTTGATATCTGGTTTGCTAGTATGTGATACTCTAGTCAGAATTCCTCTTGGGAGTGAGTTGGAAGAGGGTTATGATGGTCGCTAGCGTTCTCATTGTCAAGACCACTCTGTTCCTTTCTTAGGCCATGTTTCTCATCTTAAGCAGTCATGCCCAAGCTGGAGACAGGAAACCAGACAGCAGTCTGCCCTGATAAGGGACAGCATTGTCTGAAGGCGGGGATAGCCCTGCTTTTCCCCCCAACTCAGCTCTCCTTCCTTGAAATTTAGTAGTCGTAGAAGAGGCACAATGCTGTTGACAGTTTCTGAACCAGAACTGGGATTCATTTCTTCCAAAGCAAAAAAACAGTGTCCTCGGCCCGGCGCAGTGGCTCATGCCTATAATCTCAGCACTTTGGGAGGCCGAGGCAGGCGGATCACCTGAGGTCAGGAGTTTGAGACCAGCCTGGCCAACACAGCGAAACCCCATCTTTACTAAAAGTACAAAAATTAGCCGGGTGTGGTGGCGGGCGCCTGTAATCCCAGCTACTCGGGAGGTTGGCTGAGGCAGGAGAATCACTTGAACCCAGGAGGCGGAGGTTGCAGTGAGCCGAGATTGTGCCTCTGCACTACAACCTGAGCAACAAGAGCGAGACTCTCTCAAAAAAAAAAAAAAAAAAGAAAAAAAAAAGAAAAGGTGTCCTCTTAACTGGCCCTGTCCTAATTCTGTAATGTGACCATATTCAATGGAACAGTAAGAGAAAAAAAAAATGATCTGTGCATTTTGTATCCGTTGGTCAGAGGGGTTGTAGTAAAGTTCTTTCTTTAGCAAAACAGATTCCTGGAGGTTTTGAAAGTCACTCTATTGTGTCAGCAGGCTGAATTCATTATCATTTCTCCATCTAATTATTTAGAAGGGCTGGAGACAGAAGAGAGCGAGTTAAGTGGCCCTCTAGCCCATGCATTTCATGTCACCCCTGGGTCTGGCTCTTACCCTGTTTCCTGTAAGGGGGCGCTCCCTGAGGCAGGCCCTTTGCAGGAGGACCCAGAATTGCCCTGCTTAGTCTGGGACATCCTCAAGATGGTTGCCAGTCTCTGGAAGGCTTGTGGATCCTGCCAGGGATGGCCCAGAGCTAGTCTCAACCCAAATCAGTGGAGTTTGGCCAAATCTGGACATAAGAGATCAAATGGATATTGAGGTCCGTGGATTCTACTCTAGAGAGTGCCCTGCGAATCAAGTGTGGGCTTTTTTCTCCTTTGGCCTATATGCTGTTCTTTCTGCTACCACTGTTGTTGAAGTGTAATCACTGAAATCTACTCCTTTATCTGTTCCTGTACTTTGCACCCCTGGTACCTTACAAAGCTTCACACTCCAAAGCCTCTTTCATTTGTAAGATCAAGTTCCTGTTCCACTGCGTTTCCAAACCAGGGAGTTTTCCTCTCCCAGGCTCCCGAAGTTTTCACGTTTACTTTGCATTTTAGAAGATGAAGTTTCAGGCTGGCTTCACCAGCCGCTGGACAGAGTTTTCATGTAGGACACCTGGTGTACCACCATTCCAGGGCCGTTGCCCTTAGTTTATCCTAGCATGTGAGAAGTGTAGTTTGACATCCATTCATTTATTCATCTCACAAGTATTTATTGAGTACCTACTTATTAGAGCTAATCTCAAATTATGTGCAATCATTACTCTGAGTTATGCCATAGGATGGAGTAGGTCTGCAGTGATCTAACCTGAAAAGGCATTTTGAAATCTTAATTGCCTGCTGGAACCTCCCCCTGGCACTGCTTCCCATGGGCCAGTGTGGCTGTGCACACCCACACCCTCCCTACTGGGGAGTGACCCCAGCATTAGGCGATTTTACCTAAAAGCCGGTCCCACAGCACAGGCTCTGAAGCAGAACAGAAAGTGCCCGGGTCTGCAGGCACACACACTTCTGCTCCTGGCTGCAGCTCCGACCAGCTCTGTGAAATTGGGCGAGTCATTTCACCTCTGTTCCTCCATTTCCTCATTTCTAAAATGGGATGAGGACCTGACCCTTCCACCTTTGTACAGTTATTATGAGGATTTCCGTATTTACTTGGGTCAAGCTGCCAATTTTTCTCAGCAGTTATATCGACAATGCAGGTGCACTGGCTAGGAAGAATAATCGCCTAATTTGGGGCCTTCAGAATGTGTCTTTTGATCTTGCATCCAAGTGTGCATACTGAGACAGGGTGGGCAGCAGGAGCCAGTTGGAAGGGGTGGAAACTCACTCATGTGAAAAGACTGTCCCCACGTTCTATCTTTTCTGGGGACCAACCTGTTCACAGAAATCACTATCCCGTACTTACTGTTAGCGGTGTAATGTTGTCGTCTGCCTGGGGAGGTGGAAGAGTGGTGTGCCAAGGCCACCAGTCTTAAGTCAGACTACCTTGGGTTCAAGTCCTGGCTCTACAAGTTGGCAGCTGTGTGATGTTAGGCAGGTTACTTGGCCTCTCTGTTTCAGTGTTCTTTTCAGTAAAATGGGAAGATAGTAACCACCTCATTGACATTAAACAGCACCTGGTGATTACCAAGCATGAAGGTGGTGGTGATTGGCAGGAAACCTGTGACATCACTTAGCCCCTTGCCTTCCTTGATCCCTTTTCAAACACCTATGTTTGCACACACCCTTTCCCCCTGCAGTTCCCTCCCACCTGCCTCCTCTCCTCCCTTTCTCGCTTTCTTTTTTCTATTTTAAAATATTTTAAAATACAGTAGAGACCTTGACACTAGACTTGTTTAGAAGACCTCACTGAGTGGATGATAAATTCTTTGAAGATGGTACTGGTAAGGTCTCTGGAGTACACATGATGGGCCAGGCTAAGGTTAGGGGCAATAACTTTTTCTTAGGAAGTTTGGTTTACTAGGTCTCCCTTAGAGTTCGGCCCTTCACCCCTATTACTTGTTTAAGGGAGGTTTCAAGTGCATTCAGAGGGAAAGGGAGATGATTGTGGAACTCCTACTATGAGCTAAGTGCTCTTATGTTAGCTCCTTAGGCTTGACATAAAAACTTCATTCAGGGAACAAGCCCAGTCTCCTGTGGGGAGTGGGGAGGGAGCCCTCTCAGGAAGGCTGAGGCCTGCCTGTCTGTCCTTCCCAGTACTGCTGGCAGCGCTGTGGGACGCACCACTGGGAAAGCTAAAAGGCCTAGCCTCTCTAGGTAAGAAGAGGCGGCCTTGGATCCCCCAGGGAGCAATCAGCTGGCTGCAGAGTGGGGAGGGCCTTGAGCTGGTCTTTGAAGAATTAGGAGGATTTAGATAAGCCGGAAGGGGAGGGGGCATTCCACGCTGGTTGCCCAGCATCAGGGCCAAAACTGAACAAAGGCCTGGGAGTGGGCAGGGCAGCCGGCATGAAGGGCACTTGTTGGAGCAGGGGGCAGCTGGTGGGGAACGGGGTGCCAAGCATGGGTGCCTGAGCCCACTGTCTGACCCGGGGAGAGCGCGGGAGGGAAGTTTGTGAGCTGGGGAAGGACGGGATGAGAAGAGATCTGTGAAAAATGCGAGTGGCAAGGGGCGAGGGCTGGACTGGAGAGGCTGAGGGAGACCAGTGGCGGAAAAGCTGCAGCAACGCAGGTGGGAGGTGCTGAGGGCCTGGCCCCCAAGGCAGGAGGGGAGAGCAAAGGAGGTGAGGAAGGCTTCAGAGATGGCCTCTAGGTTTCCATGGTGAAGGACCAGAAAATAAGGCCAATGGGAGGTGGGGAGGGGGCAGCCTTAGAGGCAGGAACAAGGAGGAGTAGGGTTGGTTTGGGCCACGTTGATAGCAGTGGTTCAAAATGCTTTTCTTTTCTGCTTATTTTTAAAGGGAGAGGGCAGGCTTCACTCATGGTTTTGTATTCAAAGTTTCAGTGGCTCCCCGGGAGGAACTTCAGTGGAGAATCCTCAGGAGGGGAGGGAATGATCACAGCCCCACAGTTCCTTCTGGTTATTTTTAAGGTTCTACCCATCCCTGTTCAGGCCGGAATTTCCAGGAACTGGCTGCTGCCCAGAGCCAGCTGCTCCCTCCCAGCCTCCCACTCCCTGCAGGGTGGGGCCCCATGGGTGGAGGCTCCTTAGGGTGGAGTTGGGTGGGTCTCCAGTGATAGGGAGGGCACTGAGCAGAGGCAGATGAGAGGCAGCGTGGCCTCACGCAGCCCTTCTGGATTTGATTATATAACACTTCACAGAAGAGAACTGTGAGGGCTTAGGCGAGGCCTTGTGAGATATGTACACAGCAGGATTAGACATTACGGGTATTTTTCAATTTATCTTGGGTTGCTTGCCCTTAAAACTAAAACACAAAATTGTCAGAGAGCATAAACAGGCATGTAACCCTAGTAGGAAAATGATTCGAATTTGCTGCAGTTTCTCTAAGAAGGGTGTGGAATGCCACTAGCCAGATGGCCTTGAACTCCCAAGGGTAGCATGGGTGTGGGTGTCCCCACCCCCAGCCCTGCTTTGCTAGGCCTCAGTTTGGAAACTCGGTCAGGCTTTTGCTTGGTTGTTACCTTTGCACCTGTCCTTATTGACATGCAAAATCAATTGCTTCACTTGGTCTTTCCGAAGTACAGGGTGTGGGCAGAATCTTATCTGAAGCCATGTCCTGTTTGGACAAGTTGGACTTGCCTTGGCAACTCTCCATAGGGTGGAGCAGATGGGTGGAGGCAGGAAAGTAAAATTGGGTGGCTTGTTAGCAGAGAGATGAGAGAGGGTGGGTTGTTTGCTCACTGGATCATTGTATTTCATCTGAAACGAAATAATTAACTTCTTTGCCGTTTACAATACACATTAATGCAAAATAACTAATTCATGAGGGGCAAAGATTTAGAAACAACCCATGGACTTTTTCTCCTTTTCAAACCAGCCATAGAAGAGTAAGACAGGTGAAAATCGCGGAGTGGCATGAACATTTCCAAGAATGTCCGGGTAGGAATTTCCAGGCAGGAATTTCCAGGTAGGTGCCAGTGCTTAGCTTTTCTTAAGGGAGCCTCCAGCTTAATGCCTGCTGACATCTGTTGCCTGTCCCCAGTATTTCTGGCCAGGGCAACTGCGCTTAAATAATACTTGAGCCATTGGGGGATTTTGAAGAATTTGGGTAAAGAAAAGAAGAGAGAGAAGTTTCTCTGGAAAGGAAGTTTAGCTACAGGGATGTTGCTTGCCTGCCCATTTTCCTAGCCAAGAATTACACACACATGCACACACAGCCTTTTTTTTCTCTCTCTCTCTTTTTTTCCCCTGAAGTTCCTTTGGGGAGTAAGGGTGGGGGAAGATAACATGTTTTCTCTTTTAAAAATCCAAAAACTTAGAAGAGTTGAAAGGGACGCTTAGCAATGGTGTGTTGGTGTGTTGGTGTGTTGCTCCTTCCGAGGTTGGCTGGGAGACGGGAGTTGTGCTTGGAGGAAGGCAGGTGATTTGGAGCCTCAGGGTCCTGAGTTGGGGAAGATAATGCAGGGACCCTTTGAGGATCTGTGGGAAGAAATGAGGGCACGAAAAAGGGAAGAAATAGGGAGATGAGAAGGAAGAACATCAGAGGCAGGTCTTGCTCTAACCCCAAGAAACAGGGAAGAAACTGCTCCTGATACACGTTCTCTCTCTACCTTCCTCCTCCCTCAGGAAGGGGCAGGCAGTCGTCTGTAAGGTCGTTTCTGTAATAAATCATGCTCTAGCCTCCAGGCAAGCTGCTTTCAGAGGAGGTTTAGTAACCCCCTAACCTCGACTTCCATGAAGGACTGTGTGTGTGTGTTTCTAAGCCCTGCAGCTCACCTGCAGCCCTACTACCCCCCACCCCATAAAGCCATTGTGCCTAGGCCTCGGATACTGCTGCATAGGGCTCCAAAGCAAGACTGCGTTACTTCTGAAACTTCATGTCAATGATTCACCAAGCTTTTTAATCTGTAATCACGCAGTCCTGCATTTTGACAGAAATTTGACCCTTATTTTAACATCTGAAAAGTCAGAAGTGTAGGTGGAAAGAGTGTGAAGGGAAATCCGTTTCTCCTTTTTGAGGACCATTCATTTTTATTGGCCTTTCTCTGCAAAATAACACAGCTGGGGAAGATGGCATTTGCTCCAGTTATGGAAAATTATTTTGGCAGTGGTGATGTTCCGGTAAATTTTTGCTTTTAAGCACCTCAATAACTTAGAATTTTTCATAAAAACAGTTTTGCCCTTTTTTTCCTCCTTTTAGATGCAGTTTTGTTATCCTGGTGTTGCTTAGTTTAGCATTAGAATGTATTTCTAAGGCTAAGACTAGCTAATGTATTTCTAAGGCTAGCTAAGCTAGTTAAAATATAATGAAGATGTAAATATGTTTATGATTGGAAAATAGTCGTCAGAAAAAAATAGAACCACATTTAGAGCCTCCTCTTCTCAGTGATACCCACATAAAATGATTAATAGAATTCCTGAGCCTGGTTAAAACCCACTAGGTTTAAAGACCCCGGGGTTGGCCAACTGGATTGACTGACTGCCTGTGTCCTGGTCTCTAATGCCTGTTTTAGTGCGCCACCTACTGGTTCTGCTTAAGATTGCCATCAGTACTGTATGATAGATTTTCTAAGCATTTGTGGTTTACTTAGCATTCTTTCAGAATGACAGTAACCCCAGTGCACTGAGCCGCCCGTGGGTACCAAGGACTGCCAAGTTTAGGGACCCTATTTCTTCCAGGGCTTAAGTTACTTCTCAGTTATGTGGAAGGCACTTTGAAGACTTTACAGTCACTCTTAGGATTCTAGATCAGAACCTATAAACAAATCAGTACCAACAACAAAAGTGGTCCCTCTAGTCAGAGATAATGGGTGCAAAGTGTAGAAATTTTTTGCAGATACATAAACAGAAGCCTGATTTCTGTTCATGTGTTTGATTCTCTTTCTAAATTTGGTTTCTTCCTAGCTTGGCTTCCCTAACTTGTCTTTGTTAAAAGTTTTGATTATAGAAATAATAAACTTACACCTGTAATCCCCGCACTTTGGGAGGCCGAGGCGGGAAGATCAGTTGAGGCCAGGAGTTCGAGACCAGCCTGGCCAACATGGTGAAACCCCGTCTCTACTAAAAGTATAAAACTTAGGCAGGAGTGGTGGTGTGCACCTGTAATCCCCGCTACTCGGGAGGCTGAGGCAGGAGAATTGCTTGAACCCAGGAGGCAGATGTTGCAGTAAGGCGAGATCGTTTCACCGCACTCCAGCCTGGGCGACAGGGTGGGACTCCATCTCAAAATAAAGATATATATAAATAATGAACTTTAAAAATAGAACACAGATGTGTAGAAAGCTGTCCTACCCACCACCACTCTCAAGGAGCTCCTGTTAACAGTTTCGGGTATGTGGTTCCAGGCGTTTTCTTTGCATATCCTTAATCTTCTTGTTTTATAGTCTGTGACTATTACTAAAAGCATCGTCATTTAAAAGCTATTTTAGAAGCTACCAAATTGGAAACAAAGTGCTTATAGACGTGTGAAATAGTCAGTGAGTTTGATTCTATTCATTGTGATATTTGAATTTTGCACAGACCTTTTTTTTAACGTCCAGGATGCATTATTTAGTTAGGAGTTTCAAAATTAGGTATTCTAATCCTATCATTCCTTCTTTGTTTATTAACTTAAATACTTCTGTAATAAGAATATCCCTTCATCAACATTTGGATTACTTTGAGGTACATTTCTGAGCAAATAAACATACCTTTGTAATTATTTTTTAATAAAAGTAAATCAGGTTTTGTTAGTGCCAGTGTGTTTGTGTTTTGTTTCGTTTTGTTTTGTTGTTGTTTTTTTTGAGACACAGAGTTTCGCTCTTGTTGCCCAGGCTGAAGTGCAGTGGCGCTATTTCGACTCACTGTAACCTCTGCCTCCCGGGTTCAAGCGATTCTCCTGCCTCAGCCTCCTGAGTAGCTGGGATTGCAGGTGTGTGCCACCACACCCGGATACTTTTTTATATGTTTAGTAGAAACGGGGTTTCACCATGTTGGACAGGCTAGTCTCGAACTCCTATCCTCCGGTGATTTGCCCGCCTCGGCCTCCCAAAGTGCTGAAATTACAAGTGTGAGCTACCGCGCCTGGCCAGTGCCAGTGGTTTATACTAGACTGTGTTTCTCTTAGGATTACAAGTCTTGCGTTTCCTTAAACTTAGGTAAAACAAAAAATTAAAGAACAATAGTGATTTAAGTATGCCTTAATGATAAAAAGATGTAGCACGTTAATGTGTAATTCATTTCTAAAAGGATTCAGTAGTCGTTGCTGTGGCCATCAGACAAAGTCATTGAAAGCTATGTGAGCTAAATGGTAGACTTAAAATGTGAACGAAAAGGAACTCCAGAGCCCATCCTCTTAATTTATTCTGCTGTGTTGCAATTAGTGGTAGTAAAGAGTGCAGGGTAACATGAAGTGTGGAGATGCTGGCCTCGCTTACAAGCTGTCGTTGCAGTGGTCCAGTTGTGAAGTGACAAGGCCTCATATGAGACCTCATACAGGATGTAGGCAGCTGTTAACTTTGAAACCGAATCTAGTCTGAGTTTTATTTAAGGGTGGGAGATAGACCTCTAAGGCTAGGGTAAGTTAGCAAAGAGGCAAATACCAGACATTTTTGCTCCTGAAGTTGGAACCAACACATTTAGTGTCGTGTGTACAGAATATATATCCAAATTTTATGTGCATATGGATATAAATTAGGGCAAAGGGGTGTGTGTGTGTGTGTGTGTGTGTGTGTGTGTGTGTCTGTGTTTTAATCTCATTTGATAGACCTAAATCCTTGAGAAGTAGATAAGGGAGGCATGCTCTGCATTTTACAAATGATCACTCTTGCCCCATGGCTGTGCTAGTTTGCAGTCTGCTTGAGTCTCAAAACCATGGCTCCTTCCTTATACACCTGAGAATGTGAATGCTTTAATTTAGAAGCATTTGCATCAAGATACTGTCTAGTGGGATAGATGAGTCTGGGAGAGTGAATTCAGTGTAAAAAGCTGGGGGTGGGGAGATGGGAGGCTGCCACAGGGTG
The DNA here is from genome assembly GCF_047675955.1 of Chlorocebus sabaeus. NCBI lineage: Eukaryota > Metazoa > Chordata > Mammalia > Primates > Cercopithecidae > Chlorocebus > Chlorocebus sabaeus. Next base: position 12,099,366 of record NC_132930.1, on the reverse strand, counting down.
ACCAGCCGTGAGTCAGGGCTGCTAAATGATCTGACCTCATTGATGTAAGCAGGAGATCTCACATCTTTTGTTTATGGTCCACTGTGAGGCATTGGACAACAATTCTTAGAACCATGTTCATCCGTACAGCTGCTAGGCTGGGAACTGGTTAATAATAGATCCTAAGACACAAAAGCGTTTTCATCCCTCATTATGAAATCATCTATTTTTCACTGGCTGTTGCGGTTTGTTCTTGCTGGAATACATAAGAGGGTAGTAGCACCATTGATTTCAGCAGCTTGGTATCAAATTGTATTTGCAGATTACAATACACCCTGTGATGTAGGAAAATATAATTTTGAAGTCAGGGCCTTATGTCGAGTTATTGATGAAATTCACGTGTTGTCATGAGATTGTCATGAGATTGAAAACAGGCTTTCTTCAATGAATCAACGAAGCACAAAAACTACATAGTATCACTTCCATAATTGTATGTGAAGATATCTTAGTATAACCCATAGAGCACCAATACAACAAATTATAGGATTGCTCTCATGGAGGTGGGGATGGGGGTTTTTAACACTGAAATACAAGAAGTAATCCAGAACCCGGGATTCCTGCAGCTTCCTCACTCTAGAACTTGTTCAATTTGCCACTCAAACCGGGGTGATCTATAAAGACCTTAACTCTAACCAAAGCACTGAGCACTTAAACCAAATTTGCCTAGTGAGTGCCTGAAGTCAGTTTCTGAAAGTGTGTCTAGTAGCAGGACAGTGTTTCTGTAACTGAGGAGACACATTTGAACATTGAGCAGACTGAATATTTCGTCTTGTGAAGAAGCAGTTGGCTTGATGTAGATTAGTGTTAGAAGTGGACTATACAGAACAGAAGAAAACAGAAGGGATGTCAAGCAGAGAACAACAGAAGAAAAGGACAGGACAGGATCAAGATCCTTTACAATAGGCTCATTTCCTAATGAGGAGAAATCTGTGTGAAAACAAGCTAATATTCTTCATATGTGAAAAGTGCTTAGAAAACAATAAGAAGCGGTGGGGGGTGTCAAGACCTGAGTAGGCATTTCTCAAAAGAAGAAATCCAAATGGTCAGTAAAGCTGAAAAAATTTAACTTCAATAACCAAATCAATTTAGAATAAAAATCATTTGCCATTTTGAGACTTAACAAGTTGGCAAGGTGTTTATCCTTTACAACACAAGTGATAACACATGTTGCTGGTGGAGATTTGGGGAAACAGGTTGTATTTTATTTATTTATTTATTTATTTATTTATTTATTTATTTATTTATTATTTATTTTTTTTGAGACGGAGTCTCACTCTGTTGCCCAGGCTGGAGTGCAGTGGCGGGATCTCCACTCACTGCAACCTTCGCCTCCCGGGTTCAAGCAGTTCTCTGCCTCAGCCTCCTGAGTAGCTGGGATTGCAGGCATCCGCCACCACACCCAGCTAATTTTTGTATTTTTAGTAGAGACAGGGTTTCACCATGTTGGCCAGGCTGGTCATGAACTCCTGACCTCGTGATCCATCCGCCTCAGCCTCCCAAAGTGCTGGGATTACAGGCGTCAGCCACTATGCCCAGCAACAGGTTGTATTTTATTAATGAAAATAATAGTTCGTTTTTGCCAGATGATGCATCAGGCGCTTTGGGAAATGTACGTACTTCTCACCCAGGAATTCCCCTACAGAAAACTTATCCTAAAAATTAACGGTGTGCGGGAGGATATATTTAAAGAGGCTCATTGCTGTTTGTAATGGCGAAAATGTAGAAGCAACCCTAAGTGCCCAGTCAAGAGGAAAGCGTTAAGTAAACTGATGTGTTCACACAGTGGCACGGGGGATTTGATGGTGCAGAACCATACTTACTGAAAAACAAACATTTTCACAATTAATTGTTCAGTGAAATGATAGGTACTAAATAGCATGTACACTGTGAGCCCAGTTTTAAAGAGGGTTTGTTAGAATAAAAATGAAATTTTAATGATGGTTGACTTTAGGTTTTCTTTTTGCTTGCCTTTTTTCCCCCTAATTTTTCTGTGACTAGCATCAGGGGAAAAGGGAAGGTGTTTAACAATCGTGTGTAATCTGAACCTCTAAAGAGTTGCACGGCAATCCCAGGCAAGCTTTGCTGCTTAGACAGGGCTGTACCTAATGTTCCAGAAAAGTCCAGGTTTATGTATTGAGTTAGAAATGTTGGTTGGCTCTCATCTGGTTATGACCATGGAGTCTGGTTTTAATTATGTAAATGGCATCTTTCATAGGTAAGGGAAACAAATTCCAGCCATTCCAGGGGTAAGGGAGAAAAAGGGGTAGAGAAGTGGGGTGAGGAGTATTCTATTTTATTTTATTATTTATTTATCTATTTATGTTTCTTTTGAGACAGAGTCTCGCTCTGTCACCCAGGCTGGAGTGCAGTGGTGCCATTTCGACTCACTGCAACCTCCGCCTTCTGGGTTTAAGCGATTCTCCTTCCTCAGCCTTCCGAGTAGCTGGGATTACAGGCATGCGCCACCACACCCAGCTAATTTTTGCATTTTTAGTGGAGACAGGGTTTCACCATGTTGGCCAGGCTGGTCTCAAACTCCTGACCTCAGGCGAACCGTCTGCCTCAGCCTCCCAAAGTGCTGAGATTACAAAGGTGAGCCACCTTGCCCAGGCTATATTTTATTTTTACTAGTTTGTATTTAAAGTAACCTTGAGATTTAGATGGATACCTTGTTTTGTTTCCTAGGCCGAACACCAGAGCACCCTAGAAGGTTTAACTAAAAGAATGCTCATGTTTGACCCAGTTCCTGTCAAGCAAGAGGCCATGGACCCTGTCTCAGTGGTAAGTTTTCCAAAATTGAACACCTCGCCTTATTTTTTCCAAGGGATGATAACATCATTGTGTGTCAAATTATTCCTTAAAATCATGACCGGGTATGGTGGCTCACGCCTGTAATCCCAGGACTTTGGGAGACTGAGGCGGGCGGATCACCTGAGGTTGGGAGTTTGAGACCAGCCTGACCAACATGAAGAAACCCTGTCTCTATTAAAAATACCAAATTAGCCGGGCGTGGTGGCACATGCCTGTAATCCCGGCTACTCGGGAGGCTGAGGCAGGAGAGTTACTTGAACCCGGGAGGCAGAGGCTGCGGTGAGCCGAGATAGCAGAGATCGCGCCATTGCACTCCAGCCTGGGTAACAAGAGCGAAAGTCCGTCTCAAAAAAAAAAAGAAAAAATCACTCATTACTCGACAGGCATTTCATAGGCAAACTTTTCTCAACGCCCCCAGGTATGAGTGAGCTAAATACTGTCCTAGCAGCTGTGGGTCCTTTAGTAAATGGGATCTGCGCTTCCTTAAGACCTGTGCCCGGCATCGCCCTAGGATATGATCAGCGTAGAACTTAGGCCATCGGCGAATCCTCTCATGACAGAAGTAATTTTACAAAAATTCCTCAGCCCTTTCGTGTGTAAAAATATATTAAGAATAGGATGATTTGCTTAAAAACCAATGACAACAGCCATATGGAGCTTTGACTATATGAGAGATGACTGAGGGAAGCCAGCGAGAGAAAGAACTTGGCAGTGAGGATGGAATCTCGTTTATTTGGAAGAGTCTGGCTGGGTGGGAATTACGTGCATTGTCCTTTTCAGCACCTTAGCCCTAAGCCAGCCCCTCATGGGAGCCAGGCCACTGGCTGCTCTTAGGCCACCAGGGACTAGCGAGGAGTCTGGGGTTTCTGCGGGGACACCACCAGTGCCATAGAGGTGAGACATGGTGATGGAGGAAGGTGTCTGACTTCAGAGCAGGGAGTGGTTTCAGCTTGAGGGATCTGGTTGAGTGAATATTGAATAACAAGGCAGCGCTCCCACTCTGTCTTGCTCTTTTCTTCCACGGGCTTGGAAAATATTCACAAGGGGGAAAACTTGGCCCGGGTTGCGTATCTGAAGGTTGGTAATGACACGCTTGCAAAATTAGATCATCCTTATGCATGGGCTCTGGAGGTTCCTGCCAAAAATGTTTATACAAGACATGGGGGTCATGCCGAGGCCCTTGGAGCTGAGTTGCCATGGATATTACTAAGCCAGTAAAGTGTTTACCAGTATCTATAATGCAAGTTGAGGCAGAGGGGCTTTAAGGAAATAACATTTGCATTCCAGCGTGATAACTGAATAACCAAGTGTCTGAATATGGTAGCAACTGAGCAATAAGGATTTTATTAATCAAAAAACTAAATTACTTTTTTTTTTTGAGATGGAGTCTCACTCTGTCACCTAGGCAGGAGTACAGTGGTGTGATCTCAGCTCACTGCAACCTCTGCCTCCTGGGTTCAAGTTATTATTCTGCCTCAGCCCCCATAGTAGCTAGATTACAGGCGCCTACCACCATGCCCGGCTAATTTTTGTATTTTCAGTAGAGACTGGGTTTCGCCATGTTGGCCAGGCTGGTCTTGAACTCCTGACCTCAGATGATCCACCCACCTCAGCCTCCCAAAGTGCTGGGATTACAGGCATGAGCCACCGCTCCTGGCCAAACAACTAAATTACTTTGAATGTTATTCGGTGCTGTCGTCGTATTCATCACATCCCCATCCCCGGCATCACTACATGATCACGTTAGAGGAAAATGAAGGTACAAAATTTCCCCATTAATTATATTCTTGAAATAGGAATAGGTTTTTAGCACTGGAGAATATGATTCATTTTACAAATGGTGCAGAGCCATCAGTGAGGCATTTCACTGTTCAGTGTACTTCCAGTACTTTTAATCAAGCATGAAAATAAGGCTCAAGAGTCTAATATAAAGCTAAAATGAAGATCCACATTGCTAAATTGGTGTGACATATGTAATTAAGTGCAAGGAAATGCACTTAACCGAAAAATAAGTGGAATAAAATGAATTTGAAGTAACTATTAAACTCGCATTGTTGTAATGTATTAATACGTGAAGTTAAAATATGGAGGAGTGATTTTGCAGTTAATGGTCTTTTTCTCCTTCATGTGCTAGATTTCAACTGCAACTGACACTTTTAGAATTTAGTTTCACCAAGTTACTGTCAGTCCTTCAAAATGAAGATTTTTTTTTTTCTTGTTTTGGTTTTAACTTTATTCAGCAGGAAGTATTTTTTTCTTAATTCAGTGCAACCAACTAGTTAACAGAAACATTTGAGGAGTGGGGTGTTATAATGATTTTACTTAAAAAAATTAAAAAGCTTTTGTTTCCACTCTTAAATCTTCAAATTTCATCTTTCCTGCCTTCATATGTGAAGTATATTGAACCTAATTTATTATTCCTTTTTCTTTTTAATTCAGTCTTTGACCTGAAGGTCAAAGTCTTTGGCTATTCAAGTCAACGTTGTAAACATTAAGGCATGATAGGACATTTGTGAAAATATTTTTAATTTCTACAGACGAATAAAAATATTTTATAGTAACTTATTTCTCCCCCTCTTCCCACCCCCAAAAGGATAGCACAGCAGAAACAATCGCTTGTTTGCGCTTTTGCTATAGGTTAGAGAAAGTGAGGACGTGTCATTTCCCTCTTAACCACATATAAGCCCTCATACTGTTCTCCACTAGCCTTGTGCTTTGAGGCTTAGGGTCACCCTGTTAAAATTTGCAAGAATGAAGAACAGAGTAGACTCTGCCTCCCCAAGTCTGTGCCTTCAGTCTCTGCTATTTACTGTCCACCTGGTCTTGGGAAAGTCACCAGCAGCTCCCCAAGCTTCTGTTTTTTTTAAAAAAAAAATTATAAAATATGAAACTGTGTGAAAAAGATGCACATGTACATAAATTGTGTTTTTACCATTTCCCAAAAGATTGATAATTAAAGGATTTAATTCAGGAAGTGAGCAAGGAAACAAATTGTGAAAACCAAAACAAATCAAAAAACAAAGTTTAAAGTATTCTTCTATTCCTGTGGAAAGATTGCTTTTGAAGAAAGGATTAATAATATTCTGTCATCTTTGGTCATCTAACAGACCGAAAGTATAGATAGGAAAGTATGTCAAATCAGTAATTTCCTCTGCTGTGTTCTAACAGAAACGTTTCATGGCTTTTTCAAGCCTGGTAGAAAGAGAGCGTTCTACCTCTGTTTGCATGGGGGTGCATGCCATTTGCTGTTCCCAGAGTGTGTGTTTATACATGCCTCACGCCTTCCTGTGTCTGGAACCCTCTCTTGGATGAAGATTCTTTTGACTTGCCCTGTCACGGACATTCACTTTTTTTTCATGTTGATAAATAGTGAAATAGAGATTTCATCCATGTTTTAGTCATTTCATCCACTGAAACTGTCTTATAATGGAAAACTCGCCAAAACTATTCCTAATAAAATAAGAAACTATTGCAATTATCACCTTAGCATAAAGTGATAGTTAGAACTTTGGGAAATTATCCAAACGTTGTACCTCTTTCCCTGTCACAATTAAAATCATTTTTTTTAAAGTTCAAAATAATTGGCATATTATTCTTCACCTTATCAGTAGTAAAAACTTGCTAAGAGAGTGTGTTAACTTACTACACGTTCATCAAGTATTAACTGAGCACCTATGCCAGGCCCTCATCACCTCACAGTACAGTGAGAAGCAGCAGTCAGTAAGTAAATGCACACTGTGCAGGGCTGTGAACATCTGAGTGCATGTTACAGACGGAAAGAAATTTTTCTTATGGCAGATCAGTGGTTTTGTTCGGGGGGGGGGGGAGTTTGTTTTGGTTTTGTTTTTGTGTTTTTTTGGTTTTGTTTTGGTTTTGAGACAAGGTATTGCTCTGTTGCCCAGGCTGGAATGCAGTAGCAAGATCACTGCAACCTCAAATGCCTGAGTTCAAGCAATCCTCCTGCCTCAGCCTCCCGAGTAGCTGGAACTATAAGCAAGCACCACCATGCCCGGCTACATTTTTGCTTTTTCTGTAGAGAGGGGGTCTCACCATGTTGCCCAGGCTGGTCTCAGACTCCCAGCCTTAAGCGATCCTCCTGCCTCAGCCTCTCCAGGTGCTGGAGTTACAAGTGTGAGCCACCATGCCTGCCCCAGCCCATTGTTTTAAGCCCTTATGATCCCTAGTGGAGTCCAGAAGCCCATGTCTGTGTCTGGTCTTTGGACTGCTCTGTTCTAGTACACAGGGTCTCTTGGACTAAGCAGCATGCACAGAGGGCACTGGCGGTCCATCTGTGGCCAGAGGCACATTTTCTCCTTCATCAACACTTGTCTCTGATTTGGATTTGGGGCCAGTAAAGCCGTGCTTGTATGCATTGCTTTGATAGAACATAGGAACTGTCTGGAACAGAGGGGAAGGCTGTTACCGGGTTGTACCTGCCCAGGGCACACACCCAGCTGTGTCAGTCCCTACACGGCACCAGATTGTTGGAAGCTGATTGCAAAAGCTTGTGCGCTCCACCCAAATAAAGTGAACCAGTTTGAGAGGCCACATGTCTTCACCCTTTTGTGAGGCAGTTGGGCTGGAAACAGTTAATTATCTGCCCAGAGCTGAGTATCTGTGACCAAATGTGTCTCCCCACAGTTCGTCTTGTACCTTACAGTAATCGCACATCCAATAGAGGGAATGAGGGCATTCATTTGAGAACAGACTTATCAGCAAACTGCATAATGTTGATAAAACTTAGCTTTATGTGTGGCTTTTTCTGTCTTAATAGCTTGAGAAACCTGAGAATGTTATTAAATTTGCAAATCTGGAGGTTCTAAATTCCTACTCTCCCAAACCTCACCCCATGCGTAGAAAAATCCAGCAATGACAGCAATAAAACTATGTCCTCATTTTGCTTCCCATTTAGCTGCCAATAACTATTGGCATTAAAATCTAGGTCATAGGGAGGTCTTGGAAGAATAGAGCTGAAAATAAGGGAGAAGCTACATTTTGGTCAATAGAAACAATGCTGCCTCCCATTTCCTGAAGTTTTTTTCCCAGTACCAGAACCATTGCCCTTTGGAGAATTATATAAAGCACATTAGACTTTAGGACTAGGAGAAATCATTCTCCTTTCTATATTTAATTACTCCCTGAAACTCTCCAGTGTACATGATTTATAATGGTTTTTTGTTGTTGTTGTTGTTGTTACTGAACCTTGTGCCTTTTTAAATAATACCCATCTTAATATTTACGTTTAAATATATGTAATACTTAATGTTGCTATGTTTTGGACCTCTTGTGTTGGTACTGTGCATGCCTGGCTTTAAAGAAAGGTAGAGAATCTTTTCTTTTGATCCTTGATCTATAACTCAAAGCTGTTTTTATGCATATTGTGTTTTCTGATTTTATATCCTTCATGTTCTTGTTTTTAAGCAGTTTTAGTAGTGAAAACTGGCTGGGCATGGTGGCTCATGTCTGTAATCCTAGAACTTTGGGAGGTTGAGGTGGGCAGATCACTTGAACCCAGCAGTTCGAGACCAGCCTGGACAACATGACAAAACCCAGTCTCTACAAAAAAATACAAAAATTAGCCAGGCGTGGTGTCACGTGCCTGTGGTTCCACTTGCTCCGGAGGCTGAGGTGGGAGAATCATCTGAGCCCAGGAGGTCGAGGCTGCAGTGAGCTATGATTGTACCATGGCACTCCAGCCTGAGTAACAGTGAGACCCTATCTCAAAAAATAAAAAAAAAGAAAAGAAAAAAGTTCTTTTTCTCTCCTTTAAATAGACCTTTAGTATATTTATTTTCTATCTCTGTCATTTAGAACATTGCTATTCAAAAGGAAGCCTAAGTTCCCTCGCTCCACTCCCCAGTAATTCAAAATTTGCATTTTAACTAGTGCTCCGGGTAGATGGATGTACACAGTGAAGTTAGAGAAGCACTGGTTGGGAGCAGTAGAGCCCATGACAGTGGGCATCTCTTGTATGAGCAGGGACAAGAAGGAGTTTCTAGTATGGCGTGTGTATAAGCTCACTGTGTAGGTTATCCCATAACCTCACAACCTCCTGGAAGGTGGGGATTCAGAACAACCTTAAGAAGTTTGCCATATCCTCATAGCACCTGCACTCCGAATATTTAGTGAGTAATTTTTCTTGCCTTCTTTTATAGAATTGCTTTTTCACATAATAAATTTATTTTAAAAGCAAACTTGGTACCACTACTGCAAAATATATGTATAACAGTTTTTTCTGACACATACAAATAAACAGGTAACAATTTTAGCTTAGTCTGTGCTCATCGTGCACCCCACCTAAAAGCATCTTAGGTACACCGAGAGTGATGTGCACCACGCTGCAGGAATCCCTGTTCTAGGAAGTTACACAGATTATAACGGTCTGGATAAAGAAAGAAAGAACAGAAGATGACAAAGCATGATCTTAACCGTGAGGACCTGACATCCAAACCAGATAAAGATAAACACAGTTACATGATCAAATGTTTCACTGACTGGCTGCTCCGTGACAGGCTGCTCTGCAGGCCTGGAGCAGGGACTGGGCATCTGGAATTTTAAAAACAGCACAGATGATTCCAATGCATAACCAGCCGGGGATTCGCCAGATCTCAGTAGGAATCCCCATCAAAACCACTGCTGCCCCACGGTGATAACTCACATTAGTGGCCCCTAGAGGGGTAAAGGAGGTCCAGAAATTAATAGTGCATTTACGTTGTTTAATTATGAGGCACCATTGGGTTTTCTTGGTTGCATCCCGAGTTAGTATTGCCTCTAACTCATAAACACATAGGATTTTAGAGCTGGAAGAGAAGCACAATATGTTGTTTATCACTGTCACTGTCAGAATTCAAGTACAAAGAATTTTCTGCAGGTAAGCAGGCTTGACATGCAAAATTTCAGTTTCCCTAAAATGCCCAGTAAAGAAAATGGTGTATGTTGAGTTTAATTTTTTTAATTAAAAATTAGGTTGCATTCTACAAAGAAAATTTACAACAAAATGTTAGTTAGGGAATAGAAGTACTTTGGTGAATTCCATGGTCACGGACAGTGCCCATTGTGTGAAATTATGACGACTGGTTTGTATTTAAAGCTGGCAGAAGCAGGTAAAGTTATCCTGATATTTTAAGAGAGAAGGGTGTTTGAAGATAAATGAGGTCAGTTGTGGACCAGATCTTGGGAAGGAAACAGACTATTTTGTCTCTTCTGCACTCTGTTTGTGCCCCAGCCTCATTTGATGGGCAAGTAGCAGGGTATAGAGGAGAGAACACTGGGCCTCAGCTTGTGTGAATGACTTTGAGCTTATGTGAGTCATATCACATTAGGTGTTTCTTACAGTTCTGTGTCATCCACGGACTTGCCATTCAAGTCTACAGCTTCATTCAGATTCTGAATGAGAACATTGAGCAAGTTAGGGCCAAGGACATCATTGCCCCAGTGAGGGTGGCCTTCAGTACAAAGGTGTGTATGGTGACTGACCCCCTCCTGGTTTGCCTGAGACTGTAGAGTTTCATGGGATGTGGAACTTTCAGTGCTGAAACTAACACAGTTCCAGGCTGACTAGGATCGTTGGCCAGTCCTAGGCATGGATTGGTCAGCTGCTGAAGTCCATCAAACGAAAGGTACTGTCTATCTTGCAGCCCCATTCTTGCTTATCATACACAACTATGATGAGAAATCAATGTCCTGCCGAAGCTGAAGACACTACTTATCCTGAGAAATAACTGTCCTGCCGAAGTTAGACACCAAAGCTAGAGAGCAATTCCTGCTCATCAAGAAACCCCACCAGAAAAGCAACCAGGTTGGTTTGGCTTGGCTGGTTCTTGGTGAACCCCAGCTCTGACTCCTAATGATAATGGCCCCCAAGCCTATGCTGTCACCTGTCTTAGAATTTTGCCAGGTATTGGCCTTAACGTTTGACACAGGAATCATCTTAGGATTAAATTTCAGATTTTTCATGTGCAGTAGTGACCACATTGATCTTAGTTTTAATGTTTTTGAGACTGCCTCTCATAGCATTTTTAATGTTGTTGAGACCACCTCTCTGAGCATTTTTTTTAAGGTCAAGTATATATCGAAGTCTAAACTGCTTTGTAAAGCCCATGTAATTGTTAAGTGCCTTGTTAGCATGTTTTTTAAATTCATGTTTCAAGTAAACGGACTTACTTGGCTGTTGACACGTTTTCCTTTTCTTTTCTAATAGTCATACCCATCTAATTACATGGAATCCATGAAGCCCAACAAATATGGGGTCATCTACTCCACACCATTGCCCGAGAAGTTCTTTCAGACCCCAGAAGGCCTGTCACATGGAATACAGATGGAGCCAGTGGACCTCACGGTGAACAAGCGGAGTTCACCCCCTTCGGCTGGGAATTCGCCTTCCTCTCTGAAGTTCCCGTCCTCACACCGGAGAGCCTCGCCTGGGTTGAGCATGCCATCTTCCAGCCCACCGATAAAAAAATACTCACCCCCTTCTCCAGGCGTGCAGCCCTTCGGCGTGCCACTGTCCATGCCACCAGTGATGGCAGCTGCTCTCTCACGGCACGGAATACGGAGCCCGGGGATCCTGCCCGTCATCCAGCCGGTGGTGGTGCAGCCCGTCCCCTTTATGTACACGAGTCACCTCCAGCAGCCTCTCATGGTCTCCTTGTCGGAGGAGATGGAAAATTCCAGTAGTAGCATGCAAGGTAAATTCTGCCACTGCTTCATGCTGCTGCACTTGCTTAGTGTACTGGCGCTTCACCAGATGGGCTGGGTGAGGAAGCACGGGGGCAAGAGCTGTTGAACTCTTCAGAGGAAATACTCATCTGCCTAAGGCATTTCCTTTTCTTTTTTTTTCCCCCCTAAAGTGTTGATACTGGAAAAGGTCCCAAGAATCAGGCTGTCTGTTTGATACCATGAGACGATTACTTTCACTATGTAATAGTCAACTTGGGGACAGAAAGATTCTTGACTTTATGTCACTTTCTTGAATACCTACATGGTTCTAAGTACAAAAGGCATTTAATAAATACTTTTTGATCGTGGTGAAAACTAATAGCGATCAAAAGCCACCTTGTTTACCAGCTGGTCATAGACAGAGGACTATGGGGTAGAAAGGAAATAATCCAGAATTATAAGAACGAATCATTTCAGGGCTGGTGTTTTAGAATCCAGGTCCCTATATTTGCTGTTTACTGGCAAAATAATGGTCAGGAGAGGCGAGAATCTCCCCCAGATTTGTTCCTGCTATAATCTGCCAAAGGCAAATAAATCTGTCGTATCTGTGTTATAGATAGGAGCTATGCAGTAAGCTTTGAAAAGCTGAAATTGGTAAACTGTACGTGGAGTGACTTTTCTATTTTTATTTTTTAGTACCTGTAATTGAATCATATGAGAAGCCTATATCACAGAAAAAAATTAAAATAGAACCTGGGATCGAACCACAGAGGACAGATTATTATCCTGAAGAAATGTCACCCCCCTTAATGAACTCAGTGTCCCCCCCGCAAGCATTATTGCAAGAGTAAGTATATTTAGGCCTACCCAGCATTTGCATAGTAGCGTGCATCTTGGAACCTGGAACGGAAGCACAAGATTTCACACGTGTGATGTAGTGTGGATGACCAGGAACGGCTTGTAGTCTGTGGCCGCCACTGGTCCGGTACCACTGGTCAAGATGGGAGAATCTCTCCAAAAACAATATGCTGTTACACTGACAACGTTATGACAAAATTTACATCGAGTTTTCATTGAATCAGTCATCTATGATTTTACACCTTACCACATGAATTATTTTTGTTTTTTTTTTTTCATTCTTCCAGGCTATGTATACTTAGTTTTTCCATGATGAGAATCCTTGTATAGATTAAACTTGGTGTTCTGTGGATCAAGTAAAGTTTTCATGTGGATACACTTAGTCCTTACAGAGTGTATAGTATCCTGTAGAATTGCCATCCAGTAGGAAGGCTGTGTGGTATTGGTCAGCATCCAAGCACCTGGATGGTGGTTTCTTGTAGGTCTAACATGGTATAGTGTGGTAGTGCCACACATAGGTTCAGCCCTCATTTATGGGATCCCACTGTAGATAACCTTGGCCTCCACTAGTGATTACACTGAAGGCTGGGTTTGTAGTTACTAAGAAGATGGCCTTCAGGTCCAGCAAGGATCCCACCTCTGCTCTCTATCATCTGTGTGATCTTGGACTAGTCACTTAATTTGCTGCCCCCATTTCTGTTTTCATTATTGATTGTAGTTGTAATTGTCTTGTGTTACGGTGCTTCAACATTGGATTCAGCAGCCAGCTTCCGAGTACAAAGGCAACGATTACCTCCACAGTGTCCCTCCCATCATCCTCCTGCATCATTTTCCTCCACTTGAATAAATGTTCTACCCACCTTTCTCCTTGATCTTCTCTACCCCTCCACCCCGCTCCCTCTCACAATTAACTCTACAGCAGAATGTGAATTCTCTGATTTTAGAATAACTATTTTGTGGGTAACTTCAAATATATCCTAGTTGTATCCGCATTCAGCTCGGGTAGGTACCTTCATAGTAGCTCATGGATTAATTGTCCACTGCACCCAGTCATAGTCATTTTTGGTTTGGGTTGTCATATGCTCTCCAATAGATGAAGAAGAGAATAACTCTTAGCCAACTGCATCAGCAGTAGGGAGAGAGTCTCTGATGGAATTATATTTTATTATTCCTCACAATTGCATAGTGCCCTCTTCCCTCAAAAAAAAAACCTTCCCAGATATTTTCAAAGGAATTATTTCATTCCTCCACAACAAGCATGTGGGAGTCAGAGCAAAAGGCAAACGGATTACCTGAGACATTAGATAACTCACCAATAATCACACTGCTAACAGCTGAGGGGCCCCGGGCTTGATCTCCTGCTTCCGAATCAGGGCTTTTCTTGCCATCTTGTCATATCCAACCCGTTGCATCTGCTCATGCACTCAAGTGAAAGGAAAAAAATGAGTAGGCAAAATGGATACATCTTAAAGGTGGAATTAACTTTTTTTATGTTGAGAGATGTTTTTGGCAAGGTAACTAGCAACATGGCATGCACTTACCGTTGTTCCTGCACGGGTGATGAAAAAGATGCTATAAAACTAAACAAAGCCAAGTGCCTCCATAGGGAGGGATCCGTTGACTGGACAAGTGTTATTCCAAAGTCTGGGTTATTGTGAATTGTGGTGTAAAACATTGCAGAAGATTTGAAAGCAATATTCTGTGCTCTGAATGCTGCTCAAAAGAAAATACTTTTCTCTTGTTTTAAGTACTATTCTTTTGATGTTCTCAAGCTCAGTGGCTTTTAATGATTAATGAGTAATATGCTTTTTTTAAAGCTGACCTAAGAATGCATTCTGCTTCTCAAAAAAATGCAACAGATGAGCCACAGCTGGGACATGTACTCTTTAAGTAATGTTCTCACAGGTGTGATTAAGTAACGTCTTGGAGTATGCCCAGTAGCAGCCCACGTAGGAAACCAGCTAGCCAGGAAAGAATAACTTGAAACTAGGCACCCAGTACCACTGCAGTGAGGCAGCCCCAATAATATTTGCCTTAGGAAACCCTTCCTTTCCAGAGGCAGACTTAAAAGTACAGGTTTGAAATCCATTTGCTTGATTGTGGTGTTACAGCTTTAGGATTATTTATAAAGGCACTCAAAGGTACATCAAATTCTTTTTGTTCTAGATTTACAAAAAGATTTCTTTGTTCTAAATACATAAAACTATATTTAGAACAAGAAGCATAAGGATCAGATTTCCCTATTGAGTTGTGTATGTGAATTATAGCAAACTTAAGAAGAGCTGACTCAGCTCAAAACAGTGGACAGATATCTTATATGTATTAGCTCTCTAACTTCTTGGTGATAATAATGTCAAACCACCTCTTTGAAAATGGGAGTGGAGACCAAAAAGTGTGAGATCCCAAGACTCTTAATCTAGCTTTGGTCTGAACCAACATCAGTCTCTTCAGAGATGCGGCAGCTAACCATGCTCAGAAGGTTTAAGGGACACAGCTCAAGCAGAGATATCCTGGTTTGGGGACATCCTCAAAAAACTCATGAAATTAAACAACTGTAGGGTACAAAGTTACAAATAGAGTATTTTGAACCTCACAATATTCATGGCTACCGTTTAGTAGCTTTATCTTGGGAACAGACATTGTTCTGAGATATAACCTTCTGAGATAACATTATCATCATCCCCAGTTTACAGAGAGGAAACCGAGACACAGAGAGGGCGAGATCTTGGCCCAGGATCACAGAGACTGTCAGTGACAAAGCTGGGATTTGTAACTGCAGCCCACAGCCTTTTGGTGCACCTTTATATGTAAAATAAACAACTGGAAAGGGCAATCAGAATTACTGCACAGAAACCATTTGATTCCCAACCCATAAAATCCAATAATTGGGAGAGATTTCTAAAGTTGTCTGAGAAAGAGAGTCTCCCAGTATCCCAAAGATGCGTGAAAGGTTTATGGATAATAATTAAATTTCTACCCCAGCACTTTATTTCCTGAATTTCTTTTAATGGAGATGAAACGTTTTCATTAGATGACATTAAAGCTGAAAGTTAAAAATAAACTGAACTTTTTCTTTCTATTGAAGGATTTTAAATGAATAATTCAGCTTATAAAAACTCTGTGAACCTCTCACTTTGCTGTGTTCTCTGCTATTTGTTTGCACATATATATATATTTATATATATAATTGAAGTCCTTGTTCTTTTCCCCCTCCTCACTATTTTATGTTCACTTTTCCATGTATCTAAACTTGGCCTATCCATCTCTACTCTCTTTCCAGGTACTAGAGTAGGAAGGTGAGAGTCAACACTGACAGTTTCCTTTGCTCATAATAAAGGATGAGAAGTAAATAAATAAATAATTAAAAAAAAAAAAAAAAGGCATGAGAAGTAAGGTCACTTAAGAAACACACCTTTTATTCATTTTCTAGTCACTTCTTAGCATGCCTGAAAAAGTTATTGACAAGGGATGTGTATTCAAATATTTACCAAGACAAGTTGTATATCAAGAGACTCCCTTTTGATTTTTATGGATAAATTTTTTTTATTCTCTTTTTAAGCTCACGACTTAGAGTGTTTACTCATCAAATTCTTTTTTTCCTGTTCACACATCTTTTTTCTCCTCAAACACACTTGTGCAAAATATTCCTGTATTATATGGAACATTTTAGGAGTTATAGATTTAAATATGAAAGAGAAAAGTCTTTTTTTTTTTTTTTTTTGAGACGGAGTCTCGCTCTGTCGCCCAGGCTGGAGTGCAGTGGCGCAATCTCGGCTCACTGCAAGCTCCGCCTCCCGGGTTCACGCCATTCTCCTACCTCAGCCTCCCGAGTAGCTGGGACTACAGGCGCCCGCCACTGCGCCCGGCTAATTTTTTTCTATTTTTTAGTAGAGACGGGGTTTCACCATGGTCTCGATTTCCTGACCTTGTGATCCGCCCGCCTCGGCCTCCCAAAGTGCTGGGATTACAGGCGTGAACCACCGCGCCCGGCCTGAGAAAAGTCTTTCATTACAGTTAGAGGCCAACAACATACACTTGTGATATCAAGTAATTAGTCATTAGGAAAGTGAATGAGCAGATTAGAACATTATAATTACTTACATTAATCAGCAGGGGAAGCCGAGGAACGTAACAGACTTTTCCCAGCTCTTCCTCCATCTCCCTTTTCTCTCCACCACCTTCTTGCTGAAAAAAAGAAAGCTTAGATTATAAGATTTTTAACAGGATTTGGTTTCGAGTCCACCCAGGGAAGGTGCAAACTCAGGAATGAGAGAAATCAGGAAGGTAGGGAGAATGTCAGGCGTCCCATGGGGGAGCCGGCACCACGTGAGCCAGCATCATGGGTGACCACAACACTACATTGAAATTCTCCCTCATACAAGAATCACAGTGACGGTGGAGGTTTGAGTTTGTGAAGACAGCAATGCCAACTTTTTTGTTGTTTTTTGGAAGAGCCGGCATTTGAAAATTGCATGTGAATTGGCAGTCTCAAAGGGACTCCAATTAAATGCCAATTACATAAAGGTTAGAAACATAGATATACCCTACAATGTGGTTTCCTGAGACTTAGGAGTTTGATCTTTTCCATTTTTCCCTAGCCAACAATAATGAAAATCAGAGCAGCCTGTGAAAAAATACAGTGTTAAGCATTGCCTAGAACCGCAAGATTCTATAAATAGGCAAAAGTTGACTGAGGGAAAGAGCCTCCCCAGCACTCGGCGCCTGCCTCTAGCATAGCACTTAACCCTTCTTACTGTCATTACTTATCTCCATGTCTGTCTCCCCCTAGAGTGTGAGCTCCTCGAGGGCAGGAACCCTGTTTTTATTCATCTTTGTGTCCCGGTGCCAAGCACAGTGCCTGGCTCATGGTAGGTGCTCACTCAATGTTTGTTGAATGAATATAGCAGTGCCTCTTGGGTTGATCAGCTAATTTCTTTCTGTTTATTTTGTCGGGATTTTTTGTTTGTTTGTTTTTGCCCAGTGTTGTTAATGCTTTTAGTAGACTGATGAAAAAGGAAGAACGTGCTCTCAACACTTTGCCTGTAACCTTGGCTTTCACAGGAATCACCCTTCGGTCATCGTGCAGCCTGGGAAGAGACCTTTACCTGTGGAATCCCCGGATACTCAAAGGAAGCGGAGGATACACAGATGTGATTATGATGGATGCAACAAAGTGTACACTAAAAGCTCCCACTTGAAAGCACACAGAAGAACACACACAGGTATTAGAAACACCAGACCCACTTCGTCTTTCTTCTTAAGAAGTATTAGAATGGAATGCAAAGGTTGTTACGATGAAAGGTTTTCAGGCATCTTGAAAGTTACCATAGTCATCTCCAGATGTGTCGTCTCCAGATTAGTTGTGCAGAATGAAGATGTTGCTAATGATTCGCCTTGGTAATAAGTTAGAGTAGATTCAAAGTAATCCCCAAAACAAGGCCGCTCACAATCACTTGCAGTTCTGTGCTCTCTAGCAAAGGAGGGAGAAAGGGTTGGAACCTTTGCCACTGGAACGGGGAAAGTGCTTTCACAGTCAAGGATGTGGCCTCCCTACGAGCTATTTCACATACATGCATTGTAAATTCATGAGAGCCAAGAACAGTCTTTGTGCAGCACAAATAAATGCAACAGTTTAACACAAACAATTCAAATAGAAGACTGTCCTTGAAGGAAAGAAAGATGAAGAAATGTGGTTAATATTTGTCTTCTAAACTTGAGGGAGCTCTTATGCCGTTGCCTACCATATTTGTTTTAGGATTTCTTCCATCTTGCCCAATACTGAATATAGAACATGAGCAGCTGAATCATACAAAAGTCATTACATAGCCAAGAAAAATGTGAAATTGGTCTCAGTGCCAAATGTTTTGGTAGTAAAACATCTTAAGGAAATAATACAAAAATGTTGTAACAGCCAGGTGCAGTGGCGTGCATCTGTGTCCCAGCTCCTTGGGAGGTTGAGGCGGGAGGATTGTTTGAGCCCAGGAGTTCAAGTCCAGTCTGGGCAACATAGGGAGGCCTTGTCTCTAAAAAAACATTAAAAATGAAATGTTTTAACAGCCTGATTGACTATTAGTAGTGATGATGTATATACAATAAGGCTCATCTCACCTCAAACTCTTTGATGTGAAATTCTAGTTTGACAGCAGTTTGCATCTGTGTACATTTTCGTTAGCAGTGTAGGTTGCTTTTCTGAGTCTTGCAAATCATTTTTACTCAGAAAATTTACAAAGAGGAATCTGAGGTTTGGAAGAGAAAAGGGAAGGAAAGTGGCAAAATGGAAGTGAAGTTTTTAAGTGAATCCTGGGAGGAGGCAGAGGAAGCTAACACCCACAGAGAGAGCCGAGGGTGATGGCCTTGTGTCTACAGCAACGCCCAAACAGCAGTGCGAATCGATGATTACTGAGGGCATTGTTGGGGCATTAATGGGACGCAAGAGGTGGATATCACCAACTTCCAGCCTAAAATTAGAAAGATATTGAATATTTGGGTGTCAGTTTAGATATAGGAAAAAATGCCTCTTTGTGTGTGTATTCTGTACCAGGAAGCAGATAGTAGAAATCCTAAATATCTCATTCAAATGCCAAGGAATGGTAATCCCTCAAGGCTTCTAGAGAACAAGGGGTGTTAAATGGGAGTAAATTTGTCATACTCATGACCCTTATGACTAATTTAAAATGTAAGATTTCCGTAACAGCCTTTTTTTTGGTGAGGGTCTCCCATCATCCTGGTTCTCCCTGTCATTTTCTCACAAGGAGCTTCTGTTCCTCATGTGTAAATTATCCTTATCCTACAGGAGGGGGTTGTAAAAACCTGGCTCAGGACAGATGGGGAAGAATGTGTGTATTTTAGTGCCCCTGAATTAGAGCATTATACTTAGGCATAATTGTTATTGCCTAAACAAGAAAGTAAGATGTTAATCCCTAGCAGACATTTCAGTTGTTAGAGACTTCATATTTTTAGAAAACTATTGAAAAGTATAAGAAAACCCCGCAAAATTTCGACTTGGAGTTCTCATTAAATGAATAACACTGCATGTAATTAAGCTCCCAAGCAGGTTTAAGATTTGGGAGATATGCAAATACAGATCACCATGTGTTCATCACTATTTGGTAGTCCCTCAGAATGGATTTCAGTGACTCTGTGTTTTAAGAACTCTTAAAATTCTCCCATTTTTTTTTTTTTTTGGCAGAGAGCCAATGAAACATTAAGCTATTAGTTCATTTTCTTCTTGCTTGTCCTGCAGTAGTTTATAATGCACTGTGTTATTGAAGAACAAATGTATGAACATATCTTGAAAATATTATTTGTCAAGCATTAGCTCAAAGATCTTTACTGCCTTTACAGGCAAAAATAGCTCTTTTCTTTTTCCTTTTGCAGGAGAAAAACCCTACAAATGTACATGGGAAGGATGCACATGGAAGTTTGCTCGGTCTGATGAACTAACAAGACATTTCCGAAAACATACTGGAATCAAACCTTTCCAGTGCCCGGACTGCGACCGCAGCTTCTCCCGTTCTGACCATCTTGCCCTCCATAGGAAACGCCACATGCTAGTCTGATCACCTCTGTGTCCTGCCTCAGCGTGACTCCCCACTCACCTGGCTCTCTCTCTGTCCTGCCTCCCATTATCTAACACATTTTTTACATGTACATTTTAATTTGATTCAGCTGGTCTGAATCTCGGAATTTATATCATCCAAAACTTCCATATGGTCAGTAGTAGATGTTCTCTAATCCTCCCTCTCCTTACCACGGGTCAGACCTAAAGAATGTGAACACTTTTTTTTTTTTTTTTTTTTTTTTTTTTTCTGGGGATGCTAAGCAAACCCTTCTTATAGATACGTTTAATGTAATAAGAACAAGGGAACATGTAAACTAACATAACCAATTGTCAGTTCTCCATGTATTCCTCAAAAGAATGTCAGAGTAAATGTATTAGAAATACAGTATCCAGACTGCTAGTCCTTGCCAGAGACATTCTTACCTCTGCCCTGTGATAATATTTTATGCTTGACAGTGAAAACAAGGGTGGCCCCTTGCACCAGTTAGCTAGAAGTACAGCAAGATTTCAAGCTAGTGCAGTCACCTCTTCCGTCATCCTTCACAACTCTTGTCAACCTGGATCTTAGACTTCATCTGAATCAAGTTCTTTGCCCTCCTTTGTGCCTGCAGCTCATATGGAGGTCTTTGCCACCAATGGGAGATGAGCCCAAACTTTGGATCTAGGTGGGTAATGTGTAGTGGTTCAAGGGAAGAGTGCTGTGCTTTCATAGCATGGAGTCGGAGGAGAGGGCTGTTGAGCAGTGGGGAGCAGAAGAGGCAATTCCTCCTGGGCTAGGGGTTGTCAGTGAGGTTTGAACATTTTGTTAGCTGTGTGCAGCATTCCCAGAGCTTCAGTCTCTGTGCATTCTCAGCTTTGCAGAACCATGCTGCAAAGCCATATACCAATGGGGTTATCCATGCAACTATCTCCATTCCTACAATGTCCTTAATATGAGATCATCAAACATTGATAGTAGGGACTCTGTGGAATATTTGCCCAGTAATGGTAAGAAATCTTTTGGGTAAGAGTATGGATGGTTCTTCTTTTACCCAATCTGCTTATAGCTTTTTTTGTAAACAGGGAAATGTTGAGTGGTACTTGTATTCCCTTATCAAATTAATCACATAGCTTTTATACAGAAACTCTTCTGTGTGAGCTGTAAGGTGCCAAGTTTGCTGTCACTTGTATTCATGACACATCCCATAAAGCATCTGCTAATGCTTTAAGAGATTGATTCAATTAAGACCTGAGTGACACTATTTGTAAATATAACTAGTTGTGAAGCACACATACCTTTATTTTGGGAATTTATGAAAAAATATAGAAAACCACAGATCAGGGATTCATATATGTAGCTCAAAAATTCCCAAAAGTTTACTGTTAGAGCTGGCAGTTTCCTATCACTATTTCAGTGTCAGAACAAACTGAAAATAATGGCTCGTGTTTATGTTGAAGATAAATAGCACCATTATTGGGGGAAGTTATTCAAAAGCAGGCTTTTGAGCACCATAGTCTAAATGCCAATAAAAATAATTCATACATAGAAATGTCATTGGTCCTAAATTTGAAGAAAGTGAGCAACAATAGTTAAATGTGGGTGCATATAACCAAATTCCCCTTCATCAAGAATGGAGGAGAAGAGAGAAGAATGAAATCCTGAAGATTCATCCCAGCCACAACTCAGGATCCAACACAACTTTAACTGGGAGGAATACATTGTTTGGTCATTTTTAAAACATCTGTGAATGAGTGATTCCGGAGGCCTGTGAATTGTGTGGGGAGCTTACTTTGATGGCACTATGTTAATAAAAGTTGTAGGGACTGTGCACCTAAGGCTAAGAGGTCCCACTCATCCGCCCTGTGAACCAGCTGTAAAGAAATGTAGTTGAGAAATGCAAAGAAATGTGTTATCTTGGCACTTGGGTTTGATTTTCCTTTTTTTAAAGCACTGCAAAATTTCTTTAGGATATTAAAACATCCTAATTGGGCTTTTTTTTTTGTTTTTCAGCTAAAGGTAAAGAGAATTTTTTTTTTAGCTAAAGTTTTTCTTTTTTGCAACTATGACATAAATTGAGTGATAAAATGGCTCTTTGAAAAGTAGATATTGTCTGTATTGTAAAAGCTTAGTCATATTCATGGCAAAGTGTTCATTTCTTGAGATGGTTCTTTCACAACACGCAAGAATCAAGATGGAGCGCAAGGAAAACCTTGTTTTTGTTTTTGTTTTTGTTTTGACCGAGGTAACCAGTTTATGTGTGTTCCAATCCATAGAGAAGTGGGGAAAGGGTGAGAAAGGATCAGATTGATCTGGGATCAGCTTGGAGCCTGAGTTCAGCCTCGTGGGCATCTCATGGAATTGATGCATTTGCTGTGGCATATTTAAATTTTGTTCAAAAGATTTTAAGCAAGACCTTGCAAAGACTCTTACGTTACTGTTCAGCTTGCTTAGATTGTGTTAACAGTTCATTTAACAAAGATCCATTTTAACTCTGGAACAAAAGCAACCCAGAGCATCCATTCTCTATTCCCATGCTGGTCGATATGCTTTCATTACCAATTGGCCCTTACCAAACTTTTCTTATATATATATTTGTATTTTACTATGATAGTTGAGAAATTTAGCCTCTTAGTCATTTTTAGCTGTTATTGTGGAAGACCTCAAATACAAGATTAGATGCCCTTGAACATGTTTTAATGATGTGTGTCATGTTACTACCAATGGCGATTTCAATCGCAATATTTTAAATTGATGAGAATGATTTGTAAACATGAAGTTGCTATTATGTAAATTCTGTTTGTTATAGAGTTTCTTCAGTTGTTACCCAAGTGTCATCCTAGAGAAGTCAGAAGAATAAGAATCCATTGTATTTTAGAGTTATGTGAATCTACATCATAAATGGGCATTAACATTCTAAATTGCTTGGTTTGGAGACTGTGTTAGCAGCATAGCTATATTCAACTAGGGAGATGCTAAATACACAGAAGTTTCAAGAGCCTTGGAACAGAATTACAGGGGAACTATATATGTATATGTATATTTTATTAAACACCCATCTGCACTATCAGTATTGCACTAATGTGGAATTTGAAAGACTATTTTGCTGATACTGTATATCTGCGCATCATTCCTGATTAGATTGTTTTAAAGACAATCTGAAAGAGCTAAGATTTTAAAATAATTTGGTTTGAAAATATACAGTTGTCTTGAAGGAATTGCTGTCATACATGAAGTTGCTCCAAGCTGTCTTTATTCTCTTCTTGGTCAAGGTTAACAATTGCTAAATGATCGCAAATTCACCTAAACAATACATTTACAAAGCCATCTTTACATGCATTAAACGAGGGCTACAACAATATTGTTTTACAAATACTAGCACTTTTTTTCTGTTATGTACTTAGTGTTAGAGGGTCAAAATAATCTTTCTGCTTAGCATCTCTTAAACCATACCTGCAAATATAGCAGGATTATTACATTTACAGTACTTTAATACTTGTATAAACTATGCAGAAATTTTTAATAAAGTGTAATATATTTTATAAGCTAATAAGACTGAATGGGTAAAGGTTTTTAGCATGCATTAGTATACTTGCAGATACTGAAACATTTTGGTAATCTTTCTTACTAAAGATGTGAATGTTTAATGTACCTTCTCTGTTTCTACTCTGTAGTCCAATGGGAATTCAGTAATGACATTTTGTCATGTCGAACTGTGAACATAAATTTGTACTGTACAGTCCTCATATACTATATACAGTATGCAATATATATTATATACTTGTTAATAAAACCATCAGAATATTAAATGTGATCATGTGATTACTTCATATGCAGTGATCACTAGAACAAAAGTTACAGAGCAATTTAAGAACCCTCGCTTAGAACTTTACTTACTCTGATGGGCAGTTATTGTTGATGGAGGGACAGAAAAATAGATCTAACTGGAAGATGAACTAACGGAATTAACTCAGCCCTCAAGCTGTGTCCCTGGTTTTCTGAAAATAGCCAACAGGAAGTCTTCTAGGCTGAAATCATAAAACTGCAGACAATCCAGCAAAAATCTACAAACTCACCTAGTTGATTCTTGAGATACTTTGTGTATTTGTTGTTTATGACCCCCTGTCTGCTTCCAAAAAGAACTTGCAGTGTATTGTATTAAAAGACATACGTGTATAATACTTAAAACTTTCAGAGGAAAATATCAAGACTCTCATGTTGGGGAGTGGGGAATGAGGAACAGAACAATAATACATTAAATAATTCTGGATAAAAGTATTATTTTTCAAGCCTTTAGTAACCATGTCCATGGACACTGCATTCTCCAGCATCACATGAAGAAGAAGTCGTTTCCAATAGGGATTTCAAGTTGAGTTTTTGGTTTTGGTTTTGGTTTTGGTTTTGGGTTTTTTTTGAGACAGTCTTGCTGTGTTCCCCAGGCTAGAGCACAATGTTGCAATCTCACTGCAACCTCCACCACTTGGGTTCAAGCAATTCTGCCTCAGCCTCTCAAGTAGCCGGGACTACAGGCGCACGCCACTGTGCCCAGCTAATTTTTGTAATTTTAATAGAGATAGGGTTTCACTATGTTGGCCAGGCTGGTCTCAAACTCCTGATCTCAAGTGATCCACCCACCTTGGCCTCAGAAAGTGCTGTTATTACAGCATAAGCCACTGCACCCAACCAAGGATTTAGAGTTCTTTTGTTTAAGGGAAATGTAATTACCTCTCCTCTTCCCTCTGCATCCCTGCAATGTAATTGAAACTGAGGCTAGCTTGTTAGACTTCAGCAGTTGTCCTCCAGCCTGGATTTCATTTTAGCAAAACACAAGGTAATGTCTGGCCAGCACTTCCCACATGACTTAGTTTCACAGGTTGGAGATGGAAGAGGTTTGGGAGAAAGTGGCTAAGTTCAGCCTTTGGGGCACTCTCCAGCATTCTCTGGGGGGAGCTTCTCTGCTTTTATACCAAGGTAGTTAACTGCAAAATCAAAAGCAAGTGTATGTGACTATAAATCCTAATGGAATACTGGCTTGAATTAGTTCAGTTGACTGGCTGTAATCCTTCCACTACATTTCTTTTTCTTTGCCTTTTTTTTTTTTTTTTTTTTTTTTTTTTTTTTTTTTTGAGAGGGAGTCTTGCTCTGTTGCCCAGACCAAGGCGCAGTGACACATTCTTGGCTCACCGTAACCTCCGCCTCCCAGTTTCAAGCGAGCCTCCTGCCTCAGATCCTCTAGTTGCTGGAATTACAGGCACGCACCACCATGACCAGCTAATTTTGTGTTTTTAGTAGAGACAGGGTTTAGTAAAGACAGGGTTTCGCCATGTTGGCCAGGTGATCCACCCGCCTCAGCCTCCCAACGTGCTGTAATTATAGGTGTGAGCCACCGCGCCCAGCCAATCCTTTCATTATATTTCTTATGCATGACTTGACACTTGCTGAGTTCAAAATAAGATCCATCCATGGCCGGGCGCGGTGACTCGCGCCTGTAATCCCAGCACTTTGGGAGACCGAGACGGGCGGATCACGAGGTCACGAGATCGAGACCATCCTGGCTAACACGGTGAAAACCCGTCTCTACTGAAAATACAAAAAATTAGCATGGTGGCGGGCGCCTGTAGTCCCAGCTACTCGGAGGCTGAGGCAGGAGAACGGCGTGAACCCGGGAGGCAGAGCAGTGAGCTGAGATCGTGCCACTGCACTCCAGCCTGGGCGACAGAGCGAGACTCCGTCTCAAAAATAAAATAAAATAAAATAAGATCCATCCTTCTAGGAAGAATTGTTACAAGCTGTATTCTGCCCGGGCAAATGATCAGGATGATAACAAATGTGGATTCTATAAGAAACTAAATTATTTGGGGGAATGGTTGAACAAAGTTAAGATGTTCCAAACAAAAAAAGACAATACATAACCACTGCCCATTACAGTCAGCCCTCTGTACCCAATGGGTTCTGCATTTGCAGATTCAGCCCAGGGCAAATAGAAAATACTCAGGAAACAAAAAAAACAACACTACAATAACAATGCAAATAATAAGAACACAGTATAATAGCTATTTACATTGCATTTACATTGTATTAGGTATAAGTAATCCAGAGAGAATTTAACATATACAGGAAGATGTGCATCGGTTGTGCAAATACTATGCCATTTTATGTAAGGGACTTTAGCATTTGAGGATTTTGGTATCCCTGGGGGTCCATGCATACCGAGGGATGACTATTTAAATGCTATCAGGTTAAGAAAGCAGGATTAGGAGGCTTGCTGGGGGCCAAGTTATCAATTCTAATCTGAAAGAGAAGAAATGGCTGTGTTCAGGGAAGGATGGTGCTAAAAGATAAACTTGGCACATTAAAATCTTAAAAGAGTTTATTTGAGCAGACAGCAATTCATGAATCTGGCAGCACCAGTTGCAAACAGTTGCCTGATTCAGAGACTGAATAAGCTGTTCTCAGAAGCAAAACAAATTATTTGATGATTGAAGTTGAAAGTTGTAGTTAGAGGTTAGTTGGCAATTTCTGATTGGTTAAGATTGTTTCCCTAGGCTGTGATCATTCACTCTGATTTGGGCTTTGGTTTGCTTACACAGG
The DNA here is from genome assembly GCF_047675955.1 of Chlorocebus sabaeus. NCBI lineage: Eukaryota > Metazoa > Chordata > Mammalia > Primates > Cercopithecidae > Chlorocebus > Chlorocebus sabaeus. The sequence goes on along the minus strand of NC_132930.1, from coordinate 12,072,871 downwards.
AACCCAAGGCATGGGAGGTATCTCAGCCTAATGATCTCCCAATTCAATTATCAAAACAATAGATTGAGATGGTAGTAAATACATATACACATAGATGTAAAAGTTAAACTACTAGAGACCTGACTTGCCAGTGCGTGCACATAAAACTCAACAATGAATTGTTCTTCAAGTGTACACTCATTTTAAGAATGTAAACGGAACCTGTTACCATTTCCTATTGTCTGAGCAGATCATAGTAACAATAGTTAGTAATAGTGCAGTATTTAGAGAGAGTGACTCCGAAATTAGAATAACACGTGCTATAAATTAGAATTATTTTTAAACTTATGGGGAAGTGGGAGGTTGAGTCTCACCAAGTCCAGATATGCTTATTGGTTTGAGAGCTTCTGCTCATTATATCCCTGGTTTTGCATTCCCTACAGGCACCCTGAGTGGTGGGGTTAATAGAAAACGGAAGTTGGATCTTCAGCTCCTGGATCATGGCTATTTCACACTGCATACACTTAATGCATTCGATATTTCTTCCTTTTCTCATGATTCAGGAACTCCATCAGTCTATAGACTTGGTGTCTAAAGAACTCAGAGAGGTGGCTCTTGGGGACTTTCAAGCCTTGCTGATCTGCTCCAGAAGAGATATCACCTCCTGCTGCAAAGTACAAGAGCTTGCCTGTCAGTTACACACCTCCAAAGCTATGTTCATGCGATCCCTCAACTAAAATAATATCCCGCCCACACATTCACCACCAGAATGAGATCCTCATGGCTGAGCTGAGACTTGCTCGTCTTTGTGAAGACATTGTTAGATGGTAGTTTGTTTCTGAACCAAGCTAGAGTCCACTAGTCCAGTGCAATAAGGCCAAACATCCACACCAAGGTTTTGCAGCAGGAAAAAGGAGGGCATTTACTTGCAGGGCACCAAGCAAGGAGAATTGGGCAGCTCGTGCTTACAACCCAACCTCCCCCATGATTTTTAATTAAGCAAGGGTTTTTAAAAGCAAAGGTAAATTTCAGGAAAGCAAAAGTTATAAGCAAAATCATAAATGTATCCATGGAGTTTACACATTGGTTTGGCCTAAAAAGATGGGATATCTTGAAGGGGGGCTGTACAGGTCATAGGGAGATTCAAAGATTTTCTGATTTGCAATTGATTAAGGAAGGGAAGATTTATTTGAAGACTTGGAGTCAGCAGAAATGAATATTAGGTCTGGTCCATGGGCGTTACTTCCTCCAGGATCCTCAGGAAGAACTTTAGAACAAAGAGCTGTGGTCAGAGCTCAGTCCTTAGTTCCCCCTTATCTGAGATCTACATGCCAGCAGATGGCATTTTCCATTTGGTGGAGTTCTGGGTTTCTGAAAAGTCATTGAGGGACATAAGTTAAAATGTTATCTTTAGTTTCTACAGGGAACCAAACATCTTGTAACTCTAACTTCCTTGGCTATTGTTTAATGCTACTATTACCTTCTTGCTTATCAACTTGCTCATGTACTTCTCATGGCTAGCTAGGTGCCTGGAATTCCCCTTAAAGGAACTCAAGAATTTCTTTTATTTCCATTCTTGAGGGCCCAACAGGTCCCCGAGGGAAGCCGGTACTCCATCTCAGTTTATGGAATAGGAGAGCCTGAGTTCTGCTCCTACCTCTCGCCCTAACCTCTCTCTCACCCCTTCACAGTCAGCCAATCACTTCTGAGGCCACTTCTGGGTCTTTTCTCTCCTGTCCATTGCTATTGAGCTCCTGTGTTTCTCACTGGGGCTAGCACAAAAGTGTCTTCACGCTCTCACTTCAATCATTCTCCTCCACCAGCCACCAAAGCCATCTTTCCCAAACTAAGAGCTGACCATGTTATGCCCGTCTGCTTAGAATCCTTCCATGGTCCTCACTGTACTGAAGCTGGTTCTTCTTAATTCAGCCCTACCCCATTTAAAGCCTCATCGTTTATCGTTAAACTTTTGTTTTCATTTTCCTGGTTTTTTTCTAAGAACCTTCTAACACTTCCCATACTCTGAGTTTGATGAGTGCACAAGGCATTCTGGCAGATACCAAACTCTTACTCATTTGTCAAAATCCCACTCAAAAGTTACCTATTCTTTGAGCTTTCTTTGAATGAACTCCACTCACCCTCTCTGCGGAGATAATCTCTCCTTACTTCTTCTTCTCTCTTTTTTTTTTTTTTTTTTTTTTTTTTTTTTTTTTTTTTTTTTTTGAGATGGAGTCTCGCTCTGTCACCCAGGCTGGAGTGCAGTGCCGTGATCTCGGCTCACTGCAACCTCCACCTCCCAGGTTCAAGCAATTCTCCTGCCTCAGCCTCCTGAGTAACTGGGATTACAGGCGCACACCACCATGCCCGGCTATTTTTTTTTTTTTTTTTTTTTTGTATTTATAGTAGAAACGGGGTTTCACCATGTTGGCCAGGCTGCTCTCAAACTCCTGACCTCATGATCCGCCCGCCTCATCCTCCCAAAGTGCTGGGATTACAGGCGTGAGCCACCACACCCAGCTAATTTTTGTATTTTTTGTAGAGATGGAGTTTCGCCATGTTGCCCAGGCTGGTCTCAAACTCCTAGGCTCAAGCAATCCATCTGCCTCGGCCTCCCAAAGTGCTGGGATTACAGGTGTGAGCCACCACACCCGGCCCTCTCTCCCTACTTCTTTCTGCAGCCATATAATCCTTGAGTTTCCCTCAATCTTCAGCACTTATCACCCTGCAGGTCAGTCCATCCAGCTGTCTCCTTCCCTCCCTAGATCTCAGATCACCCTAACATGATTCTCTTCCGGGTGTCCAGTGTCCAATCCCCAGCACCAGGCACGAAGCATGCCTGGGTGTGTGTTGGAAAGTGTGCTAGGGAAGGTGTGTTGAATGAGCAAATGGGCACTAATAGCTAACATTAAGTGAACACTTACTAGATACCTTGCACTATTCTAAGCAATTTGCAGGCATTAATTAGTTTAATTCTCAACACTGTAAAGCATGTCTTTCTACAGATGGAAATTGGGGCACAGACAGATTAAGTAATTTACCCAAGGTCACAAAGATAGGAAGCAGAAGAACCAGCTTCAAATTCAGGCCACCTATGCCCAGAGCCTGCTGTCTTAACCATTATATGGGCCTCTGGCTTGGGTGGCCCTCAGGCCATTTCATGCTTCCTCTCAAAATTCAAACCAGGTGTGCCATGGGTGGAATTTTTTTTCATACTTTTACCATACTGAGTCATCTGCTGGGTTACCCTCTCCCTCCCTCCCAGGCCCCATTCATCCACCCCTTCACTAGAAAAATACTGCTAATTCTTCAGTACTTGCAAAGCCAGAAATCCCCAATGGGTAAAGGAAGGGGGAAATTTGCTGGTTTCTATAAATAAGAGGTTTGAGATATAGAAATACATTTATTTGTATATATGTATACATACATGTATGTATGGGATTACACCTGTAATCCCAGCACTTTGGGAGGCTAAGGCAGGTGGATTGCTTGAGTCTAGGAGTTCAAGACCAGCCTGAACAACATGGTGGAACTCTGTCTCTACAAAATATACAACAATTAGCTGGGCATCTCATACATATATATGTATATATGTGTGTGTGTATATATACACATATATATACTTATATGTATATGAATATACATCTACATATGTATATGTGCATATGTATATGTGTGTGTATATACATATATATATATATATATTTTTTTTTTTTTTTTTTGAGACACCATCTCACTCTGTTGTCCAGGCTGGAGGGCAGTGGTGTCATCTCAGCTCACTGCAACCTCTGCCTCCTGGGCTCAAACGATCTTCCCACCTTAGCCTCCTGAGTAGCTAGGACTACAGCCATGTGCCACCATGCCTACCTAATTTTTGTATATTTTGTAGAGATGGGGTTTCATCATGTTGCTCAGGCTGGCCTTGAACTTCTGGACTCAAGCAATCCACCTGCCTTGGCGTCCCAAAGTGCTGGGATTACAGGTGTGAGCCATTGTGCCTGGCCTCGATTTTTTTTTTTTAAATGTCAGGTGAATTGTATCATTTAGATAAAAATCATTCTTTTTAATGTACATTCAGTCATATAATTATAATGAAGACATAGAACAATTCCATCCCTCCTTAAAATTCCCTCGGCCTCCTTTATATTCACCCCGTCCTCCAGGCCTATTTTATTTCCCTGCACTTTCACCTCTTACATATGTGTGTCACCTTTTTGAATCTGGTGTCTATTGTTTCACACTACGTATTTGAGATTCAACTATGTGGTTCCATGTATCAGTAACTTGTTCCTTTTAATTATTGAATAAGGATATACAACAATATGCTTATACATTTACCAGTGGAAGAATATCTGGATTATCTTCAATTTGAGGCAATTATGAATAAAGCCACCATAAATATTCATGTAGAGGTATTATTAACCTTTTTGTTCAATTTTTGGGTTTTGTGTTCCTTGCTCTTGGGTAAATACTTAAGAGTGGGATTGCGAGATTGTGTGCTAAGTAAAGATTTAGCTCTTTAACAAATTGCCCTGCTCTTTTCCAGAGCAGCTATGCCATTTTGCATTTCCACCAGCAATATGTGAGAGTTCCAAGCTATTCTACAACCTCACCCACACTTGCTATTGTCAAGTGTTTTGTTTTGTTTTGTTTTATTCAACCAAAGAGGTGGGGCAGTATCTCATTGTGGTTTTAATTTGCATTTCCTTCATGACTTATGATGAGCATCTTTTCATGTGTTTATTTGCCAGCCTTATATCTTCTTCAGTGGAGAATCTCTTAAAATCTTTTGCACATTTTGTATTGGGTTGTTTGTTTTCTTATTATTACATTCTGAGAAGTCTCTCTGTACATTCTAGATGTGTGTCATGTTTTGCTAATATTTTCTCCCAGTCTGTGGTTTGTCTTCTCATTTTCTTAACAGTGGTTTTTCAATAGAAGACATTTTTAATTTTGATAAAGTTTAATTTATCAATTTTTTCTTTTATGAATCATAATTTTTGTGTTCTATCTAAAAAATCTTTCCCTAACCCAAGGCCACATACATTTTCTCCTCTTTTCTCCTTCTAGATTCCTTATGGTTTTAGGCTTTACACGTACATCTATGATCTATTTGGGCTTGATCTTTGCCCATAGATATAATTTATGAGTTAAGTTCATATATATGTCCAATTGTCCCATCACCATTTATTGAAAAGACTATTCTTTCTCCATTAAATTGATTTTGCATATTTGCCAAAAAATCAACTAACCATATATGTGTGGGTCAGTTTCTGGGTTCTCTGTTGTGTTCCATTAATCTATGTGTCTATCTTTTCACCAAGACCATGCTATTTTAATTACAGTAGCTTTACAACAAGTCTTCAAATTAGTATGAATTTGCTAACTTTGTTATTCTTTTTAAAAATTATTTTGGTTGTTCTAGCTCCTTTGGGCTTCCATTTAAATTTAAGGACCAGTTTATCAGTCTTTCAAAACAAAAGCCTGCTGGGATTTTGCTTGGGATTATACTGAATTTATAGAACAAATGAATTTTTCAATGTAAAAATATGCTCTATTACTCCATTTATTTGAGTCTTCTTTGATTTCTTTCATCAGTGTTTTATAGGTTTTGTATACAGGTTATGGACATATTTAATTAGATTTATACTTAAGGTTTCTGTTGTTGTTCTGTGCAAAGGATTGGGTTTAGCAGTCATAGAGTGACAGATGATAAGTCCTGGCTTTGAATGAGATGGAGAGTTAAAATTGAGACCTTCTACGTAAATAGTTGAACGTAGGCAAACACAAAACACTTCTGGAAGAACATACTTAACCCATGACACAGACAGTTTTCACAGACAAAGCTCTACTTTGGTTTAAGTTCACAAGCCAAGCTAATAAAACTCATAAAGAAACGTACATTATAAGCAAGAGCACAGATGCTGCAAAGAACACAACAAAGAAATTCCTATGGTAGAACTGTCAGAACACTATATTTAAAGACATGGTAGGATTAATCAAAGCCCTAAGAAAATGGGTATCTGGAAAAGGATTCCAGCCACAATATTAATGAATGGATTCATTCCACACTATTCCTTCTGCTAATTACCTCCCAAAGTGCTGAGATTCTGGGATGAGCCACTGCACCTGGCTAACTATAACAGTTAGATTAAAGGGGTCTAGCCTACAGAGCCATTCTCTTCCTGGTCTTTTTGGGCAATGGGTGAGGGGGGTGCTGCACTTCTTACGGTGTTTACCTGGAGTATAACAGTGGTTTGTTTTGTTTTGTTTTGTTTTTTAGATGGAGTCTTGCCCTGTCACCCAGGCTGGAGTGCAGTGGCGTGATCTCGGCTCACAGAAACTTCTGCCTCCAGGGTTCAAGCGATTCTTCTGCCTCAGTCTCCCAAGTAGCTGGGACTACAGGCACCCGCCACCATGCCCAGCTAATTTTTGTATTTTTAGTAGAGACGGAGTTTCACCATATTGGCCAGGCTGGCCTTGAACTCCTGACCTAGTGATCCACCCGCCTCGGCCTCCCAAAGTACTGGGATTGCAGGCATGAGCCACCGCGCCCACCTCTGAGCTAGGTATTATTATTCCTGTTTTACAGATGACACTGAAGCTCAGAGAAGCCAGGTAACTTACCCAAGATGTGCTTTTTAAAAAATTTTTTTTAAATTAGAGATGAAGGGTCTTGCTATGTTGCCCAGGCTGGTCTCGAACTTCTGGGCTTAAGCGATCCACCTGCCTTGGCCTCTCAAAGTGCTGGGATTACTGCACATAAGCCACTGCATTGGCTTTCAATTGTAGAGTGAGGGAGAGGATTATAGAGAGCAGGGAGCAGAAGGAAAAGATAATTTAAACCCACGTCTGAAGTCCCTGGCTCATCTCTGGGTAGCCCAAGCATCAAACTGACCAGAATGAACACAGAAGAAGCTTTGAGAATTGAACTACAGCGTGGAATATCACCACGTTTCAAACTGGCCTCTGTGCACAGCGTGGCTGACCAGAATCGTACTACAAAGCTTCAAAACTTAAGTTAACATTCAAACCACAGCCCACAAAAGTGGGCCAGGATGTGTGCTCTAAATCTAAATGGGTGGACGGCCAGCTAAAATAGAAGATTTAAACAGGAACCAGAGTCTCATAACAGTACACACAGAATTTCTAAGACATAATCCAAAATTACTCAGCATAGCGAGAACCAGGAAAATCTTACCTTGCATGAGAAAAGAAATCAGCAGACACTACCACTCAAAGGACAGAAACATTGGAATTATCTGAAAAGGGTAAAGTAACTATTATAAAAATTCTCCTAAAAGCAATTATGAACACTCCTGGAACAACTGGAAAACTAGAAAATCTGAGCAAGAAATGCAAGACACAAAAAAGAATCAAAAGGAGATTTTAGAACCAAAAAGTATAATATTCAAAATAAAAAACCCACTGGATGGGCTTAATAACAGAATGGAGGTTACAGAGGAAAGAGTATTATGAAGACAGATCAATGCAAATTATCCAATCTGAACAACAGAGAGAAAAACAGACTGAAAAAAATATGAACACAGGCTAGGTACTTGTAGCACAATAACAAAAGATCTAACATTCGGAATCCAAAGGGAGAGAAGAAAGTGCAGGACTAAAACAATTTTGAAGAAATCATGTCTGAAAATTCCCCACATTTGTTGAAAGATCAAAAAAACTACAGATTCAAGGTCAGCAAACCCCCAAAAGATTAAACTCAAAGACACCTCTAACCAGATATATCATAATCAAACTGTTGAAAACTAGACAAACAAAAAAAAAAAGAGGGGTCAGACATAACCTGCATGAAGCATGGTATTGAATTTTTACATCGACAACTAGATAAATACTAAATACTAGAACTGTAAGTGGTTTTATTTGTATTAAAACATTTAATATTTTATTTTTGCCAAAAATTAAATAAAACTTCTTAGCTTCTCCCTCTGCCCAATCCTGTTCCCCTCACTTTCATGCAAGACTTCTTTATTGCAGATGTTTTTCCCCCCTTTAAACCACCTGCATGCAAATCTCTGTTTCAGAATGTATTTCCAGGGAACCTGACCTAGACATGTGCCAACTGGCACAGAGGCAGAAAGAAACAGCCGCCTGTCTCCTCTCAGATGTCGGTATAGTGAGACAAGCAAATGGTGAGCTTGCTGATAGATATTATTATTAAATGTACAAATGCGTAAATAAATTTATAATTTATTTTAAATAGCTTTGATTTCAAATTGTAGATATTTAAATACATAATGGTGTTTTCCCCTTGTATTCTTGCCCCAGGTCCCACAAATATTTAGAGTAAGTCTGTCCTTCCTTCTTGATTTCTATTATATTTTCTAGTTTCTCGTATAGAAGAACATTATTGGTTTTATAATATCATCTTGTATCTGGCAAACAGGCTGAGCTGTCTAATTAATTCTACTATTTTGCCCAATGATGCTATTGGTTTGCTGTTACTGTTTTTAACACCTGTAATAACTCCAGTAATAACTATTTAATTTTCCCCCAACGCCCCCAATCTTCATATCTTTTACGCTTTTCTCGTTTCTTGTGGTATCTGCTAAATTATGCAGCACCATGTTAAGCATTAGTAGCGACCATCTGGCATCCTTGTCTTATAGTGGTCTTCATGGAAGAGTGTCGAAAATGGCTCCAATAAGCATGATTTCTGTTACACGATTTCTGTCATATAACCTTTACCTGGGTAAAACTGGCTCCTTTCCTTTTCTAGTTTTCTGAGTGTTTTCATGTAAACAGGTACTGAACTTTAACAAACGCTCTTTCTACATCTATTTAGACACATTTAGGATTTTTCTTTTTTAGACCATTAATACGATAAATGACAGTGATAGATTTTTTTAATGTAGAACCATCCTTGCATTTCTTGTATAAAGCTTGCTTGTACACAGCATATATAAATATGTAGTTTTAATAAAATGTAAAATTTGGCTAGCTGATGTTTTATTTAGGATTTTATATCCATGGGAATAACTGAAATGAGCTTGTAATTACCTGATCAAGGTTTCATTGACTTCATAAACTGTGTGCAAACGAATGAAGACCAACCAGATGAGAACAGACAAAGGCAATTAATTCAGAGCTTGCTAGTAAGGGAGTCAGTCACCAGCATTTGCATTTTGACAGAGACTCAAAGGCAGGGAAAAGAGGGAGAAAGCTTCAGAGCAGAAAAAGGGAAGGCTACAGGTAAGCCCTTATTGGAGGCTGTTAGCCTGGGGAAGCAGGTTAACTCGAAGCAGGGTATCCTATGTGATTGGTTAGGGTGCATATTTAGCTTTATCTGGTTGGTCCTAGGTGGAAAGCAGGAATAAAAATCAGGGATGTTGGCTGGGCGCAGTGGCTTACACCTGTAATCCCAGCACTTTGGGAGGCCAAGGCGGCAGATCACCTGAGGTCAGTTCAAGACCAGCCTGGCCAACATGGTGAAACCCCATCTCTACAAAAATACAAAAATTAGCCAGGCATGATGGTGGGTACCTGTAATCCCAGCTACTTGGGAGGCTGAGGCAGGAGAATCGCTTAAACCTGGGAGGCATAGGTTCCAGTGAGCCAAGATCGTTCCATTGCACTCCAGCCTGGGCAACAGAGCAAGACTCTGTCTCAAAAAAAAAAAAAAAAAAAAATATTAGGGATGCTGTCAATTATTAATCAAGTCCTGGCTATTTTGGACTGATTGTTACATGGGTTATTGTTTGCTTCCTAGACTATTTGCTAGAGATAGTGGTCTGACTTCCTCCAAGTCTAATTTGTAGATTGCAGGCTGGTTTTCTAGGTTAGTTACAATAGGTAAGTTAGCTTCCTAGGCTAGTTGCTGCAGATTGTGGTGCAGAGTTCTGTTTTCATATATACCCTGGCCATTGTCCATTTATATAGACCATTTCAACTGAGTTGGACAACTTTCACTCTTTTAGTTTTCTGGAACATCTTATAAAAGGCAGATATTCTTCCTTGAAAGTTTGGTAAGATTTCTCTGAAAAGCTGCCTGGGCCAAATTCTGGGCAGAGGGGGTTCTTGCTTACCCTTTGAGGTTTTTAAAATAATCTTTACTCTATTGAAATATTCTATTTATTCTTCCACCAATTGTTGCCCTTTATATTTTTCCAGAAATGTATCTGGTTCATCTAAGTTATATTTATTAGAAAACAGTCATAATAGCATTTTACAATTCTTTTAATCTCTAGGTCTATAACTGTTTTCCTCTTTATTATATATTTTGTGTATTTGTGTCTTCCTTCTTTTCTTGATCAGTTTTGCCAGAAGTCTATCTTCCTAATTTTTTTCAAACAGCCAAATATGTTTTTTTAATTAATATCCTGAAGTGCTTTGTGTTAGTTTGTTGGTATCTATTCCATTAAATTCTATTTTCTTCCTTCTTGTTTGAGTTTGCATTGTTGTTATATATTTTAATTTGTGGAGATAATTCCTAACTCATTTGTTCTCAATCTTCCTTGGGTTTTTTATTTATTTATTTTTCAAACAATACCCGGTTCATGCGGTTTTTTTAAGAAATGTATTTAAATTTACTGTATGAATCTGTTCTCACACTGCTAATAAGGACATACCTGAGACTGGGTAATTTATAAAGAAAAAAGGTTTAATGGACTCGCAGTTTCACATGGCTGGGGAGGCTTTACCATGGCAGAAGATGAATGAGGAGTAAAGTCAAGTGTTACATGGAAGCAGGCAAGAGAGCTGGTGCAGGGAACTCCCGTGTATAAAACCATCAGATCTCGTGAGACTCATTCGCTATCATGAGAACAGTAGGGGGGAAACCGCCCCCGTGATTCAATTATGTCCACCTGGCCCTGCTCTTGATATGTGGGGATTATGACAATTCAAGGTGAGATTTGGGTGGGGACACAGAGCCAAACCATATCAAGTTACAAATGTCTTTCTAAGCTCTGCTTTAATTTGGCGCCCTGAATTTTGTCACTTGCGCAGGCAGAACAGTCACACAGAGTGAACCGTTTTGCTCACTGCATAGGTGTGGATGAGCCGGTGAGAAGAGCTCTCTGTAGAAAGGAAGAAATGCTTTTTCTTTGTAGAAAAGGACCTCTAGCTCTCTCCTTCTAGGTCCTCAGGATTGTGACTGTCCAAATCAGGTGCCTCTGTCTGATTCAAATAGAGATGTCTTACAGGATAGTGAGAATCCTGAGGTGGGGCTGTTGCTCAGCCTTAAGCATTTTATTTGTCTTATGATTTTGTTAACCCAGGAGTTACTTAGCAGCATTTTATCCAGTTTCCATGTGTCTGGGATTTTGTTTGAGTAATATACTAGAGTAGATAGGGGCAAATAGACCAACAGGACTGAGGAGACAACTGAGAAATACTGTGCACCCTCGCACCTCTGGGCTCTTGAGATGTACGACAGGCAGTGCCAAACATTAATGGAGGAAAACAGAAGTGCTTTAGGAAATGATGTGAAAAGAACTGAATCACTATTTAGGGAAAAACAAAACTGGATTTGCTCCTTTATCTCCTATGCAAAGATGAATGTCTGATGGAAAAGAAAGAAACTGAAACCTAGCTGAAGAAAATATAGGCATTCATCATTGTGAGCTCCAAGTTGGGGGAGACATCCACAAGGCTGAAAATGTATAAACCACATAGCAAAATGTTGATAGGTCTGACTATATCAAAATTAATTTATTTCAGCAGAAAAAGTTAGCAGGAGCTAACAGAGTAGGAGATGTTTCCAATATCTGTCCAAGGACTGTCCTAAGAACACAAGTAAATCAACATCAATGACCTCAAAAACAACATTGAGTAAGAAAACTAGAAAAAAATACAATAGTTTCCCCTTATCCACAGTTTCGTGCTTTCCACAATTCCAGTTACCATGGCCCAAAAATATTCCATGGAAAATTCCAGAAATAAGCAATTCATAAGTTTTACATTGCATGCCATGTTGAGCAGCGTGATGAAACCTCTTACCGCCCTGCTATGTCCCGCCTGGGACATGAATCATCCCTTTGTTCAGCCTATCTATGCTGTCTACACTACCCAACCGTTATTCATTTAGTAGCCCTCTAGGCTATCAGATCAAAAAAAAAAACCCATAAAAACAAACAAGCAAACAGCATAGTACATATAGGGTTTGGTATTATCTGAGGTTTCAGGAATTCATGGGAGGTCTTGGAACATATCCCCTAGAGACAATAGGGGACTATTGTATTAATATCACACATCATTCATATAAATTAGAAACACATATATGTACAAAGCTACATGTTTTACAAGAACATAGGCGTATTTAAGGTCACAGCTTAAACACAGTAAAGCTGGTGTGGATGGGGATAGGAAAAAGGGAACAGAGACTAAGAAAGAAGGGAAAAAAGAAAATAAGAGCAACTCACACCTCAGCTCAGAGAGTAAGGTCATCATTAGTCTATCCATGAGTAACTCAGTTCTCAGCAGAAAAAACAGTTTAGACCAGAAAACATTTGTAAAATGTCTATCTAGTACCATCACGTGCTAGTGATATAGTCACGTTAGTTGCTTTTCTACACTTATTGTGAAAATCCATGCCACATTGTGCAACCCAGCCTAGATCTGTTTTTTGTTTTGTTTTGTTTTTTGAGACGGAGTCTCGCTCTGTCGCCCAGGCTGGAGTGCAGTGGCGCCATCTCTGCTCACTGCAAACTCCACCTCCCAGGTTCACGCCATTCTCCTGCCTCAGCCTCCTGAGTAGCTGGGACTACAGGCACCCGCCACCATGCCTGGCTAATTTTTTGTATGTTTAGTGGAGATAGGGCTTCACCGTGTTAGCCAGGATGATCTCGATCTCCTGACCTCATGATCTGCCCACCTCGGCCTCCCAAAGTGCTGGAATTACAGGCATGAGCCACCGCACCCGACTATCTGTTGTATTTTTTTAATAAGCAAAAGCGTTCAACCTTACCAGTCAGAACTTCCTTGTTATTAAAAATAAAATGGTAGAGCAAAATGCTGAATTGAGTATTTGAAATGAGACAGGCGTCATCTGGCTAATTTCTTTTAAAGACTTCTCTCCCCTAATAAAGAATGGAGTGAACAATTGGTTGTATTTGAGCTTTTAATTAGACCCAATATAATATGCTTACAAGTATTTTGCCTGCCAGGCATCGCAAAAATCACTCTGCTGATTTTACAAGAATTTAATACATGGGAACACAAGTTGGCTGGGATTCAATAAGAGATTATCTTGCTAAGTGAGAATAATGAAAAAAGCAAGGAGAAAACAACTTTATTGGAAGGGGTGGGAGGAAAGGCAAGGCAGGAAGTCATACTGGAAATGAGTTTCAGAAGTACAGAGTTATTTACTCAGGGACAGGTCCTGGTTTTGTGGGGCCTGACGCCTACCTACTTGGTGGAGGCAGGTGAGGGGAGCAAAATATTTAAGAAAAGAATATTAAAATATTAATATGAAACCAGTTATGATTATATTCATATCAAATGAGAAAAAAGTCTCAACAAACTACAAATTTTAAAAGATGATAGATATGTTAAACATAACAAACCTAGACAAATCTCATAATGTTTCTTAATGACTTGCCTGACCATCTCTACAATATTTGTTTTCTACATATTTTTTGACTGCGTAGACTTTATAGCCTTTTTCCGTGACAACAATTTCATAATGTTTTTTATATGGAGAGAATACAAAGACAAGCTGATCTTTTCCCTAGCAGAGATTATTAAAAATTTTTTTTTATTACTTTTTATTTTTGAGATGGAGTCTCGCCCAGGCTGGAGTGCCGTGGTGTGATCTCAGCTCACTGCAGCCTCCGCATCCCAGGTTCAAGCTATTCTCCTGCCTCAGTCTCCCAAGTAGCTGGGACTACAGGCATGCCATCACACTCGGCTAATTTTTGTATTTTTAGTAGACACAGGGATTCGCCATGTTGGTCAGGCTGGTCTCGAACTCCTGACCTCCGGTGATCTGCCCACTTCAGCTTCCCAAAGTGCTGGGATTACAGATGTGAGCCAGCATGCCCATCCTTGTTACTCTTTCTTTTTAATTTTTTGTTTGTTTGTTTTTTGTAGAAACAGGGTCTTGCTATATTGTCCAGGTTGGTCTCAAACTCCTGGCCTCAAGCAATCCTCCCACCTTGGCCTCCCAAAGTTCGTGTCAGTGGGATGAACACCAAAGTTTATGCCAGGCATGAACACCACATCTGGCATACAATTTCTTGTTATTAATAATCAGATTCATAAAATACATGATTTCACACATAGTTTTACTCACTTTTATAGAACTGCTACAGGTTTGTGCCCTATAAATAGAGAAATGTTGATAAAATCTATTTCATATGATTCATTTCTAATTATATTTGTTGTATTATTGAGTAGATTCTTGACAGGAAAGAACTTCCGCATGAATCAGATGCTGATGAGAACTGAGTGCTCTGCTTACCACTGTACGTGCCTGACGACTGGCAGAATGTTCTGTGGGTTGGCCTCTGGCCCTGCATGTTTTAAGCCTTGTTTCTCTTCCACTGGCACATCTGGGCCCGTTGGCACAGGACACTTTCTTATCACCATACCACCTCTGGTCCTCCAGCTTCATGTCTCCAATCAGGTCGGGTCAACCCAGTGGGCGATGAAAGTATTCCCTGGACATTATTCCTACACCAGGATGAACTGACAAGAACTCAGCATGGAAGTGACGTGAAACACACGAATATATCCTGCGAAACCCAAACGAAGTGAAATTTCCAGGTTAATATTCCCTTAGATGACCCCTGCAAACTGCCCACAGCTGTTCCAGGCCTCTTCACACTTGGGGAAGTCAGAAAGGAAAGAAACGGCAGTCTTAACCAATGTGCAGTTTCAACATCGAACGATCCTCAAATAACACCATTTCATTCAACCTTGTTTTCATATCACTTCGAGAGAAAAAAATGGATTTCTGGCCGAGTCTCACCACTGCCTATGTGGAGTTGCACATCTCCCCGCATCTGCATGGGTCTTCTTCGAACACCCTGCTTCCCCACCACATCCCAAAGCTGTGCACACTGGGTTAACCGGCAACTACATGGTCCCAGATCAAGTGAGTGTCGGGGGTTGTGAGTTGCCCTGCCATGGGATGGCCTCCTGTCCAGCGCCGGTTCCCACCGTGTGCCCTACCCTCCAGGGACCGGCTTCAGCCACCTGCAACCCAGAGCTGGAATAATAAGGTAAATAATTATTTGACTTGTTTTATTCTTTTTTTTTTTTTTTTGAAACAGAGTCTCGCTCTGTCATCCTGGCTGGAGTGCAGTGGTGCGATCTCAGCTCACTGCAAGCTCTCCCTCCCGGGTTCACGCCATTCTACCTCAGCCCCTCAGCCTCCCAAGTAGCTGGGACTACAGGGGCCCGCCACTACGCCCGGCTAATTTTTGTGTTTTTAGTGGAGACAGAGTTTCACCGTGTTAGCCAGGGTGATCTCAATCTCCTGATCTTGTGATCCACCCGCCTTGGCCTCCCAAAGTGCTGGGGGGCATGAGCCACCGCGCCTAACCTGTTTTATTCATATTTCTTAAATGCATGTATAGCTCACATTTATTTCAGTGTTTAATATTAGAAGAGTTTTGGTCTTTATTTAGAAGTTTGATGCTGTTCTTCTGACCAGATATATGACATGGGAACTTAATTCTTGTTTTTATCTATTAGCCTATGGGAAAATCGGTTTCATTATAGGTTGTTTCACTTAAGGTCGCAGTTTCCAAGAACCTATTGATGACATTAAGTGAGGACTTGCTGTACTTCCATAGATTTCACAGACCTCAATGCAAGGAAACACAGCACAGGGGCTAGTGCCAGGACTTGGAAAGCACAAAGCTGCAGATGCCTTAGATTCACGATGAATCTGCCTCTGACCTAGAGGCCCACAGACCTGGCTGATAATCAAACTCATCTGCAGGCCCTGTTAGAGGAATATGGACCCCAAGGTCCCACCTCTGGAGATTTTGCTTCGATAGTGAAAAGTGAAGTGGTGCTTATGGAAGCTAAGACGTTTGGGTAAGGTGTGCATGGAGGTGGGAGGGAGGAGGGGACAGATGCAACTTACTGAGCCTTCTAAAATCATTCTCTTCAGAGCTGGTCCTGGCACCCTGTGAACTGTCCAGCACCTTTTTTTTTTTTTTTTTTTTTTGACAAAGTCTCGCTGTGTGGCCCAGGTTGGAGTGCAATGGCGCAATCTCGGCTCACTGCAACCTCCGCCTCTTGGGTTCCAGCAATTCTCCTGCCTCAGCCTCCCAAGTAGCTGGAACTACAGGCCCATATGCCACCATGCCAGGCTACTTTTCTTGTGTTTTTTTTTTTTTTTTGAGACGGAGTCTCGCTGTATCGCCCAGGCTGGAGTGCAGTGGCCGGATCTCAGCTCACTGCAAGCTCCGCCTCCCGGGTTCACGCCATTCTCCTGCCTCAGCCTCCCGAGTAGCCGGGACTACAGGCGCCCGCCACCTCGCCCGGCTAGTTTTTTGTATTTTTTAGTAGAGACGGGGTTTCACCGTGTTAGCCAGGATGGTCTCGAACTCCTGACCTTGTGATCCGCCCGTCTCGGCCTCCCAAAGTGCTGGGATTACAGGCTTGAGCCACCGCGCCCGGCCCCTTTTCTTGTGTTTTTAGTAGAAACGGGGTTTCACCATGTTGGCCAGGCTAGTCTGGAATTCCTGACCTCAAGTGATCTGCCTGCCTCCGCCTGCCGAAGTGCTGGGATTACAAGCGTGAGCTACCGCGCCCGGCCTGTCCATCATCTTTCAAAGCAAGCTTGTTCAACCTGTGGCCCCCCGGCCTAATGCAGCCTAGGATGGCTTGAATGTGGCCCAACACAAATTTGTAAACTTCCTTAGATGTTTTTGCGATTTTTTTTTTTTTTTTTTGCTCATCAGCTTTTGTTAGTGACAGTGTATTTTATGTGTGGTCCAAGATAATTCTTCTTCCAATGTGGCCAAGGAAAGCCAAAAAATTGAGCACCCCTGTTTTAAAGTCTCCTGGTATTGCAAGAAATGATGGCCAGGGCCAACTCCTCCAAATTGCTATTGCTGCAATTCCATCACATACACACACATCCTGCCTCTCCCTTTGCATTCCTGTTCTGGCTGGGTTGTTTGTTTGTTTAATTTTTTGTTTTGTTTTGTTTTTGTTTTTGTTTTGTTTTGTTTGATGGAGTCTTGCTCTGTTGCTTAGGCCGGAGTGCAATGGTGCAACCTCGGCTCACTGCAACCTCTGCCTCCTGGGTTCAAGCAATTCTCTGCCTCAGCCTCCCGAGTAGCTGGAATTATAGGTGTCCGCCGCCACGCCTGGCTAATTTTTGTATTCTTAGTAGAGACGGGGTTTCACTATCTTGGACAGGTTGGTCTTGAACTCCTGACCTTGTGATCCACCCGCCTCAGTCTCCCAAAGTGCTGAGATTACAGGTGTAATCTGCGCCCAGCCTTAATGAAAACTTGTTTTCCCCTCGAGATGGAGTCTTGCTCTGTCGCCCAGGCTGAAGTGCAGTGGCGTAATCTCCGCTCACTGCAACCTCCGCCTCCTAGGTTCCAGCGATTCTCCTGCCTCAGCTTCCCAAGTAGCTGGGATTATAGGCACACACCACGAAGCCCGACTAATTTTTGTATTCTTAGTAGAGGCGGGGTTTCACCATGTTGGCCAGGATCGTCTCAAACTCTTGACCTCGTGATCCCCCCGCCTCAGCCTCCCTAAATGCTGGGATTACAGGCATGAGCCACCGCCCGGCCCTGACTGTTTTTAAGTAAGGGACATGAGTGTGTTTGTGTGTCACACAACACACACACACACACACCTGTGTCTTCCTCTAAATTACTACATCAGGGCAAATGTTAAATCAGGAGCTGAACCTGTTTATTGGAATCTGGAACTGGTCACTTGGAAACTGGGAGTAGTTGGTCTTCTCTTTGTGTTCTAGAACGGAGGCAATTATACTTCCACTCATCTCCCATGCAGACAGTTCAGGTGAGAAATTAAATCAATCCACTCCACCCCAAGTTCATAGGAAGCTCCTTAAATCCTAAGCATAGCTTTCCATTTAAAAAATAAGTCTTTATTTCTGCCCAACTGGAGAACAGGCTTACAACTATAAGCCTGAGATATCATTTGAAAAATCAAATACTAACTAAATAATATTCTTAAAACAATAGCAACCCTTGTCATTATTATTTATTTATTTATTTATTGAGACAGAGTCTTGATTTGTCACCCAGGCTGGAGTGCAGTGGCATGATCTCAGCTCACTGCAACCTCCACCTTCCGAGTTCAAGCGATTCTCCTGCGTCAGTCTCTCAAGTAGCCGTGACTGCAGGCACCCACCACGCCTGGCTAATTTTTTTGTACTTTCAGTCGAGACGGGTTTTTGCCACGTTGGCCAGGCTGTTCTCGAACTTCTAACCTCAGGTGATCCACCCGCCTCAGCCTCCCAAAGTGCTGGGATTATAGCCTGGCTCCTTGTCATTAAGTCTGTCTCTCTTTTTGACATCTTTGTGCCTAAGTGTACAGGCTTCAGAACAGACTGCCTTTGTCTACGTTCCTGTTTTATTCCTTACCATTATGTTCCCCTTGCAAGCTATTTAAGCTCTCTGAGCTTCAGTTACCTGGTCTGTAAAACAGGAGCAGTACATAACTAGCTGATAGGGCTGTTAGGATTGGATGAAATTGTGTTTGTAAAATGCCTAGTGCAACATTTGAAATTTGCTCAACAAATCAGTTAATATTTTCACTATGTTACGATTCGTACTTTCAGAATAAATGAGAAGGACATGAAATGAGAAAAAGAAAGAGAGCCCAGGGTCGTTAAGGTTGTTAAGCCTTAACAGGACGTTATCAAACACTGTGAATAGGAAGACCGACAAAGATCATTTAGGAAGTAAGTTGATAGTGTTTATCAAAATTTAATCCGTACATATCTAATTTCTAGGAACCTGTTACAGATGGATCCAAACTAATTTTACTGGGCAACAACTGTCAGGTTCTCTTGATAAAATTCAGCTGACTGCAGTGACTAGAGGTAGATGATACAACCATACAACCTTAACATGAAGAGCCACACACCTCAACTGTGGGCTCCTGATTAGGCCACTTCAAATACTAACTGCCTCTAGGGTGTAGAGATGAAAGATAAACTATCATACACACTACTAATGCTCATGGTAGATATGATCAATTGGGTACTTCTTTCTTTTTTTTCTTTTTCTTTCTTTCTTTCTTTTTTTTTTTTTTTTAGACACAGTCTCGCTCTGCCGCCCAGGCTGGAGTGCAGTGGTGCGATCTTGGCCCACTACAACCTCTGCCTCCTGGGTTCAAGCAAGTCTCCTGCCTCAGCCTCCCAAGTAGCTGAGATTACAGGTGCGCACCACTGTGCCTGGCTAATTTTTGTATTTGTAGTAGAGGTGGGGTTTCACCATGTTGGCCAGGCTGGTCTCGAACTCCTGACTCAAGTGATCTGCCTGCCTCGGCCTCCCAAAGTGCTGGGATTATAGGCATGAGCCATCATGCCCAGTCAAACTACTCTTTCTAAATATGCCTTTGTCGGGGAGGAAAAAATCATTTTCCTTCTACCCTTTTAGGTTCTCAGCTGAGGCTCTGACAGGTGAACAGTAAAGAAACAACAGAGGTTTATCAACATGTGTATACACATGGGAAAAATTCAGGGATGAGTATCCCAAACAGGTGGCTAGAACTTGGACTTAAATAGCACCTTTTTTATAAAAAACAATAAATTTCAAAGACATAACAAGACAAAGCAGAAAAACTTTGAGTTTCTAGGGCAGCAAATTGGGGACAGGTAAATATATGGAAGGTCAGCACCAGTCAGTAAAATTTGTTATATGAATGTTCTGATGCTGTCTTTTCACTGATAAGGGTCTTGGATTGTCAGCGATTAATTGTTGTACAAATTCATATCCTGATTTTAGGCAAATAGGGAAAAGGATGACAGCTTTCCGTGTATCTTCTTCTTCTCAGTTGTCTTTAGCTCAAAAGAATCCTTATGCCCAAGTGGTATATTTTGGGGTGGCAAATTCTGCTATCCTTTACCTTCTGGTACTGCACAGTCTAGAAAACTAAAAATTACATTCCCTAGCTTCTCTTGCAGCTGAGATTTGGAGGGAGAATTCGGTCCCACCAACATCACATCAGATAATTTCCAAAATATTCCCCCCCCCTCTTTTTTTTGGATAAAGGCTAAGATGAAGGACGTGCTTAGTGTGAGGTCCAGATGGCCTACTGTTAATAACTGAGGCCCAGGATCTGGCCAGCTTACCTGCTCCCAGTCAGGGCAGCACAGGACTGGCAGTGGCCTTCCCTACTGGGATTGGGGAGTTGGGGCTGAGCTGGTAACATTTAGGGAGGGCTTGTAGAGGCTGAGGAACATTTGTGGGTTTTGCAGACAGCTCACTCCCAGGAGGAAGAAAGGGAAACCCTGGGCTGAGCACACCTAGAATTTTTCCCAAATTTGCCAGCCAGGTTAAACTACCTCTTTCCTCTCCCAGCCACTGCAGCAAGTCAGAGAGGCCAGGGTGTTACAACCTCACATAGGGGAGAATCACCAAGGAGGGTGAAAGGGTTTAGTTACATATGTTGGCAGGAAGTCTGGTGAAAAGGGACAAAAAGAACTGTCACAATTTACTGTATATACTCCTGTTTAAAATTAATTTTTACAAAAATCCTGTATTCATGTACAATTTGTATAGTTAAAATAGAAAGAAAAAGAAACCTACCACTTTGGTGTAGGATGGAGTAGCCTACAGCACATCAAAGATCCTGCCAAGAAAAACTGGAAAATCTAGATTACGGTAATTTAAAAAGAAAAAAAAACTCTTTTAAATGCATTAGAGGGCTGGGTGAAGCAAAAAGGATTAGAAGAGGCCCCACTCTGGAGAACGGAGAACTGCAGAGAGGTGAGCTGTTAACTAACAGCCACTTCTCCCATGGGGGGCCCTCATCCTGCCACTGGGCAGAGGAAAGGTCACTTCCTGGGATAGCCCCATCTAAGGCCAGCTTTCCTCTTTTATTCTTCATTACAACAGTCTCAGGGTTTGCGCTGCAATTTGTCATTAAATGTCAACTTCATTGCATTTTTATTTGTCTCTCTGTGTATACTGTAACCTTCATGTGGGCAGGAAGACTCTGTCCTTGTTCATTGTTGCATTCCCAGGCCTGGTATACGGCAGATGCTTAGTAAATATGTGTTGGGTTGGATTGGAATGAATGCAATGGAATATGAACAGCGAAAGCTTTCCAACTCAGATTTCCTGGATTCTAAAGGCCCCTTTTCTCCCCGGAGGCTCTGTTCCCTTAAGGCTTTGTCAATAGGGCCAAACCTAAGCTCCTTCTGATAGAATGGCATCCTCTGAGTCCTGCTCTAACACCCCCAGGGCTTGGAAGTGGGTGGGGTTGCGAGCCTTATCTGCAACCCTCTAATCTCCCAGGCCACACCCAAGCTAGCACCTCCAGGCCCTTCTCTCCCTAACCACAGGATGCCTTGCAGCTCTAACAGAAAAAGTGTAAGAACTCCTGTTTTGAGGGCCTACCTGGCATCCAGTTTCTGTTTAATTCAACCCATTTCTCAATCTCTCCAAAGCCCTCCAGGTTCCTCAAGTCCACGTGCTCTCAAACCCTTGCCCCAGATTCTAAAACCAGGCCTGTCCACCCTCAGTCTTATTGCCGGGCCTCTGGGCCCACCTTCCCCATTCTCACTGAACCCTGGACCAACCAACCCTCTGGGGGTCCCACCCAGGGGGAACCCACACCCCATGGGTGAAGACGGTACAGAGAGAAAAAATCTAAATGGAAGTCTGCAGTTGCTGGGTACTTTAAAAATGTCTTTCTAAGGTCGGGCGCGTTGGCTCATGCCTGTAATCCCAGCACTTTGGGAAGCCAAGGCGGGTGGATCACAAGGTCAGGAGTTCGAGACCAGCCTGGCCAATATAGTGAAACCCCATATCTACGGAAAATACAAAAATTAGCCCAGAGTGGTGGTGCACGCCTGTTGTCCCAGCAACTCAGGAGGCTGAGGCAGGAGAATCGCTTGAACCCAGGAGGTGGAGGTTGCAGTGAGCCAAGATCGCGCCACTGTACTCCAGCCTGGCAACAGAGCGAGACTCTGTTTCAAAAAAAAAAAAAAAAAAAAGTCTTTCTAAGTGCAGCTTGACATTCTCGAAACTTTATTCTTGCGCATTTGAAGTATTTTATTTTCCTTTCCAGGTGTAAAAAGCCCAAGACTGAAGCCAGGAAAAATGAATTCTGGTCCTGGTTCTGCTGCTATGTGATATTGGACCATCCGTTTTCTGATGGAAACCTGGCTCATTTGCTCTGGGGGTTGGTCCTCTGATATCCAAGCAGGGACTTTGATTTTCTTGTGAGCACTCAGAGGCTGTCAGGCTCAGGGAAACCTACATATGTGGTCCACATTGAAATGAGGGTCTAAAGCCTTGATGTAAGCACGAAAGCGCGCGGGCAGCATGCAGCCCTACAAGCAGGCATTGATCCTCAATGGGTCAATGGGTTAAGGTTTATCCAGCCCCAGGAGGGCCCAGGTCCCCGCTGGACCAGAGAAACCCCTTTAGGCTTGTGTATTAGCCCTTTTTCACACTGCTGATAAAAACACGCCAGAGACTGGGCAATTTACACAAGAAAGACATTGAATGGACTTACAGTTCAACGTGGCTAGGGAGGCCTCACAATCATGGTGGAAGGCGAAAGGCACTTCTTACATGGCGGCAGCGAGAGAGTAGATGAGGAAGAAACGAAAGCGGAAACCCCTTATAAAACCATCAGATCTCATGAGACTTATTCACCACCGTGAGAATGGTATGGGAGAACCGCCCCCATGACTCAATGACCTCCCACCAGGTCCCTCCCACAGCACGTGGGAATTGTAGGAGTACAGTTCAAGATGAGATTTGGATAGGGACACAGCCAAACCGTATCAGCTTGTTAGGCCTCTCCAGAAATGGAGAAGTTTCTTTTATATCACTTTGGTACTTATAGAGGCTTCCTGTGTGCCAGGTCTGTTCTAAGCACTTTATACCTGATGGCCCATTTCATCCTCATGACAAACCTATGGAGTAGATATACTTTCCCTGCCAAGAGCTCCAAACTGTGAGGCCTTGGGAAGGTAAAGCATTTACTCAAGGTGAGCACTTCCTACAGTAAGAGGCAATCTGGCTCCAGGGTCCATGTTCTTACCCACAGTGCTGGTGATTTTTCTACAGGCACCAGAAGAGCCTCCTCATTCGCGGTTTGGGTTCCCTGGTCACTTGATCCCTGGTGGACAGTGCTAAATGTGGGCATGCCGCTCACTGTAGTTTAGTCACACCTTAGTCTCATGGTTTGGTTTTTCTGGAGAACCCTAACTCACACAGTACCTACAGGGTGTTCTGTAAATATACATGGTTCATCAATGCATGGATTTGATTTTGGTCTTTTGAGTCTCCTCTGGGCATCAGTCTACAACTCATCTTGGGGGTGGGTTATACCTGCAAATAGTCCATCTCATTAACTACTTTCTTCCTAGTTTCTCAGTGAGTGACATTTTCCTACCTCTTTTCCAGAATCCAGAAGCAATTTTCCAAAGCCCACTTCCTAAAGGAGGCCCTCACCCACAGCAGTATATACCCAATAGGGGATTTTCCTTTCCTTGAACCCTCATGAAATCTTTCTAGTCTCTCTCTCTCTCTCTTTATTTTTTTTTATTTTTTTTATTTTTTTTGAGACAGGGTTTCGCTCTTGTTACCCAGGCTGGAGTGCAATAACGCAATCTCGGCTCACCGCAACCTCCACCTCCCGGGTTCAAGCTATTCTCCTGCCTCAGCCCCCTGAGTAGCTGGGATTACAGGAACACACCACCACGCCTGGCTAATTTTGTATTTTTAGTAGAGATGGGGTTAGTCAGGCTGGTCTCAAACTCCCGACCTCAGGTGATCCACCTGCCTTGGCCTCCTAAAGTGCTGGGATTACAGGCGTCAGCCACTGCGCCTGGCCAAATCTTTCTAGTCTTTCAAGAGTAAACTGATATACAGCTCTCTAGTTACTTTATTTGTGTCATTTCATTTAATGGTTCGTTTTATTTTATTTTATTTTATTTTTTGAGACAAGATCTGGCTCTATCACCCAGGCTGGAGTCCAATGGTGCGATCTCAGCTCACTGCAACCTCTGCCTCCCGGGCTCAAGCCATCCTCCCACCTCAGCCTTCTGAACAGCTAGGACTACAGGTACATACCACCACGCCCAGCTAATTTTTGTATTTTTTGTAGAGACAGTCTTGCCATCTTACTCAGGCTGGTCTCCAACTCATGAGCTCATATGATTTGCCTGCCTCAGCCTTCCAAACAGCTGGGATTAAAGGCGTGAGCCTCCATGGCTGGCCTTCACAGTTCTTTTTAAACCTCAATCTAGAAATGGAAATCTCAAGCACAAGAGGGCAGATGTTTTTATTTAAGGCCCTCAAAGGGGATAAGGAAGTCCAAGAAATTTTTCAAATGGAGTTGCAAGCAGAGAGAATATGGAGACTTAAAAAGGTGTTGGATCTCAACAGGAGCTGTTATTTGTTTGCAGATTTGCCTGTAATCTTCTTGTGGGCCTACATACTTCCCATTGTCACTGCTATAGAGCCGGGACCCAGCCCAGTGTCGGGTCAGAAGAAGCTCTATTAGTGCTTATGAACTGTGTTAAATTGGAACTTTCAACCAATTCAATACAGTCACAACGGGTTGGCTCCTAGTAAGCTGCTCAATAAGTGTTTCTTCAGGTGACGATGGCAAATGAAAGGCAGTTAGGCCCATTGATTTCAGATCCAGAGTTTGGGACTCAGAACTATATAATCCTGGGGTCAAATCCCAGCCTTGCTTGCTTCTTTCTGCATGCCCTGAGCCTCTCCCCTGTAGAGAACCTATTTCACAGTATTGCTATGAAAATGACATGAGATCATGCATGTGAAATTTATCATAGTATTGCTCATAATACTACCTTGGGCTGGGAACTATTCCCAGGCTTTCTCATTTAATCCTCTTGCAATTCAAAGAAGAAGGCACTCTTAACTGCCCCACTTCTTACAGATTAAGAAGTTGAGGAACAAGGGCCGGAGTGGCGTCTCCAAGGTCACAAAGCTAAGAGTGGGTATAGAACGCAGGTGCAGTGGCTGGTCTTTTTATTTTTATTTTTATTTATTTTTTTATTATACTTTAAGTTCTAGGGTACCGTTAAGGGAGAGCTACGAAGTCCCACATGTGGGCAGTAAGTACTCAGTAAAAGTAAACTGTTGCTGTTACTGCTGCTGCCGTTATGCTGGACAGCCGGGGAAAGTGAGGGGCAGAGAACTTGGGTCCCCATAGCTACTCCATAACAGGGTCAGAACCATGGGTGGCTACTCCATAACAGGGTCAGAACCACGGGTGGCTCCAACATTCAGACCTGGGGCACCAAGCCTCCTTGCTTGTTTCTTAACTGCTTTCTCCAAGGCCTGCCCTGGGCAGCCACACCCAGAGTTCTCACCACACCCTGGAGCTCTTGCCACCCAGAAGTTCTCGCCACACCCTGCCTGCTCCCGGAAGGTAACAGGGCCATTGAAGAACGGCTGCATTGTTGTGGCCTTGGCCGAGGCCCTGAAGGCCAGGAGGACAAACACGTTGTCTTCTAAGTACTGCAAATCAATATACAGTAAAAGTCAGAATAAAGGCCCTCTTGAACTTCAACTGACCTCAACTCCAACGACTGGCCCTGAGGACAAATACCCAGGAACCTGATTCCAGGAGAGAATACCTCTGCATGGCATCCAGTTGCTACCGGGCAGGAGGGTGTTTGCCTTTGGGGGAGGTGGGGGCAGGAGTATCAAGTTCTCCTGGGGAAGACAGGAAGTTTGCCAGCGCCACCCAGAGCAGAAAAAAAGTGTGACAGTATCAATAAAGATGACAGTAGCAAGAGATTTCCTTTTTTTCCTCAGAGTCCTGGCCTGCATGAATAGGTGAAATCACAACAGCTAAGATTCTGTTAGTGCTTACTTCGTGGGCCATGTGCTGTGCTTAGAACCACATGCATTGGTTCATTGAATGCGCTTAACAACCCTATGGCATGGATTTTATTATTTTCATTTTTCAGGTGAGAAAATCATGGTACAGAGAAAAGTAAATTGCCTCCCCAGGGACTGCTCAGCCCCCAGGAAGCAGAACTAGAGTCTGAACCCAAGCGATCTTCTATGGCCCTTCCCTGCAAGCTGGCAGTGGGGTATTTCTCTTTATGGTCCCTCTCACTTAATTTTGAATCAGATGTCTTATGCCAAAGTATATACAGAAAGGGCACCACTTTGGAAGGTATACTTTAACAAAATACCATAAACTGGCTGTTTTGTTTGTTTGTTTGTTTCTTTTTTGACTGAGTCTCGCTCTGTTGCCCAGGCTGGAGTGCAGTAGCACAATCTCAGCTCACTGCAAGCTCCACCTCCTGGGCTCACGCCATTCTCCTGCCTCAGCCTCCCAAGTAGCTGGGACAACAGGCACCGGCCACCACGCCCAGCTAATTTTCTGTTTTTTTTTTTGGTTTTTTTTTTTTTTTTTTTTTTTAGTAGAGACGGAGTTTCACCATGTTAGCCAGGATGGTCTCCATCTTCTGACCTCATGATCTGCCCGCCTCAGCCTCCCAAAGTGCTGGGATTACAGGTGTGAGTCACCTCACTCAGCCAACTGGGTGTCTTATAAACCACAGAAATTCATTTCTCACCGTTTCGGAGGCTGGAACTCCAAGATCAAGGCACAGGCAGAGCTGGCATCTGGCAAGGTTCTGCCCCCTAGTTCATAGATTGTGCCTTCTCACTGTGTCCTCCCAAGGTGGACGGGGTGGGAGGTCTCTCTTGGGCATCTTTCATAAGGGCATGCTTCCCATTCAGGAGGCCTCTGCCTTCATGACTTAATCACCTCCCAAAGACCCAGCTCCTAATACCATCACCTTAGGGGGTAGGATTTCAGCATATAGATTTTAGGGAAACACAAACATTCAGACCATAGCAGAGGGGCTGAGAGACCCCTGAAGCCTGCTAGGGCTCCTGAGAGCAGCTGACAAATGTATAGGATTTTGAAGAAACTTTTCTTTTTTTTTTTTTTTTTTTGAGACGGAGTCTTGCTCTGTCACCCAGGCTGGAGTGCAGTGGCCGGATCTCGGCTCACTGCAAGCTCCACTTCCCGGGTCTACGCCATTCTCCTGCCTCAGCCTCCGGAGTAGCTGGGACTACAGGCGCCCACCACCTCGCCTGGCTAGTTTTTTGTATTTTTTTAGTAGAGACGGGGTTTCACCGTGTTAGTCAGGCTGGTCTCGATCTCCTGACCTTGTGATCCGCCCATCTCGGCCTCCCAAAGTGCTGGGATTACAGGCTTGAGCCACCGCGCCCGGCCTTGAAGAAACTTTTCAAGTCCCAGGGCAACCAACTTTGTTCCTGCTCTGAGTCTGAGAGGTCCCCATTAAGGTAGCCCTCTCATTCAGTCTTTTTTTTTTTTCCCCCTTAAATTTTGAGACAGGATCTCACTCTGTGACCTAGGCTAAAGTGCAGTGGCACAATCACAGCTCACTGAAGCCTCCACATCCCAGACTCAAGGGATCCTCCCACCTCAGCCTCCCGAGTAGCTGGGACTACAGGTACGCGCCACCGTGCTTGGCTAATTTTTGTATATTTTTGTAGTGACAGGGTTTTGCCATGTAGCCCAGGCTGGTCTGGAACTCCTGGGCTCAAGTGGTCCACCCGTTCTGACTTCCCAAAATGCTGCCACTACAGGCCTGAGCCCCTAACTCAGTCTTTACTGCAGAACATTAAAAGGGTGGAAGGAGCACTTCACTGAGCCATTCTCTTCCCCCCACCACCACGAGAGGTACAAATTCTACCAAACCTCATCTCCTGGCCTCTGTGCCTCTGGTGCAGGTTGAGGTTTGGCCTTCAGGGACTGCTTCTGTGAGCTAATTTCTTGCAAAGGATGTGACAAACGTCACTAGAGAGGACACACCTCAGCACGTGTTTCAAAGGGCTAATGTGGTGAGTTCAGCATTGGCCCCATCAGCGTGCAAACCATGTGAGAGGACTCATGCATGGGAGGCCACCCATGAGCAGGGCTATTTTAATAGAATGTCTTCGGGGTGTGTTAAGAAAAACCCCGGCTTGGAGTGTTTGTGGTTCATCTGGAACCAGGCAGCGCTGTTGTAAGTTTGGGGCCTATAGGGGCTTCTTGGGTTTCTGCTTATTGATACCCATTTCAGGTCCTCCAAGAACGGTTTTGAATCAT
This sequence comes from Chlorocebus sabaeus, assembly GCF_047675955.1. Lineage (NCBI taxonomy): Eukaryota > Metazoa > Chordata > Mammalia > Primates > Cercopithecidae > Chlorocebus > Chlorocebus sabaeus. Next base: position 12,044,629 of record NC_132930.1, on the reverse strand, counting down.
TCTCTTGGCTATGTCCATGTACCGCATCATTCCTTTGAGTAGTACACTGTAAATACTTAAAGATGCTAGAGAAAGTTTTGAGATCAGAGCCTTTCCCACAAAAGTCAGGAGTTCCAGCTCTCAATAAGCGGAGGTATCTGTGGTTAGAGGGAGCCCAGAAAATGTGGGCTATGTGCGCCCCCTGCTGGAGAGGGAGGCCCAGGCACGTGGGGCTTCTAGTTCAAGGCCCGGGTCCTCTTGAGGGTTCTCGGAGCACCTCCTCCTGGCTCAAACGGCTCATCTTCCTGTCCTTTCAGAACTGCCTTGCGTGAGAGCAGGGCTGCTAAGGGTAATGTGGCAATCTAGAACCAGATTGCCGGGGTTCAAATCCTGCTTCTGCAACTGCTGTGTAACTTTCGGCAGGTCATTAAACCTCTCTGTGCCTCACCTTCCTCATCTGTAAAGTTGGGGTGATCGTATTGGAGCCTCCCTCACGGAGTACTTATGAGACATAAATGAGATAACATCTCAAACACTGAGGCACAAACGAGGCAACATGTCAAAACACTTAGAATAGTGCCTGGCACACGGGGAGTGTTATGTGTTAATTAAATATTGATTATTGCTTTATTAATATCATCATCATAATTCTCCTGGTTATTAATAAAATATAAGAGAAAGTTTTTCTCCTCTCTCTCAACCCTAAGGGCCACTTTCACGGGCATCAGAAATTCTAACAATCCCAGAGCTAGGATTACAGGCATGAGCCACAGCACTAGGCTCATTATTCTAGATACTAAGAGAAGGGAAGAAACTGCTAACACTATTCCAATAAAAACATCTTCCTCAAAGAAAAAGGGTAAGCAGCCGGGCGCAGTGGCTCACGCCTGTAATCCCAGCACTTTGGGAGGCCGACGCGGGCAGATCACGAGGTCAGGAGATCGAGACCATCCTGGCTAACACGGTGAAATCCCGTCTCTACTAAAAATACAAAAAATTAGCCGGGCGTGGTGGCGGGCGCCTGTAGTCCCAGCTACTGGGGAGGCTGAGGAGGGAAAATGGCGTGAACCGAGGAGGTGGAGCTTGCAGTGAGCTGAGATCGCACCACTGCACTCCAGCCTGGGCAACAGAGCCAGACTCTGTCTCAAAAAAAAAAAGAAGAAAGGTAAGACAAGCCCAGTAGCCATGCCTGTAATCCTGGCACTTTGGGAGGCTAAGGTGGGAGATCACTTGAGCCCAGAAGTTTGAGAACAGTCTGGGCAACCTAGCAAGACTCCCTCTCTACAAAAAAAATTTAAAAATTGACATATGCCTGTGGTCCCCGCTACTCGGGAGGCTGAGGTGTGAAGATCATTTGAACTCATGAGTTTGAGGCTACAGTGAGCTGTGATTACACCATTGCACTGCAGCTTGGGCAACAGAGGGAAACACTGTCAATAAATAAATAAATAATTTTTAATTAAAAAGAAAAGGAAAAATGGTAGAATAACTTTCTTATCAGCCAGGCACTTCCAAAGTTTGTTGAGCTTGTTGGTTGTCTCTGGTAGCAAAATAATCTATAGACTGCTTTTTATTTCTGCTTTGGGGAAAATTTAATAAAGTTTGGTTTCTGAGGTAGGTAGCGATACGTAACCACAATTTAACAATTTGTTTTCTTGACAATTTGAAGATTATACATGTGTCTGTTCACATGTATGCGTATGCCTTACATATATATACACATATGTGTATTTGTGCAAACATGTATACATCTATATTCCATTTTAGGCATTTGGCATATGCTTACAAAGATACATAAACATATATATTGTGAGCATGTTTAAGACTTTATAGGCCAGGCCGCTAGCTCACATCTGTAATCTCAGCAGTTTGGGAGGCCGAGGCAGGTGGGTCGCTTGAGATCAGGAGTTTGAGACCAGCCTGGCCAACATAGTAAAACCCCATCTCTACTAAAAACACAAAAAATTTAGGCAGACATGGTGGCGTGCACCTGGAGTCCCAGCTATTTGAGAGGCTGAGGCACGAGAATTGCTTGAACCTGGGAGGTGGAGGTTGGTTGCAGTGAGCCAAGATTGCACCACTACACTCCAGACCGAATGACAGAGCAAGACTCTGGAAAAACAAACAAAAAAAAGATTATATAAATACATATATACAGAATTCCTTATAGATGTTTATGCCCCTTTGAGTGGAACACTGATGGTTGTGGGGAGGAAGGCACACATGGAAGAGGTAAAAATAGCCATAGGGTTCCCCAGGGGACGATATTTTCAAGAAATTTTGAAGTTCAGCATGGCACAGCTTAGAAAGGGAGGTGATGGTGGTGATAGTGGTGGTGGTGGTGGTAGTGGTGTCAATGATGGTGATGGTGGTGGTGATGGTGGTGGTGGTGATGGTAGTGGTGATGGTGGTGGTGATGGTGGTGGTGATGATGGTGGTGGTAATGGTGGGATGGTGGTGGCGGTGGTGATGATGGTGGAGGTGGTGGTGATGGTTGTGGAAGTGGTGGTAAAGGTGGTGGTAGTGATGGTGGCAGTGGTGGTGGTAATGGTGGTGGTGATGGTGATCATGGTGGTGGTGATTGTGATGGTGGTGGAGGCGGTGGTGATGGTGGGAGAGGTGGCAGTGGTGGTAGTGGTGATGGTGGTGGTGCTAGAGGTGGCGGTGATGATGGTGGTGCTGGTGGTGGTGGTAATGATGGGATGGTGGTGGTGGTGATCGTGGTGGTGGTGGCGGTGGCGATAATGGTGGAGGTGGTGGTGATGATGGTAGAGGTGGTGGTGGGAGAGGTGGTGGTAGTGGTGATGGTGGCAACAGTGATAAAGGTGGTGGTGATGGTGGTGATGGTGATGGTGGTGGTGGTGATGGTGGTGGTAGTGGTGGTAATGGTGGTGATGGTGATGGTGGTGGAGGTGGCAGTGGTGGTGGTGGTAGAGGTGGCGGTGGTAGTGGTAGTAGTGGTTGAGGTGGTGAGTAGTAGAGGTGGTGGTGGTGGTATAGGTGGCAGTGGTGGTGGTGGTGATGGTGGTGTTACTGGTGGCAGTGGTGATGGTGATGGTGTTGGAGGTGGTGGTGGTGGTGATTATTGTGGTGGTAGTGTTGGTGATGGTCGTGGAGGTGGTGGTGGTAGAAGTGGCAGTGGTGGTGGTGGTGATGGTGGTGGTGGTGATGGTGGTGGTGGTGGTAATGGAGGTGGTGGTGGTGGTGGAGACTGTGGTGTTAGTGGTGATGATAGTGGTGGTACTGGTGGTAGTGGTGATGGTGGTGGAGGCAGTGGTGGTGGTGGTGATGATGGTGGTGATGGTGGTGATGGTGGTGGTGGTGATTGTGGTGGTTGTGGTGGTAGTGGAGGTGGTGATGGTGGTGGTGTTGGTGGTGATGGTGCTGGTGTTGGTGATGGTGTTGGTGGTGATGGTGATGATGGTGGTGGTGTTGGCAATCGTGGTGGTTGTGTTGGTAGTGGTGGTGGTGATGGTGGTGGTGGTGATCATGGTGGTTGTGGTGGTAGTGGAGGTGGTGATGGTGGTGGTGGTGGTGATAGTGATGGTGCTGGTGGTGTTGTTGGTAGTGATGATGGTGTTGATGGTGGCAGTGGTGATGGTCCTGGTGGTGATGGTGATGATGGTTGTGGTAGTAGTGGTGATCATGGTGGTTGTGGTGGTAGTGATGGTGATGGTGGTGGTGGTAGTGATGGTGATGATGGTAGTGCTGGTGGTGGTGGTGATGGGGCACTGGTGGTGGTGATTTTGGTGCTGATGGTGGTGATGGTGGTGTTGGTGGTGGTGGTGATCATGGTTGTGGTCATGGTGGTGATGGCGGTGGAAGCAGTGGTGGTGGTGATGGTGATGGTGGTGGTTATGGTGGTTGTGGTGATGGTGGTGGTACTGGTGGTGGTGGTGGTGATGGTGCTGGTGGTGGTTGTGGTGATGGTGGTAGTACTGTTGGTGGTGGTGATGGTGGTGGTGGTGGTGGTGCTGGTGGTGGTGTTAGAGGTGGCGGTGGTGATGGTGGTTGAGCTAGTGGTGATGGTGGTGGTGGCAGTGGTGGCAGTGATGGTTGAGGTGGCAGTGGTGGTGGTACTGGTGGTGGTGGCAGTGATGGTGGTGATGGTGATGGTTTTACTGGTGGTGGTGGTGGAGCTGGTGATGGTGGTGGTGGTGATGGTGGTGGTTGTGGTGGTTGAGGCGATGGTGGTGGTACTGGTGGTGGTGATGGTTGTGGTTGTGGTGATGGTGGTGGTGGTGGTGATGGTTGTGATTGTGGTGATGGTGGTGGTACTGGTGGTGGTGGTGGTTGTGGTGATGGTGGTGGTACTGGTGGTGGTGGTGATGGTGGTGGTGGTGGTGGTGCTGGTGGTGGTGGCAGTGATGGTGGTGATGGTGATGGTTTTACTGGTGGTGGTGGTAGAGCTGGTAATGGTGGTAGTGGTGATGGTGGTGATTGTAGTGGTTGAGGTGATGGTGGTGGTACTGGTGGTGGTGATGGTTGTGGTGGTGGCGGCGGTGATGGTTGTGATTGTGGTGATGGTGGTGGTACTGGTGGTGGTGGTGGTTGTGGTGATGGTGATGGTACTGGTGGTGGTGGTGGTGATTATGGTGGTAGTGCTGGTGGTGGTTGTGGTGGTTGTGGTGATGGTGGTGGTACTGGTGGTGGTGGTGGTTGTGGTGATGGTGATGGTACTGGTGGTGGTGGTGGTGGTTGTGGTGGTTGTGGTGATGGTGGTGGTACTGTGGTGGTGGTGGTGATGGTGCTGGTGGTGATGGTGGTGGTTGTGATGATGATGGTACTGGTGGTGGTGGTGGTAGTGGTGATGGTGGTAGTGGTGATGGTGGTGACGGTGGTTGAGCTAGTGGTGATGGTGGTGGTGGCAATGGTGGCAGTGATGGTTGAGGTGGCAGTGGTGGTGGTACTGGTGGTGGTGGTGGTAGAGGTGGCAGTGGTGGTGATGGTGATGATTGTACTGGCGGTGTTGGTGGTGGAGCTGGTGGTGATGGTGGTGGCAGCAGTGGTGATGGTGGTGGCAGCAGTGGTGATGGTGGTGGTAGAGGTGGCAGTAATGGTGGTGGAGGTGGTGGTGATGGTAATTGTGGTGGTGGTGGTGATGGCAGTGGTGGCGGTGGTGGTAGAGGTGGTGGTACTGGTGGTGGTGGTGGTGGTGATGGTGGTGGTATTGGTGGTGGTGATGGTGGTAGATGTGGTGGTAGTGGTGGTATATCTTCATGATGCAGCAGGCTGGTAGAAGACCCCAAAAAGTTGATTTCAAGAGTAGCTGGTGGTTGTGGTAGAACCAGTTTTGCCATTCTTTTGCCAGGAAAAACTTGTGCTTGGCGTCACTACTTGTGACACACCTCTTCCGAGTCCTAGACTAAGTGCCCTCTCTGAGCCTCCATAGCACCCTATATCACTCACTCCTACCATAGCATCTGTCGCTCTCTTGTCTGCCCTCTCAGTAGAATGGAAGCTTGATGAGAGTAAGGAGAGCTTTTCCTTTTCACTTCTGCATCTCTAGCTCTCAGCACATTGCCTGGCACAGAGTTGGCACGCTGTAAATAGTTGTTGCATGGATGAATGGATAAGCAGACAGGTGGACACATGCATGAATGAATGAACAAATGAATAAGTGTGTAAATGAATAAAAGAGAATCACAAGGCAACAAGCCTGGAATTGGGAATTATTCCTACCTGAGGGGTTCCAGAGAGCAAGAGCAAGAACTGGGGATTTACCATCTGCTGGGGTTTGCCTCCTGGTAGAATGACGGATCAGTGGCAATGGCATTTTACCATAGCCCAAGGACATAAAGCATTCCGATTCAGAAAGCCTCTTTTCTGAGACTAAAGAATCTCCTAGCTGAGAATATATTTCTCCAAAGCAGCCCTAGCCACATGGGAAGTCATTTTGGATGAAGTCACCCTATGGTAGTTGAAAAACACAATACGATCAACACCTACTCTGCGATGACAGCATGCATCTTCCCTTTAGCGTTCAAAGCTTACTTTGGCCTTGTGAAGTAGGCATGATTATTCTATAAAGAAGAAGACTGCACCCAAAGATGCGGGGAGTGGCTGCCTAGTAAGTAGAGTCAGAATTCAAACCAGCTCTGTTGGCTTCAGTATCCCCTGTGGCTACTTGGGAAAGCAAGATTGATGAAAAAAGGAAGAAATTCTGTTGGTTAGAGTAACACTCGCTGCTGTAGCAAACTCTGAAATTTGTAATTGCTACAACAATAGACGTGTGTTTCTCACGTAAAGTCTCAAATGGGATTCCTGGTGAGCAGATGGGCCTTCTCCAAGAAGAGATTCAGGAAGCTGTGCTCCCTCCATCCTGCGGTACCATCAACTTCAACACATGACTTCACGTTGCCACGCCCATCTGCTTCGAGCTGGCAGCAGGGAAAATTGTGGGGGAATGGGAGGTTTTATGGAGCAGATGTAGAGGTGGCACACGTCACTTCTAATCACCCTTTGGCTAGAACTCAATTACTTGGCCAGTGCTTACCAGTGATGTAACTTCAACAGAGGCTGCAAAATACAGTGCAACTCTGTGCCAGGAAAAAGGAGGCAATGAGTTTGGTGAAGCTAGGCAGTCTCCACCATAACTCATACCCAACAATCGGGGACAGCAATGAGATTCCAGGACAGCAAAAGCCCAGCTCAGTCCTCCACTCGGGTACAGTAGCCCTGTAGACTAGCTTGCAGGAAATCAAACTTTGAAGCTCTATCTTGGGCTACACATGTGCTCAAAGCCCTGTTTATTTTATCCCCTTCGTTGGGGAACTGTTCCTCTTGAACTTCAGTAATGCCAATCCTAGTATCCCTAGACCCCTAGCTAGAGGTAAGCATATGACTCAGGTTTAAGGGTTGGCCTTCAGGGGTTGGTTTAGGGAAGGTCATGTGATCCTAGAAGAGCCTGTTGGCATGCTTCCCTAATCAATCAAGAAGGCTTTGCTCTTAATTTTCTGGTTACAGGGTTGCAAGAATGGAAGTGAGGAGTGGTCTGACATCATGCCTGCACCCTCAATGAAGAAAGTCAGAAGAAAGAAGGCAGCATGCAGAAAAGAGCAGAGAAAGAAAAAGAGAGAAATGACAGCGTTCAAGTCCCTGGCTCTTTGGCTACTCCTCCCCTGCCTTTTTCTTTTCTTTTCGTTTGTCTTTTCTTTTCTTTCTTTCTTTCTTTTTTTTTTTTTTTTTTTTGACAGAGTCTCCCTCTGTGCCCAGGCTAGAGTGTAGTGGCGCAGTCTCGTTTCACTGAAACCTCCACCTCTGGGGTTCAAGCGATTCTCCTGCCTCAGCCTCCCGAGTAGCTCGGACTACAGGTGCACACCACCACGTCCAGCTAATTTTTGTACTTTTAGTAGAGACAGGATTTCATCATGTTGGCCAGGCTGATCTCGAATTCCTGACCTCAAGTGACCCGCCTACCTCAGCCTCCCAAAGTGCTGGGATTACAGGTGGGAGCCACCACACCAGGCCACCCCTGCCATTTCTATGGTTTGATTGTGTAACCCGATATATTCCCTCTTTGCTTAATCTAGTTCCAATTGAGTCGCTTACAATCCTAAGATTTTTGCATTAACACATCCAACATGCCAGACACCAAGAGAGATTCTAGCAGGTAGATGGGCTTCAACAACAAATCAATATCAACTCCCACAATGCTTTTGTCCAGTGTTAGCTCTGCTCACCTGTATTCTCTCTCTCTCTCTCTCTCTCTCTTTCACACATACACAAATCCTCTTGCACACTGGGTGTCCTCCCTAAATGATACATTGAAATTCTAACTCCCAGTAACTCAGAATGTGACCTTCTTTGGAAACAGGCCCGTTACAGAGGTCATCACGTTGAAACAAAGTCATTATGGTAGACTTAATCTGGTGTGACTTACGAAAGAGAGAAATTCAGACACAGACCTGCACACACAGAGGGAAGATAATGTGATGAGATATCATCAGGAAAATGGACAATGCCACGTGAAGATGAAGGCAGAGATTGGGATGATGAGTGTACAAGCCAAGGAACGCCAAAAATTGCCAACAAATCACCGGAAGCTAGGGGAGAGGGTTGGAACAGAGACTCCCTCTCAGCCAACAGAAGGAACCAATCCTGCTGACACCACGATCTCAGACTTCTAAGCCTCTGAATTTAATAAAATCAATGTTTATTTGCCATTCAATCTGTGGTTCTTTGTTACAGCAACCCTAAGAAACTAATACATATACTTACTTTATTGTCAGATAACTGGGGGACTTTGCCAGTGCTATCTGTTCTAGGAGGAAAAGCAGTAGGTATTTGTCTTTGTAAGCTCTCTGGAAAGGCCTTGAGAAAATTCATTTCTCTTGTCATACTATATATGTACAGGTATGTGTATAGGTATGTGTATGTATATAAACATTGTATGGGAAAATAAATAGAAGATTAAGGCAATCTAGTGTACAGATGGTGTGTGTGTGTGTGTGTGTGTTTTGGACATGGGGAAGAAGGTTTCCATAATAATGGTAATACTAATTTCCATCTATAATTATCTGCTTTATGTCAGATATTATTCTTTGTAAATTATTTTTTTCTTTTTTCTTTTACAAGATCCTACAGCTAGCATGTTGGATATTATTCTTGGACATAACAGAGACATGATTTCATTTAATTCCAATAAGGAGGAGTGTGTCTTGATTTGAAGTCAGTTCACACCTGAGTTCGAATCTCAGTTCTGCTGTTTACTAGCTGTCTGGCCTGAGTCAGATTACTTAACTTCCATGAGCCCTATTTTCTCCATGGACTAAAAATTTCTATTTCATGGAATTTCAGTAAAATTAATGCAATGATATATATAAATTGGGTGGCCTATAAGAAGCCCCCTAATAAATGTTTGATAGTATTATTCATCTTCAGAATCACCCTCTATGACAGGCATTTATAATTCCCATTTCTTAAATGAGGAAATGAAGTCCCACCCAGATAGTAAGTGACAAAGAACTGAATTAGATGCAGATCTCCCTGGTAGCTCCAAAGCCAAGGTCTCTCTTCTACGCAATCCTCCTTGACAAGGAAAAGATGGAAAGGGCAATAATTTGTCAGTACAACAGAGTCATGTTTTAGGTGAATTTGAGTTACATGTATTTGAAATTGTGTAATACGGAACATTCATAAGGTCTCATTTTGTGCTCAAAATGAGAAATGGTGCAAATCCCCCGAATTAAAATAAAATCAGAATTGCTTATGTCAAAACTGCTCAGACAAGTGAATTGTAAACTGTGCCACTTCAGTTCTAAAACAGAAATCCTCTCTTCCTTTTGCAGATATCTCATAGACTACGCTGCTGTTCACACAGCTCAGAACTCCAAGTGATTTTGGTGACAATCAAAATGTGATTTTGTTAACATCTTATGGCCATGTCATGTGAGCATTCATAACGTGATGGCACAGAAAAGCACCAGGAGCAGTGCATTTATTCTGCACTTTAGATGTCATAAAGAGGCTCTGCAGAAGACCAGACAGCCATTATGATATTATATGCTTATAATTCAGCAGATTGATTTCTGCAAAATATCAGAGATCATGCCGAAGAAATGAAAAGCACCATTAAAAAGCAATTATGTACCAACTGGTGTAGATTTATGTGCACTGGAAATCTACTCTTTCATACTTTAAATGTATTAATGTGGGAAAAATTGCTTTGAGTTACATAAGTTTTGGCTAATGCAGTCTTCAGGAATGTATCCATTGTATAAAATAAACTCATCCTAAAGATATTATCATTTACTTCTAGGAACTAAAATACCCAATGCATTTGGTAACTAAATTGCTCATGATAATTTATAAATTGAAAGTTTGATTTATATACATCAGTCCCTAAGGAGCTTATCATGCGTAACCTCTGGGGACACTGAGGAAAATGAATTTTTCCAGTTTGTAAGCCTAGGGCCTGCCTTTGTACTGCGACAACTTAGCATGCACTAGCATGTAGCATATCTGCGTGGACCTCAGTTTTCTCTTTCCATGTTGACCAAACCTGGACAAGAGCCATGGCTTTCCGAGAGGCAAGTAGAAGATGTACGGTGGTGTGCACTATACAGTTAGTAATAGGAGCTGCCACTTATTGGCTGTCTTTTGTGTGTGTGTGTATCAGACATGATTCTAAGTACTTTATATACATTATTTTATTGACCTAAAAATCTATGTGCATGAACAAATGAATAATTGAAAGCACAGGAATGTTGACTAACTTGTCCAGATTATTAATTAGGATGTGGCAGAGATGATTGTTCTAATATCTCCAATTTACTTTTAAATATTTCCATATATACTGTGGGATATCATATGTATTACTTTCATTAAGCCACAACCCAGGTGGTCAATTCTTTTTTTTATTTTTCATATTTAGAGACAAGGTCTCACTATGTTGCCCAGACTGCCCTGGAGCTCCTGGGCTCAAGTGATCCTCCTGCCTCATCCTCCCAAGTAGCTGGGATTACAGGCAAACGCCACTGCGCCATGCCCAGATAGTCTATCCTTTTTTTTTTTTTTTTTTTTTGAGACGGAGCCTCGCTCTATCGCGGTGATCCAGGTGGTCAATTCTAAGCAAGAATTCTAACCCAGGTGGTCATGGGGCAATCGACCCAGGAAGTCTGTGCCCAAGCAGCAGCTGCTATACATGCTTCAGTTATTTGTATCTTGACAAAAAGCTACTGTGTTGCCAATCAGCACAAGGAATGTCAGACACAGGTTTTTATTTCTGATCCTAATGACTTGTCAAATAGCATGATGGATTTTAGAAATAGGCTGTAATTTGGGCATTAAAGGTATTTAAAATATGTGGCTTGGCTAAAGTATTTTACAGATACTCACACAATTGCACAAATAGAATATGATGACCTTTGACTCATGTGGTCTTCACTGTTGCGCTCTAGCTCTGGGCTAAAGCCCTAACTGGTTCCATGTAAAGCCATGACTCAGAGGATCGCAGCTCACTCTCCATCCAATGCCAGCCATCAAGGTAACAGAACCCTGTCTCTAGAGGTTCAGCATGTCTGCTTTGGATAACCCTGTCATGCAATGTGGTAGATGAAGCACCGAAAGTGACAGAGAGTTGGGGCTTCTTTTAGCCTTAAAGAACCAGTTGCAGAAATGGCTCTGGACTTGCTTGCTAATAAATGTTTGCTAAATAAACAAGCAACTAAATAAATGAATGTAGCAGAACTATAACCTGGAAGCATAATTGTGAGGAAGGGAGTCACTTCAAATCTCTTCTGAGACTATAGAAGAAACCAAGAGCTGTGTCTGACCAAAGTGACTCAAGTGAGTTTTCAACAGGCGTATTGAACCCAGAAATGTTTGCCTGTCTCCAGTAGCAGACCTTGCTCTTTAGAGCAAGATCTATGCTGGAAAAAAAAAAAAAAAAAAAGCATCATGGTTTCCACTACAGGGTCTCACTCTGTTGTGCAGGCTGGAATGATCTCTCCTGGAAATGACTGGCATAGTTGAGGGGAGAAAAGACTGGTCAGCTCTCGATGCTTTCCTGTAAGCCCCTACTGCACTCACCTATTTGGGTCAATGGGTCAGAGATGACCCATACCTTTGACTCATGGAAGTAGGCCAAACAGCAGCCTTGACCTCCGGGGCTCGAGCAATCCTCCCATCTCAGCCTCTTGGGTAGCTGTGACTACATGTGCCTGCCACATGCCTGGCTATTTTTTTTTGTATTTTATAGAGATGGGGTTTTGCCATGTTGCTCAGGCTGGTCTTGAACTCCTGGGCTCAAGCCCACCTGGCTAATTTTTTTTTTTTTTTTTTTTGAGACAAAGTCTTGCTATGTTGCCTAGGTTGGAGTGCAGTGGCATGATCTCTGCTCACTGCAACGTCCACCCCCGGGTTCAAGCAATTCTCCTGCCTCAGCGTCCCAGGTAGCTGGGATTACAGGCATATGCCATCACGCCTGGCTAATTTTTGTATTTTTAGTAGAGATGGGGTTTCACTATGTTAGCTAGGCTGATCTCAAACTCCTGACCTCAAGCGATCCACCCGCGTTGGCCTTCCAAACTGCTGGGATTACAGGTGTGAGCCACTGCACCCAGCCTTTTATTTATTTATTTATTTTTGTATTTTATAGAGATGGGCGTTTGCCATGTTGCTCAGGCTGGTCTCGAACTACCAGGCTCAAGCCCACCTCAGCCTCCCAGTGCTCTAGGATTACAGGCATGAGCCACCACGACCGGCGGGTTTCAACTGTTGAAACAGTAAGTAGGTCAAACAAAAGAGGATAGCCCCAAATTCTGGGAAATAATGGACAGCAGACTCCAAATGAGACCATCATCTCATGATATTGATCTCTCCTGGAAATGACTGGCATAGTTGAGGGGAGAAAAGACCGGTCAGCTCTCGGTGCTTTCCTGTAAGGGCTTACTGCACTCACCTATTTGGGTCAATGGGTCAGAGATGACCCATACCTTTGACTCATGGAAGTAGGCCAAACCCAGCTGAGATGTTATCAAAAGAAAGTTGGACCAGACATAAATTATGCAGCATGGGATAATTCTTGGGGAGTGCTGTCACAGTTTGAAAACCAGAACACATATTCTCTTCAGGAAGCCATCGTACTAATCTGCGGAGAGGGGAATGTGTTTCCCATGGCAGGCATCACTTGCTGGGTGTTATGGTCTGTCTCCCTGTCCTTTGCTCCTTAGCGTCCGGGTTTAGGTCTGGGTCTCGATACTGTCTGTCTTCTCATGTCTCCACCCACATCCAATGTACAGGATTGTAACAAGATTTTGGACAGAATTTCTTTACTTCCGGTTTGATTAGTAAGTTATGGATAAAACTACCAAGCTACCCCAAACTCCAAACTCTGCTTGACAGCAGGGCATCTTACATAGTCACCTTGCTGCCACAAATGCTGCCTGCCTCTGCTGAGATGATAAATTATGTTGATTTTTGCAAGTCAATCTTGAGTTTCCACAACAAACTCTTTGAATAAATAAACTTGGTCACAATGTTTTATACTTTTTATACACGGCTGAATTCTGGTTACTAATGTTTTATTTAGGACATTTTCTTTCTTTCTTTCTTCTTTCTTTTTCTTTCTTCTTTCTCTCTTCCTTTCTTCCTTTCCTTCTTTCTTTCATCTTTTTTTTTTTTTTTTTTTTTTTTTTTTTTTTTCCCGATAAGGTCTCACTGTGTCACCCAGGCTGGAGTGCAGTGGCAAGATCTTGGCTTGCTGTGACCTCCACTTCCTGGGCTCAAGTGATCCTTCCACCTCATCCTCCTGAGTAGCTGGGACTGCAGTAATGCACCACCACATCCAGCTAATTTTTGTATTTTTGTAGAGATGAGGTTTCACCATGTTGTCCAGGCTGGTCTCAAATTCCTGGCCTCAGGCAATCTGCCCTCCTCAGCCTCTGTATTAGCCTGTTTTCACAGTGCTGATAAAGACATACCCAAGACTGGGCAATTTACAAAAGAAAGAGATTTAATTAGACTTACATTTCCACGAGGCTGGGAAAAGCCTAACAATCATGGTAGAAGGCAAGGAGGAGCAGGTCATGTCTTACATGGATGGCAGCAGGCAAAGAGAGAGATTGTGTGCAGGGGAACTCCTCTTTTTAAAACCATCAAATTTCATGAGACTTATTCATCATCATGAGAACAGCATGGGAAAGACTTGTCCCCATGATTCAATTACCTCCCACTGGGTCCCTCCCACAACATGTGGGAATTCAAAATGAGATTTGGGTGGGTACACAGCCAAACCAGCCTTCCAAAGGGCTGGGATTACAGCCATGAGCCACCATACCAGGCCTACAATTGGTACTATTTCTTACTTAAAGTCTTTATCAAATTCTCTAGTGAAGCCATTTAGGCATAGAGTTTCATTTGTAGGAAGGATTAAACTACAGATTCTATTTTAAAATGTATCTATTGGACAAATCAGAATTCTCATGTCCACTTTGGCCAGTTATTTTTCTAAGAATTTGTCTGATTTATCTAAAAAGTTTGGCTTTATTACTACTTATAATGCCACTTTGTGATCTATTTAGCATCAAAGGTGAGATGTTTCCTTTTCCATTTCCAGTACTGGTGATGTAAGCCTTCTCTACTTTGTTCATGATCATCCTCATCAAGGCTTTACTTTTCACTTTGCTGAATTGTACAGTGTTTTCTGGTTCATTTGGCTTTTTTTAAAAAAAAAATCTTTGTAATTTCTTTCCTTCTATTATACCTTCTTTAAGTAAAATTTTCTGTTTGTCTTCTAATTTCTTCAGGTTTATTGATTTTTAGCTTTTCTTTTTTTCTAATCTAAATACTTAACACAAATAGAACACTTACGGAAATATACAATCCTATAACAACAACCAAATTTTGCATCCCAAGAAAAATGTAAAGTTGAGACTGTGTCCAGCTAGACTTATTTATTTATCTTAGAAACAGGATCTAGCTATGCTGCCCAGGCTGGAGTGCAGTAGATATTCACAGCAGTGATCAAGCACATTGCAGCCTTGAATTCCTAGGCTCAAGCAACCCTCCTGCTTCAGCATCCTGAATAGCTGGGACTACATGTGTGTGCTCTGTCACCTGGGTCTAACTGGAATTAAATTAATGCAGCTCAGTTTATATTTCATCATTACATTATTTGAATTCCATCACTAAAAAGATCCATTAAATTTTGTAAATTAGAAACATCAGGCCAGGCGCAGTGGCTCACACCTGTAATTCCAGCACTTTGGGAGGCTGAGATGGGCAGATCACTTGAGGTCAGGAGTTCGAGACCAGCCTGGACAACACAGTGAAACCCTGTCTCCACTAAAAATACAAAAATTAGCCAGACATACTGGTGCACGCCTGTAATCCCAGCTACTCAGGAGGCTGAAGCACAAGAATTGCTTGACTCTGTAGGTGGAGGCTGCAGTGAGCCAAGATGGCACCACTACACTCCAGCCTGGGTGACAGAGCAAGACTCTGACTGAAAAATAATAATAATAATAAAAAATAATAATAAATAAAAAATAAAAACATCATTTACAGTTTTGCCCCAGCTTCACCAGTCCCACCAAAATAACAGAGAGTGGCTTAAAAAAAATAAAAGATATTAACTCACAAGGACAAAGAGAAAAAGAAAGTAGAAAAGAAAAAGAAATATTTTGGAAGTTGGAGAGCATATGGGACAAGTGACTACCAACTTAGCTGACCAAAGGAAGCTGGAACCAACTGGGGGCAGCCTGAAGTGGGATGATTTGAGACACAGAACCTCAGAAAGACTCAGGAGTTGGTGGCCCCAGGATGCAATTGAGGCTGAGAACAGAAGACTGCTTACAAGCCTATACAAACAGAGGTGCATAGATGCCCCCAGATCTGCCAACCGCTATCTCCAGTCTCAGAAGTCCAGAGTTGACCCTCCAAAGAGGGTTAGCCAGAGAGACTCCTGCCTCAGTGACATCAGGGCAGGGCACCGTACAGAAAACTGGGGATCAACTGGAGTTCTGCATCCTCTGGGCCCTCATCCCCTTCCCTCCACTCCAGTCTCAGAATGCTGGCAGTCAGGTTTATAATTCTCAAATCAGAAAGGGTTTCAGGAAACTGTCTAGATTAAGAGAAAAGACCCAAAGAAACTACAAAATAGGAGTTTCCCAATGAAACAGCCCAGCAAGATCACTCTACAGAAAAGTTCATACACTGGCAAACTCCCTCCAGCCCTCAACACCACCATGTATGTGCATGCACACACACACACACACATATGCACACCCATATACACATGCATGTACACACACACTACACAACTTACAACCAGCTTTTTAGTGCTTCACTTCTAAATATGAGAAAAGAGTCAAGGATGACCAGACATCTGAGAAATTTTCTAATAGGAAAACTGAGATAAAAACAAATAAGATTTTTATAAGAGCTCAGTAGAAGCGAAATAATAATAATTTTAAAAAGTAGAAAATTTCAAGAAGCTGTAATTGATATGTTCAGAGAAAAAAAATGAAGGAAATTAGAAAGTTACATGAAATAGAAATGTCAGAAGATAAAGTCTGGGAAAGTAAAAAAAAATTTCAGACATGGAAAACATACAAAAGAAAACCCATAAGAAATAATACCAATTTTACACAAACTCTTTCAGAGTTTGGGAAAGTAAAAAAATATTTTGGAGATGGAAAATATAGGAAAAAATTAAAGACCTGATGAAGAACTATAATATTCAAATAAATTGGGAGTTCCAGAAAGAGAGAACAGAGAAAATAGGAAGGTTAAAACTATTCAAAAAATAATTCAAGAAAATTCTTCAGGCCAGACGTGGTGGCTCATGCCTGTAATCCCACACTTTGGGAGGCCGAGGTGGGCGGATCGCCTGAAGTCAGGAGTTTGAGACCAGCCTTGCCAACATGGTGAGATGAAATCGCACCACTGCACTCCAGCCTGGGTGACTGAGCGAGGCTCTGTCTCAAAAAAAAAAAAAAAAAAAAAAGGAAATTCTTCAGAGCTGAAGGACATGAGTTTTCATATTGAGAGGCATCACAAGGTCTCCTACATAAGGGGTTTAGAAAGTCCCACACCAAGAAACATCATCATAAAACATTGCAATTCCAAGGACAAAAAGAAGATTCTAAATGTATTCAGAAAGGAAATAGTATGCCTCATTAAAAAGGTAAAATATCAGACTTCCCAACAGCTGCACTGGAAGCTAGAAGAGCAGCATCTTTAAATTTCTAAGGAAAAAAGATTTTCAATTTAGAATTCTAATTTCAAATTAGAATTCTAAACCAATATCAATCAGGTATGAGGTTGAAAGAATTGTATAGATAGTCATGATCTGGAAGCTTCAGGAGGATGTGTTCACCCAAAATGAAAGTGTAAAATGAGAAACAGGATGTCATGGGACCGGAAAAAAAAAAGAAAAGAGGCTCCAATACAGAGGAGAACTGAAAGGAATTTTGAGGTTAAGGAAAGGAAATCCCAGGGTGACAGCTGGGTGGCAGATTTTGAGAGCAGCCAGTCCAGACTGCAGCAGGAGGAGAGAGAGCTCCAGGAAGGATATCTTCCAAAAAAAGGTTTACGCTGGCAGAACATACAGAGAGGAGATTTCCATTTCTGATGCAGGGTTTGGGATGATTTCAGTAGAGGTAAGGAGTCTCCTCCTATCTGTGGGGATATGTTCCAAGACCCGCAGTGGATGCCTGAAACCACAGATAGTCTGAACCCTATATATACTGTATTTTTTCCTGTATGTACAGACCTATGATAAAATTTAATTAGGCACAGTACTCTTGGGGCCATTATTAAGTAAAATAATGGTTACTTGAACACAAGCACTGCAATACTGCAACAGTTGATCTGATAACCAAGATGGCTACTAAGCAACCAGCAGGCAGGGAGCACAGACCTCGTGGATAATTTTTCTTTTCTTTTTTTTTTTTTTTTTTTGAGACAGAGTCTTGCTCTGTCACTCAGGCTGGAGTGCAGTGGTGGGATCTTGACTCACTGCAACCTCTGCCTCCTGGGTTCGAGCTGTTCTCCTGTCTCAGCCTCCTGAGACTACAGGGATGTGCCACCAGGCCCAGCTAATTTTTCTATTTTTAGTTGAGACGGGGTTTCACCAAGTTGATCAGGCTGGTCTCCAACTCCTGACCTCAGGTAATCTGCCCGCCTCAGCCTCCCAAAGTGTTGGGATCTCACGGGTACGTGAGCCACCGCATCCGGCCTAAACTTTTTATTTCTTAAATGTTCCACTTAATATTTTTGGGGTTGAACATGTAGTAACTGAAACCACAGAAAGTGAAACCATGGATAAGGGGGGATTGTTGTACATAGAAAACTAAGCAAATAAGAAAAAAATGAGATGATAAACTCCAGTGAAAACAAATAATTGAAAAAGAAAATAAAATATGGCTCAGCTGCAGATATTTTTAAAATCATAGTTATATAAACATTAAATATTATCTTAAAAATTTATGATAGAGATATATTGTCAGATGGCAGGAGGAGATGTTCAGGGAAAGATGTGTAAATGGTGTAACAGAACTGAATCATAATTATTCTATAATAGACGAGATAATAACAAAAACCGAAAAGTCAGTATAACAACAATAGTGCCAGGCACTGTTAAAAGTGCTTATTTTTAATGCATTAATTCCTTTGGTTTTATTTATTTATTTAAGACAGAGTCTCGCTCTGTCACCCAGACTGGGGTGAAGTGTTGCAATCTTGGTTCACTGCAACTTCTGCCTCCCAGGTTCAAGCAATTCTCTGCCTCAGCGTCTCAAGTAGCTGAGGTTACAGGTACATGCCACTACGCCCAGTTAGTTTTTGTATTTTTAGTAGAGACAGGGATTCACCATGTTGGCCAGGCTGGTCTCAAACTCCTGACCTCAGGTGATCCACCCACCTCGGCCTCCCAAAGTGCTGGGATTTCAGGCGTGAGCCACTGCGCCCAGCCTGAATTAATTCCTTTTAATGCTCACACGAAACTTATGAAGTTTTAAAACCCATTTAATGGATGAGAATATGAAAAATAGTGATATAAGCATATAATTTAGAAATATGGGGGCAAACTCCAGAAGCAACAGCTGTAAGAAACAAAAGTAATTGCCTCCATGGAGAGGAAATTGGATGGAAAAGGGCACGTAGAGGTCTGCTGGTTTTCAATAGAAACCTTGCTTAGGCACAGTGACTTTCACCTGCATCCCAGCACTTTGGGAGGCTGAAGTGAATGGATTGCTTGAGCCTAAGAGTTCAAGACTAGCCTGGGCAATATAATGATCTCATCTCTACAAAAAATACAAAAATTAGCCAGCATGGCGGTGTGCACCTATAGTCCTAGCTACTTGGGAGACTGAGGTGGGAGGTTCACTTGAGCCTGGGTGGTAGAGGCTGCAGTGAACCATGATCACACCACTGCACTCCAGCCTGAGTTACACAGTGAGGAAAAAAAAATAAGACGAAGCCTTATGAAACCATTTTTGTTTTGTTTTGTTTTGAGACAAAGTCTCACTCTGTTGCCCAGGCCAGAGTGCAGTGGCATGATCTTGGCTCACTGCAACCTCTGCCTATCAGGTTCAAGTCATTCTCTTGCCTCAGCCTCCCAAGTAGCTGGGACTACAGGTGCATGCCACCATGCCTGGCTAATTTTTGTATTTTTAAGAGAGACAGGGTTTCACTATGTTGTCCAGGCTGGTCTCAAACTCCTGACCTCAGGTGATCCACCCACCTCAGCCTCCCAAAGTGCTGGGATTACAGGCTGAGCCACTATACTTGGCCTGAAACCACTGACTTGTTAACCTTTGTACATATAAAACTTTGATAAAACTAAAAAATCAATTAAAAGACATCAATTCAATAATGTATTAATCAGTCAGTGATAATGGTTTGGCTCTGTGGCACCACCCAAATCTCATGCTGAATTGTAATCCCTAGTGTTGGAGATTGGTAGGAGGTGACTGGATTATGGGGGGATGGTCTCTAATGGCTTAGCACCATCTCCCTAGTGATTTCTGACAATAGAGTTCTCACAAGATCTGGTTGTTTAAAAGTGTGTGGCACCTTCCCCTTCTCTCTCTCTCTTTCTCTCTCCTGCCACCATTTGAAGATGTGCTTGCTTATCTTAGCCCCTCTGCCATGATTGTAAGCTTCCTAAGCCTCCCCAGCAATGTCTCCTCTACAGCCTGTGGAACTGCGAGTCAATTAAACCTCTTCGTTTCATAAATTACCCAGTCTCAGGTAGTTCTTTATAGCAGTGTGAGAACAGACTAATAGAGAAAATTGGTATCAGAGAAATGGGGCATTACTATAAAGATACCTAAAAATGTAGAAGTGAGTTTGGAACTGGGTAATGGGCAGAGGTTGGAACAGTTTGGAGGCTTTGGGAGAAGACAGGAAGATGAGGGAAAGTTTGAAACTTCCTAGAGACTTGTTGAATGGTTTTGACCAAAATGCTGATAGTGATATGGACAGAGATGGCCAGGCTGATGGGGTCTCAGATGGAGATGAGGAACTTACTGGGAACTGCAGTAAAGATCATTCTTGCTATGCTTTAGCAAAAAAACTAGTGGCATTGTGCCCCTGCTCTAGGGAATCTGTTGAATTTTGAACTTGAGAGAGAGGATTTAGGGTATCTGGCAGAAGAAATTCCTAAGCAGCAGCAGAGCATAAAAGTTTGGAAAATTTGCAGCCTGGCCATATAGTTAAAAAAAAAAAAAAAAAAAAAAAAAAAAACATTTTCTGGGGAGGAATTCAAATCTGCTGCAGTAAAGATAAGCCAAATGTTAATAGCCAAGACAACGTGAAAAATGCCTCCAAGGCATTTCAGAGATAGAGGGCTGGAGGACTAGGAGGAAAAAATGGTTTTGTGGGCCAGGCCTAGGATCCCCCACTCTGTTTTGTGCAGCCCCGGGACATGGCGCCCTGCATCACAGCTACTCTAGCTCTGGCCTTGGCGTAAAGGGCCTCAGATACGCTTCAGGCCTCTGCTTAAGAGGGCAAAAGCCATAAGAAGCGTTGGCAGCTTCCACATGATGTTAAGCCTTTAGGTGTGCAGAGTGCAACAGTTGAGGCTTGGGAACCTCCACCTAGATTTCAGAAGATGTATGAAAATGCCTGGATTTCCAGGCAGAAGTCTTCTGCAGGGGTAGAGCCCTCATGGGGAACCTCTACTAGGGCAATGTGGAGGGGAAATGTGGAATCGGAGCCCCCACACAGAGTCCCCACTGGAGCACTGCCTTGTGGAGCTGTGAGAAGAGGGCCACCGTCCTCCAGACTCCAGAATGGTAAATCCACCAACAGCTTGCACTGTGTGCCCAGAAAAACACCAGGCACTCAATGCCAACCTGTGAATGCAGCCACAGGGGCAGTACCCTTCAGAGCCACAGGGGCAGAGCTGCCCAAGGCCTTGAGAGCCCACCTCTTACATCAGCATGCCCTGGATGTGAGACATGGAGTCAAAGGTAACTATTTTGGACCTTTAAGATTTAATGACTGTCTGCTAGGTTTCAGACTTGTTTTGCCCAATTTCTCCCTTTTGGAATGGGAGCATTTACTCAATGTTTGTACCCTCATTGTACCTTGGAAGTAACTAACTTGTTTTTTATTTTACAGGCTGATAGGCAGAAGTGACATGCCTTGTGTCAGATGAGACTTTGGACTTGGATTTTTTGAAATGAGTTAAGACTTTGGGGGACCATTGGGAAGGCATGATTGTGTTTTAAAATGTGAGAAGTACATGAGATGTGGGAAGCGGCAGGGGTGGAACGATATGGTTTGGCTTTGTGTCCCCACCCAAATCTCACATTGAGTTGTAATCCCTAGTGTTGGAGGTGGGGCATGGTGGGAAGTGATTGGATCAAGGGGTGGTTTCTAGTGGTTTAGCATCATTCCCCTAGTGCTGTCTTATGATAGAATTCTCACAAAATCTGGTTGTTTAAAAGAGTGTGGCACCTTCCCCTTCTCTCTCTCTCTCTCTGTCTCCTGCCACCATGTGAATACATGCTTGCTTCCCCTTTGTCCTTCTGCCATGATTGTAAGTTTCCTGAGGCCTCCCCAGCCATGCATCCTGCACAGCCTGTGGAACTGTGAGTCAATTAAACCTCTTTTCTTCATAAATTACCCAGTCTCAGTTCTTTATAGCAGTGTGAGAACGAACTAATACAATCAATAAATATATATTCACAATAAACCATTTTTAATTAACAAAAATCTATGCCTGTTGTAATCATTTTTATGTGAAAAACTCACAGAAAGGAGGTCTTGAACATTCTTCTAGTCAGCCTACGCTTCTGGTGATGACTTTCCCTGGCCTGCAGGTTCCCAGTTCAACCAAACTGCCATCAATCTCCCCACATGGAGGCTGGAGGAGTTCTGTGGCACAACTTGACCACCACTCTTCTTCCAAGATGCTAAGCAAGTGTGTGCACATAAATCAGATTAAAGACTCAGCCTAAATCAAAAACACGAAGAATCATCCCTACAAATGTTTTAAAAACTATGAAAGCTCTGAACAATCACTTTTCATTCAAACACCCACTGAGAACTATGTGGTCATTTGCTATATTTTCTGAGAATAAATCAAATAAGCAAATAGATATAATAATATTATAACATCTAGTTTTAATTAAAACAAAATTAAACATATTTACTTTGGTCAGTTTTAAGATTGATAATTCCACTGATACTTTTTGGAAAACAGTTGCTAATTAATAATGCTGGAGAGAGAAAAACCAAGAATAATGAATGCTTAGCTCATTATTCAAACTACCCTGGAGTCCTTGTTTTCGTCTTGTCCTAAACCATTCACGTTTTCAGGCTGACAGTTTTTCCACTGTCACTCAAGGCAAAAACAAAGACTCCTTAAACTATGTCAGAAATAAATTAGCTCCCAGATAACACACACTCCATGTAAGAAAGAAAGGATAGAAAGAATAAGTTTCGAGGTAAATTAACTCCTGGTGTACATAATGAAACTTTACCCTCAAGCTCCAACGTAGTGATGCAAACACCACAAATTCTGCCAATGACTGCACAATCTGTTCATTTGTGAGAAGTTTGAGGAGAGAAAAAGAAGAGCACCAGGCCCTTAGACAAATAAGACCATATTGAAATGACCCCTCTTAAAAATGGACTTTATTTTTTAAAGCAGTTTTAGATTCACAGCAAAATTGAGTAGAAAAAAAAATTGATGAGAGAGTACAGGGAGTTTCCATATTTCCCCTCTCCCCACCCGCCACACGCACAGCCTGTCCCACTGTCAACATCCCCCACCAGAGTGGAACATGTGTTGCAGTTGATGAATCTACATTGACACATCATCATCACCCAAATAGTACAGGTTTTAAGTGTATAACAACATACATTCACTATTACAGTGTCATATAGAATAGTGTCACTGCCCTGAAAATCCCCTGTGCACCAACTTTTCCTCTCCTCCCTGTCTAGCCCCTGGCAACCACTGATATTTTCACTGTCTCAATAGTTTTGCTTTTTTTCAGAATGTCATATAGTTGGAATCATACAGTGTGGAGCCTTTTCAGATTGGCTTCTTTCACTCAGTAATACGCATTTAAGTTTCCTCTATGTCTTTTCACGGCTTAATAGGATGCTGTTTTTTAAAAGAATCATTTCTACCGTAGTGTTGGATATTTATAAATATTTATGCCTTAAAACTTTAGAAAAACACAATACCCTTCCACTGATATCCTAGGAGAGCTCTTATGTCTTCTATTCCCAAGGTGGGTTCAGGAATTTGAGAGAGCCCGTGGCCAATCATTCACTAATGCATTCAGTGTCTGTCATCCACTATTGTTGCAGTTATTATGGATTCTTAACAAATAGCCCCAATGCTTAGTGGTGTATTCCATTTATTATGCTCAGAGACTCGATTCTGTGGGTTAAGACTTTACCATGGCACACCAAGGATACCTCATCTCTGCTCTACAATGTCTGAGGCTTCAGCTGGAATACTTGAGAACTGGAGGATGGAATCAACTGAAGGCTCATTCATTCACTCATCTATCTGGTGGGTGGAGCTGGCTATTGGCTGGGGGCATCTTTTACTCTCCACATGAGCTAGTTGAGGCTTCCTCATAACCCAGTGGCTGGTTTCAAGGGTGAACATACCTAGGGAGAGAGCTGCAGGCAGAAGCCTAATTGCTTTTTATAACATAGCCTTGGAAGTCAAGCATTCTGTAGCATTCCAATTATTGGGACAGTCACAGAGTCAGCCCTTCCCAGATCCTGGGTGTCTGGAGAAGACAAATAGATTCTGCCTTATGATGGGAGATGGAAAGTTTGTGGAAGAACACGTGAAACTGGAAACATTGCTGTTTGTATTTTTGGGAAACATGGTCATCTCTGTAGGGCAAGGGCATTGCCAGGTCTGGGGATTCACAGTGAAAGGCTGTGGTTTCTGACCTCAAGACAAGAGAGAGGATCCATAGAGTAGGTTAGCAAGCAACAACACTAATGATTTTAAGTTCTAGACTAGTGAATAACTGAAGCATTTGAGAAAATAGGAAAAGCCTCATTGATATGCACAGGAGTCAGGGAAATACTGTGTAGAAGAGGGTGCTGTCTGGAGAATTTGTTCCCATCAGGAATCTCCCACTTGGCAGTTGGACCATGCTAGTAGCCTGTTCATTTCCTGCAAAGAAAAAAGAGAGTTATCAGTAATACATGCATATATATAAAACAAGTGGTAATATTTGGATCGTACCTGGCAAAGGCCCCACCCTCAAATTTGAACACCCGTGGCCCTAAATGGAAACAGGCATTTCTGTTTTTGAGCGCAAAACGTTGCCTTTTGGCCCGCCATGCCCCCGTATCCTGTACCCATATAAATCCCAAACCCCCAGGCTCCAGAAGCAGATGAGCAGACAAGGAGACAAGCAGAGGAATGTCAAAATGGTGCGGCAGAGAGAGAGAAGAGGAGGAATGTCCCAACACCAAGAGTTCAGCCGAGGGCGGTTGGAGAGAAGTTCAGCTATCGGATGGCCAAACTCCAGGGGAAGAACATCTTCCTACTCGGTCCTCCCTTCAGGTTCTCGATCCATCCTGCTGAGAGCCACCTCCGCCATTCAATAAGACCCCCACATTTATCCTTCAAGTCCATGTGTGACCCATTTCTTCCAGGATGCTGGACAAGAGCTTGGGATACAGAATGCTGTCACACTGGCCCTCTGCCCTTGCTTGTTAAAACTCAATCCATTCTCAGACAGCTAAAAGAACATATTGTAACACGTGCCCACTTGGGCTCCTGCACCTGCCTGTCTGCATGCTCCCCTTCCTGTAAGGGGTTTGAGCGGTGTGGTCAGTCAAACAGACAAGCCACACCCCTGTTGCACGTCCTGTGAGAGGGGTCAGGGAACGCTTTCGTTTCAGGGAACGCTTTCGTTTCATCATTATGTCTAGACGGGCGGGGGGGGGGGGGTGGGGGAGGACAAAGATGACTAAGATGGCGCATTTCCAGGTTCTTCATCACCAACTTACCCACGCGTGGGAACGCCGGGAAAAATACGGACCAACTGCGCACGTGCAACATGGCGTCCGATTGAGGAAACGGAAACTTACCTGGCTGCACCTACGAAACGCCCCCGACACACCCCTGTCCCGCCTATTGCCCTCCCACTCCCAAGCCTTAGACAGAAAAGTCACTCGCGGCAGGCGCACAGCACGAACTTCCTCGCCCCTCCTCATATGCAGACCTAGGAACCTCGCCTCAGAAGGGCGGAGCGACTTCCTCGGCCTCCACCGCGGAAGACTGGTGAACCTCGCCCTTTCTTCCTTCACACTGGCTAGCTAATAAAGTTTCTTTTTACTTTGCCTACTTGCCTTTTCTCTGGCGCCTGCTCTGATGGTTGTGTAAAACAAATCAGGTGGTGCCAAAACCCGGGAGGAGACCCCTCCTCAGGGCCCCTCCAAGGTCCGAGGAGGCTCCTCCTTCCATGCCGCGGATGGACCAGGACCTAGACATCACTTTCCACCTCCATGTCTCCCAGGGGTGAGTACCTCTTGCCTCCCTCTTATACTCCTTGGCCAGAAGTCCTGAGCAGGCCCAAGGTTTTTTGGTCATCAGGTGACCCACAGGAGAGTTCCCAAAGGTAGAGACGTCTGCCCAAAGGAACTCCATTCCAGTCCGTGTGAGACCCGTCCAGGACGGAGACGTCCGCCTGGAGGTAATCTCCATTCGGGCTCCAGGAGCCTCCCGCCAGCCTCTAGTGGCTCCAAAGAACGCTTTGTAGCCAGGTAGAGTTCAGTTTCCGCCTATAGGCGAGAGAAAGGCAATGGGAAATCCCCAATCCAAAATACCTAGAGACACCCCTTTAGGGTGTCTTCTAACTAATCTCAAAACTTTACAATTAGAGCAAGATCTTAAACGAAAGCGACTGATTTTCCTCTCCACTGTGGCATGGCCCCAATATAAATTAAACAATCAATCTCAGTGGCCACCTGAAGGCACTCTAGACTGCAATATTCTACTCGATCTTGGCAGTTTCTGCCGGCACCTAGGCAAGTAGTCCAAAATTAACTATATACAAAAGAAGATCTTTTTTTCCTTTAAAGACTTGCATTCTCGCCCAGACCTGTGTGCCCAGTGTTCGATGGCCCAGGTCTTGTTAGCCAAAACCCGGCCCTTGGCCCCCACCTCAACATCAGAGGAAGACTCCACCTCCATTTTAGATAGGGCTGATGGCAGGGCACCTCTCTCCCGACCTTCCAACCCCCCTCCCTATGGACTTCCTACCGCCCCTCCTGATGCTCCTCCCTCAGCCACTCCTCTCACCCCTCCCTATGGATCTCCCACCACCCCTCCCGACGCTCCTCCTTCAGCCACTCCTCTCACCCCTCCTTATGAAGCTCCCACCGCCCTGCCTGACACTCCTCCCTCAGCCACTCTTACCTCTCCCATTTCTGTCCACACTCGCTCCAAAACTGCGGTAGCTGCCCCCATTAGTCAGCTCTCTACCAGTCAGCCTGCCCCAACCCCCTCTACCAGTCAGCCTGTCTTAACCTACCCTACTGGTCAGTCTGTTCCAACCTCCCCTGCTAGTTTGTTAGCCCCCCTCCGAGAAGTTGCCAGAGCCGAAGGTGTGGTTAGAGTCCATGTCCCCTTTTCCCTGGCTGACCTTTCCAAAATTGAAGAATGACTCGGTGACTTCTCAGCCAACCCTACCTAATATTCCAAAGAGTTTCGATACCTAGGCCAGGCATATGACCTTACCTGGCATGACTTACATGTCATTCTTACTTCCACTCTTTCCTCATCATGCCCTCTTGTCCCACCCCCCTCTTAGGATGTGACATCTTAACCTAACTCAAAACATCTATTCCCCTTCCCTTTCTCCAGGTGACCAGGTTCTGCCCAAAGATCAACACCCTCCTCAAATTTTCCCGCTTCCTCACTATTCTTCATCTTAACTGACTTTTCCCTCATAAACCCCATAGACACCCTCCTTCCCGACCCATCCCCCAACCAGTAGGTTTCCCGACTTTTTACTCTCATAGAAGACCTAGCTTGGCAGGGTGCCCTTTGTGATTTCAGCAATGTTGAACTTACCTTCTACACCTTTGTCGTCATTATTATGGTTCACTCTAATTCCCCTAGTTACTCCTACTAATCCTAACTTTGTATGGAGATTCTCTATAACTGAAACCTGGTCTACAGACAACTAGATACACTCAGTCATGCAGGACACTGCAGACTGTGCCCCCCCACAGGGTTGTCACTCTGCCCTCTCCCTAAATAAAATGTGGACTCATTAGGCCAGGACGAAGGACAGATACGGGGAAGGAGAGGCTGTAACCAGAAGGCAGTAGAAAGCCCAGACCTCCCCAAGGGCCCCTGCTGCACTTAGTCCCTGTTGAGTCAGAGATAGGGAGAAGCCAGGAGGTAGGGGAGCTGGTGAGGGGAGCAGCCTTAGTGAGCAGGAGGTGGGGAGATGGAGCCGGAGATGGAGATGGAGACAGAGAAATATGGACAGAGACAGAGATGGGGAGAGACAGAGAGAGACAGAGATGGAGAGAGAGAGATAGGTGAAGAGATACAGAGATGGACAGAGACAGAGATGGAGAGAGACAGAGACAGAGATGGGGAGAGACAGATGAAGAGAGACAGAGTGAGACAGAGATTCCTTTTTGCTACTCTACTCCAAATTCTTCATGGTGTAATTGCACTCAAGTTCCCAGCAAGACCCAGACGGCCCCCGTTGGAGGCTACTTTTAGTGTAACCAAACTCTATCTAAAACTCTTAACCATACCCCCATCACCCAATCCCTTTGCGTTCCGGTATCTTTAGTGCCTAGCTTAACCCTATATAGTGAAGAAAAATTGTCCGAACTAGCTTCCCAGCTCAGCCCCAGCAATAACATCCAAAAGCAGGCCGTTTTTGTTCCCTTAATTATCAGGGTTTCCCTAGCATCGTCCCTAGTAGCCTCAGGACTTGGAATAGGGGCCCTCACCCACTCGATTCAATCCACACAGACCCTCTCCACTCAGGTCCAGGCAGCCATAGAGGCTTCAGCTGAAAGCTTAGCCTCTTTACAACGTCAAATCACCTCAGTGGCCCAGGTAGCAGCACAAAATAGATGGGCATTAGATCTTCTTACTGCTGAAAAAGGAAGGACATGCCTCTTCCTAGGAGAGGAGTGTTGCTACTATGTAAATGAATCAGGCCTAGTTGACACCAACGTCCAAACATTTAACAAGATCAAAAAAGAGCTTCAACAATTTAACGCCCCTTTCACCCCCGGACCACCGGTATGGCTGCTGCCCGTAGTACAGCAGATGCTCCCATTCCTAATTCCCATATTAATCCTCTGCCTTGCCTTATGTTTTGCTCCCATTTTAATAAAATTTCTCCGAGCCAGGGTCCAAGAAATCACCCGCGTCGCCTTCAACCAGATGCTCCTACATCCCTACATCCAGATACCAATCACAGACCCTAACTACACCCCTTAACAGCAGGAAGCAGCCAGACAGACAACGACGCCCCCAATCACTATAATCAATAAAAGGTTGGACTGTCTGGACGGTGGGAGAGGACAAAGATGACTAAGATGGCGCATTTCCAGGTTCTTCATCACCAACTTACCCGCGCACGGGAAAATGCAGCCCACGCCCGGGAAAAATACAGACCAACTGCGCAGGCGCAACATGGCGTCCGATCAAGGAAACTGAAACTTACCTGGCCGCACCTACAGAACGCCCCCGACACGCCCGTGTCCCGCCTATTGCCCCCCCACTCCCAAGCCTTAGACAGAAAGGCTGCTCCCGGCAGGCGCGCGGTGTGAACTTCCTCAGCCCCTCCTCATATGCAGACCTAGGAACCTCGCCCCAGAACTCCAGAGCGACTTCCTCGGCCTCCACCGCCGGAGACCGGTGAACCTCCCCCTTTCTTCCTTCACATTGGCTAGCTAATAAAATTTCTTTTTACCTTGCCTACTTGCCTTTTCTCTGGCGCCTGCTCTGGTGGTCGTGTAAAACAAATCACATTACCCAACTTTGGGACTCAAGAAAGGTCTTACAGGGAAATTCTTGCAGAATCTCATGGAAAATCTCACATGTATTTGTGAAAATACAATGTGGATCTGTGAGATCCCACTTCAACACAGGCCACAGGGCCACCTTCTGCACCCATGTGGGTTGTCATAAGTCTTCCTTAGTCTCCTCAAGAATGACATGATGCTATGATGTTGGCAGGAATCTTCCACAGCTTCCAAAACATGACAATATGGGCCAAGCCCGTGCAGAGACTGTGGCTTCTGCTTTGGGAGTCACCTGGAATTGTTGAGAGAGTTAGCAAATCCCAGAACTAGGTTTGTTAGAATTAACTGCTCAACCAGATTGTATTGAAAATAGTCTGAAGTCAAAGATGACAGATGCAAACGGGCTAAATTGCTCAGTTAATTCTTCCATTTCTCTTCCTCCTACTTGTTCCAGCTTCAGGGAGGACTCAGGAGAGCACTGTTTGAAAACCACTGATCCAGTTTGCACTTTCATTTTACAGAGAGGAAACTCAGGGCCACTGAGATTCAAGTGACTCATCCAAGGTGACCCAAACCCTGGGGTTTGTTGTTGTTGTTGTTGTTTTTCACACTATGCAAAGCACTAAAAAACTTTCATTTGAAACAGGCGAACACAAGTCTAATTTGTAGTGAGGTCTGGGGGAATGATTGTCCAGTCAATTCCTCAATTCATGAAGGAGCATTTGGGATGCCACCGAGAAACACACACAGGTATCCCTACTCCCACCGAACACCATTCAGGAGGGGTGGTTCCCCCGCCAATGCACTCAAGCAGATTCATTTCCCCCAGGGCTGTGGGAGGCGATTGAGGCTGAGTGAATGATACAGGCTTTTAATTTGTTTTTAATTGTCGTGTCCTGGTAACCCTTCCAAAGACCCTTCACAGATAGTAGTTTTATTTTTTCCACTTATTAACCGCATTCACTAGACTGGAAAAAGAATTCCCTATCTCCCAAGAACTCTCCCTTTCATTCTTGTAATTCCTTTTTTTTTTTTTTTCCAGCACCAGGAAAGTAATGTGTGTAAAACTAGAGCCAAGTATATTGTGGTTTCAAATACAAGCCTGTTTGGAGCAGAAGCCCGTGGGATTGCTGCGTTTCAGCCTCAGGGGATGGCCCGCTGATGGCCTTGGCCTGTGAAAGGGTGGGGCTTGAATGGCCCTTTGATTCAGCCCAAATCTGGGGGTGGAGGATGGGGAAGAGGCAGGCCTGTTATTTGACACTCTCTGTTGGGCTTGGCCCAGGCCTCACTCCTCATGCCGGCTCCCTTGAAGCCTGCAAGCCCTCTCTGAGGATGCACTGACTTGGCAAGGGCTGAAATGCATAACATTCCTTGCTGCTTAGGAAGTA
The DNA here is from genome assembly GCF_047675955.1 of Chlorocebus sabaeus. Classification (NCBI taxonomy): domain Eukaryota; kingdom Metazoa; phylum Chordata; class Mammalia; order Primates; family Cercopithecidae; genus Chlorocebus; species Chlorocebus sabaeus. The sequence continues at coordinate 12,014,312 of NC_132930.1, read as the reverse complement.
GACCAGCAATCCCCAGGGCTCGCGAATTCCATGCCCTTTGAGAATGGTGCTCTTCATAACCTTCCCCATCTACACACACACACAGACACACTCCACACACACACCGAACATACACACACACACACACACTCCACACACACACTCCACACACACCCAAACATACACGTACACACACACTCCACACACACTTTCAAATATACACACACATGCACACAACAGACACACCCCCAAACATACACACACACTCCACACACACCCATAAACATACACATACACACTCTACACACACACACTGCACACAGACCCCCAAACATATGCACACACTGTACACACACACCCAAACATACACACACATGCACACATACTCCACACGCACCCCATACGTACACATGCACACATTCCACACACACATTCTACACACACACTCTCCACACACGCTCCATACACACACACTCCACACACATACCCCATACACACACACAATACACCCATACACATATACACACACTCCACACACGAACCTCCCAAAACATACACATACACACTCAACACGCACACACATCCTCCACACACTATACACACACCCTACACACACACCCAACCGTACACACACACCCCCAAACATACACACACACCCACACATATGCACACACACTCCCCACACACACTCCACACACTATACACACTCCATGCACACACTACACACACCCAAACATACACACACATGCACACACACCCAAATACACACATACACCCAAGCTCCACACACACACACCCCACACACTGTACACACACTACACACACCCAAACATACACACACACACTCCACAACACCCCCAAACATACACACATGCACACACACACTCCACACACATTTACACACACACTCTCCACACACTCCACACGCACATATCCCAACATACACTCCACACACACATACTCCACATACACACTTCATACACACACACCTAATATATGCACACTCTCCACACTCATACTCTACACACACACTCCATACACACACACACATATCTACACACACACCCCAAACATATACACACACCACGTATACACATACACTCCACACACACCCCAAACACACACACACAGACCCTAAACATTCACATCCACACACACTCCCAAACATCCACATCCACACACACACTACACATACAAACACATTCACACATACAAATCACACACATACATACACTACATGCATACACACCCCCACGCCCCATACACCACACACTCTCTAGACACACACACACACTCCACACACCTCACACATACACACCCCATACATACACACTCTCCACACACACATCCTACACACTTTATTATGGCATTAACCATGTGTCTGTTTGCTAGCTGATTTTAAAGTATTTATTATCGTTGTTTGCATGGAAAACCTGAGAATAGACAGGCATATTGTCAGAATTATCAGAATTAATAACAGAGTTTACCAAGAGGAAGAAGTAAATGCCGTACCACGAGTATAGCCCTGGATGCTGGAGAATGAGTTTGAATCCTTGCTTCACCACTTATGATGGAATCTACTTAAATTCTCTGCACTTCTTTGGACTTCAGTTTCCTCATCTATAAATAGTTATAATAATAAGATCTCCCTCACTGGGTCATTGTGAGATTGAGTGCATGTCATTCATGTAAAATGCCTAGAACAGTGCCTGACACATAGTGAGAGTTACATAGATGCCTGCTGTAATGATAAGGTAGTATGATATTCTGCTACGACTTTGAGATCAATATGCAAAAATTGATGGCATTCTAAACACTGCAACAAATAGTGAAAAGATATAATTTGTAAAAGATCACATTTATATAACTTGTAATAGCATAAAAATAAGGTGCCTAGGAATAAATCTAACAGATGATGTGCATGATCTTTAAAAAGAAAATTATAAAATTTTGTCAAATGTAATTAAAGAGACTGAAATAAACGGAGAACTATTCTATGTTCTTTATGAAAAATTTATAACCTTGAACACTTTTCTTCCCCTCATATTACTCTTTAATTCAAAGTAGTTCAAAACAAAATATTGATTGGTATTTTTAGTGTATGTTGTGGAACTTGACGAGTTTGATTTTAAATGAAGGCTAAATAGTAAATAATTGAGGAGCGTGGGATCTGCACAGAGATTGACAAATAGAACAATGAAATGGAAATGGGATGTCCAGAACGACTTTCCTGCATTTATAGAAACTTGATAGATGGCAAAGGTGATATTACAGGTCAGTAAAAATAGGGTGAATTATTCAAAAACAATAATACCGGGGCAATTCATCAGCCATTAGCAAAATCTCAAAATTAGATCCTAGCTTCAGTCATACCCTGGACTAAATATTTCAGTGTGAAAAACAAAACAAAGTGGAATATCTTCCTGGTGACCCTGGGTCAGAGAAGCATTTCTTAAACAAGATTGGAAAGCACCAACCATAAAGGAAAAGACCGATAAATGTGACTATGTTAACATAAATTTTGTTAATGTTTTATTATTTTCTGGTTCACCAGGGTAGGCTACGGTCCCAGTTTTGCATGGTCTCCGCACAGGATCATCACACAGCTATGGCCTTTACATGGTGACTTTGCATCACCTGCCGGTAGGGTGGGCAGCATGCATCTCCACACAATTGAGTTTGAGTCTCACCGGGTGACTTGCTTTGGGCAACAGAACGTAGGACAACATGCATGATGCCCAACCGATTTTTTTTTTTTTTGAGACAGAGTCTCACTCTGTTGTGGAGGCTGGAGTGCAGTGATATGATCTCCGCTCACTGCAACCTCTGCCTCCCAGATTCAAGCGATTATCATGCCTCAGCCTCCAGGGTAGCTGAGATTACAGGCATGTGCCACTACACCTGGCTACTTTTTGTATTTTTAGTAGAGATGGGGTTTCATCATGTTGGCCAGGCTGGTCTTGAACTCCTTACCTCAAGTGATTCACCCACCTCGGCCTCCCAAAGTGCTGGGACTACAGGCGTGAGCCACCGCGCCTGGCCCCAACCCGAGATTTTAAATGTGCTTGTGTGGTTTTCTTTGGTCTCTTCTATTAATCATGAGATGAGCATGCCCTGAGTAGCTGCTGTCTTTGAATGTGAAATATAGACAACAGACTTAAACCAGACCTGAAGTCTGAGGCAGACTGGTTGAACAATAGAACTGTGAGTTAGAAAAATACAGTTTTGTTGCTTAACTACTGAGATTTATCTGCAATATTATCCTAGCAATAACTGACTAGTACATTAACCTATTCAAATTTTTTTGTGGGAGAGGGGAAAGGACATCAGGGCTCATAGAATCAATAAGAGGGTAGAGGCTTCGAAACAGGCAGGAACCAGGATATTTCTTGGGGATGAATTTCAAGACCATCAGCAAGTGTAAAAAGCAGGCTCTCGTAAGGCCAGGGCACAACTGCTGGGATGAAATAGAATTATTTTCTGCTTCTTTGATCCTTTGGTCAAAATCCAAGTACTAGGAAGAGAGTATGTAATTGTCCTAGCTTGGACTACCTCCATCCACGAGCTAGAGAGTACAGGTATCTTGGTCACTGTCTACCAGACTACATCCCCTGGGAAGAAAAAAAGCCTCAAAAGGAAATGATGAGCCGGGCACAGTGGCTCACACCCGTAATCTCAGCACTTTGGCAGGCCAGGGTGGGTGGATCACTTGAGGTCAGGAGTTTGAGACCAGCCTGGCCAACATGGTGAAATCTGTCTCTACTAAAAATACAAAAATTAGTCGGGTGTGGTGATGCGCACCTGTAATCCAGCACTTTGGAAGGTTGAGGTGGGCAGATCACTTGAGACAGGAGTTTGGGACCAGCCTGGCCAACATGGTGAAACCCCATCGCTACTAAAAATACAAAAATTAGCTAGACATGGTGACACGTGCCTGTAATCCCAGCTACTTGGGCGCCTGAGGCAGGAGAATCGCTTGAACTCATGAGACGGAGGCTGCAGTGAGCCGAGATCGCGCCACTGCACTCCAGCCTGGGTGACAGAGCCAGACTCTCTGTCTAAAAAAAAAAAAAAAAAAAAAAAAAAAAGGAAGTGGTATACTTTTTAGAAGAAGAGATTGACACTGACACTGGACAGAGCCAGAAACAAGAAATGGACAAGACACATGCTGACCGATGTGCTTCTACACTGAGGGTTCCCAGCTTGTGGGATAAGAGTACCTTGGAGAGCTTTGGAGCTGTTGCAAGAGGCCTTAAGTCTATCTGTGCCACAACCATGGTCTGAGGTTTGGCAGGTAACATAATTTATATCCCTATCTACCCTTCCCTGAATATATATAGATGCTATTGGATGTTATTGGCTTAATTCAGTGTAAATTCATTTTCAAGAGTTACTAGATTCACAGTAATAGTTGCTCCTTAGGGTAGACTTCCCTAAGCAACAAATACTACAAACAGAATGGCTGCCACACCGGAGTCTGCAAAATAGAGATCACTATTTTGATTTCACTAAATTATTCTAAGGTTCAAATGACTAAGTACATGGAGGTGCTTAGAACAGTGCTTGGGACACAGTAAATACCAACCATTAGCCTTCTGATGATGCCATTTCGTCCCATGAGGGCCTGCAGGAAAGAACTCTGCCAGCGTGTGCACTGACCTGGTCACCTCAGTAGCTGCTGTATTTCTCACAGTGAACTCACACTCAGTCTTAAGAGAAGGCCCTCCAACGCTGTGGCTCGCCAGACTGTCTTCCGGTGTCTGGATGGGACCTAAATCTGCCCTTCTGGTGACTTCACTCAGGTGCTGCTTCCCAAGGAAGGTCATCTTAGCCACTAGGTGGCCTCCCTCCAGGTCTTCTCTAAGGCTAGCATTCTTCTTGTCCTATGGGCAACACATAGTCTAGACAGAGGGTAAGGGACATCCACAGAGTAACAACAAGCAGGTTGGTTGGTGTTCGATTTTGCTTTGGAGACGAAGATGGCTTTATCTTACAATAAGCAGCCAGGCAGAGCTGGGGGTCAATCTGGAGGGGAAAATAACCCAAACAGAACTGTGTTTGAGGAAAATTAACCTTCCTAGGGTGTATAGGTCGAAGAATAAAAAGGAGACACTGCCCATGGACCTTTTTTCTCCATAGTGTAGGTTTTTCAAGCTAGAAGAATAACTATAATAACTTTCTGAAGTCAGTTTCCTCATCTGCAACTTCCCCACAGTCTCCCATCCAAGGCCAAGGTAGCCTGATCCCACTAATCATCAGAGACCAGATGAAATCATGTGTGCTCGGGATTGCACGGTGTGCTATCTATAAAGCACTTGGTTCAAAAGTCAGGAAACAACAGGTGCTGGAGAGGATGTGGAGAAATAGGAACACTTTTACACTGTTGGTGGGAGTGTAAACTAGTTCAACCATTATGGAAAACAGTATGGCGATTCCTCAAGGATCTAGAACTAGATGTACCATATGACCCAGCCATCCCATTACTGGGTATATACCCAAAGGATTATAAATTATGCTGCTATAAAGACACATGCACACGTATGTTTATTGCAGCACTATTCACAATAGCAAAGACTTGGAATCAACCCAAATGTCCATCAGTGACAGATTGGATTAAGAAAATGTGGCACATATACACCATGGAATACTATGCAGCCATAAAAAAGGATGAGTTTGTGTCCTTTGTAGGGACATGGATGCAGCTGGAAACCATCATTCTCAGCAAACTATCACAAGAACAGAAAACCAAACACCGCATGTTCTCACTCATAGGCGGGAACTGAACAATGAGATCACTTGGACTCGGGAAGGGGAACATCACACACCGGGGCCTATCATGGGGAGGGGGGAGGGGGGAGGGATTGCACTGGGAGTTATACCTGATGTAAATGACGAGTTGATGGGTGCAGCACACCAACATGGCACAAGTATACATATGTAGCAAACCTGCACGTTGTGCACATGTACCCTACAACTTGAAGTTTAATAATAATAAATAAATAAATAAATAAATAAATAAAAAGGACTTGGGGTGTGCTTCTACACTGGGGGTTCCCAGCCTGTGGGCTAAGAATACCTTGGAGAGCTTTGGAACTGTTGCAAGAAACGCTAAGTCTATCTATGCCACAACCGTGGTCTGAGGCTTGGTAGATAATATAATTTATATCTCTATACTACCCTTTCCTGAATATATATACATAGATGTTATTGGATGTTATTGGATTTAATTCAATGCAAATTAGTTTTCAAGAATTACTAGATTCATAGTAATAGTTTCTTCTTAGTGTAGATTTTCCTAGCCAACAAGTAGTACAAACAAAATGACTGTCACACAGGAGTCTGCAAAATAGAGATCACTATTTTGATCTCACTAACTTGTTCTAAGGTTCAAATGACTAAGTACATGGAGGTGCTTAGAACAATGCTTGCGACACAGTAAAGATGCAGTAAATACCAACTATTATCATAAAGCGATTCTCATTCTTGAAAGGTGGGGCTCACTCATCTAGACGATCTCTAAAGCCATGCTTTGTGCCTTTGAGTTTTAATGGCTTTACACATTTTATGAAAAATCTTGTGATGAGGGCAGACATTCTTTGAGATCTGTTGCTGTTGCTGATGCAGAAAGTGCCTTCGCCTATGAGCCATTCTTCTAAGCTTGGATAGAAGGCGTCCTTGGAAGAGGGCCCATATCTCTTCAATTGACCGTGTGGTCCAGAGAGACCACAGTCGGAGACCTCTGGGCACTAACACAAGGGCAGTCTGTTTCCTCCAGGGAGGAATGAACCGACTTCTGTTCTGTCCCACGCAGCTCGTCCACTGCGAAGCTCCCCGAAAAATACTAACGTGACCGCAAGGTGGCACTGCAACCCAAAAGTTCACACAAGGGTGCACCGTTACCCTCAGTTCATTTTTTTTTTCTTTTAAATTTTTTTGGTTAATTTTTGTTTTTTGATCATATCAATTATTTGTATTATCTTTAGAAATGGAAATGCAAAACTTAAGAATTTTGTAGAGAATTTGAGTGACTTTAAGAGTGTGTCCTCAGAGTCCGGTTTAAGAAACAATTCTTCCCACCGGGAAGTCCTGGAGTTGCAGGAACTACCCTGCCTTCAGGTGAGGGTCTCAGAGGTCATTCATTCCTGAAGTTGGGTATTTGCAAGCTTTTCAAAGCTTTCAGAGCTATCAAAATCAAAAGGCCACAAGATGGAGAAGGCACTCCTTGAAAAAATATCCTTTTTTCAAGGATATTTTAGGAAAATAATTTTTCAAAAATTTCAATAGGTTTTGGGGGAACCGATGGTGTTTGGTTACATGCATAAGTTCTTTAGTGGTCGTTTCTGAAAGTTTGGTGCCCTCATCACCCAAGCAGTGTATGCTGTACCCAATTTGTAGTCTATTATCCCTCACCTCCCCTCCCACCCTTTCCCCTGAGGCCCTAAAGTCCATTGTATCATTCTTACACCTTTGTGTCCTCAAAGCTTAGCTCCCATTTATAAGTGAGAACATACGATGTTTGGTGTTCTATCCCTGAGTTACTTCACCTAGAATAATGGTCTCCAATTCCATTCAGGTCGCTGCAAATGCCATTATTTTATTCCTTTTTAAGGCCCTCAGTTCATTTTTTTACAAAAATGATATGTGATATTTTACATATTTATGGAGTACATGTGCTATTTTGTTATATGCATCAAATGTGTAACGATCAAGTCAGGGTATTTGGAGTCTCCATTACCCTGAGTATCATTTCTATGTGTTCTCTCTTCTAGCTACTTGGAAATCAACAATACATTAGTGTTAACTAGAGTCACCCTACTCTGCTATTGAACATCGCCCCCCACCCCACCAAAAAAAAAAAAAAAAAAAAGGTTGTATTGCTCTGTTTGTTTTTAAACTCTTCTTTCTCAGACTTTACCGTGCATAAAATCCAGCCAGGATCTTGCTAAAATGCAGCTTCTGAATCAGTAGGCCTGGGATGGAGCCTGAAATTCTGCATTTCTGACGTCTCTCAGGTGATGTGAACGCTGCAGCCTGGTTTTAGCTGGAGTACAGCTTTCAGCAATTCTCTGTTGTTGTTTCTGATTAGGGACAGGAGTCAGAATTAAGAAGACCAGAAAAATGGCTCCTTTCTGTGCCTTTAGGAGGTGATGAAGAGCAAGAAGAAAAATCAGAAACAACCAAAGAAAACCAGGGCAGCTTTCTCTTTCCATTCCAATCCCATGAGATTTGCGGTTCTGCCCTCGGAGACAACTGATTCAAGGTAGCAGGTGCCCCGGTGAAGGTGAGTTGTGGAGAAGGTCAGACCTTCCCAGTAGGGTCTTTCTCTGACACAAAGACTCCTTCCAGAATTTGTTACAGAATTTACAACACAGGAAGTGACCTGATGCTTCAGCAAATACTTCATGGCTTCCCCCAAAATCAAAGTCGGGGTTCCTGAGAGAGTGCATAGAAAGTCGGGGTGGAGGCTGGGCCCGGTGGCTTACGCTTGTAATCCCAGCACTTTGGGAGGCCGAGGCAGGCGGATTATGAGGTTAGAAGATCAAGACCATCCTGACCAACATGGTGAAACCCTGTCTCTACTAAAAATACAAAAATTAGCCGGGTGTGGTGGCGTGCGCCTATAGTCCCAGCTACTCGGGAGGCTGAGGCAGGAGAATCCCTTGAACCCGGGAGACAGAGGTTGCAGTGAGCCAAGATCGCGTCACTGCACTCCAGCCTGGTGACAGAGCGAGACTCCATCTCAAAAAAAAAAAAAAAAAAAAAAAAAAACAAGTCTGGGTGGAAAGAGCCAAGCTCAGAATTGAAGAAGTGTGGAGTCACAGGAAGAGGCGCTCTGCCGGCAGTGTTACTCTTGCATACACAACGAGATTTATTTTAATCCCATGAACTTCTGCTTTCCACAGTGAGAAGGCCCCGTGGGGAGCAACCAGTGAAGTGAAACTGCTTCTACCCCAGTGCTGGGTGTCTGTAGCTATTCACAGGCCCTTGCTTTAAGGTAGATGCCTGTGGCAAAACGGGAAGTTGCATTATGGCTGCCTCCTGCTGGGGTTCTTTTTCTCCTGGTATTTTAATTTTAATTTTTTGGATTTGGTTTGGTTTTTCCTCTTTAATGATCTTCATATATCATTTTTGTCGTTTTTGTTCTTCAGCCTGAAGCTGAGTTTTGAGACAATAAAAAAATTCAAAGCCAAATTTGATCTTTTAGTTTTTATCTGTTATAATGATTCAGGTTAAAGTTTGTCCAGCCACCTGCTTGTAAGGGTGAAGAAGGAAGTTGGCTCTATGTTTTCTCTGAGGCTCTGACAATGGAGTTCATTTCCCACCTTTCCCAGGCAGCCTTAGGAGACAAACTTTCCTATTTAATTTGTAGAAAACATGGATCAGGGTGTTCCGGCTGCACCCAAGCCAGGAGTAACAGTTTGGCTTTTATTTGGGTACATTTTACTCCTCTCCGTCTGTGTACATGAATTGATATGTATAGGTGGGTGGAAGAAGGAGTATTTGGGGGTTGGAAAGGAAAGGTGGGACAGAATCGGGACAGTGGAAAGGATGAGGTGCTGTGTCACCCGTCTTGCCCCCTTGGGCTGGTTTGGAACCCCCGCGGAGGGAGGAGTGAGAGCTGAAGAAATGGACTACATGAGAAACTCGGAGAGATGGTGGATCCCAGCATTGCAGCACTGGGATGCTGAGAGGTTGACACACAATTTTGAGGAGAGAAATACCGAACCTACTGCCAGCTCCGTGGAACTCGGCATGGCTCCTCATCTTAAGGATAGTTGCATTTGGGATTCCTGGGAGAAAGCACCCTTAGCATGGTTGTTAGCATCATCGAGAAAGCACCTTCATTTAGCAATGTCAGTAGTGAGAGACTCTTGCAAGGATCTGCAAAGGGCCCAGGGGTAGCTACTGCGAGCTAGAGGGGAACAGAGCTGACAGCAAGCTGTCCAGAACCTACGAGAATCTCGGGTTTGAATGGAAATACTTGTGTGCACGTTTGCAGGAGGGCGAGAGGCCCCGTTTCAGCAGGTGGGAGCAGGAATAACTGGGGTCACTGATGTTGTTGTGCGTTCTTTGTAGCCACAGGCTGGTGAGGATTGGTAGCATTTGGATTTCACACATCATGATAAGAATCGCTCTTCCACAGTGAGATACCTCCATCCAAGAATAGGGTCTAGCAGGAACAAGTATGTCCATGTTACTATACATAGGAAAGAAACGAATTCTTCAAGCCACCAAGCTCTTGCTCTACCAGTGTAGAAGAGCATCTGTGAAAGCAGGCTCTGGGCCAGGCGCAGTGGCTCACACCTCTAATCCCAGCACTTTGGGAGGCCGAGGCAGGTGGATCACCTGAGGTCAGGAGTTTGAGACCAGCCTGGCCAACATGGTGAAAACCCGTCTCTACCAAAAATACAAAAAAATTAGCTGGGTATGGTGGTGTGTACCACCTGTACACACCTGTAATCCCAGTTACTTGGGAGGCTGAGGCAGGAAAATCGCTTGAACCCAGGAGGTAGAGGTTGCACTGAGTGAGACAGCACCACTGCACTCTAGCCTGGGTGACAGAGAGAGACTCCATCTCAAAAAACATAAAAATAAAAAAGCAGGCTCTGTCATCACAGTGTCTCACTTTTCTGTCACTAGCCATGAAACTTTGACTTCTGGTTGGAGACTTTATCTGTTAATAGGAATAATGATAATATTTAACCCTTAGATCTATGTGATTTAACAAGTATAACTCATGACAGACTTAGAACAGTGGCTGGCACATTTGAAATCTCAAGAAGGACTGAGCATGGTGGCTCATGCCTGTATTCCCAATGCTTTGGGAGGCTGAGGTGGGAGGATCACTTCAGGCCAGGAGTTCAAGATCAGCCTGGGCAATACAGCGAGACCCTGTGTCTACAAAACAATTAAGATACGAGCAGAGCATGGTGGCATGTGCCTGTTGTCCCAGCTATGCGGGAGGCTGAGGTGGGAGGAATGCTTGAGTCCAGGAGGTGGACGCTGAAGTGAGCCATGGTCATGCCACTGCAACCCAGCCGGGGCAACCGAGTGAAACCTTGTCTCTAAATAAATGAATAAATAGTAAATCCTCAAGAAAGGTTTAGTGCCTTGTATTGTTAAGTACAAGGCCAGGATGCTAACGACAGCATCATGGAAACTTATTTTTCCAGAAATAAAAGAGCCAGAAAGAGGTTGAGAGCTCAGGGGTAGTGAGTCCAGGAATCAAAGATATCAATCCTAATGGACCATCAGAGCTAACCTTGCACACATTCTTTCAGCAGCTTTCTCTGGCCTGTTTTTTCCCCAGGGCCAAAGGTATTGCTGCCAGGAAAGACACTTAAAGTCCTTAGGTCTAGAAGGTTCCTGGGCATGACCAAGGATCTAACTTTCTTCACAGGGAGAACACAGTCTAATAATGTGGTGCCTTAACCCATCATGGCCTAAAATAATAAAGGCCTCATCTCCTTTCCATTTTTAATAAACACCACAGGAGGAACATCCAATAAACTTAATATTGTGGTATTAGAATGTGCCTGTTCCAATCTATCAGAGCAACCCATCTTACCACCAAATTTCACCACATCATACATTAGTACTCGAGATAAAAACTGTCCTGCTGCCAGTGATTTCCTCTGAAACAGAAACAAATCATTGTACAGCTAAGAAATCAGAAGCAATACACATTCTGGCTGCAAAGCCAAGATATTCTCCTTCTTAGGACTGTGTAGCACAGGACCCCTGTCTATAAAATAATTTGATTTTAAAAGTATGTTTTGGCAGGAAGTAGTGGCTCACGCCTGTGATCCCAGCACTTTGGGAGGCCAAGGTGGGCAGATCCCCGGAGGTCAGGAGTTCGAGACCAGCCTGGCCAACATGGCGAAACCCCATCTCTACTAAAAATACAAAAATTACTCCAGCGTGGTGGCGTGCACCTATAATCCCAGCTACTCGGGAGGCTGAAGCAGGAGAATCACTTGAACCTGGGAGGCAGAGTTTGCAGTGAGCCGAGATTGTGCCACTGTACTACAGACTGGGTAATAGAGCAAGACTCCATCTCAAAAAAAAAAAATGTTTTGTGGCCAGGCACAGTGGCTCACGCCTATAATCTCAGCACTTTAGGAGGCCTAGGCAGGCAGATTGCTTAAGCCCAGGAGTTCAAGACCAGCCTGGGTAACATGGCAAAACCCTGTTTCTACCAAAAAAGATACAAAAATTAGCTAGGAGTAGTGGTACACACCTGTAGTCCCCGCTTTTCAGGAGGCCAAGGTAGGAGGATCACTGGAGCCCTGGAGGTGGAGGTTACAGTGAGCTGTGATTGCACCACTACATTCCTGCATTCCAGGTGAAAATGAGATCCTGTCTAAAAAAAAAAAAAAAAAAAAAAAAAAAAAAAAAAAAAAAAAAAAGAATATTTTGAAATGGATGGACCCATGTGAGGTTCAGTGAGTTATTAATGAGAATTGGCACAGAAGAGTCGTTTGCATATTGTTTATATTTTCTAGCTGGTACCTGTGAGGATCCTTTGCAGCATCCAAGCAACATCTCTTCCTGTTCAAACCCAGGAGCCATCTCTTCATGCATTTTATTGTCCAGTGTGCTGTTCTTGGTTAGTTGTGTCTCTCACCAAGAAGAAAACAGCAGCAGTGTTGTAATTAATCACAAGGCAGCTCTTCAGAACCTGCTCACATTAAATTATGTACGTCTTCTTGCCTCTGCAGTTCCCTGACGGTATGTTTGTAACGCTGGTTGAATTATTACTCATGCTACCACATCATCTATCCACCCTGGCTTCCTGTGACTCTCAAAGGTTGTTGCTGTGCTTCATGGATGCAAGCCTTCCCCAGAGGATGCAGGGAAATGTGAGCCTGTACAGTATTCATTTTCTGATTCTGTTAAGTTCACCATTCAGAATTTTATAGTATAAACATAGAACCAAAACCATCCAGCCGCATTTTCTCTTGGCCTCTTGAGGTGGTAACCATTGATTTTGACAGAACTCCCGCCTTCCACACAAGGGTAGGCAAGGGGTCAGTGCACAAAGAGAGAAGAGCAGTCCCGCTCCTGCAAGAAACATTCCTCCTTCATCAGGCACAGCTTAATACTGACTGGCAGAGCACCATGTAACCACGGGAGGCAAGAGAGGATGTTGATTGGAAGGCCCATTGGTGTTCAGTTTTGAAAGCCATCCTTGAAGGACTGCCTGGCACATGGCTCAAAGCATACAGCAATGGCAGCTATTACCCTGGGTGCCTGAGGCTGGGGGCACAGGGGGACGCAGGATAAAGGACACCTGCCAGCACACCTGCCACCCTCAGGTGTTATAGACAAGAGGTGGCACCACAGTCAAAACACAGACGAGCATAGGTCCACCCTGGTGGCTCCAGCCCAAGGGTCAGCGATGAGCTGCTGGTAGCCAATGCCCTGAAGTCATCTTGTGTTCAATGTGAGAGCCACCCCAATCAACATGTCAGCAGCATTCTGGTGCCCAATCCCGGGTGGGCCTGTACTGCTTTCCAGGCCACCCACCTCAGATGGGGACCCAATCACCAGTCTCTGAGAGAACCCCAAAGATGTGAATTCCAGAGCTCCTCAGGATAGCTGGTTGACTCCATGTTTGCGGTAGAGGGTCAGAGGTCATCTCAAAGGGGAGAAATAAAGACTGGGGTCCATATGGGTCTGCATCTGGGCTGGGGCATCCCACTTGGGGAACACTGCCAGTCCTAGCTGTACCAGGCCCTCAGAAGAACTTAGAAAGTTCAAGGGAGACCTTCCGAAGCACCGGGGCAAGGGGAGATCTGAGGCGTGGACCTGCAGCAGGGCTTCATTGGCCCAGTGCTGCCCCTTCCCTTCTAAAAAGGCTAAGACAGCAAAAGAACAGGGGAAGTAGTTGGGGGTCATGGAGCCAGGTACCCCATTTGCAGTGATTCATATAATCTGCAGACTCCAAAATAGTTAAAGGGCTGCCCAGAGCAAGCCCCTGAGATCCGGCAGCTTCCAACAGGAGGAGGCAAAGAGAAGATTCATGAAGTGTGCAGGGATTGGGGGAAGCACCAGGCCAGTGATGGCACATCCCAGAAAGTATCAGCAAAAATACAGATGGTGAGGGATGCGCCTTGATATGGTTTGGCTATGTCCCCACCCAAATCTCATCTTGAATTGTGGCTCCCATAATTCCCACATGTTGTGGGAGGGACCCAGTGGGAGGTAATTGAATCATGGGGCGGTTTCTCCCATACTGTTCCCATGGTGGTGAATAAGTCTCACAAGATCTGACGGTTTTATAAGGGGTCCCATTCCCTCTTGTGTACCACCATGTAAGATATGCCTTTCACCTCTGCCATGATTGTGAGGTCTCCCCAGGCACACGGAACTGTGAGTCTATTAAACCTCTGTTTCTTTATAAATTACCCAGTCTTGGGTATGTCTTTATCAGCAGCATGAAAATGGACAAATACACCCCTTTACAAGTAAAATCTGTATCCTTGATTTCCAACAGCAAGCACTGACACTGAAGGGGGTAGCCTTGGCAACAGAGGCCATGAGGGACTTCAGTGAAGCAGAGGAGGCTGATCAACAAAGGGTCCACAGAAAGAAAATCCTTGGGGAGTGGACCTGTGCCAGGCACTGTTCTAGGCAGAGATGGAGACAATATCTGTGAGCAAAACAGAAAAAAAATCTCTGCTCTAAAAGAGTTTGTATTCTAGTGGGGGAAGACAGGGAATCAGCAGGATAAAGAGAAAACTTAGAAGTAAACTTTGAAGATGGCAAATGCTGTGGAGAAATAAAAAGCAAGGAAGGTGAACAATGAGTGCCGCCATTTTCTACTAGGTCGTTCAGGAAGTCTTCAGTGGAAATGGGATTGGAGCAAAGATTTGAAGGGCAAAAAGAATACTGAAATAAATGTCTTGCGGAAAATGTGAATTGATTTAGAGTCCACTCCACTGGTTTTTCATTAAGTGTGTCAAAATGATGATTAGAATGTGCATGTGTTGTTAGAGTATTAACAGTTACCCTTGAGGCTGCTCGAACACCACTAACAAGACAAGTATCTCACTGTGAAGAGGCAGACATGCGGCTGCTGTCGGGAGTTGTGCTGGCCAGGAGCCCCCACCCAGCCTCCCTAACCCCAACCCTGAACACCCCTACTGTTGGCTGCATCTTTGTCCTTGGACACCCGGAATGCAATGTTGTCCAGCAGCTCAGAGCCCCCATCTGTGAAAGAGGGCAGTGTCTCAGCAGCTGGCTGTTGAATAGGTGTACAGGTGTAGGCCACTTCCAGACCCACAGTCAGGAGTTTTTCATTGCGCTTGTCCCCTGGGGGACTTCAGGATGCACCACCAGACCCACTTCCTCCCTCAAGTGGGTCCTCAAGGAGTCCTGTCCAGGGTTAAAAGCATCAATGGCAGCAGCACGTCATGGGTCACAGTAAACCAGGTGGAAAACTGAGCTCAGGGACCAGGGAATGTATCCCCAGCAGGGTGCTAGTGGTTAAGTTGCCTTTGAAACCTCCAGGGGAGAAGAGGCTCCCCACTATTTCCCATCCTTTACGTAGAGAACATTTTCGGGCTCCTAGACCACGGGTGGCTGACCTGAGGAGCAGTCCCCATTGCAAGTTACTGATGGCAAAATAATGTTTTTATCAGGGATGGAACCAGGTGGCAAATACAGGATACTTTGGCCATGGAGGAAGACTGCAGAGAGAGCCTAGACCTCAAATGACTTTGGGGAATATAGATGGGCTAATCAAAGTGTCCCATCCAGGGCTCTGTTCTTGAGAATTGCAATAGAAGGAATGAGAGAATAAAAATCAAATGCAAAAAGGAAAGGCCACTTGGTTGTGGATTGGAAGGAAAAACTTTAGGAGTTAGAAGACTATGACCTGGGCTTGGGTGGGTCATTTAAAATTCTAAAGCCTCAATTTCCCCATTTGAAAGTGAGAGTTATACTTGACAATCTCCAAATTCTCACTCACTTTTGATATGTCTAATCTATGCTTCTCTTGAATGGCTCATCATAATAGATAAAGGAGTGAATTTTGGGGAACCATTGCCAAAAATTAGATGTAAAATTCCTTCTTCCCACTAATCTGTTGGGAATTCAAGGATTGCAATTCCATTTCAGTACAGCCCTCTTTGCCACATTTGCTGAGAGAATACAGACCATTCTCAACAACTCAACTGTTGACGTCCAGAAAGGATTGCAGTGTATCTGTAGGGATGCTAAGAGATTGTGAAGGCCTTCTGAGGAATGCACAGACAGACTTCACTTAAGAGCTCAGTTTCCTCAGGGAAAATAAATGAAAGAAGTTCCAGGTTGACAAATAGCAAGGAAATAAAAAGGAACTTACAAGCTCCAGAGTCATTTTTAAAACATGATCGGAGTTCATGACACCGGCTGCTGTTACAGCATTCAGTCGGGGTATGTCACTTCCGCATCAATGTCGTGATTCAGAACAGTGGGTCTTTGTTGAAATCTGAGATTTCTTGGGTAAAAGTATATCATCAGGTTTGTATGAGGCTAGGTGTTACTTGTATTTCAAGCCTCAAAAGCAAATAACATTCAACTCATGTAAAATTTATTTTTTCTGATTGTAAGTCATAACAGTCAAAACCAAGCATATTAGGAAATTTTGGATGGTATTTAAGTTTCTGAGAAAGGAACAGCACAATGATTTGATAGGTAAGATTTAAGGATTACCCAGCTGTGAAGTTGCTGAGAGCTCAGCCTCATGTGTTATTTTTAAATTTGTAATAAAACACATTTATTTTTTAAATGGTATTGCTAAACTGAGAGTTCTACCATGAAATGACTAAATCCTGGTGACTTTAGGTCTAATCTTAAACATTCTTTGCATGTTCCAAATTAATTTAATGTGAATTAATTAATTAAAGCTGAATTAATTAAGCAAAGGTGAATTCATTAAATAATTAAAGGTGAATTCATTAACTAATTAAAGGTGAAAGTCTCATTTTGAATAATTTACTCAAGATTTACAAACCCTCATGCAGAATCGGTCTCACTCCTCCAGAAGCCAAGAATCACATTTACATCAGTGTCCCGCCCAGGAAAGGCACCTTCCCCATGCTTTGTCCCCACTCCACTGTAGTTTCCTTGGGTTTCCCCTTCTGCCAGACAGACCATGGGCTCACCAGGGAAGAGAAAGAGAGATGCTCAGCCCCGAGGCTGCTGGACTCTAGCTCCTCAACTCCAGCTACTAGCCAAATGGTAGCATGGCCTGGCTTCTAGATCAACACCCAGTGCCCTCCGTGTACTCTCGGGTTGGCCTTCTTGAGTACAAATTTTAAAATAATCACTAGCATGAGGAACTCATAAGATCACAAACTATAAGAAAATGAATTAGATGCATAATCCAGTTTTAACTTGTTTAGGGGATTAGTCTTAGTAGATGGTGTGATGGCTAATATTGACTGTCGACTTGATTGGATTGAAGGATGCAAAGTATTGTTCCTGGGTGTGTCTGTGAGGGTGTTGTCAAAAGAGATTAACATTTGAGTCAGTGGAATGGGAAAGAGAGACCCACCCTTAATCTGGGAGGGCACCATCTAGTCAGTTGCCAGCATACCTAGAATAAAAGGAGGCAGAAGAACATGACAAAACTAGACTGGGCTAGCCTCCCAGCCTACATCTTTCTCCTGTGCTGGATGCTTCCTGCACTCAAACATCGCACCCCAAGTTCTTCAGCTTTCGGACTCGGACTGGCTTCCTTGCTCCTCAGCTTGCAGATGGTCTATTGTGGGACCATGTAACTGTGTGGGTAAATACTCCTTAATAAACTCCCATATATATTGCGTATTGTGTGAGTCAATGCTTCTTAAGAAATTCATATATATATATGAGCTTATATATCCTTATAAACTTATATATATATATCCTATTAGTTCTGCCCCTCTAGAGAAACCTGACTAACACAGATAAAATGAGATTTTTAAAAGTAGATGCTTTTCTAGGTCAAGAGCAACCAAATTTTGGCAATTTCACATGACTTGAACTCTACTTAGGAATCTTTCAATTCTGGATTCTCTGTCTTCTTACCTGAGTTTAACCTATTCCTGCTCTTCCTGAGCTTCTCAGAATATGCCTTCAGATTCCACCATCTATCCTTAAGCCAGTTGAGTTCCCACTAAGCTCTTCTAGCCAACCCAACATCCATTCCATAAACATTCATTGAGCACCGGTTCTGAACCAGGGAATGCTGCAGACACAAGGTCAGATGTAAGTCTGTCTTAACCTTTGAGGAATTCAGTCTAGTGAGAAACAGAAACTTTAAAAATGTACATAATTAGGTTAATGATAGAAATATGTCCAAAGTGTGGAAGAGAATCAAGAAGCATCATGCTTATGGGAAAGAGTAAGGAAGATTTCAAAGAAGAGTTTATATGTGGATTGTGTCCTGAGAGAACTGTAAGATTTCCTGAACAAACCCAAGTAGGGAATGCATTACAGCAGGCGCGATGTGAAATCTGGGCTCTGGAGCCATGAAAGAACACTGAAAGTTCTGGGGAAGGGCCAGTAGCTCCATAGGGCCCAATGATAGGATGCAAGGAGGGTCTGGGTGTGGTGGCTCACACCTGTAATCCCAGCACTTTGGGAGTCCAAGACAGGAGGATCATTTGAGGCCAGAATTTCAATACTACAGTGAGCTATGATCGAACCACTGCATTCCAGCCTGGGTGACAGAGCAAGAGCTAGTCTCTAACAATTAAAAATAAAGAAGATGCAAGGAGATAAAAGGAGATTGGTGTCAGATCTTAAAGGAGCATGACGTTCTCTCCCTGAATCATGTGTTTAAGCCACAGATTTTTTTTCTAACCAGAAAAATGACGTAGTATTTATAAATTTGCAAAATTATAATTTTTTTATATTTTATGCTTTTCTTCCTGTGACCTGTGAGACCAGAATGAAGAATCAAGCCAAATGAGTAGGATGTGTAGGCTTTAAAAACTATCTTTATTGTTTTTTTCTACTTATAAAAGAAATACAGATTCATTCTAAGTAATTCAAACATTTTAGAAATATACAACATAGAAATCAAATGCTCCCTGTAATCCAACCTCCCTGACCCAAACCACTGTTACTACATCTGTTGTAGATTTCTTTATACTTTTATTTCAATGGCAAAAACCACAATTAGTTTTGCACCAACCTAATAGTTTATAACATATTAATATGTTTTTTCCATACCAGTAAATACAGAGTTACCTCATTCTTTTTAGTGGCATGTAATATTTTATTACATGTATTTGTTGAATTAGACCTTATGTTGTGGACATGAGGATGTTTTCCATTTTCTTTCTTTCTTTTTTTTTTTTTTTTTTTTTTGAGACGGAGTCTTGCTCTGTCTCCAGGCTAGAGTGCAGTGGCTCAGTCTCGGCTCATTGCAACCTCCACCTCCTGGGTTCAAGCGATTCTCCTGCCTCAGCCTCCCAAGTAACTGGGACTATGGGCATGTGCCACCATGCCCAGCTAATTTTTGTATTTTTAGTAGAAACGGGGTTTCACCATGTTGGCCAGGATGGTCTCCATCTCTTGACCTCGTGATCCACCCACCTTGGCCTCCCAAAGTGCTGGGATTACAAGCATGAGCCACTGTGCCAGGCCACATTTTTCATGATTATAAACAATCCTGGGATGAACACCTTTTTCCATAAGCCCTTATAAAGTTGTGAAGGTGTTTCTATAGGATACATTCTTAGAAATCCTTCCGGAAACTGATATGAAGGGAATAACCATTTTTTATTTTAATGAGTATTGCCAAACTGCCATCATAAAGGTTATATCAATTTACATCCCAACAGTGTGTGGTCCCCAACTTCCCTAGGGCTGTGGGATTTTATAGGCAGTCTGTTCTCATCAGAGAGACTGTAGAACCTCGAGACTCTTCATTTAACTCTGTGAATGGCTGCAGTTCATACATTTCTCTGGTGGCTGATATGTTAACATTAATAGCAACTCGAAGGTTCGCCCAGAAAAGCCCACATTTACGCCTATCCTTGGGCCATTCCAAGTATGCTTTTTTTTCCAGGAGAGTTTTCAGTTTATGACACCTTGTGGGAATGCAGTAGAATGGAATGGGTTCCAGTAAGATAAGAATTATATGATCAGAATTTTCATGGAAGAGATTGTGGTGGGCAAAGTAGAATTCATAATGGCACCACTCATTCTGGACAAAGTTGGGAGACAAAACAAAGATGGACTTATAGCTTTTCTCAATGAAGCTTACAATATTTTCACTAATGCTCTTGCCAGGGTCAAAGTATCTTTCATAAAGGCAAATCAAGATAGAACCATCTTCTTTCTCTAGATTGGGGATCAATTCATTCTTCACCCACAGAGAATCATGTTCACTGTATGAAATAAATGCGTGGAATCGGACATTTCTCTTGAGTTGTTCTTGAGTTGTCTTCCTAACCCTGTGCCATGTTTGTGTGCATTGACCTAGCATCCTGAAATACCAGGGCAGATCGAAGTGGAGACAGCAGAAGGCCACAGCCAACCCCAGAACTAGCATGATAACCACAATGGTGACAATCAACAGAGCTGTGTTGCAAGATAATTCAGGGAGATGAACATCTTTTAACCGAGTGCCCCTTAGGTTTAAAGGGTATTCACAGGTGTAAGAATCTGACCATCCAACCATCATGACCTCTGAATATGTTTCAAGCTGAATGAACTTTTTTAATTCACAAGTACACCGGAATGGATTTCTTCCTGCATTTAGAGTCTTAACTTCCTGGCAGCTCTGAACAAAATCCAGAGATGGGCTGAGAATTAAGTTCATTTCAATGTTCAGAATTGAAAGTCTACTGAAATGACTGCACCCAGGGAGATCAGTTAGGAAATTAAAAGCAATATTTAGCTCTCGTAAGGCCATCAGATGAATAGTCTCTTTAGGTACAGTTTGGATTTGGTTATTATTTAGGTCAAGTATTTGAATACCTTTGGGCAAGCACCTGAAGACAGAATCAGACAATTTATTGTATGACAGATTCATGTTGACCACAGTTTCTGGCCATGAGCAATTTTCATCATTTTTATGTTGTAATAGATTTTGACTCAGATCCAAGTGTTCCAAGGGTGTGTTGTTAGCAAAGCAACTCACTAAAGAAAGTGTCTCCAGTTTATTGCTATTCAAAATGAGAGTTTTCAAGTGAGGCAGTTGGATAGTTCTTTTAAACAACTCGTCTGTTAAGATATTATTGGCAAAATTTAAATATTGGAATTTTGTAGGATAATTAGGGAAAAGCATATGTGGCATTTGTGCATTTGATATTGTCAGGTTTTCTATGTCCATTTTGGTCAAAAGCAAATAGATGTTAGCCTGTTGAATGTAAAACACTCTGAAATGTACATGCTCCAATTTTATAGTTCTCATTACAGTATTTGAGTAGTCAAATGAATTGTGGTCAAGATAAGCCTTACCACCAAAAGTCACATTTTGGATCTGAAAGTGTTCCACTGATGTATGCCAAACAAATTGTAAGATATGGAAAAGGTCGTCCCAGAGTAAATCAACTTTATTAAGTAATAGAACTGATGTCTTAGCATTTTCTAAACTAATATTTCGTTGCATTTCATAACTTACAAATTGGCTTTTGCCATCTATATTTGTCATTTCTAATATTTTTGAAGTCTTGATTCCATCACGCAAAAGAACCCAGAAATTTGTGTCCATTGGTAAAACAATGTGCAGTTTTGTCGTGTTTAAGATGGGCAGGCTACCTTCTTCATAATGAGAAAGAGTTCTGAATCCTAAGAAGACAGTATTTAGATGCAGATGAGCAATTTTCTGGAAATCTGATTTTTGTATTTTTGCCCCACTCAAACCTAGGATTTCCAGTTGTGACATGTTGCCAGCTTCCTCACAGATAGGCATGGTGTCAAAGTCATTAAAAGAAAGATCTAAATACCTGAGACCTGCCAGTAAATACCAAGTTACGCTCTTCAGTCTGTTATTAGACAAATCTAAATATCTTAACTCCTTGTTGAATTCAAAGGTTTTGAGATTCAGCTGTTGAATTCTGTTATGGTGTAGAATCAAAACTTTCAGTTTGGAGACAGAATGAAAATCTGAACTCTGGAGTTGAAAAAGGAGGTTATAGGATAAATCCAGTGTGGTTGTGGCTGGGGTCAAGTCTGCGGGAACCTTTCTTAGAGACATGTTGGAGCAGTTGGTCATCAGTTCCCTTTCTTCTGGAAGCTCTGGAGCCTCGCCCTCTACTGTCATAACAATACTACAAAATATGTAAATGTTTCTGATGAATCTCATTGTATTTCCAAGGATTTTACCACTGATTTCCTCATATGAATGATGAAGATGAGCTCAAAACCCTAAAAAGACAGTATATAACATTAGGTTTTTATTTGGTTAAATCCTGTAGGACTTTTATTTGTGAAAAAAAAATGCCAACATCTGACTATATTCATCAAGAGGTTGGAATAGGGTCCCAATCTGTATGTTGGGTCTTTGACTTGATCTCAGAGCATTGGCTGAGATGTCTCCAAGCTGGCTACTGTGCCATATCTCCGTTGTTGAGGCAAGTCAGGATTCTCAGAGAGGAGAAGCATAATGGCCCTTCGGTTTAAGAACCGCATTGTCAGGTCAGACTCAACACCCTCTCTCACATCTCCTTTTGATAGCCTGAAGATTTCAAGAAAATTGAAAGTAATTTGTTTTATTACCAGACACTGTGAATCTTTGACTTGATATCAAGCAGTTATCCCTCAATTTTTGTATTTGTGGATATAGAAAGTCCCTGGAGCTAATATTGGACTTTGAACACTTACCTATACAGATGGAAGTTTCAAAACAGGAAACAAATAGGATGATTCCTGTCCTTCTGCCTCTATATGTCTTCAGGTTAGTGGCAAATGCAATCTGGATCACTGCCAAATAATAGTATTAATGCTGAGAAACAATTTCCAGGTGTGACATGTTGCCGGCTTCCTCACAGATAGGCATGGTGTCAAAGTCATTAAAAGAAAGATCTAAATGTCTGAGACCTGCCAGTGAATACCAAGCTACAATCTTCAGTCTGTTATTAGACAACTATAAATGCCTTAACTTCTTGTTGAATTCAAAGGTCTTGATATTCATCTGTTGAATTCTGCTATGGCATAGATCAAAACTTCCGGGTTAGATTTCAATGTGTCAAGACACATACTAATTGCTTTGTGTATATTATTTATTTATCACCATACTCTGTGAGGGAAGTACTATTACTCCCATTTGATAGACAAGGAAACTGAAGGATATAGAATTCTGAGGACTTTGGGAGACATGTTAAGTTTCATGTGGTTTGATTAGACATAGAACAGACGTAGTTAGAATACTAAGATTTTACAATATTCATTATTCAAGATATTTATTAAGTGCCTATTCTGCCTTTTCTATGCACTGGGGAAGTAGCAGTGAAAAGAACAGATTTCTGTTTTTACACAGCTTACATTCTAGAGAAAGGGTAATAAAAGAGAGACTGCAAACAACACAATACATTTATATGTTATGACTCACAATTCCACATGCCTGGGGAGGCCTCACAATCAGGGTGGAAGGCGAATGAGGAGTAAAGTAATGTCTTATGTGGCAGCAGGCAAGAGAGCGTGTGCAGGGAAACTCCCCTTTATAAAACCACAAGATCTCGTGAGACTTATTCACTATCATGAGAGCATGGGAAAGACCTGCCCCTATGATTCAATTACTTCCCACCAGGTCCCTCCCACAACATGTGGGAATCATGGGAGCTACAGTTCAAGATGAGATTTGGGTGGGGACCAATATCAGGCAGTGATATTGACTTGAAGGAAAAATAACTACAATAAGGGAAACAGAAAGAGACTGGGGAGTGATTTTTTTGTATAGAATGATCAAAAAAGGCCTCCCTGATAGTGACATTCATACAGAGATCTAAAGCGGGTGAAGAAGCAAGCCACTTGTTGTCTAGGGAAAGAGTATTTTGGAGAGAGAGAACAGGAAGTACAAATTTAAAGATCCTGGTGTGCTTGGAAAATGTGAGGAAGGCCTGGAGTGGAGTTAGGGGAGGAAATCAGAGAAAAGGTCAGATCTTGTTGGCAATTTTCCTCTGACTGAAATAAGAAACCAGCAGAAGATTTAGAGTCCAGGAGTGGCAGGTTCTGGCATACATTTTAGAGATTCCTCTGTTTGAGGCAACCTACAGAATGGGAGAAAATTTATGCAATCTATCCATGTGACAAAAGGCTAATACCCAGAATCTACAAAGAACTTTAAAAAATTTACAAGAAAAAACAACCCCATCAAAAAGTGGGTGAAAGATATGAACAGACACTTCTCAAAAGATGACATTTATGTAGCCAACAAACATATGAAAAAAAGCTCATAATCACTGGCCATTAGAGAAATGCAAATCAAAACCACAATGAGATACCATCTCATGCCTGTTAGAATGGCGATCAGTCAGGAGACACAAGATGCTGGGGAGGGTGTGGAGAAATAGGAACACTTTTACACTGTTGGTGGGAATGTAAATTAGTTCAACCATTGTGGAAAACAGTGTGGCGATTCCTCAAGGATCTAGAACTAGAAATACCATTTGACCCAGCAATCCCATTACTGGGTATATACCCAAAGGATTATAAATCATTCTACAATAAAGACACATGCACACACATGTTTATTGCAGCACTATTCACAACAGCAAATACTTGGAACCAACCCAAATGCCCATCAATGATAGACTGGATAAAGAAAACATGGCACATATACACCATAGAATACTACACAGCCATAAAAAAGAATAAGTTCATGTCCTTCGCAGGGACATGGATGAATGTAGAAACCATCATTCTCAGCAAACTATAACAAGAACGGAAAACCAAATATCACATGTTCTCACTCATAACTAGGAGTTGAACAATGAGAACACATTGACACAGGAAGGGGAACATCACACACTGGGGCCTGTCGGGGGATGGGGGGGTAGGGGAGGAATAGCATTAGGAGAAATACCTAATGTAGATGACAGTTCGATGGGTGCAGCAAACCACCATGGCATGTGTATACCTATGTAACAAACCTGCACGTTCTGCACATGTACCCCAGAACTTAAAGTATAAAAATAAATAAATAAATAAATAAATAAATAAATAAATAAATAAATAAAAAGATTCCTCTGTTTGTTGGGTGGAAATGACTGGGAGCCACAAGGCTGGCAGGGAAGACTCCTTGGGACACTATAGAGTAACTTGTGCCAGAGAGAATGTATCAGTGCAAGTGGAGAGAAGTGGTTAGATTCTAATTGCAAATTAGTAAACAATTTAACTACACATGTCCCCACCCCAGGCACTCTGAAGGTACCAAGGGCAGGTGATAAGTTAGTGTGGGAGTTTTTCTGCTTCCATTTGTATGTATCTGTTACACACTGACCCTCAACCTCCCTCAGACAGGTCACTCCTATAGACAAGCAGAGGGAGCAAAAGACATGCTCAACAGAAAGAGGATGGAGTAGAGAGACTTCTCTGTGCGTGTCATGCTCCCAGCATTCTGAGAGGCCGGATGGAAGGTGGGGGAGGCAGTGGGCACACCCACCCACAGGAATGCACACAAACATGGCAAGGTAACAAAGGTGGGGCAGAATCAAAACATACGGCCACTTAGAATGTTACCTCTCTCTCATCTGTATTTCTCTTCTCTAGAACCTTCCCAAGTCTGGTTTTTTCTTGAAGTAAAGAAATTCCAGAAAGCCTCTGGAGAGCAGGGAGTGGGAGGGCCACTCCCAAGTTTTCCATTAGCGGCTGATACTAGTAAAGGAAAGAGAGCATCTTATCTCTAATATTGGGAACACATACGATCATAGTTTCTTTGTGTGAACTCCCTTACATCGTAAACTTGGAGAATTCTTTTGTAAAAATATTAATTATCCACATTGATCATGTAATTTTTATATTTTGTAAACTTTTCTGGTAAGTGTTCTCAAACATCTTGGAGAAAAAGTAATAATTTTGGTAAGGTCACCATATTTAGATGATTTCTCAAAACACCAACTTTTCAGTCTGGGAGACACAGCGAGACTCCGTCTCAAAAAAAAAAAAAAAAAAAAACACCAACTTCTAAAAACATGGTCAAATGACTTAGATGCCTCTGGCCATATTTTTCTTTGCTGACATTTCAGTGACTCCCTACAGTGTAATATATACTAAAATATTATACTGCATTAATATGTAAATATAACACAGTATAATTATCAGAAAAAAACATGTGAATATTCTATTTAATTAACTTAGTTCCTGCTGGATTTTTTAACTGTTATATATTTAAGAATAAGTTTTCTACATCTACTTTTAAATATTTCTAATAGAAAATCAGTTTACAACTGTGGCCTGGAAGTGTAACTACTACTCAAATTATTGTGTTCATAGTATCTAATGTATAATGATCAACTTTATATTTTCTTTCAGTTTTCTTAAAACTATACATTAAATTTCAGAATATCTTGATGTCCATGCCACTAGAAGCAGAAAATAATTTTCCATGAATTCATGATCTCTTCGGAATGACCTCTTAGTAAATAAACTTTCGTTCATTTGTTTATCAACTGTCCCCTCTCCATTCATTCCCATGAGAGCTGTCTGTCTTGTTCACTTCTGTATCCTCAGCACATAGAATAGTGCTTGACACATGGTGCCAGCTCATTAACTACTTGTTGAATGCACATATGAATGAATGAATCCTTGTATGTATGAATTTCAACATTTTAATCCTTAGCACAACATGAGGCATAGTATGTTCTCATAAATATGTGTTGAATGAATGAATTTACGTTGTGAATTCCTGATATAGTGCAGGGCATGATGGTTAAAGAATGAGTTTGGTGGGCCGGGCGCAGTGGCTCAGGCCTGTAATCCCAGCACTTTGAGAGGCCAAGGCAGGTGGATCACGAAGTGAGGAGATCAAGACCATCCTGGCTAACATGGTAAAACCCTGTCTCTACTAAAAAAACACAAAAAAATTAGCTGGGCGTGGTGGCATGCGCCTGTAGTCCCAGCTACTAGGGAGGCTGAGGCAGGAGAATCGCTTGAACCCAGGAGGTGGAGGAGGTTGCAGTGAGCTGAGATGCCACCACTGCACTCCAGCCTGGGCAACAGAGCAAGACTCAGTCTCAGAAAAAAAAAAAGAATGAGTTTGGTTTTAGAGATTGATGGATCTGTGTTCAAGTCCAGTGTTAACCATTCATTAGCTATGTAACTTGGACCATTTATTTAATTGCTGAAAGGTTTAGTTTTATCATCTGTAAAATGGAGCCTGTGAAGAGGCATAAGACAATGTATATAAATCACTTAGTACCATGCCTAGCATATCACACTTAATAAATGGTGGCAGTTATCAGGTCAAGACTTGGGAGCAGCGAGGAAGGCATAAATGTTAAGGGGATCCCAAGGAACTCAGGAATCAAGATAATGTTTACATGAAATATTTTTAAAAATGAAAATTAATGCCAAAATTGATGTTGAACAAAATATCGACATTTGTCTTAAAGACAGGATCAGTATTACTGATTGTTTCTTTTGCCTCAGGCTCTATTATGGCTTGATAGGACCCTGGCGGTTATAATCATTAGGTTGACAAAGGTGCTTTTAATGTTATCATCTCATAGAGTGCTTAATTTGTAGCAACTGACTTTAAGCTTCTAGGTCTTACAGCCATGGCGCCTTAAGAATGCAGCAGAATCTAACTCAGTTGCTTTAGCTGGAACTCTCTGGGCTGAGAAGTCAGAGTTTCTCTTACCCACTTCTTCCTCCTGCCCAATACCACAGTCTTATCTGGGACTGTAATGGAAGAAGAATTAACTCTTTTTTAACTTCTCTTAATATAATAATAATAATAATAATAAAGGTCCTCTCAGGCAATACTTATGCATTATGACATTTTATAAAAACAACATTTATATAGAGACAGGGTCTCACTATGTTGCCAAGGCTGGTCTTAAACTCCTGGCCTCCAGCAATCTTCCCACCTCAGCCTCCCAAAGGGGTGGGATTAGAGGTGTGAGCCACTGTGCCCGGCCTCAGTAAAGCAATTTTAAAAGTAGGACGTAAACATTTTTTTTTTTTGAGATGGAGTCTCACTCTGTTGCCCAGGCTGGAGTAAAGTGGCGTGATCTCAGCTCACTGCAAGCTCCGCCTCCCAGGTTCAAGTGATTCTCCTGCCCCAGCCTCCTGAGTAGCTGGGATTACAGGCACCTGCCATCACGCCCGGCTAATTTTTGTACTTGTAGTAGAGATGGGGTTTCATCATGTTGGTGATGTATTCTATCAATAGTATATATATGTTAATATCATACCCCTACTACTATGTTAAAAGCAGGTAAAAAACAGGGAATGACCTTCCTTAATACATCTTTAATACCTTATCATTTAAAAGCCCAAGTTAAAAGACATCATCAAATGACAACTAGAGTTTTACCAAAGAATATTTAATCATCTAATTTCTCTTTTCCCAATGATATAAAAAATAGAAAAGAGATTAAGAACCTATTGAACGTTGAATGATCTTTGCAACATAAGTGTAAGAATGACTTCTTTTTAGTATTTCCTATGTATCTGACATGGAGCTAAGTGTTTTCTGTCCATTATCTTGTTTAATCCCTCAACAACTCCACAAAATGGCGGCCATTATTACTCATATTTTACAGATGGAGGAGCTAAAGCCCAGAGGTAAAGTAACTTGCCCAAGATGGCCAATTGAAGAAGCAGAGATTTGAACTCAGACCTGTTTGTTTCCTTCTGGATGGTAGCTAAACCCAAATGGAAGGCACCTCAAACCTTGAAATGAGGTAGCTTAGGATGTAATCACATCCTAAGGACCAAATCACCGAGGTTGAATCCATTGATCTGACCAGCTGCCATGGCTGCTAGGTGCCACAAAGTTCAAGAGACTTTGCCTACCCGTATAAATATTCTTAGGAAGGTTATAAGTTCACAAGAATTGAAATAAAACTCAAAGTGCATGCTATTCCTAATTAATAGCTCAATGTAGGTGGTCTGGGAGAAAGCTCATTAAGAAATCAAATGCTCACAGGTTGTTAACCATCCTCTTCTTCACAGCAACCACATATGGCCCTCTTTGTCCACTTCTGAAGGAAACGGAATAAGAACTGCAATGTACAAGATCCATCAGATCTGCCCCTACCTTTAAACAGGTAACACAAATGCAAAACTTTTCAACGGGGTAAAGGAGCAACAAATATGCCTTAAATAGCCAAAGGTTTCACCCAGCAGAGGTGAACATACACCATGGGGAAACAAGAGCTAGAGAAAACTTGCCACAATGCATGGGACCGTTCAATCTGAATAGAAGGGCTGACCAGGTTTGATCCGCAATCAGTGAAAAGAAACCCACGATCTCAAGTTATCTGCAACAAATTCTTCAGATCAGTGGCCCCAAGGTCACTAATCATTAATCTAGACAAAACAGTAAATACTAAAATCTAAATAACCCTACTTCCCTCCCCTCAATATTAGCTCGAATTATCTCCTCTTTAGAAAAGACCCATGCAGCCCTTATATCTTTTTAATGAGAGTTACAACAAACAAAGCTAAGGTTCTTACCCCGGGGCTTGCACGGTCTCAGCAGAGCTGCAGGTGTGTGGATGATTCGTTGACACGGTCAGAATTGGCTGCAGGAGCGAATTGAATCAAGTTTTTCTGTAACGCTTAAACCCCATCCGCCCTCTTCTGCCTGCTAGTGGTATTGCATGTTATATATATTCATTATAATCTTAGCACTTTTTAAAATTTTGGTAAAATACACAAAACATAAAAGTTACCATGTTCACTATCTTTCCATTTTTATTTTTTACTTTTTTTTTTTTTTTTGAGATAGGGTCTCACTTTGTCACCCAGGCTGGAGTGCAGTGGCGTGATCACTGCTCACTGCAGCCCTGACCTCCTGCGCTCAAGCTATCCTCCTCAGCCCGGCAAATGGCTGGGACTACAGGCGCTCACCAACTGACCTGGCTAAGGTTTTTGTATTTTTTGTAGAGACGGGGTTTCGCCATGTTGCCCAGGCTGATCTGGAACTCCTGAGCTCAAGTGATCTGCCTGTTTCGGCCTCCAAAATGCTAGGATTACAGTGTGAGCCACCGCGCCCAACATTAAGCAATTTTTTTTTTTTTTTTTTTTTTTTTTTGAGACGAAGTCTCTCTCTGTCGCCAGGCTGGAGTTCAGTGGCGCGATCTCAACTCACTGTAAGCTCCGCCTCCCGGGTTTATGCCATTCTCCTCCTCAGCCTCCCGAGTAGCTGGGATTACAGGTGCCCGCCACCACGCCCGGCTAGTTTTTTGCATTTTTAGTAGAGACGGGGTTTCACCGTGTTAGCCAGGATGGTCTCTATCTCCTGACCTCGTGATCCACCCGCCTCGGCCTCCCAAACTGCTGGGATTACAGGCGTGAGCCACCGCGCCCGGCCGAACTTAAACATTTTTAAATGTACAATTTACTGGCATTAAGTATATTCACACTGTGGTGCAACCACTACCACTGCCCATCTCCAGAGCTTTTTCATCATCCCAAACTGAAATTCTATGCCCATTAAACAATAATTTCCGATTTTCCCCTCCCCTCAGACCCTGGAAACTATAATTCTACTTTCTGTCTGTGTGAATTTGACTGCTCTAGGTACCTCATGTCCGTGGAGTTATACCATATTTGTTTTTTTGAGACTGGCTTATTTCATTAAGCATAATGTCTTCAAGGTTCTTCCACATCATTTCTATTATTATTACATAGAATAATAGAATCCTTCCTTCCTTTTTTAAGGCTGAATACTATTCTATCGTATGTAAGTCCCACGTTTTGTTCATTCATTCATCCAACAACGGACATTTGGGTGGTTTTCACCTTTTGGCTCTTGTGAATAATGCTGCTATGAATGTGGTGCACAAATACCTATTTAAGTTGGTGCTTAACATTCTTTTGAGTCTATACCTAGAAGTGGAATTCATGGATCATATGACCATTCATTCTGTTTAATTTTTTGCAGAACCACCATACTGGTTTTCCACAGAATCTTAGAGCACTTTGACAATGCTTTTCTTCAAGGTGCAGATCAGTTATTCCTTTCATCAGTTGGGTGGGGCAGTCATGTGATGATGGGCAGGAATAGGAATGGTGACTCCAAAATTTCAGCAATCAGGCAGGAGAGGGTGGGAAGGAGTTATCTAGAGCAGGTGTCCTCAACCCCTGGGTCACAGACAGGTACCAGTTCATGGCCTGTTAGGAACTGAGTCACACAGCAGGAGGTGAGTGGTGGGTAAGCAAATGAAGTTTCATCTGTATTTACAGTCACTCCCCATCACTTGCGTTACCACCTGAGCTCCACCTCCTGTCATATCAGCGGCAGCATTAGATTCTCATAGGAGTGTGAACCCTACAGTGAGCTGCATATGGGAGGCATCTAGGTTGTGTGCTCCTTATGAGAATCTAATGTCTGATGATCTGTCACTGCCTCCCATCACGTCAGATGGGACCATCTAGTTGCAGGAAAACAGGCTCAGGACTTCCACTGATTCTACATTATGGTGAGTTGTATAATTATTTCATTATATATTACAATGTCATAATAATAGAAATAAAGTGCACAATAAATGTAATGTGCTTGAATCATCCTGAAACCATCTCTCCCCCATCTCCAAACCCGGTCTGTGGAAAAACTGTCTTCCATGAAATTGGTCCTGGTGCCAAAAAGATTGGAGACCTCTGATCTAGAGGTCTTGTCTTGAAGTGAAGTGATAAAATAAGCATGGTATTTTAAAAAAATGTAGATTGCAAAGTACAGATCAATTTTTAAAGCAACATTTTTTAGGTTTTTTTAATACTTGACTTAAGATTTGGGTGACTGCTGGAGATCACGAGTAGAGAAGAAAATTTCCAAATGGATTTGTCCGCAGGAGGAATGATCAATTTAAACATGAATGATTATAATAGATTTATGTCATGTAAAATTGGGGAGTGCGTGGGTTCTTAAAATACTTTTTTTTTTTTTTGAGATAGAGTCTCAGTCACCCAGGCTGGAGTGCAGTGGCGCGACCTCGGCTCACTGCAAGCTCTGCCTCCCGGGTTCACGCCATTCTCCTGCCTCGGCCTCCCGGGTAGCTGGGACTACAGGCGCCCACCACTATGCCTGGCTAATTTTTTTTTTTGTATTTTTAGTAGAGACAGGGTTTCACAGTGTTGGCCCGGATGGTCTCGATCTCCTGACCTTGTGATCTGCCCGTCTCGGCCTCCCAAAGTGCTGGGATTACAGGCGTGAGCCACCATGCTCGGCCTTAAAATACATTTTTTTGACTACCATGTTGGGGTTTCTAAATTTAAAATATAGTCTGTGTATTTCCACATGTATTGTAGGGGGAAGTCACACAAAATATAAATAAATGTAAAAAGAAAAACAACAGCAAAACAAAACCAGCTCTGCTGCTCACCTAAACATATACAAACATGTCTGTATTACACAGACGGAGGAAGACAGGCGCTGGCTGTACACCCGTCAGGAATGTCGGAGAGGGTATTCCCAGCTTGTTGGATGAACTAAGCTCTAAAATCTTTTTCATTTCAGAAATTCTCAAGTTACTATGATCAGCACACTCACATTGTATATTGCCCTCTCAAGGAAAAATAATCACTTGGGGTTTTTGTTGTCCAAAGACATATTCTTCCTTTTCCCAGAAATGGACATGTTTAAATACTTTATTGTCAGTAAACGGAGAAGTTTTCTTTAAGTGTTTTTACATTTGTTTACCAAAAACAAGTTGAGCCAAGTAAGGAGTTGTCGTCTGTGTCATCTAATCATTATCATTAAGCTTGCATTTACTTCAGTATTGCACATAAGATATGGGCTAACCATCACCACAAACTACATAGAACGTATACTTTATTCCCATTCGTCAGATGAAGAAACTGGTTGAGAGAGAACAAAAAACTTCCACAAGGTCATCATCCAACAGAGGAGGGAGCCAAGATTCAAAACCAAGTCTGGTTCCAAAGTCCACAATTTTTTCACCATTCTAGGTGCCCAAGAGGTTATGTAATACTCTCTCTGCCTTCACCTGAGATTTCTAAAACGTTTATATCGTTATTCACAACTAGCAACCAAGAATCGTATGCTCAGAACCATATGTGCTGATAACTTTGAGATGTAATATTTTTATTCCTTTTAAAAAAAAACTTCCCCCGCCCCTACACACATGCATGCGCGCGCGCGTGCACACACACACACACACACACACAAACACACACACACATTTCCCTCCTATGTCTTCCTCTGATTCCAGAGGTGGGTCTTCTATGATTCTGCTTTCACGTAAGTTGCAATGAACAGAGAGCCTTGGGTTACCACAAGGCGATGGAGGTTTATTTTAAGGACACTAGAGGCTGTAAGGAAATACAGCAGCACAGCCCGGCCCTGTAGAGACCTGGAGCAGTGGCTTCTGGGGACTCCCAGAGCAGCCGTGTTGGTCAGGCTGTCTTGTTGGGCTGCTCTCCACTTTAGCTGTGACTTGAATTCTCTTTGACTCTTCCTCAATCTACTTCTCTTTCTATTCCCCACTTCTCTTTATTGCTGCCTTTGCTTCTGCATGTGTCTTCCTACAGCCTTTTCCCAGGCTCATGGCTTACAGTCAGGGCTGAGGCTCGCTCTGAGAATACCTCCCCCAAGATGGGAAATCTGTTCAGATCTTTGCCTCACTATGCAAGATGGAGTGTCTCTGTTGGGCGGACGATTCATGACCACCTTACAGGTGGCTAGCTTATTTTATTTTTATTATTATTTTGAGACAGAGTCTTGCTCTGTCGCCCAGGCTGGAGTGCAGTGGCATGATCTCACCTCACTGCAACCTTCTCCTCCTGGGTTCAAGCGATTCTCCTTCCTCAGCCTCCCAAGTAGCCGGGATTACAGGTGTGCGCCACCATGCTCGACTAAGTTTTGTATTTTTAGTAGAGACGGGATTTTGCCATTTGGCCAGGCTGGTCTTGACCTCCTGACCTCAGGCGATCCACCCACCTCGGCCTCCCAAAGTCCTGGGATTACAGGCATGAGCCACCGCGCCCGGCCTATTTTTATAGTTCTTGCCTTTAAGAGGGCCTTGGCCCTGATCCAGGCAGGTGGGAAAGTCACATAACCTAGAGCTGCTGCCGGGTAGAAGGCAGGGCCTGGGCTTGCATTCTCCCTAAGGGCACTGTAGGTGGCTCAGGGTCTAGTGTGGAGCATGTGTTAGTTGGGGAAAGTTCCTTTACTTTAATTACTGGTATCAGTAAATGAAAATAGTGACAACTTTTTTTTTTTTCTGAATGCTATTTCTGAAAAATAAATGAAAAGTAGTAAGATTCTCACATGGTTAGAAAATTTAAATCATTTGTCATTCATTTACTACATTTGAGTATATGGAGGGAAGAACATTTTAGTTCAAACAAATAAAATGATCCTGGCCCGGCACGGTGGCTCACGCCTATAATCTCAAAACTTTGGAGACCAAGGTGGGTGGATCACCTGAGGTCAGGAGTTTGAGACCAGCCTGACCAACATGGTGAATCCCTGTCTCTACTGAAAATACAAAAAATTAGTCGGTCATGGTGGCACGCGCCTGTAATCCCAGCTACTTGGGAAGCTGAGGCAGCAGAATTGCTTGAAGCTGGGAGGCGGAGGTTGCAGTGAACCGATATCACACCACTGCACTCCAGCCTAGGCAACATGAGCAAAGCTCCGTCTCAAAAAAAAGAAAAAAGAAAAGAAAAAGAATAAAATAAAATGATCCTAGATATGTGCTAGGAACCTGAAAGACCTTGGAGAGATTTGGTAACCACACTAAAAAGACAAAAAAAAAGGTGAAATTAATTTTAATAATATATTTTATATAATTCACCACATTAAAATATTTCACAAGTACTCAATATAAAAATTACTAGCAAGATACTTGACATTTTTTTTATACAATGTCTTTGAAATTTGGTGTGTTTTACACTTACAGCACATTTCAATTCAGGCTTGTCACATTTCAAGCATTCAATAGCCATACACAGCTAGTGGCTACCATATTGGACAAACAGGACTAGAGCCTTAGGTTAATAAATGACAGTCCTACAATGAGCCAACAAATTTGAACTCTAATGCACCCAAAAAACTTTCCCTAAGATACCAAATATTGATATTTCTCCTCTCTCATTTCCCCATGTGCTACCTCCTGACTCCCACTCCCACTTCCCCTCTCAACTGACCCTGCTCACTCTGGGATTGGTCCTGTTGTAAGAGCCATCACTCAGAACCTGCATCTTCAGAAATTCTCCCAAAGGCTTTAGGAAGGAATATGTGTATCTGTTAGAGGTGTCATGGGGGAGAAAAGGAGGACAAATAAATATTAAAGAAAATTTAAAGAGAAAAAGAGAGAAATAGAAGAGAAAAGCGCCAGAAGGAGAGGATCAAAAGGAGAAAGCAAAAAAGAGAAAGAACAGGGGAAACACAAATAGAGAAAATTGGGATGGAAGGCAAAGAACAGGAGAGAAATGGAGAGAAAAGGAAGGGAGAAAATAAAATAGAAAGCTAAACAAGGGAGCGGTAAAGAGAAAAGAGTACAGAGAAAAAGAGGAAAGTCTGGATTTCTCTTCCAGGTCTAGGTATTATTATAAGTTTATTAATTAGTTGCTTAGCATTACTGTTAGGCAGAATTCCAAGACTTGATCATGTAACAAATATCCAAAAAGACATGTCAGCATGAGGAATTCCCCTGGACTTCCTCGTTTGCATCCAAGCCACATGCCACTGTTGCTTGCACTGAATATGAAAAATTATACACTGAATCATGCTTACTAAGATATATTTCAATACATCCAGGGCTCCGCTACAGCCAGCTTATACCAGCTCATAAGAGCCAATTTTTAATTTTCAAGAATTTTATGAGTCAGTTGTTAAAAATAATCATTATTTAAAATGAAATTATATATACCTGCATTTAAATAAACTATATTTAGGGTCAAGTGCAGTGACTCGTGTGTGTAATCCCAGTACTTTGGGAGGCTAAGGCAGGAGGATCCTTTGAAGCCAGGAGTTCAAGGCCAGCCTGGGCAACATAGCAAGACCCCATCTCTACAAAAAATTCTTTTAAATGAGCCAGGTGTAGTGGCATGCCCATATTCCTAGCTACTTGGGAGGCTGAGGCAAGAGGATCTCTGGAGCCCAAAAGTTTGAGGTTACAGTGAGCTATGATTGTGCCACCATACTCCAGCACAGGTGACACATCAAGACCCTATCTCTAAAATAAATAAATAAATAAATAAATAAAGGTATATTTAAAACAAAAGTAGTAAATACTCAGAACTCATCAATTCCTAATTATTTGACTGTATATTTACTATCATTATGTTCTGGGAGTTATTTATGTCTACCATATCTGTATGGTGGAAACACTTTACAATGAATGATATACTGCACTTCTCTTTCCAACTCCACTTTCAGTGATGTCATGTTGGTGCTTTGAAATCAACCAAGGTAGGAGTATTTACACCATAAAATTGGCAAACACTATAAATTAGGACTTTAGTTATTGTTTTGTTAATTTTCTAGACTTACAAAAGTAATGAAAAAAACGTTAATAATTTGTCAGAGCGTTTTCCTTTTCTGTGAATCTGTTGTTAAACATTTACCAGCACACTACAGAAGCTGGTATCATTTATATCTGATTTTAAAAAGAAAGCATTTATCTAACTCAATGGTGTTTTTTTTTTGTTTTTTTTTTTTTTTGAGATGGAGTCTCGCTCTGCTGCCCAGGCTGGAGTGCAATGATGTGATCTTCGCCTCCCAGGTTCAAGCAATTCTCATGCCTCAGCCTCCCAAGTAGCTGGGATTACAGGCGTGCAACACCATGCCTGGCTAATTTTTGTATTTTTAGTACAGCCGGGGTTTCACCATGTTGCCCAGGCTGGTCTTGAACTCTTGTCCTTAGGTGACCCACCCGCCTCAGCCTCCCAAAGTGCTGGGAATACAGGCATGAGCCGCTGCACCAGGTCTCAATGGTTTACTTTTTAAAAGAGCAATATTTTGGCAGAGATTTAGATATGAACTCTTACTTTTGGTTAAATTAATGTTCAGTGTTTACATTATTATGACCTACGTAATATTGGGCCTCACTAAAAGCTACATTATACACTACGATTACAATCTATGATTATACTTTTTGGTTTTCTTGTAGTTAATAATTGCCTTGTATTTTGTTTCGTTAGTTTTCAATGTGTCTATGATAATTTTCCTCACATTCCCAAACAGCTCTCAAGTCAAAAAATGAAATATAATGAAATCTATCAAATAAACAATCACCTCTCAAATTACTGTCTGTCATTTTGTTCCAGTGTGCATTGGATTTCTGCAGAACTGACATCCTCTGACTTCGAGTTGCTGCTCCCCTGGAAAGCCATTGCTCCTCTCCGCTGCATTAGATCCCTTGTTTCTTGGAATGCACAGCATCTTCTTTCTTGATTTTCATCTGTTGTAGTGGAACTCATCATCCAGTAGTCTCCCGAAAATGCATTGATGGTTAATTTGGAGGCAGAATTTGACTGTCATGCCTCATATTTGATTGATTGTTTGACTGAATATAAAGTCATAAGTTGCAAATGATTTTTCTATATAATTTTGAAGGTATTGTTCTATTGTCTTCTAGCTTCCAGCATTGTACTGAGAGATGGCCATTCTGATTTCTGATTCTTTGTATGTAACCTGCTTTCTTTTTTCTTTCTCTCTCTCTGGAAGCTTTTACTATTGTTGTCCCCAATGGTCTAAAATTTCAAGAGAAAGTGCCTTGGTTTGGGTCTTTGAACTGTTCGTTTTGCTGGGTACTTTTAGGAGATTCATGTCCTTCAGTGGGATTTCTCTGTCTTATTTATTTATTTTTTTATAATGTCTTCACCTCATCTCTTTTTCTGATTCTGGAATACCTATCAGATGGATGTGGACTTCCCAGACTTAGGCTTTAACTTATTTTTTCTCTTGCATTGGCAATTAGTCATTTTGTTGTAATTTCATAGAAATTTCTTTAACATATTTTCCAACATTTCTATTTCTTTGGGTAAGGGGCTATCAAACTTTTTAAGTTCTAAGAAATATCTGTAACTTCAAGTTGTCTTAAAGGAAAGATGAACATCCTCATAGGTCTGCCTGTGACTATATCATTATTGGTGGTACTTCTGTCCCCTGGCTCTCAATCTTGTTTGGGACCTTATTGATTAACTTTGATAATGAATTTTTATTAAGGCTTGTCATTCACACGGGTGGGTGTTTATTCGGGGAATTCAAGAAGCGACTGGGTTCTAGTAGGATGAAGTCCATCACACAGTTCCAGAACAGTCAAGGAAGGCAGTGCGAACTGGTCCAAAGTGACAGGGAGCTACCAGAAGAAGCAGTTCAGAAGGAGAGAATGTGAGAGTCAGCCAGGAAGTCCAGCTCTTCTCTGAAATCCTCAGGAGGAACTGTTTTCCTGTAACCATAAGGGTTGGGGACTTGAGTCATTTTACTTAAAATGAAAAGGAAGTGGTAACTCAATAAATGAGAAACCTTGGGGACACTTGGGCTGCATTAATGATGTTGAAATTTTTCATAAGTTTGTTTTCTAACTGGATCCTGTTTTGAGCTGACCATGCTTATTGCCCACATATCAATGGAGATCTTAGTGCTTTTCTATTTCACTCTATTAGTTCTTGATATATATGAATTTTATCTCTGATATTTGCTAACAGTTTACTTCCCAATTTCTTATTTCCCCATTTGCCATTTTTAGTTGTTTTGTTTGCCTCATTTGTTCATTTGCTTGTTTAACATGGAGCTGTTCCCAGTTTTTCTGTAACTTTTGTCTCTTTTCTGATTTTATTTCATCTTAGAAAGCCCAGGATAATCTAGATGAAACAAAATCAGCACCTCAGCTCCAGTTCCATATTTGGTGGTATAAGATAATAAGGACAAGAAGAATGATGATAATGACATAAAAATAACTAACATTATTGAGCTTTTGCTTAATGCCAGGAACTGTTCTATAGACATTATCTGTATTAACTCATTTAATCCTTGTAACAATAGTATGAGACAGGTATTTTCATTACTCTTATTTTATTATCTCCACAATAATAAAGCAGAGAAGGAGTACATAACCACCCAAAGTCACTAAAAGAAGGTGGAAGTAGCCAAATTCAGGCGGAGATCCGAGAGCTCCTCCTCCCCGCTGTGTCTGCCACCTCTAGAGTAAATAGCCACGACTCTAAGATAAGTCAATTACATACATTGTACCACTGATTTCTAAAACAACTGTATGAGAGAGGTATCAGTATTATGCCCATTTTACAGATGAGAAAAAGGAGGTTAGGAAGAGTTAAGGAGTTTATCTACGGACAGAGGATTTGTGCCCTCTCTTTTCTCTTCTACAGAGAAATTGAGCCAGGATTTAATCCCAGCATGCCAGTTTACAAAGCCCAGCTTTTTAACCTTTATTCTCTACTGTTCCACTGGGAGAGACCTATTTTTGGTCTCCTAAGCCCCATTTCCTTATTGGTTTGTTGTAAATTTTTTAGGTGCCAAAAAGTATAAAAACAAAAACAAACACCAGTTGTAGGCAAGCAGTGATAATTTTTTTATATTTCATCTAGATCATTTTCTATGCATATTTTAACCTAGTTGAAATCATAGTGTACATATACTTTTGTATCCTATGCTTTTTATTTATGTTGTAACATAAGCCTAGGTCACTGCAGCCTCGAACTCCTGGGCTCAAGCAATCCTCCTGCCTTAGTCTCCTGAGTTGCTGGGATTACAGAAACTGAGCCACCACACCAGGCCCTATACATTTTTTTAAAATTTGTAGTGAAAATGACATAACATAAAAATTACCATCTTAATCTTATACATTATATTAAACGGTTGTGCAATATGTCATTAAACACATTCCTCCATTGTTAGAAATTTGGAGTGTCTCAAATTTTCCATGGTTGCTAATGACCCTACAGTGAACATACTTACAAATAAATATTTGTTCACATTTAAACTTATTTTCTTAGGATACATTCCTAAAAGTAGAACTGACAGATCAAAGAGCATGAGTATTTTCAAATGAGATATATATATATCCAAATTACTTTGCCCTCCTGTTATTGCCATATGAAATGCCCATCCCACTGCAGTCTCGCTAGTATAGCAGGCTGATAAAATGGAACTAGGTTAGTCTCAATTTTGGTGGAGGTCCCCGAAGTGAGGTGTGAGACTAGATAACTGGTTTTGTGACCTTTGCTAACTATCCATCTCTAGCCAATGAAGGGAATTGGAGAGACTGAGAAGAGTTATACATTACAAGAGGATTTTGGAGAGGTTTTCGTATATTACAAGTTTCATTTACCCTTAAGAAGGATGGGTGCGGTGTGCTCCCTCTGACCTAGGTTCTAGGGAAAGGGCTTCAACAGTACCACTTGGAAAGCTCATTATGTGAAAACTGTAGTTTGGTGGACATATTTGACCAGTCTTTTAATTTATAGCTGGAAATTTAAAGGTCTTAGCTACATACTCTAAGACTATATTTTACAAATAATGAAATCTATGCTTAGAACGTTTAAGTAACTTGTCCAAGATCATCCGCAAATACATGATGGAGCTAGAATTGAAACCCAGACTTGATTCAGGGCTTGCATATTTACCCATTCTGTAATACTTCCTCTCATTTATCTGTGAAATCGCTCTTATTATTGTTGATATTTATCTATACTTTGTCCTGAATTCTTCATCTTCCAACTTTGAATTCTTTGGCAGAAGACTCCACCAATACAATTTCAACCTCCCTCCAGCGTCCTTAAAACCACTTACGAGATCAGCTATTTATGTATAGGACTGATCTAACGTCTAAAAATTTTGAATTTGTTAAATAAACTCTAAGTGACTTTATGTTCCTTTCAGGGAATTCTTTTCTGGATTTACAGGGTGTAACAAGTTGAATTGTGTCTCCAAACATTCATATGTTGAAGTCCTGAACCCCAGAACCTCAGAATTAGACCTTCTTTGGAAATAAGGTTGTTGGGAGATGTACTTAGTTAAAATGAGGTCATTAGAGTGGGCCCTAATCCAACGTACTTGGTGTCCTTATTAAAAAAAAAAAAAAGGAATTGTGGACACAGAGACAGACAGGCAGGCATAGAGGGAAGACGATGTGAAGAGACAGAGAGAAGACAACCATCTCTGAGTTAAGAAAAGAGACTGGATTGTCCCCAGTAGAAATGGATCCTTTCCTCTCTCCTCTCAAAAGGAGCCAATCCTGCCAACACCTTGATTTTGGACTTTCAGCCTCCAGAACTACGGGAATAAATTTCAGTTTAACAACACCCAGCTTGTTAAAATAGACTGTTAAAATAGACCTTGAAAATGAATACACAACTGCTTGCTGAGAAGTTGAAACTTGGTTATGAAATCTTGAAGTTCAATACAGAAAGTGCAATCATCCTAGAGAAAATGGGAAAATCCAGTTCTTACGATTTTTGCAATTCTGTTACAGAACAATAGTTTTCCTATTTTTAGCATACATTTCATGGTTTGAATTTGCCTCCCACTATTATGCTTCAAAGAAGTTTAAATAATGACTTTCCTGTATCCCCAAGCTCTAACTCCATGGTTTGACTTTCAAGATCTTTGACAATATAGTCTTAATATAACTTTCCACACTCCTATCCTACTGTTGTTTTTCATGAACCTCATGGTCCAGTCAAACTGGGACACCAGTTCAAGAATAGGCCCAGGTATTCCTGCCTTTGCTCTCTTTATCTTTCTGTTTAGAATGGCCTTTTCATTCTTCATCATTACACATTGAAAAATTCAAAGTTAAAGTCTTCCTTCAAGACCTAATGGAAAAAAACAAAACAAAACAAAAAAAAAAACCCGTCATTTCCAAGAAGATTTTTTTTTTTTCCACTAAATTTAAGCAACCTCTGAACTTCCATTTTATAGCTTTGTTTCATCGATTTTATTTTAGTTATTTGGATATGTGTAGTGTTCCCTGATTGACTGCAAGTTCTTTAGGCCAAGAAGCTAATAGTATATGTATGTGTTATTTGGGCTCCTTCCCATTCAAAAAAGTAGAGACTGGGATGACAGTTTTGTGTGCTGGTCATTTGTAGGCTTTTTGTTGTTTGTTGTTTTTTTTATTTTATTTTATTTTATTTTATTTTATTTTCTATTTTATTTTATTTTTTTCTAGACTCCTTGAGTTAAGGGAAGGTTGCTTGTTTGGAGAAGTAATCTCAGGGCTCAAGAGTGAGGGGAATGGGAAGAGTGACCAAGGAAGAATGGAAAGTCAATGCAAAAGCAAGTTACTGAGCTGGTTACCCTGTGGGGAAGTAAACCACAAAGCCACTGGGGATTGTTTGAGAAAAGGTATTGATTATACCTCATTTTTCAACCCAAGAATAGAAGAAAGGAGCATGTATATAATGTGTCTCATCCCATAGTGATATTCCTGGTGCTTCCAGGTTTATGCATGTATCAGAATGGTTGAACAGGCTTCTGCAAGCATCTCATGCAGTGGTATCAGTGAAGTCATGGGGGGCATAAAGTGAAAGATACATGGTGTAGTCATGACAAGGTTTTTGTCATGACAACATTCTTGTCATGACTACACCAGCCCAGAGCTGGCTCCTGGAGTAAAAATGTAGACTGACAGGATGTTTGATGGGTATGAAAACATCAGATATATCCATTCCTTACACTGCCCCATCTGCTCATGCTCAACTTTAATAGTTCCCCAAAGAGACAGATGCTATATATAGAAGCACTATATATCAACTATATTCTTCCTTCTAATCAAAAGACCAAAGGCTCTTGTGCATGTTAGTTCATACAACCAGAATCTCAGTGAGATCTCCAGCCACAGAAAACCAGACTCAGAATTTCCATTTGGACTGAGGTGGAACACTTTCTTGGTATGGGCTCCCTCATAAGCAGACCCTGAGACAAATATTCAGTGGCAAGTAGTTTATCACAGAAGTGATCCCATGGAATACACATAGAGGAATAAGTAAGTGAGAAAAAATGGGAAAGAAGCCAATCGAGAATACTTTATCAAGACAGTGGACAACCAGAATTTTATCTTACTGGGGAACTCAGGGAGAGTGCAAAGTATACCCAAGATTTATCTTAAAAAATGGGTGAGAAAGTTGGGGTATTTATCCCCCAGCTCTTTCTGACATTGGTTGAGGGCTGTTTCCAAGGACAACTTCCAGCTCTTCTGAACCGCCCTTTGTGTGGGCATCATGGTCGGGGGTTGGGGGGGAACCTTCAGGCATAGTGTCTCCAGCATTATCAGTGAGCAGCCATCAATAGGTTGAGTTGAATGCACCATGGAACTGAGGAAAGCATCAAAAGCTGTAGAAATCTGCTATACAAACCCAGCTATACTCATAAAAGTCATGGTGTTTTCCAATATTGACCATGATACCCCGGAACACACATCACTGAAGAGAAACAGATGCTTCCCTTGACTTCATGATAAATTCAGAACTCAGTTATAGCAAAGAAACAAGTGGATACCTTATGTGTCAGAAATCAACTGCTTAAATCAAAGTTATATCATTCGTTAATTTTTAATACCACATATAAATGGTGAACTGGGGCCCGAAAGTACATATTTTTACCTACATCATACACTCACAATTGTGTTTGCATTTGTGTTGATGCAAAATAAAGTCATTGTTGGAACTTCCAAAAGCAGCAACATCAACAGGAGGAATATTTTTCGCTTGATGTGTAATCTATTTTTTTGCTTGCTCTGTCAGCTTAATATTAATGGCTGCCCTTAGGTTAGCCCAAAAAAGCCCATGTTTGCTCTTTTCCTTGGGCCATTCCAAATAAGTCCTCCTGGCCATGAGATTTTTGAGCTTGTGATAGCTGCTAGGAATGGAGTACTGCGGAATGGGTTCCAGCAAGATCAGGATTAAGTTATTAGATCCTTCATGAAAGAGATTGTGGTGGGCAAAGTAGAGTTCATAATGGCACCACTCACTCTGGACAAAGTTGGGAGACAAAACAAAGATGGACTTGTAACTCTTCTCAATGCAGTTGATGATATTTTCCACAATGCTCTTACCAGGAACAAAGTTTCTCTCATGAAGGCAAATCTGCATACCTTCTTTCTCTAGGTTTGGTAATAATTCATTCTTCACCCAGAAAGAATCGTGCCCACTATATGAAATAAATGCATGAAACTGGAGATTTCTTTGGAGTTCTTCTAAGGGTACGTTCCTGGCCCTGCGCCGGGTCTGGGTCCACTGGCACACCATCCTGAGATACCAGGGCAGATCCAAGTAGATGCAGAGGAAGGTCACAGTCACAGCCAACACCAGCATGGTGGCACCGATGGTGACGATCAGCAGAGTTACGTTGCAGGATAATTCAGACATGTGAAAGTCCTTTAGTGGGGTTCCTCTATAACTTTCTGGGTAGCCACACTTATAAGAATCAGGCCAGCCCTCTACCACTTCACTTGATACTTGCTCTATGTTTTTGACAAATTCTCTTAGCTCACAGGTACACTGGAATGGATTGTTCCCTGCTTTTATTGACCTCATCTTCTGACAGCTCTGGAAGAAATCAGCTGATGGGTGGGAAACTGAATT
This sequence comes from Chlorocebus sabaeus, assembly GCF_047675955.1. Lineage (NCBI taxonomy): Eukaryota > Metazoa > Chordata > Mammalia > Primates > Cercopithecidae > Chlorocebus > Chlorocebus sabaeus. The sequence continues at coordinate 11,969,663 of NC_132930.1, read as the reverse complement.
GTGATCAATGATCAATACAGAAAGGCTGCTAAAGCTGCCACATCCAGGAAGGTCGGTTAAAGAATTGAAAGCAACATTGAGTTCTTGCAAAGCTTCCAGTTTTACAACTTGTTTAGGAATGCTCTTTATTTTATTGCTGTGAAGATCAAGTACCTTGATCCTGGGAGGTAAACATCTGAAAATAGTGTCAGTAAGTATATTTGAAGACATATTTAAACTTAATAAACTTTTAGTCCAAGAGCAATCTCCTTTCTTTTCATCATAGCTTACAGAATTCTGGCTAATATCCAATTGTTGCAGAGACTTCATCCGTGTAGTCATTTCAGCTATTTTTGAAAGTTCTTTTAATTGATTCATTTGTAAAATAAGCGTCTCCAACTCAGTAAGGTGCCCACAATTTTCAAAAACCGTGTCTGTTAAGAGATTATTGGAAAAATCCAAATGCAGGAACGGGCTGATTTTGGATGGGCAAAGCATGTGGATCATGCGTGTACCAGACACTGTGAAATTTTTGATGTTCATATTTGAAAAGATTTCATAGATATCCCTTTGTGGAAAATTGAACACATCGCTGACGACTTGGTGTACAGACAAGGCCTTCAGGGAAGTGCCAGAATAATCAAAATCTCTGAAGCCCAGTTGACCCTGTAGCTTCACATTTGAAATTGAGAAATACCATACGGTTGTATGCCAAACCAGCTGGAGGATCCTAATGAAAGAATTCCAAGTTGTTTCAATGTTGTTCAAAGTAAGACTTGATAACTTTGGATTTGTTTGAAGTTTTGCCAGAATATTTAGGAAGTAAGAACATTCGTTATCTTCTAGCACACATTTGATATTAGATAGTTCCAGATTTGCCACAGTCCTGACGGACACATCCAAAATAAAATTGAATTCTTTGCTTGTTGGGAACACAATGTGCAGACTCTCAGTGTTAAAGTTTTGAAGGCCCTCAGGGTCTTCTTTGTCCCCATAATGCTCTCCTAAGACCAGCAAGACTTTGCTGATATTCAAATGAGCAATTGGCAGCACAGTAGATTTTTCTAAGTGTGTAGTGCTCAACCCCAGAAATTTTAGTTGAGACATATTGCCAAACTCTTTGCATATAGGCAGGGCATCAAATGCATTAAATGACAGGTCCAAGTGCTTGAGGTTCACAGTAGGGTGGCAAGAAATTTTCGCCAACTTGTTGTGGGACAAATCCAAATATTCCAATTCCTGGTTGAATTTGAAAACACTGATATCAAGATACTGGAGTCTATTATGAGAAATTATCAAAATCCTCAGCTTTGACAGTGATAAGATGTCAGAAGTCCAAAGCTCAGATATATAATTTTGTGATATATTTAAGATTGTTGTTTTCTGGGATAGGTCTTTAGGAACGTGGATGAGACTGTTTTTTGACCTATCAACTAAAAACTCACTTTCTTCAGATAATTGTATTCTGATCTGAAGTGTTAACATAAAGATAATGGCAAAATGGAAGATGCTAGTCATTCTGGAACACTAGACATTCCTAAAGGTAGAATCTGTTCTTCAGATCATCTTGATACAGATACAGATTCTAGAGAAAAAAAATACATGAAATGATGAAATACATTACATACATTTTTAAAATACATGAAATTAGTCATGGCTGATATTAAACTTTTTTTTTATTAGAGACTCATAAAATGGAGGATACATTCTTTTGGGTTACACAGCCTAAAACTAGAGAAGTATATATATTGGTAAATAACAATGCCAGCTCTAATCAAATAAGTTTTAATATGGATGGTGTAATAGATTGAATGGTGGCTCACCAAAAGATATGTCTACATCTTAACCATGTCCTAATCCCCAGAAACCATGAACGTTACCTTCCTTAGAAAAGGGGTCTTTGCAGAGATAATAAAGTTAAGGATCTTGAGATGAGGAGATCATCCCAAATTATCCAGGTGGTCCATAATTCCAATGACAAGTGCTCTTCTAAGAGAAAGGCAGAGGGACAAGAGAAGAGACGAGTAAGAAACAGGGGAGAAGGCCTCATGACAGTGGAGGCAGAGACTGGAGTGCAGCAGCTGCAAGGCAAGGAACAGCAACAGCCGCCAGAAGCTAGAGGAGGCTCTGGAGTGAGGACAGCCCTGCTGATGCCTTGAGTTTCGACTTCTGCTCTCCAGAACGTTGAGGGCAAAGCCACCACGTTTGTGATCATCTGTTACAGCAGCCTCAGGAAACTAATACAGGTGGCTTCATAGAAAGTTCTCGGGCCCCAAGCTTCCCAAAATTATTTAGAACTCTAGCTAAGACTCGACTGGTGTACTTTCACTCTTCGACATGTGCCTCCCCATGACTTTCTCAAGAGGTGTCCCAAATGGTGGTATTGGGACTGCTTTTCTATTACCCTTCATGACCTATACACGGTTTGGGTCTAACTTTGGTCTTATTCAAAAGGTAATTAGATCATAATAAAAGGTCTCTCAGAAGATCCATTTATTCATCCATTTATTTATTCAACCAGTATTTATTGATCACCTACTGGCCATGTTTTAAGAACTGGAGATAGAGCAGTGAACAAGATAAAGTCTGAATTTTCAAGGAGTTTTTGTCTAGTGGGGAGACAGAAAATAAACAAATGATTAAACTCAAGTTCCTGTAGTGATAAGTTCTACAGAGAAAAATAAATCAGGGTAAATTGTAGGTATACGACAGTGCTTGGGGATGGCTATTTTTGAGTAATGAGTTAGAGAACGCCTTTTTGAGATGATGACACTAGAGTAGAAATCAGAATGAAGTGAATGAGTAACCTATGGGAAGGTCTGGGTAACCTATGGCATTTCTGGCAAAAGAAAAGGCAAGTATAAAGGACCTGAGATGGAATTGAGCTTGGCTTGTCTGAGAAGGAATGGGAAGTTCAGTGTTAGCATGGAGTTAGGGAAGATGAGAGGAGTTAGGGCCAAGATCACTCAGGCTTTGTTGATCATTGTGAGGAGTTGGGATTCTACCCCCAAAATGACGAGAGGGTGGCGAACACTGGGAGGTTTTGAGAAAGGGAGTTGTTTCCTCCTCTCTCTTATTCAGAATACTTTTTTTCATTCATTCATCAAATACGTATTTATTCTCTATGCAGTGACAGGTATTGTTCTAGGTTATGCCTCTTGTACCAGTATTCAAACTGCTCTAGCTCAGACACTATTTCGTGGTCAGCATTCCAGTGGCATATGAGAACAGAGGGAGCTGTGTTGGGATGAACTCTAGAGTGTGCACTACTCACCTCCAGAGACCCTTTCAGCTGCGATTACACAGCTACCCAGTTCTCACAAGGAACATATTCAAAATCCCCTAGAACCATTAGACAAGCAGGCCATCAGTATCAGCAAAGCACCAAATTCCTCTTCATCTATCCCCTCCCGTATCTCAGTGAGCACAGAGAACCTAAATAATTCAGCTTCTAGAAGCAACCTTCAGTTACAAAAGCTCCCCAATTTAGACATGCAAACTTATCTGGGTTTTTTGAGCCTTCCTTGGACTTACCCTTTTGTAGAGGTGCCAAATATGCCTTTGTTATCCTGATTTCTTCTAACATGGAAAAGGGCCTGATACCCCCATTAGTGTTCATGAAGACCCTGAGCAAGGAAGATGATGCAGACATTAACGTTCATGTTAAAAGTCAAGGTGGTGTTTTTATGACATTGATTGTATTTGGCTGAAAGACCCAGAAATTTCCCAATTCTTCCTCTCCAGCTTCCTGAAAGAGCTACTCACACAAGGAGCAATACTTCAATGGATGTTATAGCTTCAGTGTTTGTGCCCTGTGAAATTCTTATGTTGCAATCCTAACCCCCAATGTGATGGTATTAGCAGGAGAAAATTGGGAAGTAATTAGATCATAAGAACAGAGCCTTTATAGTACCCTTATAAAAAGGACCCCAGAGAGCTCTCTGGCTGTCTTTCTGCCATGTAAAAATACAAGAAGGAGGCATCTGCAAACCAGAAGAGGGCCCTTGCCTGAACCCAACAACACTACCATCCTAATCTCAGACTTCTACCCTAAAGAACTGTGAGAAACAAATGTCTGTTGTTTATAAGCCACCCAGTCTGGTACTTTGTTATGGCCATTTAAATGGACTCAAATAATGGGAATAAAAATAATACCCTGGGGCAGTGCCTAATATCTCAAAATGGAGCTACCTGTTACAAGATAGGTCGAAACAAAAGTGGCCTGGCCTTAAGGCCCAAGTGGAGTTCCCTGCTTATTCCTATGCCTGAATCCAGATCAGGGCTCTTTCCACCTCCTAGCCAACTGCAGAGTTCATGGAATCAGTGATCAGCATGGTATGCAAAAGTGATCAGAGAGACAGGGGCAGACAGGACCCCATGTATGGGTGCAAGTGCTTGGCTCACAGAACCTACCACAAGCAAGACGAAAGTTGTCCTTTTTTCCTTAACAACAGGCATTGTCACAAAAATATATACATTTATAAAACTGCCTGTCCGCAAGTGTTAGAGAAAGTACTTAGGCAGACATGAGCAGGACAGGAGAAGGGCCCCCCAACCAGGATTATCAGGCGACCATCAGGTGATGATCAGGCAGTTGTTAAACAGTCTCTCTAACCCGGGGGCCGTGGCTCATGCTGTAATCCCAGCACTTTGGGAGGCCGAGACGGGTGGATCACCTGAGGTTGGGAGTTCGAGACTAGCCTGGCCAGCATGGTGAAACCCTGTCTCTACTGAAAATACAAAAATTAGCTGGGCGTGGTGGCAGGCGCCTGTAATCCCAGCTACTGGGGAAGCTGAGGCAGGAGAATTGCTTGAATCCAGGAGGCAGAGGTTACAGTGAGCTGAGGTCATGCCATTGCACTCCAGCCTGGGCAACAGGGCAAGACTCTCTCAAAAACAAACAAACAAACAAAAACAACAAAAAAAGTCTCTTTAGAATAATAATTGGTTGCAGCCAGCACCAGGGAAAGTCAATCTCCTGATAGATAGAAAACACGCTGGTGGTTAGCAGCCTCCTGATAAAGTCTCAGGAGTTGGGCAGGCTGGAGCATGCATGCCAAGAGGCAAAATGGCAGACTTCAACCGGTATGTGAACTTCCTCTAAGAAGGCTTGTCTGGCAAGGGAAAAGTGTCTCCAGTGAGCATGTGTACAACTTCAGTAAACACAGTGTGCATGCAGCCTCTCGCAACGGCTGGTAGGCCACCACACGTGCAGACAGGCCATCCCAAGGGAAGAATCAGGGAGGAAGAGACACAAAACTCCAGAAGCCTGCCAACGAATAAGCACCAAATCAAAGGTTAAACTGGGCACTTGGATCTCTCAAGTTGCCCAGTTGGTCCTCTTCCAAGTATACTTTACTTCCTTTCGTTCCTGATCTAAAACTTTTTAATAAACTCTCTGTAAGGAATATGGCTGTGCTTTGGTCAAGGATAGGCTGAGGTAAACATCCAGAGTAACTCAGCGAATTTAGAGTGCCGGCGTGTAACTCACTTTTTATCATAGCCATGTAGACATAGCATAGAGAAGCTTACCACCATCGCCATAACATAGGTAAGGTTCATCCCTTGGCTCTAGGCCACTGTTGTCTGTAAATGGTATAATTGCCCTGCTGACACCATACAGGTGCATTGGCACCCAGAGAGAGAGAGAGAGAGAGAGTGCCAACGCTGTCTGTCTTTGTAGATGGACTGAGGGGAGCCAGGACACAGCTTGGCGTGCTCGTGCCCAGGCAAGAGAAAGAGTTAAGCTGCTGACCCTGAGGGTAAGGGAGAGCCGGACGCACAGCTGTGTGTGGAAGCTGCCAAACTAAGCAGCCAGGACAAGGCGGACAGTCTGAGAGAACTACTAAGTAAGCTGCTGCTGAGAGCTGCTGCTGAATAAAATCACCTTTCACCTGCCTACGGCCCCCTGAGTGTTCTTTCAGCTATCTGCTCATCCACCCACTCCCCTCCAGTATGGGCTGGAACCTGGCCCTGGGCGTGACACTCTCTGGCTCTAAAACTTGCCTCAGTCTCTCACTCTGCCGTATGCCCCTCAGACAAATTCTTTCCACTGAGGAGGCAAGAATCAAGTTCCAACAGACCCATATGGATTTGCCACCGCTAACGCAAGCATTTAATGAAAGCATAGCTTCAGTTTTATGTCGAGTGAAATTAATTGACTCACATATCTTCTATTTGCCCAACCTCTATCTTGCCCTTTCATTTAAAGTCATTAATTTCAAGTACTCAGTTTACAAAACTATTCTTATTTCTATAATTAAGAAATCAAAATGTCATACACAGGAATAACTGATTTTTAGTATTTCCAGGATCTTTGAATTTTATGTTCCAAACTTGCTAAATCAATGAAAATCAATGTCTCAGTTTCCTAGACCAAAGCATTTTTTGATCAAAGTCTTAACAACCATGACTGAGCCTCATCTATTTTAGAACCTTAAAACTCTTTTACTACCCAGAAAATAAGCTGAGCAGTAAAGGATGCTTTAATTTGAAAGTGTCAAATGCCTCTAGGTGTGCTTCTGTCAATTTTCATTGTTATGATAGGTTTAGCCTCACTTTATATGATACAATGAATCAATACATTTAATCTGTCTTCGTTTGGAGATTTTGGAGGCATCACATCAAGGCTTTGACTGGTCTTAATGGACAATACCCATGCAATCTATCTGGCCCATTAAGTTCAGTCCTGTAAATATTTACTAAGGGCCCTCTCTGCACAACCTGACTAGCTATTAATTGCAGGTTAGAAGAACTTGAGACAGTTCCAGAACTGTTCTGCTTTGTTTTCTATGTGGTTTTGAGAACCTTTGCCTTTTGTTTGTTATAAAAACACATTCGCTTTCAAGTCTTTTGACCACATTGGGCGTAGCCTGGGAAACATTTTCAAAACCTGCAGTTCCACCTGACTTCTAGCTCCCCAGAACCATGTTAGTGGTCTGAGAAACAGAAGGACTAGCTAGTGGGAAAGCCCAGAGAAAAAAACTGAAACAAACCTGCCCACAAAAACAGAAGAGCTGAACAGCAGCGTTACCTCCAGGAGTAACTGACTTATATCTCATTTTCCTTAACACTGTGAAGAGAATACGAATGGTTGGATGGGGTGAAGAGAAATGCCGTCAAAATCAACAACTAGCAGCTGCTCTGGAAGAAAATCAGAAGACGTGTGTGACCCAAATATTTATTTCCCAACTCAAAAATATTTCTCGTAAGCAAATCACACACGAGGTGTTATTCCCAGAGCAGCGGGGGACTTTCTCTGATTTAGGACTCAGAACTGATACACAAATGCCAGTACAAACTACACAGTAACTATGTACATATCAGAAATATAACCCACTTAGAAAAACACCCAGGACTTACACAGATTCTTGAGAATTCTGTACTTAATAACTAGCTATACAATTATTTTCTTTTACAAAATAAAATAGTATGTTGCTTACCAAGACAACCTGCTTGTCTGTTCCGTTTGGCTGTCCATAAGAAATTCAAGCACTTCCTTGAAGATTTATTTCACTGTTAACCACATTTAGCGTTGAAAACAAAACAAAACAAAAAGGCTCTTTTATGCCACCTACCGAATTCCACTGGAATTACATTACATAATTAAGAATAAACTTATTTTCTCTTATTCATATGTAGCCTAGTCTGTGGGTTAACCGATAGGCCTGTATTAAAATAGAATCATGTTTCTATGGTTCCGAATTTCACTACAGTCAGTTTCTCATTGTCTACACTGATGAAGTAAATGAGGTGTGGTAATAATTCACAGATCATAATTGGCTGAATTCAAAATGCTTACCATCGTGGCTATGCTGGCAGAAGCGTGCGTCTGGGTGTGTTTCCGCTGCTTTGTTTTTCCTCTTGCCTTTTCATCTATCCACTATTAAAAGCGGAAAGAGGGAGGCGTCAAGATTAAAGTTGTGCTGAAACACATTTGTAAAGAGGGAAGATCATTCATGCGCTAGTTACAGGATGGATGTTAATCATGTCTTTTTTGACAAGTTGATTTGCAGAGAAAATTTGATGCTGAATTTTTTTCCACTGATCTTTTCAAGCTTTCTTCAAAACATATTTTTGTAAACCTAAGTGAAAAACATGCTAAGAAGAAAACAGATTCTTAGCATGATTTTCACATAGGGTTTATAAAAATCCTGGGATTTGTTGACAGCATGTTCAAGGAAGCCATTCTCATAGTTCTACTCTTGCCTTTTCCAGTAATAACAACAAAATAACAACACAATAAATGGGCAAATAAAGTTACGGGATTCCAGCTGACTGCCTCTGAAGTTGATCTCAGCCTGCACGGTGTCCAGTCGAAACCGGATGTGGGGATGACAAAACTGCCTCTCTTCCTTCCCTCCACAGTTCTCTCCCATACTCAGCTTTTCTACCACACCGCGAGCAAGGCCAACTTCCCTAACCTAAGAGCGCCGAGATTCTTTTTGACTTGTAATGTTCTCACTGTCTCTCTCTGTTTCCCCTTACCTCAGAATTTGTTTAATAGAGGAAATATGTTATGGCTATAAACATTTTCTGGAACTGAAAGAATGAAACTGCCCGCCTGCCATTTCCTCCCTGAGGCCCCTAACTGGACAGGAGGGAGGTGTCCTTGACTAAGAAATTAGTTCCTGGCTCCCAAAAGCATTAACTTTGTGAATCCAGGCCGAGGGAGCAATGCCCAGGGGAGGGAAGTGGACATAGCAGTAAGGGAAGCTCCTCAGCACTCTGAATTCCTGCTTTTTCCCCCACAGACTCATCCCCACCACTAGCAGTTGTGTACATGATTACAAGTGTGTGTGTCTCTGCCTACCAATAGCCCATACGTGGGCATTTCTTTTTGGATTCAGGGCAGTAAAAATATGCTGTCAATTAGATGTGATCTGTAGTTAGTTGTGTGTGTGTGTGTGTGTGTGTTTTAAACAAAACTTTGTTGAGATATGATTCACAAATCATAAAAAAGTTCACCCTCACCCGTTTAAAGTGTATAATTCAGGCCGGGTGCAGTAGCTCATGCCTATAATCCCAACACTTTGGGAGGCTGAGGCAGACAGATCACCTGAGGTCAGGAGTTCGAGATCAGCCTGGCTGACATGGCAAAACCCTGTCTCTACTAAAAATAAAAAAAAATTAGTCAGACCTGGTGGCACATGCCTGTAATCTCAGCTACTTAGGAGGCTGAGGCAGGAGAATCGCTTGAACCCAAGAGCTGGAGGTTGCAGTGAGCCGAGATCCACACTACTGCACTCTAGCCTGGGTGACAGAGCGAGACTCCGTCTCGAAAAATAAAAAATAGAATAAATAAAATAAAGTGTCTAATTCAGAGGCACCCACCTGCCTCTTTTTCCCCCTGTTGTCCAGTGGGTCACCATGGAACAAACACAGTGATAGGTGTAATTATGCATACCTATCAGTCAACAAATACACACCGGTAATCATGTACACCCATCACTCAACAAATACACACTTGTAATCATGTATACCCATCACTCAACACATACTTCTAATTATGTACACCCATCACTCAACAAACACACACTTCTAATCATGTACACCCATCACTCAACAAACACACACTTCTAATCATGTACACCCATCACTCAACAAACACACACTTCTAATCATGCACACCCATCACTCAACAAACACACACTTCTAATCATGTACACCCATCACTCAACAAACACACACTTCTAATCATGTACACCCATCACTCAACAAACACACACTTCTAATCATGTACACCCATCACTCAACAAACACACACTTCTAATCATGTACACCCATCACTCAACAAACACACACTTCTAATCATGTACACCCATCACTCAACAAACACACACTTCTAATCATGTACACCCATCACTCAACAAACACACACTTCTAATCATGTACACCCATCACTCAACAAATACACACTTCTAATCATGTAAACCCATCACTCAACAAACACACACTTCTAATCATGTACATCCATGCATTGACACAGCCTCATCTCCCAGGGAGAACTTCCATTCTCAGAGAATACAGCTTCTTTTTAAATTTTTAAAAATATTTTATTTAGTCTAATATATCCAAACATGCAATGATTATAAAGCATTATTAATGAGATATTTTACACTTTTTCATTCTAAGTTTTCAAAATCCAGTGTGTGTTCTATACTTACAGAACATCCCAATTGGGCTATACCATTTTGGGCACTCAATCACGTTTGGCCAGAGGCTACTACCATCTTGGACAATGCGGGTCTAGAATAGCGTTATCACAGCCATGCAAATAAGTACAAGCCTAATTCCAGTTAACAGCAGCCCACGGAGTTAATTCAAAATAAAGACTGCATACTTTATACTCTAAGCAACCCCGTACATCTCTTCATAGCAGTTTCTCTGCCCACCCCTATCCCATACCTGGGCACTTCTTTTTGGATTCAGGGCAGTAAAAATATGTTGTCAATTAGATGTGATCTGTAATTAGTTGTTGTTTGTTTTTTTTAACAAAGCTTTATTGAGTTATAATTCACAAACCATAAAAAAATTTCACCTATTTAAAATGTGTAATTCAATGACTTTAGGCATATTCACAGAGTGGTGCAACCATCCCCAAATCAATTTAGAACATTTTCATTTCACTGAAAGGAAACACTATACTCCTTAGTCATCACCTCCACTTCTCCATGCATCCCAGCCCCAGGCAACCACCAATCTACTCTATAGATCATACTGATCTCTATAGATTTGTCTATTCTGGATATTTCACACAAATGCAATCACATAAAAAGTGGCCTTTTGTTACTGGCTTCTTTCACTTCGTGTAATGTTTCCATGGTTCTTCCATTCAATATTTCACTTTTTTATTGTCAAATGATAACAAATGCAATCACATAAAAAGTGGCCTTTTGTTACTGGCTTCTTTCACTTCGTGTAATGTTTCCATGGTTCTTCCATTCAATATTTCACTTTTTTATTGCCAAATGATTTTCAAGTGTAGGTGTCTACATTTTATTTATCCATTTATCAGTTGATGGATATTATGGCTCTTATGAATAATGCTGCCATTGACATTCACGTACAAGCTTTTGTGTAGACATATTTTCTCTTGCGTATATACATGGGAGTGGAATTGCTGCTGCATCACACGGTAACTCTGCATTTGGCCTTTTGAGGAACTGCCAGACTGTTTGAAAGCAGCTATACCATTTGTTCTATCAAACAGCCATATAGGCAAAGCAACCCCCAAATGCCCTAGGAACTGAGAAACCAAAGAACTAAGCAGACAAATCCAGTTTGTCAGTAAAGGGTGATTTATCTGGGGAACTTACCCACAGAAGCATGGCCAAAACAGGAGCAATACAGGTAGATCTCTGCAGCATTCCTGTCCAGACCCAGGACTTACCAACACCTTATGTAAGGAAAGGAAGTACATGCTCTATAGAGACAGCGAAAGGCCACCTTCCAGAACAGGCAAGACTGTTATGCGCATGATAGCCTATAATATGTGTGATAACATCAATGTTGCTTTGATCTAAAGTCAGGATCTATAGTGAGTTCATGTTCTTACACTAAGGACAGTAAATAAAGTAGGAATCAGGAGGCATTCAGGAGACTGGAGCTAATCAGAAGTCAGCATGGCAGACTAGCATCCAAGATGGAGCCACTTTTGCCTCCACACTCCACCCCTCTGATCCAGCTCTTGCAACCTCAAGCGCCCACCTCTTCCATGATGAGTCCTGAGCCTCTGGGGCAAAGGGGTTGCTGCAGTCATTTTGGTGATGTGGGTGACACATTGCATCAGTTTATTTTCTACTTGTAAGCAGAGGCTGCAGCAACAATACAAACAACAGGCAATGATACCTGTGCCAAGTATGAGACACAGAATTAATCATGCCTTTGACATCGTATTTTCCAGAATCCAAACCAAGAGGCATTTTTCAGGGCAGGGCAGCAGCAGGAACAGAAGACTATGGGAGGAAATATGAGTGTCGAGTAGGTACTTGGCAGGGCAGTTCTTCCCCATCAAGCAAAATGGCTATGGTAGCTTCATCTCTTTTAGTTATGACACAGACAGCCCGAGGACTATGGGCTGAGGGTGCACACCAAACGTGTTGCCTGAGGGCAAGGGTAAGGTCACAGGGGCAGCAAAGAAATATACCAAGCGGCCACCAAGAGTGTCCTTTAAAAAGGGCCATGTTCGGTGTATGGCTATGTGGAGCGTCTTGGTCCAGACTCCAGCAGGATCAATGAAGACCTCTTTAGTTGCCAAGGAATTCCCCATTCTCTAGTAAAACAAAACAAAACAAAACAAAAACAAACAAAAAAAACCTTATCCAACCTGGGGAAGATTGCCAGTCAAACTTCCATTCAAGTGTTCCCTCCTCTGCCTCAAGGTCTTGGGGAGTCCCAAATAATATTTGCTGTTGGCCTTTTACCAGCTCCAGTAGAAATTTGTCTGGCTGGACTTTGTTTGCCACTATGGTTAATGGACCATGCTCTACGGTGGTCCTGAGTTGTTGGTGTGGCACCAGCCCTATATTTGTCTCAACTGAATTAAAGTTTTTAATGGCTTTGAGGTAGAAGGCAGGACTCGACTCCAGGGGCGGGGCTCAGACACTGGACCAGACTGAGGACTCGCTAAAACAGGGATGGGGTGAAAGCAGCTTTCAATCAGACACACCCGCCAGTGTGCCATGTCAATTTACCATTGCCATGGCAACAGCCAGACATTACCACCCTTTTCCATGGCAATGACCCAATGATTACTAACCCTTCCCTAGAAATTTCTGCAGAAACTGCCCTTTAATCTGCATGCAATTAAAAGTGGGTATAAATATGACTGCAAAACTGCCCTAAGTTGCTACTCTGCCTATGGGGTAGCCCTGTTCTGTGGGAGCAGTCAGGGAACTGTAACACCACCAGAGATATAACACTGCCTGTTCAATAAAACTGTTTTCTTCTACCTCCGGCTTGAATTCTTTCCTGGAAAAAGGAAGAAGCCAATTCTGCTGAACTTAAAAAGGGAGGCCTGAAAGGCCCAGTTAGAATTACCAGGAAACAAATGTGGTATGATCTGATCTCAGCTGCAGTAGGCAAAGAAAAAATAGATGAGCAACCCAATGCCAGAATAGTGGGCCTTTGAAAGACCTGATTCTTGATCAACAGCTTAGACCCCTTCCTACTGTCTATAGTGAGAGCACTAAGGATAGTAAATAAAGTAGGAATCAGGAGACATTCATGGGACTGAGGCTAATCAGAAGTCAACATGGTGGATTAGCACCCAAGATGGAGCCACTTTTGTCTTGATATCATTTTATATTCCCATCAGCAATAGTTAAGAGCTCTAATTTCTCTACATCCTTGCTAACTCGGGAGGCTAAGGCAGGAGAACCACTTGAACCCAGGAGGTGAAGGTTGCAGCGAGCCGAGATTGCACCATTGCACTCCAGCCAGGGCAACAGAACAAGACTCTGTCTCAAAAAAAAAAAAAAAAAAAATCTTCTGATTCACAGGCATGGGATGTGTTTTATTGATTTTGGTCTTTAATTTTTTTCAATGGTCTTTTATAGTTTCAGAGTATATGTTTTGTATTTCTTTTTTTCAACTTATTTCTAAGTAGTTTTTGATGCACTGTTCTTCAAATTTTTGATTTGTTCATTACTGCTGTATAGAAGTATCATTGATTTTTATATAGTGATGTGTATCTTGCAATCTTTCTGAACTTGTTTATTGGTTCTAATGGTCTTTTAGTGGTGTTATAGACTTAAATGTGTGTACTGTCCCAAAATTTATATGTTGAAATCGTAACCCTCAATGTGATAATATCAGGAGGTGGGACATTTGGGAGGTAATCAAGTCTTGACAGTGGAGCCCTCATGAATGGGATTAGTGCCCTTATAAAAAAAAGACCCAAAGAGCTTGCTAGTCCTTTTTCTGCCATGTGAGGGTACAACGAAAGACAACAGTCTACAACCCAGAAAAGGCCCTCACCAGAAGCCAACCATGCTGACACTCTGACCTCAGACTTCCAGGCTCCAGAACAATGAGAAATAAATTTATGTTATTTATAAGCCACTCAGTTTCTAGCACTTTTTACAGCAGCCCAAATTGACTAAGACAAGTAGATTTCTAAGTATTTTCTATAAAGAAAATAATGTCATCTGTTAGGAGCAGGCCTCCCAAAATATGACCATAAACTGGCCCCAAAACTGGCCATAAACAAAATCTCTGCAGCACTGTGACATGTTCATAATGGCCCTAACGCCCAAGCTGGAAGGTTGGGGGTTTATGGGAATGAGGACAAGGAACACCTGGCCTGCCCTGGGCAGGGCGGAAAACCACTTAAAGGCATTCTTTAGCCACAAACAATAGCATGAGCGCTTGATGCCTTAAAGGCATGTTCCTGCTGCAGTTAACTAGCCCAACCTATTCCTTTAATTCTGCCCATCCCTTCGTTTCCCATGAGGGACACTTTTAATTAATTTAATATCTATAGAAACAATGCTAATGACTGGTTTGCTGTTAATAAATATATGGGTAAATTTCTGTTCAGGGCTCTCAGCTCTGAAGGCTGTGAGACCCCTGATTTCCCACTTCACCCTCTATATTTCTGTGTATGTATCTTTAATTCCTCTAGCGCCACTGGGTTAGGGTCTCCTCGACCAAGCTGGTCTCAGCATCATCTGCAAATAGAGGCAGTTTTACTTCTTCCTTTCCAATATGGATTCTTAACTCCTAATTGCCCTGGCTGGTACCTCCAGTAAAATGTTGAATAGAAGTGGTGAGAGCAGGGCCAGGCACAGTGGGTCACATCTGTAATCCCAGAACTGTGGGAGGCTGTGGCAGAAGGATCACTTGAGGCCAGGAGTTCAAGATCAGCATATGCAACATAGGGAGACTCTGTCTCTACAAAAAAAAAAAAAAAAAAAAAAAAATTAGCCAGGCATACTGATGTGTGCCTAAACTCCCAGTTACCGGGGAGGCTGAGGTTGGGGGATTGCTTGAGCCTGGAGGTCGAGGCTGCAGTGAGTTATAAGCACACTACTGCTCTCCAGCCTGGGTAACAGAATGAGATCTAGTCTCAAAAAAAGTAGTGGGAGCAGACATCCTTATCTTGTTCCCGATGTTAGGGTAAAAGCTTTAAGTATATGTTTTACCATTAAGTATAATGTTAACTGTGAGTTTTTCTATAGATGCTTTTTATCAGTTGAGAAAATCCTCTTTTATTCCTAGCTTGTTAGGTGTTTTTATCATGAAGGAGTAGATAGTATGGTTTATTAATCAATAAGGAAAGAAACAAATGCTATGGGCACAGTGTCATAATTTGTGAGGTGCTTCTCGCAGTGAGGTTAGCACTCACATCAATGTGCAGAATAGTGATCTTCCTTTCCCTCTTTTCCTCCCTACTGCCCCTACAGAGTCCTATAGTTTCTCTTACCCACCTGATCCTAGAACTTCAAAACTGCACCCTGTAAACGTGTTGGGAATGAGAAATGTCATCACTTGGACATTTACCTTTTAATAAATTCTCCCTTAATGACCTAAAGTTTTCCAGCCAAATGTTTGAAATTGCCACTGATATATCAGTACCTGAGTAAATCTTAGCTCATGACCAGTCATGCGGAGCTCTGTCTGAGGGGAGATTTGCCCTTTCCATTTCACAAAATGTTATAAGCACCAAATGCTCTCCATAAAGTTTGTTCCACTTTACCTGCCCTCCAAGAGTGTGCTGGGGTAGACATTCTATGCATCCTCCACAAAAATAACACTTTAGAGATCTGTTAATTTGATAGATGTAGAGTGACATCTCATTATTGTTTTATTTTTATTTTCTTCTTTTATTGGCAATATGTATCTTTTTAGTGAATTACCTGTTCATGTCATTTACCTATTTTTCTTTCAGGGTTCTGTTTTTTACTATTTAATTGTGTAATAGTCCATTCTTGCACTGCTGAAAAAATCACCTGAGACTAGGTAATTTATAAAGGAATGAGGTTTAATTGGCTCACAGTTCTGCAGGCTGTACAGGAAACACAGTGGCTTCTGATTCTGGAGAGGTCTCAGGAAACTTACAATCACGGTGAAAAGTGAACGAGAGAGCAGGAACATGGCCAGAGCAGGAATGAGAGAGAGAGAGAGAGAGGAAGTGCTACATGCTTTTAAATAACCAGATCTCATAATATGATAACTCACTTACTCACTATCATGAGAACAGCACCAAGAAGGTAATACTAACAGATTCATGAGAACTCTACCCCCATCCAATCACCTCCCACTTGGACCCACCTCCAACATGGGAGATTACAATTGGACATGAGATTTAGTGGGGACAGAGATCCAAATTATATCATTCCACCCCCAGTGTCTCCAAATTTCATGTTCTTATCATATTGCAAAATACAATCATCCCTTCTCAACAGTCCCCCAAAGTCTTATCTCATTCCAGCATTAACTCAAGAGAAGTCCAAAGTCTCATCTGAGACAAGGCAAGTCCCTTCCACTTATGAGCCTATAAAACCATAAGCAAGTTAGTTACTCCCAAACGGTGAGGGTACAGGCACTGGGTAAGTACAACTGTTCCAAAAGAGAGAAACCAGCCAAAGGAAGGGGCTACAGGCCCCATGCTATTCTGAAACCCAGCAGGGCAGTCATTACATCTTAAAGCTCCAAAATAATCTCCCTTGACTCCATGCCTCACATCCAGGGTACACTGGTGCAAGAGGTGGGCTCCCAAAGTATTGGGCGTCTCCTCCCCCGTGGCTTTGCAGAGTTCAGTCTCCACAGTTTCTCTCACAAGCTGGTGTTGACTGCCTGAAGCTTTGCCAGGCACAAGGTGCAAGTTGCCAGTGGATCTACCATTCTGGGGCATGGAGAACAGTGGCCTTCTTCTCACAGCTCATCTAGGCAGTGCCCCAGTGGGGACTCTGTGTTGGGGCTCCAACCCCACATTTCCCCTCCACACTGCTCTAGTAGAGGTTCTCCATGAAGGCTCCAGCCCTACAGCAGGCTTCTGCCTGGACATCCAGGCTTTTACATACTTCTTCTAAAATCTAGGTGGAGGTTTCCAAGCCTCAACTCTTGCACTCTGCACACCTGCAGGCTTAACACAACGTGGAAGCTGCCAAGGCTTATAGCTTACACTCTCTGAAGCAGTGGCCTGACCTGTACCTGGGCCACTTTGAGCTATTGTTGGAGCTAGAGTGGCTGGGATGTGAGGAGCAGTGTCCCAAGGTCTGGCCCAGGAAACCATTCTTCCTTCCTAAGCCTCCTTAGGCTTGTGATGAAAGTGGCTGCCTCTAAGGTCTCTGAAATGCCTTCGAAGCCACCTCCCCATTGTCTTGGCTATCAGCATTTACCTTTCTTTTAGTTATGAAAATTTCTGCAACCTACTTCATTCCTCTCCTGAAAGTGGGCTTTACTTTTCTACCATATGGCCAGGATACAAATTTTCCAAACCTTTACACTCTGCTTTCCTTTTAAATATGAGTTCAAGTTTCAGGGCATTTCTTTGCTCACACATATAAGCATAGGTTGTTAGAAGTTTCCAGACCACATGTTGAACACTTTAATACTTAGAAATTTATTCTGCCAGATACCTAAATGATCTCTCTCAAGTTCCAAGTTCCACAGATTCCTAGGGTAGGGACACAATGTTTGCAAGTTCTTTGCTAACACTTAACAAAAGTGACCTTTGTTCCAGTTCCTAATAAGTTCCTCATTTCTGTATGAGACCTCCTCAGCCTGGACTTCATTGTCCCTATCACTATCAGCATTTTGGTCAAAACAATTTAACAAGTCTCCAGGAATTTCCAAATTTTCCCTCATCTTCCTGTCTATTTCTGAGCCCTCCACACTCTTCTAACCTCTGCCTGTTACCCAATTCCAAGGCTGCTTCCACATTTTCAGGCATTTTTATAGCAATGCCCCACTCCTCGGTACCAATTTTCTGTTTTAGTCCGTTCTTGCACTACTATAAAGAAATACCTGAGACTAACTAATTTATAAAGAAAAGGGATTTAATTGGCTCACAGTTCCACAGGCTGTACAGAAAGCATAGTGGCTTCTGTTTCTGGGGAGGCCTCACAGAGCTTTCAATCATGGTGGAAGGCAAAGGGGGAGCATGGCGTCTTCCATAACAGGAACAGGAGCAAGAGCGAGTGTGGGGAGGTGCTACATACTTTTAAACAACCAGATCTTACAATAACTCACTCACTATCACAAGAACAGCACTAAGGCAATGATATCAACCCATTCATGAGAACTTCTCCCCCATGATCTAATCACTTCCCACTAGGCCCCACATTTCATTTTTACATAAACAAGTAAGTTCCCCTTTTCTTTGCTATCACTGTCATTCAGATGTGTGCTGGTAAAGCACGTTCAAAAGAAAAGTCTGATCTGTAGCATTTGCTGATACCGGCAGTATCAATATTCCCACTATTGCGGAGGGCTAGCTAGCAACTAATTTTTTGGCAAAATTCCTGAATATTTTATTTTTATTTATGTATTTATTTATATTTGATTTTATTTTTTGAAACGGAGTTTCGCTCTTGTTGCCCAGGCTGGAGTGCAATGTCATGATCGCGGTTCACCACAACCTCTGCCTCCCAGGTTCAAGTGATTTTCCTGCCTCAACCTCCCTAGTAGCTGGGATTACAGGCATGTGCCCCCACGCCTGGCTAATTTTGTATTTTTAGAAGAGATGGGGTTTCACCATGTTGGTCAGGCTAGTCTCAAACTCTTGACCTCAAGTGATCCACCCGCCTTAGCCTCCCAAAGTGCTGGGATTACAAGCGTAAGCCACCGTGCCTGGCCCTGAATATTTTAGAATCAGATTTAACAAATCTGTACAAGCAAGCTCCAGTACACCATGGCTACCCAGCTTTTAGATTTAGAAAGTTTTTCTCCGTAACAAGATAAGATAGATATATGTGTATGTGTTCTTCTCAAATGTATTTTTTTAGTTATTTTAATTTTCAATTATCCAAGTAATAAATGTCTACTGAAGAAAAATCAGGAAATATAAATAAACGTTAAAATATTTAAATAAATAGTAATCTCACCAAATAGAATCACACCAATATCATTTTTAGAGCAACCATGCAGTCATTTTTCTCTATATATTAACATTCTTTAGATTCTTGGCTCCTACTGCAAATTGTGGTTCAGAAAGTTTATAACAATTTATCTACTTACACATGCCCAAGTGCATGCACACACACACAGCATCATACTATGTATACTGTTTGTAATATGCTTGTCTTAATCTATAATCTATCATAAATATTTTTTCATGCCAGTAATTATCCATCTACAATTTCATGATTATTGGCTGGATAATATAACATTTTATTTATAATGCAATTTTTAATATTTTCATTTATAACATATTTTACCAATCTTCTGTTGTTGGATATTTAAATTACTTCCAATTTTCACAATTAGAAATAATTCTGCAATAAGCAGCAATATTGCCTTGGGATGTGTATGAACAATTATTTTCTTTTCTTGTTTTTGAGACAGAGTTTTGCTCTTGCTGCCCAGGGTGGAGTGCAATGGCACGATCTCGGCTCACCACAACCTCCACCTCCCGGGTTCAAGCGATTCTCCTGCCTCAGCCTCCTGAATAGCTGGGATTACAGGCATGCACCACCATGCCCGGCTTATTTTGTATTTTTAGTAGAGACAGGGTTTCTCTATGTAGGTCGGGCTGGTCTCAAACTCCCAACCTCAGGTGATCCACCCACCTTGGCCTCCCAAAGTGCTGGGATTACAGGCATAAGCCACTGCACCTGGTTGAACAATTTTTTAAAATGTATATATATATATATATATATATATATATATATATATATATATATTTTTTTTTTTTTTTTTTTTTTTTTTTTTTGAGACGGAGTCTCTCTCTGTCGCCCAGGCTGGAGTGCTGTGGCGCAATCTCGGCTCACTGCAAGCTCCGCCTCCCGGGTTCACGCCATTCTCCTGCCTCAGCCTCCCGAGTAGCTGGGACTACAGGCGCCCGCCACTGCGCCCGGCTAATTTTTTTCTATTTTTAGTAGAGACGGGGTTTTATAAAGTGGACTTTTTGAACCAATAGACATAAACCAATACCATTATTCTTTGCCTTTTTTTCTATTACTACACACGAAATGTCTTTTTTATTAATTATTTAACCCAAATTTAGGATACTTTTTTTAGATTGCTCATCTGCCGTATAATTCATAGCCTACCAACAATTTTGGTTTCTCTTCTCATCTGTTGGTCATACTGATTACACAATAAGGTGTTGACTGGAACTTTTCCTATGACTTGTGTCCAAAACTGAAGACAAAGAAGTATTATGTACCACATTCTATAAAAGCTGCTAACAACTGGAGCATGTCCCCCAGGACATTCTAAGAAACAGTTGAACCAGATAGCACTGTCCACAGCATCGCCTCACCCTACCTCCCTCATTCACCTGAGAACGCTGGGGAGGGTGGCAGGAGAGTCAGCAGCGCCAGGAGATGAGTGTTTATGATGTAAGCTGGCAAGCTCTTCTCCCTGTGCAAGAGATGACATCTCTTTCTCAAGCCAAGTGAAGGGGGAATAACAGTAAAATTACTCACAGACACCGAACAGGCAAATGAGGCATTTCTTTACTCAAGAGGATGCTTGTTTTGATGCAGCAATGTGCAGGATCACCCTCTGAGGTTGCTCCCCCTGCCCCTCTGAGCAGTCTTAGAGAACATTACACGTGCCCCCTGGGGGTTCAGGAGTGTAAGTTAGTAGAGGGACTGGTGTCTACTCTGTTGGAGATTTCCATTGGACCAACCCTTGCCAACTGGCAATTAGAGACTGTGGTATCAGGTACCTGGGAAAGGGGGTGTATCTCCATCTCAGCATCCCTTGGGCCACACACACACAAAAAGGCACAGGAAGGCTTCATCAGCTCCTGTGGTTCCATGCAAGGGAGAATGGAGGCCATAGGATAAGACCAGAGCTATAGGAAAGAGAGCCATCTGGTCATCCTGAGCCCTTGAATGGCTTTGTGGAATAGAGACAGCTTACCTATTCTAGACCTCTTAGCTATACTTTTTCTATTATATGAGAAAGAAAGAAACCTCAATCTTATTTAAGCCTCTGTATTTGAGGTCTCCCTGTCCTGCAGCTTAGCCTATACCTTAATCGACACAATTACAGAAAAGGATATCCTCCTTCTTACCACTCATCCCTGGTTTCCACATCAGAAAAGCTAGATCTGGGAGAGGGAGGGGCAAGAAGAGTGTATCTCAGATAAACCATGCCTACCTTCAAAATATATGCCAAGGTTGAGCTACAGACCTAGCCTGCAATATGCAGAAAGAAGGTGAGCTTTAGATGGAGATGGAGATTTAGAATTTTAAAGTAGATTGCAGTATCAATATCTCAAAAGGACTGGAGAAGTATTAAATCTGCTCAAGATATCACTAAAGAGTGACAAGGGGAGAATTTCAGAATCCAGTTGATGGAATGACTGAGAAAAATAGAAACTACTCCATATTTGGACTAGATGATGTTGAGATTCCTCATAAACTAACTGTAATTGAAACTCTCAGAAAGTCCCTGTGGTTTTAGAAATCCCCTCAGGTCGTTTACTCCCTGTAGTTTAGTCTCATTCCTTTCTAATCAAATCAGTCTCCAGAAACCTAGGCAGAAATACTTCCTCCTTTCCCCATATTTGTGGTCTCACTCTCTTTAAAACTCACACACTCTCACCATTTCTATCCCAGGTCTCTATCCACTGTCTCTTTCCCATGCTCTTACATCCATCCACTCTATTCTCTTTGCCTATTACTCCTTTCTTTGTACCTCTGACTTTCCAAGCAGCTTCTTTCAGAGTCTTCACTCTTTCAAGGATAGCATTTCTTTTCTGCTGCCACACTCAGAACTGAGTCTCCAGGGCATCAGAGACGGTCATGCCAACCCCAGAGGACTGGGTTGAATAGTGTCCTCCATCCACCCTCCAAGCATTTATGTCCATTTATTTCAGATTTATTCTGAAATCTCAGAATGTGACCTCATTGAAAAAAGAGTCTTTGTAGATCTAATTAAGTTAAGGACCAAGATGTGATGGCATCAGATTAAGAAGGCCCCTAAATCCAACTAGAGTGTCCTTGTAAGAGACAGGAAAAAAAAAGACAGAGGCTCGGAGGAGAACACCATGTGAAGACACAGGCACAAATTACTGATTATTTAACCCAAATTTAGGATGCTTTTCTTTTTTTTTAGATTGCATATCTGCCATGTAATTCAATAGCCTACCAATATTTGTTTCTCTTCTCATCTGTTGGTTCTACTGATTACGTAACAGGGTGTTGACTGGAACTTTTTCTTATGAGTTGGGTCCAAAACTAAAGACAAAAAAGTATTCTGTGCCACATTCTATAGAAAGCTGCTAACAATTGGGGCCTGTTCCCCAGGGCATTCTAAGAAGCAGCTGATGCATCTGCAAACCAAGGGATGCCAAAGTTTGCCAGCAACTACCAGAAGCTAGGAGAGAGGAGAGGGATGATTTCTCCCTGACAGCCTCTGGAAGGAACCAACCCTGCCAACCTTGATTTCTGACTTCTGCCTTCCTGAAATGGGAGAAATACATTTCTGTTGTCTTAAGCCACCCTGTTCGTAGTCATTTTTTTGGTAGCCACAGGAAACTAACACATCCAACAACACTGCCAATTTGATGTTTTCTTTGCTTATGGTGTTCTTTCACTTCCAACTTTGCACCCACTGTGCCCTCCGCTTTGAAGGGTCTTCTCAGCCACATGCCCAAGACCCTTTCCAGCCACATGCCCAGGACCCCCCTGATGAAAGACCTTTCATCAAGGCTCATCCTAGCAGCCCTCCCTGGTCACTAACCTAGGTTTCTCTTCCCTTTTGCTATGGTCTGGATGTTTGTGTTCCCCCAAAATTCACATGGTGAAATCCTAGCCCCCAAAGGGATAATGTAGTCAGCCCTTCATATCCATGGGTTCCACATCCATAGATTCAAACAACCATGGATTGAAAATATTCAATAAATGAATAAATAAATAATAACAATATAATAATACAAAATAATAAAAATAAAAGACCATATAGTATAACCACTACATAACATTTACATACTTTGTATTAGGTATTGTAAGAAATCTAGAAATGATTTAAGCATATGGGAGGATGTACATAGGTTATATGTAAATAGTACACTTTTTTTTCGGAGTCAGTGTCTTGCTCTGTTGCCCAGGCTACAGTGCAATGGCATGATCATAGCTCACTATAGCCTGGAAATCCTGGGCTCAAGCAATCCTCCCACCTCAGCCTCCTGAGTAGTTGGGACTACAGACATGTGCTACAATGCCCATCTAATTTTTGTATTTTTTTTTTTTTGAGGAGGTGAAGTCTCACTATGATGCCCAGGCTGGAAGTATGCCATTTTATATATGGACTTGAGCATTCACAGACTTTGGGATCTACAGGGCTCCTGGAACCAATCCCCTGTGGATATGGAGGAACAGCTGTATTAAGAGTTGGGGATGTTGGGAGACAATTAGGTCATGAATGTGGAGCCTTCATGAATGGGATGAGTGCCCTCCTCCATGTGAGGATACAGTGAAAAGACAAGCCATCTATGAACCAGGAAGTGGGCCCTTGCCAGGCACCAAATCTGTCAGCAGCTTGACTTTGGACTTTACAGCCTCCAGAACTATAAGCCATATATTTCCATTGTTTATAAGCTACTCAATTTGTGGTACAGTCATGCACTGCATAACAATATTTCACTCAGCAGCCATGGCCCTATAAGATGATAATGAAGATAAAAAATTCCTATGCCCTAGTAACATTGTAGTGCAATGTATTACTCACATGTTTGTAGTGATGCTGCTGTAAACAAACATACTACACCAACAGTCATATAAAAGCATAGTACATACAATTACATACAGCTCATAATACTTGACAATGATAATAAGCAACTATGTTACTGGTTTCTGTATCTAGTAGACTATAATTTTAATCATTATTTTAGAGTGTACTCCTACTTGTTTTTTAAAAGCTAACTATATATAAAAAAGCCTCAAGCAGGTCCTTCAGGAGGTTTTCCAGAAGAAGGCATTGTTGTTATTGGAGACGATGGCTCCATGCATGTTATTGCCCCTGAAGACCTTCCAAAGGAACAAGAGGTAGAGGCAGAAGACAATGATATTGATATTGACCCTATGTAGACCTGGGCTAATGTGTGTGTGTGTGTGTGTGTGTGTGTCTCAGTTTTTAACAGAAAAGTTTAAAAAGTGAAAAATAAAAATAAAAAAATTTAAAATAGAAAAACATAAAATAAAGATATAAAGAAGGAAAATATTTTTATATAGCTGTAGAATGTGTTTGTGTTTTAAGCTAAGTGTTATTACTAAAGAGCCAAAAAAAATTTTTAAGCAAAAGTTGATAAAGTGAAAACATTACAATAAGCTAAGGTTAACTTCTTACTAAAGAAAGAAAAAAATTTTAATAAATTTTGTGTGGCCTGTATGTACAGTGTTTATAAAGTCCACAGTGGGATATGGTAATGTCCTAGGCCTTCACATTCACTCACCACTCCCTCACTGACTCACCCAAAGCAACTTCCAGTCCTGCAAGCTCTATTCATGGTAAGTGCCTGTATTCGTTCATTTTCACGCTGCTGATAAAGACATATCTGAGACTGGGCAATTTCCAAAAGAAAGAGATTTATTGGACTTACAGTTCCATGGAGCTGAGGAAGCCTCACAATCATGGCAGAAGGCAAGGAGGAGCAAGTCACATCTTACATGGCAGCAGGGAAGAGAGAGAACTTGTGCAGGAAAACTCCCCCTTAAAGAACCATCAGATCTCATGAGACCCATTGGCTATCACAAGAACAGCACAGGAAAAGATCGGCCCCCATGATTCAATCACCTCCCACTAGGTCCCTCCCACAACACGTGGAGATTCAAGATGAGATTTGGGTGGGGACACAGCCAACCCACATCAGTGCCCTCTACAGGTGTACCAATTTTTATCTTTTTTACCATATTTTTACCGTACCCTTCCTATGTTTAGGTATGTTTGGATACACAAATACTTAGCATCGTGTTACAATCACCTAGAAGCAACAGGCTAAACAATAAGCCTAGGTGGGTAGTAAGCTATGCCATCTATGTCTGTGTGAGTGCACTCTATGATGTTCAACCAAAGGCAAAATTACCTAACAACACACATCTCAGAACACAGGTAGTAGAGCAGCCCAAACGGCCTGACACCTTTTTTTCATCCAAGCCCATCTTTGCCACGCCGCATTCCTTTTAACAGGTCATCTTACTACGGGATCTACTGTTTATTCTTATCCCAGTGTTAAGAACTGAAAATGTACTGAGGCAAACTTAACAAACTGTGGCATTGGATGGGGGAATGAGAAGGAACAGCGCAAACATGGATGGAGGAGATACTTTATATGTATGGATTTTTGTTTTGTTTTGCCTCCTTTTTGCTTTTGTTTTTTGTTTTGTTTTGTATTTTGTTTTAGGTATTTCTGGATCAATTTTTCAACCTCCCAAAAACGATGGCAGGGAAGATGCATGACCCTCAAAACAAAAGCGCGCGTCCTACCGGGCAATGGGTCGCGTGGGACAAGCTGCAGGGCCGCTGTGGGGCGAGCAGGTGAGGAACAGGGAAGGGCTCACCCAGCCTCGGAAAGGCAGTCGTTCCCTTCTCTCAGTGTCCTGCTAAACCTGGAGCCGCGTCACCCCAGCGTCTTCCAGTGGCGGATGGGGAGGACACCGCGAAGGTGTCCATGGCCAACGTCAGGCACTCGGGCAGCCCAGGCACTGCGGCGGGGACGAGCGGCCAGGGGACAGCTCAGGGTGGAACTGTAGCCCCGCCACCCCTGTCCCCGCCTGCCTGGGATTTTTGGATAAAATCCAGGACTTCATGGACATTTCCTGCATGGGACCGTTTCAGAGTCATTTGTTCATCCCACGAGTTTTTACTGCGCATCTACAGTGGGGTGCGCAGGGTCCCCTCGGCACTGGGGAGGGGCAGGGAACAGATGGAGAAGGCTCCCGTTCTCCTGGAGCTTATACTTTAGAGGAGAGAAAGAGAAAACGAGTAAACAATTAAGCAAACAAGATAATTTTAGACAGTTATGTGTGCTGTGAAGAAAAGAAATGGGAGGAATGTGACAGAGAAAGACTGTGAGGACCCTACTTTCCACTAGGATGAAGGGACGCCCCTCCGCTGAGGGGATGTAGGTCTAAAAAAAAGAATTAATGCTAAAATTCTGTATTTTCAATGTCAACAATATTTTGTGGGAAACATTGATACCATTTAAAAATACTTGATTATTTAGAATCTGTGGCAATTTTTGTTGTTGTTGTTGTTATTGTGGTTGTTTATTGTTTTTATTGTTTTTAGGCAACAGTTCAACAAATCTGTTCAACAGGGGTTGTGGAAGAATGTGCCATTTGGGATAGAGCCTACAGAGGAAAATAAATGTTGTTCTCCTGAAGAGAAAGGAAGGGTTAATGCAGACAGAAGATGATGCTAATAAAATGTCATTAAGGCTTATTTTGTTACAGCTATTATGAAAACAGCTTTTTCTTTTAATTTTTTTGAGATGGAGTCTTGCTCTGTTGCCCAGCTCACTACAGCCTCTGTCTCCCAGGTTCAAGTGATTCTCCTGCCTCAGCCTCCCGAGTAGCTGAGACTACAGGTGTGCACCACCACACCCAGCTAATTTTTGTATTTTTAGTACAGACGGGGTTTCACCACGTTGGCCAGGCTGGTCTCGAACTCCTGACCTCAAGTGATCTGCCTGCCTCATCCTCCCACAGTACTGGGATTACAGATGTGAGCTACTGTGCCTGGCTGAAACCGGTTTATTGAATGAGCTAAGTCCAGAAAGCAAGGGCTTCGTTTGTCTCTAACCACTGCCTTACAACAAAGATCTGTTGGATCTCCTTCAATCATCACTCCTGAATCTTGGGCAGATACCATAAATTTTAGTGACAAATCTCATTTTAGTCCTTGCACCTCTATATAAGGGATTAAAATGTCCAGGCCAGTCCAATTTAACAGCAATCTCACACCTCATTCAAAATTCTGCTTGGCCTTCCTTGCAGTGAAATGAAGAAGGAATACAGTCAGTTTACTCTTCCTCCATTGTCTCTGTCTTCTCTATATTCTAGATGTCCCCACGCCATTGCAAGGGAAGAGGGCATTACACAAAGAGGAGCAGATCTTCTTGTAGTTAACTATTGAATAAGGCAGACAGGCCAACATGCTCCTGCCAGTTACTATGGCAGAGTCCAAATGCTGGCTTTTTCACAGGGCACATCTGTGAGTTATTGGAGGGCCTTGAGTGTACCCCACATTGCACAGTTCCATGATGCAGGGGCACATTATCTGGCTGACCTCTTGCAGCAACCTCCACCCCAAACCCCTCTTCTGCCTAACCCCATGTCCTCTTACTGCTATAGTCTCTTTGCACAACAGGCTACCCTATTGACTGATATCCCATCATGACAACGCAAGCCCAGCTACTCTTCCATAGTCAAAGCCACGTGAAGAAATTCATATCCTTTTACCATGCCAATAATGGAAGGGCAGGTTGCTATCACTGCTTCTCTTCCCTCATCCTGCCATTTTGGGTTGCTCAAGCCAACTTTTACCTTCTGAATTCCCCAGGTGGGAAGAACTCATCTATTCATTCAACAAATCTTTATCAAGCACTTGTATTTGCTAAGCACTATTTACCAGTCTCTGTGTTCCCAGTGCCCACCCTCATCCCAAACTCCAGCAAACACTCATCAAGCTCTTCCAAGAGTTCTCAAGCCACACCACATTTGCTGCACTGAACCCGTGTGCTCCTGTTACTCTGCAAGCTTTCAGTCTTGGAGTGGGATGCCAGGCTACTTTCTACTGTGCTTAGAGTCCCTCACACTTGTCTGCAAGAAATTCAAAGCAACCTCCCTATGGTCTAGAACCTCCGCTTAATGACTCTTTAATCATGCTTTTGACTCTAGTCTCTAGAGATGGATAATACAGATAGGGAGTCATTGGTCTCTTTCTGCTCTTTTGATAAGTTCAGGCTGGCTGTGTCTAGTACCATGTGGGTGCAGTTACTGTCTTGTTAGCTTTGAGGCTTTAGCCAGAATTCTAAGACAACCAGAAAAGTCCCATTCAATACCCATTTACAAATAAATTTGGCCCTGAGTTTTCTTGGAAAGCAAGTAAATCCACGTCTTTCACCTTAACAGTTTATGACTAAGTCCATATTTCCCTTTACATACATACACTATTACGTCATGAGTCCTCATTGGTTAATTACATATTTGTGTAGCGGGATAAAAAAATAAATAAGTTATTACACATATGTGAAACAAAAGACTTTTTTATATGCCGTAGCTGATCTAATTTTTTCCCCAAGCCCCAAACTTGAAGAGAATGATGACGCTGACCCAGAAACCAATAGGATTCACAGGGCTCTCTGAGGACCAGTGCATGTGTCGCTGAGGTTGACTGTTTCCTTGCTGCCATGAAGCCATATAAACTCTTGCTCACACAGAATCCATTTGGGAAAGCAGAGCGGAGAGGGGCTGAAAAACTGAGAATTCACTCAAAAGAGACTGTTTCAATTTGAGACATAATGACTAAACCAGAAGAGACCGGGCTGTCTCTAACTGGCAAGTTGAGTACCACCTCACCGCCTAGCCCAATTCCCCAGATGAAACGTTGTTTTTGTT
Organism: Chlorocebus sabaeus; assembly: GCF_047675955.1. Classification (NCBI taxonomy): domain Eukaryota; kingdom Metazoa; phylum Chordata; class Mammalia; order Primates; family Cercopithecidae; genus Chlorocebus; species Chlorocebus sabaeus. The sequence goes on along the minus strand of NC_132930.1, from coordinate 11,940,942 downwards.
AAGTCTTTCCCGAAGGCATGAGGATAATGGAGGTTACTTAGAACTGTACTGTGCACCATCATCCAAGTAAATATGGTTTCTTAAGTTGAGTTTTCTAATTTTTTTTTTTAAGATTTCACATCATTGTTTTCAGTGACTAGTGTTAATTTCACATTAAAAGTGGCTCTAATGTTAGCCCAAAAGAGCCCACGTTTGCTTTTCTCCTTGGGCCATTGCAAATAAGTCCTCTGCATCATCAGAGCCCTCAGCTTGTGGTACTTGTTGGGAATGCTGTTCTGTGGAATGGGTTCCAGTAAGATGAGGATTAGGTTATTAGATCCTTCATGAAACAGATTGTGATGGGCAAAGTAGAGTTCATAATGGCACCACTCACTCTGGACAAAGTTGGGAGACAAAACAAAGATGGCCTTGTAACTCTTCTCAATGCAGTTGATGATATTTTCCACAATGCTCTTACCAGGAACAAAGTTTCTCTCATGAAGGCAAATCTGTATACCTTCTTTCTCTAGGTAAGGTACCAATTCATTTTTCACCCAGGCAGAATCATGTTCACTATATGAAATAAATGCATGAAACTGGAGATTTCTTTGGAGTTCTTCTAAGGGTACGTTCCTGGCCCTGCGCCGGGTCTGGGTCCACTGGCACACCATCCTGAGATACCAGGGCAGATCCAAGTAGATGCAGAGGAAGGTCACAGTCACAGCCAACACCAGCATGGTGGCACCGATGGTGACGATCAGCAGAGTTATGTTGCAGGATAATTCAGACATGTGAAAGTCTTTTAGTGGGGTTCCTCTAAAATTTTCTGGGTAGTCACACTTATAAAAATCAGGCCAGCCCTCTACCACTTCACTTGATACTTGCTCTATATTTTTGACAAATTCTCTTAGCTCACAGGTACACTGGAATGGATTGTTCCCTGCTTTTATTGACCTCATCTTCTGGCAGCTCTGGAAGAAATCAGCTGATGGGTGGGAAACTGAATTGTGATCAATGATCAATACAGAAAGGCTGCTAAAGCTGCCACATCCAGGAAGGTCGGTTAAAGAATTGAAAGCAACATTGAGTTCTTGCAAAGCTTCCAGTTTTACGACTTGTTTAGGAATGCTCTTTATTTTATTGTTGTGAAGATCAAGTACCTTGATCCTTGGAGGTAAACATCTGAAAACAGAGTCAGTAAGTATATTTGAAGACAAATTTAACACCACTATACTCTCAACCCAAGTGCAGTTTTCCTTATGTCTACCAGATTCCAAAGAATTCCAGCTAACATCCAGTATTTCTAAAGATGGCATATCCTTAGTCATGAGACCTACTTTGAAAAGGTCTTTTAATCCATTCTTTTGTAAGATAAGTGTCTCCAATTTAACTAACGTGGAACATTTTTCAAAAATACTATCTGTGAAAACATTCTGCGTAAAGTTCAAAACCTTGAATGTGCTTGGTGCATGAGGACACAGCATGTGTATAAAAGGTGTATCTGAAATGGTTAACATCATAATGTTCATCTCAGAAAACACGGTGTACAATGCTGTCTGTGAAAAGATAAAAACTTGGTTCGTGATATGTTCTATTTTCAATGCTTTCAATGTCGTTTTAGAATAAGTAAAATCTTCTTCATGAATGCTTTCAATTATTGTTAAATTGTAAATATTGAGATATTCCACAGGTTTGGGCCAAAGAAATCGAAAGACTCTCACCAGGCATTTCCAAGTTGTTTCTATGTGATTGAGGGTAAAATTCAGTAAGGTTGGACCTCTAGTGAGTTCTAATAAAAATTTAATGAAAACTTGACAGTTGTCATCATTCAATTTAATATTAGTCAGTTGTAAGCACCCTAAAGTATTAACTGATATGTTCACTTGGATAGAGAATAAACTAGTTGGGTGAAAAACAAGGTGAAGTGTTTTTGCATTCAGGATTTGTAGACTTTCTGTCTCATTTTCTTTTATATAATAATTTCTTAAATCCAGAAGGATGTAACTTAGATGCAAGTGAGCAATTGGCAGTAAATCTAATTTTTGTAACTTCGTAGCACTCAACCCCAAGAAATTCAGTTGTGACAAGTTGCCAAATTGCTTACAGATGGGCAGGGCCTTGAAGTCATTGAATGAGAGATCTAAATGCCTGAAACTCATAATAGGATGGCAGGATATCTTTCGCAACTGATTATGAGATAAATCCAAATATTCCAAGTCCTGGTTGAACTTGAAAACACTTAAATCAAGTAGCTGGATTTTGTTATGGGAAAGTCTCAAAACTTTCAACTCTGACAGAAAGCTCATGTCAGAGACCTGAAGCTCAGCTATGTAGTTGTGAGACATATCTAAGACTTTGGTTTTCGGCGGTAGGTCTTTTGGAACATGAGTAAGACCTCTTTTTGACTTGTCTACTGCAAATTCACTTCCGTCGGAGAACTGGATTCTGGTTCCAACTATTATGATCATAAGGCAAACAAAATGGAACCTTTTAACAACAGGTTCTTTGTCTTTGGTCATGATGTTGCAGTGGCTATCCTAAAGGGTTGTTGTTCTTTACAGCATCTTGATATGAGTCCAAATTCTAGAAATATAATATACACTAAGATTAATAAAGATCGGATGGTTACTCTCAAACCTCCACTTACTAACCATAAAATCTAAACAATTTCTTCATTCACTAGTAGAGTCATTTCTGTTCCCATAATTTAATATGATACTTTTTATAACCAGTTATACAGCTTGCTCATGCCAGAAGGGGCAATATAGGTCTTGTTATCAAAGAATTGTGGTTGTGTGTTTTGACCTGTCTGGTTGCTGCCTAGGGGATTCACACTCAGGGGCTTGCCTTTATTTTGTACACCTTAGAACTTTCTCAGGTCTGGAGCAGCCTTCTGGGTGGTGTTTGCTATAAACATTTAAAAAGGCAAATATACTAGCTGCAGTCACCTGAGCAAGGGCTAACAGAGGGGGCAAGCAGCAGACACTTCAAAAAGCCTGGGAAATATGCAAAGATATACAGAAAAAGATACGTGGGAGAAAAAAGGCTTTGGAAATCTCTGTATGTACCAAGTAGTCTAGAAGTCCACTCACGTGCCCAAGGCTGGACACATGTTCAGAGGAGACCTGAGAAAATCCTAAACTTCACCTCTGGCTCATCTTCAGCTTCCATGCATGCAGGAAGTGAAGGCTAAGGTAGAGCTGTGAATAAGCTGGGTAAGCATTGATAAAATGATCCAACACAGCCAATCTGCAAAGATCAGGGGAGTTTTTGTTTTTGCTACTGGTATTTTGTTTTGTTTTTGTTTTTGCTCCAGATGTTTAAAGAAATCTCAAGTCACTGGCTGACCACTAAGCTAACTGGACAGAAAATGTAATAGCCACACATGATAAAGAATAGTCTTTATAAAAAATATTTAGCAAAGTCATTAAACAAGCAACTATAAGCCACAAAAAGCAGCAACGCACTCTGGGAAAGGGAGGCCAGCCACAGTGGCTCAAGCCTGTAATCCCAGAACTTGGGGAGGGCAAAGCAGGGGGATCGCTTGAGTCCAGGAGTTCAAAGCCAGCATGTGCAACATGGTGAAACTCCATCTATACAAAAAATACAAGAATTAGTTGGGCATGGTGGCATGTGCCTATAGTCCCAGCTACTTGGGAGGCTGAGGTGGGAGGACTGTTTGGGCCCAGGGAAGTCAAGGCTCCAATAAGCCTGCACTCCAGCTTGGATGACAGAATGAGACCCTGGTCAAAAAAAAAAAAAAAAAAAAAAAAAAAAAAAAAATAGCTCTGGGAAAGGGGGACAGAATTTGATTTTTAGAGTTACCTCATTACAATGTTTTAAATGTCTGATTTTAAAAAATAAAAATCAAAACAAAATAATCACTAGCCCCCAGATTTGCCAGTGGACTTGCTCTGGGTTTTGCCCTGAAATAACACAAACCTTGCAAAAAGCAAATGGAAAGAGATTGTTGTCTTTTTGATTGTGTAACTTGGGCTTAAAGGAATCTCTAATTTATTTGTTTAAAAAAATTAGCCAGGCAAAGAAACAAGAAAGTATTGTTTATTCACAGGAAAAGAAATTAAAAGAACAAAGTCAGATAACTGACACCACCTAACATTTAAGCTGGCTACAAAGCTACAGCAATCAAGGCAGTGTGGTTTTGGTGAAAGAATAGACAAATAGATCAAATGGCCAGAATACAGAGCTTAGAAATAGACCCACACAAAAATAATCAACTGCTGTTTGACAAAGGAGCAAAGGCAACTCAGTGGAGAATGGATAGTCTGTTCAACAAATGGTGCTGGAACAATTAGACCTCCACATGCAAAAAAAAAAGAAGAGGAAGAGGAAGAAGAAGAAGAAGAGGAGGAGGAGGAGGAAGAAGAAAGAAGTTAGACACAGACCTTATAGTTTTCACAAAAATTAGCTCAAAATTAAGCATAGAACTAAATGTATAATGCAAAACTATAAAACTTCCAGAAGATAACACAGGAGAAAATAATCTAGGTGACTTTGGATTTGGTGATGATTTTTTAGATACCACATCAAAAACATAATCCAAGAAAGAAAACACTGTTAAGTTGGACCTCATTAAAATTAAAATTTTTGCTTTGCAAAAGACACTACAAGAGAGTGAAAAAGACAAACCATAGATTGAGAGAAGATATTTGCAAAACTCATATATGATAGGGACTTGTATCCAAAATATGCAAAGAACTCTTAAGCTCCACAATAAGAAAACAAGCAACCTAGTTTTTAAATGGGCACAAAAATCTAAACAGACACCTCACCAAAGAAGATATATAAAGAGCAAATACACATATAAATAGTTATTCGACATCATATTTCATCATGGTTTTGCAGATGAATACAGCAATGAAATTACACTACACTTATGAGAATGGGTAAAATCCAAAAACAACATCAAATGTTGGTGAGGATGTGGAGCAACAAGAACTCTCTCTCACTGTTGGTGGGAATGCAAAATGGTGCGCCACTATGGAGGGCAGTTTCTAATAAAACTAAGCATAGTCTGATATGATCCAGCAAATCACATTCCTGGGTATATAACCAAAAGAACCTAAAATTTATGTCCACATAAAAGACTCCATGTGGATGTTTATAGAAGCTTTATTCATAACTGCCAAGCATTGGAAGCAACAAGATATCCCTCAATAGGTAAAAAGATTAACAAACTGGTACATTCACACAATAAAATACTAGTCAACAATTAAAAAATGAGCTGGAGAAGCATTAAAATGGTTGAATAGAGGCACCTAGCACTCACCCCCTCTGCAAAGAAGGACCAAAACACTGAGCAGATAATCACACATTGAATGAGCATCTAAGAGAGAACACTGATATTCAGCATAGAAGTGACAGTGCACCTCTGAGGCATGGGAGAAGAAGGAAGTGAAGCAGCCAGCCCAGCTGGGACTAGCTCAGAACCAGGAGGAACTTCCCATTCCAGGGAAAGGATAACTGAGAGATCTTCAGAGGTCCACATTTCCACTATGGACTCCTGTAATCCTAGCCATGAGCTAGCTCCTTGGCCCTCACATGCCCTGAGGCTCTCTGGAACCTATGCAGTGGCATTGTTCCACAATGGGACTTCACATTGGGTCCCACATACCCCATACCCTAAGACCCAAACAGCTTCAGCGTAAGGCTCTTTTAAGAGCCCAACCCTCACCATACACATCCTGTTCTGGGGCCCAACAACCCTGAATCTCCATACCCCTGAAGTCCCACTGATATTCTCCTACATCCACCTAGAGGGCTACAGCATTGATGCCAGCTAAGATCACCAGTGCAGCTAAGTCCTCAGCACTCTAGCCCATGCAGTGCCCTACATCCCAGGAAACAAGAAGCACAGTGCACCTAGTGGCTCTCCCTGGGACAAAGGGAGTCAACATGTGCATTCCCCAGAGCCTAAGAGCTACCTGCCCAGGGCCACCACCACTTACAGCAACCCCACCTTCTCTAGCAGCAGGACTACCACACATCTACACATGCCTCCAAGCGGCCTGAGGACAGGTCCAACATGCCCTCTGCTACTAGTGCCTGCCTGCCACTGCCATGGCCAACATTCATCCACGCATGCCACATGGGGTCCTGGGGACTGGCTTGCCCAGCTTGCTGCTGCCACTGCTGCTGCCTGTGCATACCACTTGGGGGCCAGAGGGTTGGCCCACTTTTGCTACTGCCATAGTTGATGCTATGCAAATTGTACAGGGGCCCAAGAACCTGCCCTCCCACTTGGTCCATTACTGCCACTGCACGCATCCAACTAAATCTCCTGTAGGCTCAAGGACCCATCACCACCAGTGCCCACATACATCACATGGGGGCCTGAGAACCGGCAAACCTAGGCGACTGCTGCCACCACTGGTGCCTGAGAACAGGCCTGCCTGGTTTCCCCATTCCCAGCAAAGCTTTGCCATTAGCATCTGCTAACAACTGCAATCTAAGCCACTGAGGAACCCAAATGTCAGCAATACTGATGACAGCTGAAGAAATCATACAGAAACTACACTGCTGTGCCCACTCAGAATCAAAGCCAAAGCACCCTATACTCAACTAACACTATAAAAACACCTAGAGGCAAAAGTCTTTCCCTGTGAAAGTCAATCCATAAAATTGGAAGCAGCAGCTATTACATCAGATGCATAGATATCAACATAAGGACACAAGAGACACAAAAGTGCAAGGAAACATGAAACCTCCAAAGGACACAATAATTGTCTAATAACAGATCCCAACAAAAAGAAAATCTATAAAATGCCTGAAAAATAATTCAAAATAATGATATTAAAGAAACTCAGTGAGTTACAAGAGAGCATAGATAAATAATACAAAGAAATCAGAAAAACAATTTATGATCTGAGTCAGAAATTCAACAAAGAAATATATATTAAAAGTAGAACCAAATAGAAATTTTGGAACTACAGAAGTCAATAAATGAAATTAAAAAATATAATCAAGAGCTTGTATAAACAATAGACTAGGCCAGGTGCAGTGGCTCACCTCTGTAACCCCAGCACTTTGGGAGGTCGAGGTGGGTGGATCACCTGAGTTCAGGAGTTCAAGACGAGCCTGGCCAAAATGGTGAAACCCTATCTCTACTAAAAAAAAAAAAAAAATACAAAAATTAGCTGGGCGTGGTGGCGGGCACCTATAATCCCAGCTACTTGTGGGGCTGAGGTACAAGAATCACTTGAACCTGGGAGGCAGAGGTTGCAGTGAGCCGAGATTGTGCCATTATGCTCCAGCCTGCGTGACAAGAGCAAAACTTCATCTCAAAAAAAAAAAATATATATATATATATATTTAAAAATCAAGAAACAATAGACTAGATTGAGCAAAAGAAAGAATTTCTGAACTGAAAGATCTTTTGAAATAACCCAGTGAGGCAAAAAAAAAAAAAAAAAAAAAAGAATAAAAAGGAATAAGGAAAGCCTATGGGACACCATTAAGCAAACAAAATTCACATTTTGGGAGTTCCAGAAGGAGAAGAGATGAGCAAAGGAATAGAAAGCCTAATTAATGAAATAATAGCTAAAAACTTCCCAGGTCTTGCAAGAGGTATAGACATCCAGATACAAGAAGCTCAAAAATTCCCAAATAAATTTAATTCAAAAATGTTCTCTCTGAGGAAGATCACAGTCAAACTCTCAAAAGTTGAAGACAAAAAGAGAATCCTAAAAATAGCAAGGAATAAAAAAGTCAAGTCATATATAAGAGACTCCCCATCAGACTAACAGATTTTTCAGCAGAAACTATAGGCCAGGAGATAATGGGATAATATATTCAAAGTACTGAAAGAAGAAACTGTCAGCCAAGAAGACTATACCCATCAAAGCTATCCTTCCATAATGAAGGAGAAATATTGTTTCCCAGACAAGTGACAACTAAGGGAATTCATCACCACTAGACAAGCCCTACAAGAAAAGCTTAAGAGAGTAGAACATCTGGAAGTGAAAAGATTATATCTACCACTATGAAAACATATGAAAGTATAAAACTCACTAGTAGAGCAAATACATAAATGAAAGAGAGAAAAGAGTTGAAGTTACTACTACAGAAAACCACCAAAGTTCAGTGATAAACAATGAGAGGAAGAAAGGAACAAAAGACATACAAAATAACTGGAAAACAATGAGCCAAATGACAGAAATAAGTCCTTAACTATCAGTGATAACCTTGAATGTAAAAAGATTAACTTCCTCACTTAAAAGATATAAACTAGCTGAATAGATTTTTTTTACTTATCCAGCTATACGCTGCCTACAAGACACTCACTTCACCTTCAAAGACACACATAGACTGAAATTGAAGGAAAGGAAAAAGATATTCCCTGCCAATGGAAACCAAAAGCAAGCAAGAATAGCTATATTTATCAGATAAAACAGACTTTAAGTATAAAACTATTAAAAAAGACCAAAAAAGCCATTATATAATGTTAAAGGGATCAATTCAGCAAAAGGATGTAACAATTCTAAGTATATACGTGTACCACACAGGAACACCCAGATATATAAAGCAAATATTATTAGATCAAGAGAGAGAGATAGACTCCAATACAATAATAGTTGGGAACTTCAACATCCCACTGTCAGCACTGAACACATGATTTAGACAGAATATCAGCAAAGAAACCTTGGATTTAAACTGCACTTTAGACCAAATGGACCTAACTGATATTTACAGAACATTTCATCTGATAGCTGCAGAGTACACATTCTTCTCATCAGTGCATGGAACATTGTCCAGAATAGACCATATCTTAGGACACAAAACAAGTTTCAACAAAGTTTTAAAAATCAAATCATATCAAGTATTTTCTCAGGTCACAATGGAATAAAACTACAAATCAATAACAAGATGAACTTTGGAAACTGTATAAATACATGGAAATTAAGCAACATGCTCCTGAACAACCATTGGGTGAATGAAAAAATTAAATAGGAGGTAAAAAAATTTCTTGAAAAAAATTAAAATGCAAACACAGCACACCAAAGCCTGGGAGATACAGCAAAAACAGTGCTAAGATGGAAATTCATAGCAATAAATGCCTCCATCAAAAAAGGTAGAAGGATTTGAAATAAACAACCTAACAACGAACCTCAAGGAAGCAAGAACAAATAGAAAAGCAAGAACAAACACTTCCTAATATTAGTAGAAGGAAATAAATACTAAAGCTCAGAGAACTAAACAAAAGAGATATTTAAAAATAGAAAAGATCAATAAAACAAAAAAAATTGTTTTTTGTAAAAGATAAACAAAATCGATAAACCTCTGGCTAACCTTAATAAACCAGTGTCCAATAAACCTTAGACTAACCAAGACAAGAAAAGAAAGAAGACCAAAATAAATAAAATCAGAAATGAAAAAGGAGACATTACAACTGATACCACAGAAATACAAAAGATTGTTAGAGACTATTATGAACACCTATATGTTAATGAATTGGAAACCCTACAGGAAATGTGTAAATTTCTGGATACATACAACCTACCAAGTTTGAGCCTGGAAGAAATAGAAAAATATGAACAGACCAATAATAAGTAATAAGTTTGAATCAGTAATAAAACATTTCCCAACAAAGAAAATCTCAGGACTGGATGGCTTTACTGCTGAATTATGCAAAACTTTTAACAAATAATTAATACAAAGTTTTCTCAAACTATTCAAAAAAATTGAAGATGAAAGTATTCCTCCTAACTCATTCCACAAAGCCAGCATTTTCCTGACACCAAAACCAGACAAGGGCTGTGTGTCATAACTCACATCTGTAATCCCAGAACTTTGGGAGGCTGAGGCGGGCAGATCACCTGAGGTCAGGAGTTCAAGACCAGCCTGGCCAACATGGTGAAACTTTATCTCTACTAAAAATACAAAAAATTACCCAGGCATGTTGGCGGACACCTGGAATCCCAGCTACTCAGGAGGCTGAGGCATGAGAATCACTTGAACCTGGGAGGCAGATGTTGCAGTGAGCTGAGATTGTGCCACTGCACTCCACACTGGGTGACAGAGTGAGAACTCAGTCTCAAAAAAAAAAAAGAAAAGAAATCAAGAAAGTAATCCTATTTGCATAGTTACAAGACAATTACAATACCTAGGAATAAACTTAATCAAGAAGGCAAAAGGCCCCTACAAAAAGGCTACAAAATACTGATGACAGAAATTGAGAACACAAAAAATGGAAAGACATCCCATGTTAACGGATTGGAAGAATTAATATTGTTAAAATGACCACACTAGTCAAAGCAATCTACAGATCCAGTGCAATCCCTATCAAAACACCAATGATATTATTTACAGAAATATAAAAAATAATCTCAAAATTCATATGGAACGAGAAAACACCCCAAATAGCCAAATCAATACTGAGGAAAAAGGACAAAACTGAAGGGATCATACTACTTGACTTCAAAAGATACTACAAAGCAAAAGTAGCATGGTATTAGTACAAAAACAGATACATAGACTAACAGAACAGAATATAGAACCCAGAAATTAATCCACATATTTACAGTCAGTCAATTTTCAACAAAAGTGCCAACAACATGCATTGGGGAAAGGCCACTCTTCATATTCAGTCATATGTATAAGAATGAAACTAGACCCCTATCTCTCACCAAAGAATGAAACTAGACCCCTATCTCTCACCAAAGAATGAAACTAGACCCCTGTCTCTCACCATATACAAAAATCAATTCAAAATGGATTAAAGACTTAAATGTAAGACTTGAAAGTATAAAACTACTAAGAGAAAACAGAATAAATGTTTCAGGACATTGGTCTAGGTAAAGATTTTATGGCTAAGATTTCAAAAGTACAGGCAATGAAAACATAAATAGACAAATGGGACTATATTGAACTAAAATCTTCTACACAGCAAAGGAAACAATCAACAGGGTGAAGAGATAACAGGGTTAAATGGGCAAAAATATTTGCAAACTATTCATCCAATAAAGACTAATAACCACAATATACAAAGAATTCAAACAACTCAACAGCAATAATAATAATAATCCTATGAAAAAGAAGGCAAAGGATTTGAAGCGACATTTCTCAAAAGAAGATACACAAATGGCCAAAAGGTATATGAAAAAAAATGCTCACTGTGAATCATCAGGAAAGTGCAAATCAAAACCACAATGAGGTACCATCTCAATCTAGTTTAAATGGCTATCATCAAAAAGATGATAAAATAGCAAATGCTGATGAGAGTGCAGAGAAAAGGGAACTCTTATACAGTGTTGGTGGGAATGTAAATTAGTTCAGCCATTATGGAGAACAGTATGGAGGTGTCTCAAAAACCTAAGAATAGAACTAACATACAATCCAGCAACCCCACTTCTGGATGTTTATCTAAAAGAACAGAAATTAGTGTATCAAAGGGATACCTGCACCTCCATGCTGATTGCAGCACTATCCACAACAGCCAAAATATGGAATCAACCTAAGTGTCCATCAACAGATGAATGGATAAAGAAAATGTGATGTATATACACAATGGAATACCATTCAGTCACTAAAAATAATTAAATCCTGTCATTTGCAGCAATATGGATGGACCTGGAGGTCATTATGTTAGCAAAATAAGCCAGGCACAGAAAGGCAAATATTATGTGTTCTCATTCATCTGTGGGAGCTAAAATATTCATCTCAGCAAGGTAGAGAATAGAACAATAGTTACCAGAGACTAAGAGGTGAGTTGGGGAATGAAGAGTTGGTCAAAGGATAAAAACATACAGTTAGATAAAAAGAACAAGTTCTAGTGTTCAGTAACACAGTAGGGTGACTATAGCTAACAATAATTTATTGTATATTTCAAAACAGCTAGAAGAGAAGATCTGAAATGTTCCCCCACCCACATACAAAATTATAAATGTTTGAGATGGTGAATATCCTAAATACCCTGATTTGACACACTGTATGCATGTGTCAAAATATTATAACTACCCCATAAATATGTATAATTATTTTGTGGGGAAGGAAAGAAGAAAGAAAGAGAAAAAGGAAAGGAAGGAAGGAAGGGAGGGAGGGAGGGAGGGGAGGAAGGAAAGAAGCAAGGAAGGAAGGAGAGGGAAGGAAGAAAGAAAGAGGAGGGAAGGAAGGAAAGAAAGGAGGGAGAGAGGGAGAGAGAGAAAGAAAGTTAAAGAGAGAGAAAGAAAGAAAAAGAAATAGAGAAAGAGGAAGGAAGGAAGGAAGGAAGGAAGGAAGGAAGGAAGGAAGGAAGGAAGGAAGGAAGGAAGGAAGGAAGGAAGGAAGGAAGGAAGGAAAGGAGGGAGAGAGGAAGGGAGAGAGGGAGGGAGGGAGGGAAGGAGGGAGGGAGGGAGGGAGGGAGGATGATCCTTAAATCCATTTTGTTAGGTGAAAGAAGTGGAAGATGGCTTGGGCCCAGGAGGCAGAGGTGGTTGCAGTGAGCAGAGATTAAAAGGAGAAAGTGAGAGAGAGGAAAAAAAAAAAAAAGGAGACTTTTTCAATAAATGAAGAGAAGTCCTTTTTGTCCATCTGCATTCTTGAAAGATAAAATTTCTCAAGCTCTCAGCTCTCTGGGCAACTATACATGTGGTGGTGACCCTTCACAGTTTTTGATCAATCACATCAAAGGACTTAGGTTGCCCATCATGGTTTGACAGTGTGGATGGCAGCAGCAGTTATATAAGCCATTTATTTGTGAGCACAGTTCATCTGTTCATGAGTGTTTATGCATGCAATTGCCCTTAGCATATCTGAGCATTCGTGCTTGCAAAAATATGTATGTCACTATTATCTATTTTATTGTGTAAAGTGACTTATAAAATATTGTAATGTTTTCATATGTTTCTCAAATAAATGTCCTTTCAAAAATGTAAATGAATGTCTTTTAAAGAATGTTTAAAAATTTTTTTCAGAATTATATTTTCAGGATTTTGATATTCCAGGATTTCAACATTCAGGATTATGGCACTTGGGATTGTGTCTTTCAGGATTCTGACCCAAACCCAACTTTCTGATCCCCAACCCAATTTGGCCAAGGTGACATCAAAAGAAAAGAAAGGGGAGGAAGGTGGTTGGCAGGACATTGAGGGCTGGCTAGGAGGTGGATCTGCCTGCAACGTGATGGTCAAAGCCCTGTGGAGGACAAGAGGGATCAATCCTTTTGGGAGGGCAGATGAGGACTGGAATGAGGCTACATTTATATCTTAAGGGGAACTACCTACTTCCTCTACCTTCACGAATTGGACCTGACCAAAACTATTTATAAGTGGCCTGGCAGAAATAATATCACCATTCATGGAGCCAGTGAGAAAATGCAACTAACCCAGGCCAAACTGGGCATTTGTGCCTTGCTGGGGGCTGGTAGCAGGCACACAAGCCCACAGATCCCATGTTTGTGACTAGGAAAAAGGGGTGGGACTAGAATTATTCTAAAGAGAAAGCAAGGAGCCAGTCTCAGAAACTCATATATATGCTTAGGAATCTATTCCCCTTAGGCTCTGATCTGCACAGAAAAGCATCTGTGAGCCCCCGTGGAGGGCAAAAGCCAGCATGCCTCTGTGTGCCAGCACACAAGGCCAGACAAGTCTCCAAGGCCACCCAGCTCCCACAGGGGCATCCTGGCCGCCTGTCCTCATGAACTAATCGCCTTCCAGAGGCCCACACACCTAATACCACCACGCTGGTAATTAGGCTTCAGCATATGAATTTCGGAGAGATACAAACATTTAGGCCATAGCAATGGCACATATACTGTGCTCTTTTTAATCCCGGGAGTGTTTTAGTTATAGAATCTCATTGTTGACACAATTCCCATTACAATGGGTATTTTTCCAACCTAGATTAGACTGCAAGCCACAAATTTAGAGAGACAGGATTCAGCAATGATAATCTGAAAACACCAAGTTCCAACAGCTAACACACTGACAAAATGAAAAAGTTTGTCAGGCTAAAGCTGCTATATGGAAGAGATAACTACTTTCTCAGGGCCCGGAAAGCCTCATTGCATTACAACAGATTATAGATGTTGATGTTCATGACAATGATGCTGAGCGAACAAGAAAAGATTACCTGGCTGAGGCATGGAGGCAGGTGCGTGAGCCCACACACCCCATGTTCATGATTGAAACAAAGGATTGGAACTGCCAAACTGGCTCACAACCTTTTCAGGCCCTGATCTACATAGGAAAGTGTCTGTGAGCTTCTAGGGGACAAAAGCAGTCACCAACATTTTTAAAGTAGGGCTCTGTGTTGCAGAAATAATTGAGAGCAGATTACCAAAATGAGCACCGCTCACTGCTCAGTTTTATTTACAAAGGACCCACTTTTCACCATCAGGGGATATACTGGAACTAGTAAAGCACTCAAGAGATGAGTCCTTTATTTACAAAGGATCCACTTTTCACCATCAGGGGATATACTGGAAATAGTAAAACGGGCAAGAGATGAGTCCTTTATTTACAAAGGACCCACTTTTCACCATCAGGGGATATACTGGAACTAGTAAAGCACTCAAGAGATGAGTCCTTTATTTACAAAGGATCCACTTTTCACCATCAGGGGATATACTGGAAATAGTAAAACGGGCAAGAGATGAGTCCTTTATTTACAAAGGATCCACTTTTCACCATCAGGGGATATATTGGAAACAATAAAACAGGCAAGAGATGAGTCCTTTATCTACAAAGGATCCACTTTTCACCATCAGGGGATATATTGGAAATAGTAAAACAGGCAAGAGATGAGTAGAGTTTCAACCAACCATTCTTTGGAAGAGTGAAAACTGAGTTGGGGAACTTTTGTTACAGAATGGCATATGGTTAAAAGTTCTTCACTGATCCATATAATTTCTCCCAACTGCCCATCAGAACACCCACAGAGACACACATACATTTGAAAATCCACTTTGCCACTGAAAACAAGGAAGCACAGAAATGTAATGGCAGGATCCACGAGCATCTTCACTCACAAAAATGTAACTGGAGCTGTGTTAGGGCAAACCTGCCACACTCAAGCTTTGTCTCAGGAAAACAGACTCCCTGAAGAAAGGCAGGAAGAAATTTGTCCTCTCTCTGTCTGATTCAAACACTGAGGATGAATTCCAACTAGTACTTAATGAGTAATTAGGCAGTGTCCCTTTTACCCCAGTGGTACTGATATAAGTGGATCAGCATGCTGAGTTTTCCTTCTATGGACTGCCACACTCCATTCTCTCCAGACTTTACACTTAGTGATGGACACTACCAGGTAAGAGCTGGACATGGGGCAGGGAACCACTTCAGGGAGCACACTGCATTCTGAGATGTGTAACTCAGACAACAATACTTACAGATATGGACGGCAACTGGAATACTGGTAGAGATGTTCATCAGGAATTGCAGTGTGTATACACAATATATACAAAGTATACATTGGTCAAAGTACTAGAGACCTGGGCAATGATAGAAGAAGCTACTACTTTATACTGGTTATATGGTCAAAACAAATAGCTCACAATGAAGATGTAACAGATAAGAACACTTATGCAGCAAGTAATATTGCATCAAAATTTAGAAAGTAAAAAATGTTACAAAACACAAGGAGATATTGTGAGTGAAAGTATTTAGCATATTTCTCTGGGTAACTGTTAGATCAAGTAGCAAAAAATAAACATATATGGAAATTTGAATGAGATAATTAAAAGGATTTAATAGACACATAAATTGTACCCTACAAAAAGAGAACATCGTATGTCTAAGTCTCTAGAGTTCATGGAGCATTTACTAAAATCAATGGTTTTTTAGGTCAAATACATATATCTTAAGTATCCCAAAACATAAATTATAAAAGTCATATTTCTGACTATAAAAGAAACTTTTAAAATCACATTTTTAAATGTTCTAAGAGGCCTGGCGTGGTGGCTCAGACCTGTAATCCCAGCACTTTGGGAGGCTGAGGTGGGTGGATCTCCCGAAGTGAGGAGTTCGAGACCAGCCTTGCCAACAAGGTGAAACCCTGTCTCTACTAAACAAACAAACAAAAAATTAGCCAGGTGCAGTGGTGCACACCTGTAGTCCCAGCTACTTGGGAGGCTGAGACAGGAGAATTGCTTGAACCCGGGAGGTGGAGGTTGCAGTGAACCAAGATTGTGCCACTGCACTCCAGCCTGGGTGACAAAATCACATTTTCAAATACAAACATTACAAATTATGATAGTCAAAACGGTGGTCTGTATATGTTCCAGCTTCCTCTTCTTGCCTTTTAATTCCTGAAATGACCAAATATTTTTTAAAATATTAAGTTATATCTATATCTATCTATTAAAGTTTTATCTATATCAATGGATCAATAGATAGATCCATAACACACTAAAAGGCAAGGGGACCCTTAGGGGACTGAAACCAAGAAGTCTCTGAAATCCGGAAAGGGACTCACCCATGATAGAATACTGGCCTCCCGAAGATGTCTACTTCTAATCCTCAGATTGGTGAATACGGTATGTCACATGGCAAAGGAAAATTAACGTTGCCGATGAAATTATAGTTGCTAATCAGCTGATCTTAAAATAGGAAGATTATTCTGAATTATTTGGGTGGCCCCAGTGTAATCACAAGCATCCTTAAAAGTGGAAGAGGAAGGCAGAGAGGATGCCAGGGTGACGCAATATGAGAAGAACTTGGCCCAACCTTGCTGGCCCTGAAGATAAAGGAAGGGGACCGTGAGTCAAGAAATGTCAGCAGCCTCTAGAAGTTTGAAAAGGCAAGTACCTGGATTCTCTCCTAGAGCCTCCAGAAAGAATGCAGCCTTGCCAGTCCCTCGATTTTAGCCCAAAAAGACCTGTGTCAGACTCCTATCCTACAGAACTGTAAGATAATAAATGTATATTGTTTTAAGCCACAAAGTTTGTGGTAATTTGTTACAGCAACAGTGGAAAATTACTAGAGACGGGGGCCGGGCACGGTGGCTCACCTCTGTAATCCCAGCACTTTGGAAGGCCAAGGTGGATGCATCACCTCAGGTCAGGAGTTCAAGACCAGCCCGGCCAACATGGTGAAACCCTGTCTCCACCAAAAATACAAAAATTAGCCGGGCGTGGTGGTGGATGCCTGTAGTTCCAGCTACTCAGGAGGCTGAGGCAGGAAAATCACTTGAACCCGGGAGGTGGAGGTTGCAGTGAGCTGAGATTGTGCCGCTGTACTCCAGGCTGGGCCACAGAGCGAGACGTCTCAGGAGAGAGAGAGAGAGAGAGAGAGAGAGAGAGAGAGAGAGAGAGAGAGAGAGAGAGAGAGAGAGAAGAAAATTAGTAGAGACTGGTTTGATCCTGCATCCCAACAAGCAGGCTATGAAAATAGATCGACAAGCACTTTCACAAGAAGCCCTAAATACATTTGCACAATCAAGAAGCATGACACTGCAGAAAGCAAACACCATAATAGAAAGGAGCCAAACTCAAGATATGAAAGAAGTTATTATCCAAGAAAACGGAAATAACAGAGCAGAATAGGCATTTATAATAGATATCCTCAGAAAGAGCCAAGATTCTTTTAAAAATAGAGTAAGAATCATGGAAACTAAAGACAATTATTGAAACAAAAAACTCATTGGATGAGTTGAGTTGCAAATAGCACCTCTAATGAGAAAATTAATGATAGAGAAGACCAAGGAGAATTTTCCCAAAACTCAGCACAGGAGGCTAAAGAGATAGAAAACATACAAAAATGCTAAAAGACATGGAAGACAGATCCATATCTGAATTCACAGAGGGTGGAGAGTTTAAAAAGAAATTGACTCCAAAATAATAAAATACAAGAAGGATTATTTAGCAAAGAAAAGTAGTAAAATTCAGTGCTAAGTACCAAAAAGCATTGATGACAAAAATCTTAATAAAAATCTCAAGCTAAAAACTGCCAATGATAAGAAGGGAGTTGGCTGAAGGTGGGGTAGGGAGGGAGAGAGTGCACTAAAACCATGTAAGGTACTTGTCTGATTGAAAGGAAGCTACAGATGCCAATTAACTCCTGATGCTGTTAGAAAAACACTTGTAAGTATATCTATTATAAAATTAAGAGTAATTATGAGAAAATACACATGAAAGGGATAAATTTCAGTCATTTGTGGGGAAGGGATAGAGCTCAGAATGAAGAAACCCCAATCAATCTAGCTGTGTCCTGAAGAAATAACACAATGAATCACTAGGATGTTTCTGGGATTGTAGAAATGGTCTATCATTAACAAGTCTGCAACAATAATTCACATGAGTAGGTCAAACAAGAAAAATAGGTGAGTATCTCTATAAAGGTGAAAAATTCACTTGATAAAATTCAGTTCTCATCTTTGATTAAAAATACAACTTTAGATATTTAAAAGATACTTTGAAAACTTGATAAAGAATACCTCAAAAATACAACTTTAGATATTTAAAAGATACTTTGAAAACTTGATAAAGAATACCTCAAATATCTAACTTTAATCAAAATCCCACCCCGAGGCATTCCTGTTAAAGTCAACATCAAGAGTGCACACATTGTTCTTTCTGGAAGTTTTAGCCACTGTAATAAAGGGAAAAAAATGACAGGAAGAAATACTGAAATTAAGAAAGAAAATCATTATTATTTTTAGATTATAAGACTGTCAATGTGGAAAACCAAAGAGAAGTCATTGAAAAAATGTTAGCACCAATAAAAGAATACAGTGCCCGGCACAAAATAAATTATTATCATTACTATTTTCTTAAATACTTTCTTTTTAAGAGATAAGGTTTTGTTCTGCTGCCCAGGCTGGAGTGCAGTGGCACAATCATAGCTTAAGATCCTGGGCTTATGCCAGCCTCCCACAGAGCTGGAGTTACAGGTACAAGCCACTCCTTCTGGCAAAAATAAATTACATTTTGAAAAAAATCCCTCAATTATCCAAAAATAGCAGGTTGTCAAATAAATTTTAGTATCTCTGTATAATTAAATAGTACTATGTACCCTTTACAAATAATAAAAATCAAATTGCATGAAAATATTTTCACTATATGTGACAAAATGCACTTTATTTAAAAAGTACCAAAGTAAATACGTACCTATGCACGTAGAAAAATTAATAAGATACATATCAAGATATGAACAGTGATTATCCTTGCACAGTAAGATTACAATGGAATTTTATTTTCCTTAGTTTTTATCTATATTTTTCAAACTTTTAACATTCAAAATTAAGTTTACTGTACTATTTACTGAATAATTTGCCAAAAATCAATTGCCAATAATATGAATAACGTCCAATCTCACAAAAAATAAAACTGCATGTTAAATCAAAAAAGCACATAACATCTAGATGAAACTCATGATCTTGAATTAAATCTCAGTTAAGACAGACTTGCTATAAAACATATTCAGTAACAAGAGGAGGGGCAGGTTCTATGATGGACCAGCTATTAGACGCTATAAAGAAATACATTTTAATTTTTTATAATGTTATTTGGCTATTTTAGGAAAATGTAATTTTTTTAGAGATAGACAATAAAGCATTTAGAAATAGGTTACCAGAAGCTTGTTATTTTTACTATAAGATATTTAAGCATAAAAAGATAAAGGGGGTCAAAGGAGGATTCTTGTTTCTTAAAAGATTTTTTAAAAGGCAAGATTTTTTTTTCACCTATCAAATAGGGAAAATTTAAAAATATAATATCTGGGTTGGTAGGTGGGAACTAAAATAAGAACCCTCATTTACCACTTAGGCAGGAATGAAAAGTTAGTACAACCTTTCTAAAGGGCAATTTGGTAATTTATATAAATTTCTTAAAAATATACCTCCCTTTATTTTAGCAATTCCACTACAAGGTATTTTCTAAAGAAATAGTCAAAAATAACACACAAAAGATATGACTATAAGGATACTCATGACATAATGAAATACTGAAAAAATCAAAATGTCTAATGTAGAAAATGGTTAAATCAGTTATATATAATTAAATAATATGCAGCCTCACATACTGTACTTTGAAAAAATGATAATGTTAAATGAATACAGTAATAGAAAATTATGGCCAGGTGTGGTGGCTCACGCTTATAATCCCAGCACTTTGGGAGACTGAGGTGGGTGGATCACAAGGTCAGGAGATCGAGATCATCCTGGCTAACACGGTGAAATCCTGTCTCTACTAAAAAATACAAAAAAAAATTAGCCGGGCGTGGTGGCGGGTGCCTGTAGTCCCAGCTACTTGGGAGGCTGAGGCAGGAGAATGGCATGAACCCGGGAGGCAGAGCTTGCAGTGAGCCGAGATTGTGCCACTGCATTCCAGCCTGGGTGACAGAGCGAGACTCCGTTTCAAAAAAAAAAAAAAAAAATGTGTGTAGTAGGACTCTAATTTTGGAAAATATGATTAAAACCTGACATATACATAAAAGCTAGAGGACAAAAAATGTGATGAAATATACCAAATACTAATAATAATGGTTCTCTGAATCTCTGAATTATAGATGAATTTAATTCTTTCTTATACTTTCAGATATCCCTAAAACGTCTCATTTTGAACACCCTTTATAATCCAAAAAAGTTATCATAAGACAATTTAAGAGTTGTCTTTATAGTTGTGTAAAAATATTTTATATTTAAAGAAATATGCCTGTTTTGTTTGTAATACTAAAATATAGAGATGGAGAACTTTCAGATAATAGTAGATAACTGACATTCATAGATGAGGACCCACCCTAGAGGTCCCTGGCAACCAGACCCATGGTGTCTGGGTTCATAAGACTGAAAATCAGCCACCAGATGGGAAAGATGGTCAGCTGTCCTTATAGTATCCTGCCACAAAAAACGCAATACTCCTCCAGAGGCGTTCATACCCTGAGGCAGTTCCTAGGGTATACACTAAACGAACAAGATAGTAACTTTTATATTTATTGGGAAAAAAGGAGGGAAAAATGGGAAGGTGAGAGTGGAAGATTAGAGAGTTCAGTTTTTTAAAGAAAGTAAAAATAAATAAACAGGTAAAAGCTCTTGATTTTTTAAACGCATCAAATAAGAAGGGTGAGGAAATAGATGAAATAAGCTATATTTCAGGAAAAAAGGGTAGACAAGACCTATGAAAATTAAAACTACAAGGAAGAAGAGACCAGAAAAAAAAAAAAAAAACATTAAGTGAGATAAGTGGAGGAAAGATCACATAATCAACTCAACAAATAGGCAAGAAAAACATTGCTTCATTTGTCAAACTGAAGGTGGAGGGACCTGGAGGAAGGCAATTGCTAGACTGTGCCAGATTCAAGGTTGTGAAGGGCTTGGTCCCGGCCACTTCCTTCATTTAATAAATGTTTATTCAGAGTCTATTTTTCTGCCAGTGCCATGCTATGCACTAGGCACCAGGGATATAAATATGAATCGGACTGACATAATTCCTGCTTTCAAAAAGCTTATGAATCAGGGACAGACACAGACTAGCAAACTTTATAGTACCAAACGACAAGGGAGATCAAACACACGTCTGCTGTAAAAACGTATAATACATAGGTGCCATATCAGTGGTATATATAAATTACTGTTAAATGTTACTGAAAACAGTAAACTAGAGAAAGATGAAAAGAGAAAATTCACTAGGTCAAAGCAGAAGAAATAAATAACATTAGTTTTTTTCCTCATCACCGCAAGTGCTAGTTGTTTTCCATCTTTTCAAGACAGCTATAAAGACACTGCTCTTTATCCTGTTTGTGAAATTCAAAGGACATTTGCAACATTTACAAAAGAAAACACTTCAAATCATTTTGCAAAAATTTTAAGGAAACGACCTATTTCCTGTATAATGAATGATTAGCAAACTTGCTTACTTGAAGCACCTGTGCCATAATGTGAAAAAGTCACAGAAGTCTTTTTACTTACCAGGATCTCTTTTTCAGAAGAAGAGAAAATAACTTGTAAATGAGCGGAAATACAATTGTAAATGCTTGACAAACACAAGTTCTTAGTTTAAAATTGAGTAAAGCGATACCTTAGAAACAGATTGGTGCCATCTGTTGGCGCATACTGGAATTACTCCTACGTATATACTTCCCTTTGAAAGGTCAGGAGGTATGTGAGTTAGCAGGCTTTTCTGGGCTACAGACTAAACCAGTGATCAAATTTTCTAATTCGTGTGAGGAAGCAACTTACAAACATTTCAATGTGAAGAAAAATATTTTTCTAAGGTAATATTTCTCTGTAAGAGTTTGCAGCCCGGATATTACATTTGTCCCCCAAGTGAAGAGTTATTTTAAACAGCCTGTTTTCTATTATCATCATATTTAACATTTCAAGAATAATTGCAATTGCCCTTACCAAGTGATTTTGAGCATTATTTTAGCTGGCTGAGATACTATAAAATAAAATAAGTATAGTTCCACAATTTGGGGTTTTTAAAAATCAACTTCTAAGGAAAGTTTACTGGTTGATACACATTTATGATGACATATTTAGCCATATCTAGGAGGACTCATACCCACATTCTGATCAACATTTAGTGTTATTAAATGGTTTAGATTTTAATTTAGGAATAATAAATAACACTGAAATCCTACAGGACTCATTTAAAAATCAATTTTCTGAAGACCATTTAGAAGAATTTCAGAATGACATCAACAAAGGCTGATTACCAGAAGTCTCTGGTTAAGTAGAGACTTCCGGTGGACTGTAAACCCTTTTCCCCAGACTTCTCACTTCACTGAGTTCTGAAAAGAACAGAAGGCATGAGTAAAACAATCATTCCATAATTTATCTCACTGTCTGGCACGATCTCATCTTTATTTAAAAAAAAAAAAAAGACAACAAGGTAAGACCTTACAATTCGGCTAATGACAAAGTTGGACATCTCAGTAAGAATCACTTCTGCTTTCAGGAGGAAGAGAAAGGCTGACTTCTTACGATTCATCCTTACTCATCAAACATAACAGGAAGTATCTGGGGAGGCTCAGTAAGAAGTGGATGGGTCTCTGCTCCACTGACAAAAGGAGACAGCCAGAAAGCATCAGGTATCTGTGACCCTGGGAAACCAGATTTGTGAAACAAGCCAAGGGAAAGGACTGGCTGTGGCTTTGAGGGAATTTCAAGTAACCGTGGACTAACGTCTTAAGAAAACACACAGCCATCACTGCAGATCTGGGCACACTGACATGTCTCATTAGGAGGTTGCATCACATCACCAATGTTCAGGAACAAGGAGACCATTCTTGTCGAGGCTGTCATAACTCAGAAACGTCTGCAAGGGGATGACAAAAACACAAAAATCAAGTAATAGCGAAGACAGCAATGACAGTTAAGCAAACAAAGAAACAGACAGTACTGGGCCGAACTCCCCACTTGGCCACTTACTGTGAGGCTTGGGACAAGTTCCTCAACCTCCATTTATTCATCCACAAAATGGGAGTACTTTTAGGAAAGATACTGAATTTAAAGTGGCTGGAATAGTGCCTGACATAGAAGAGAAGTCATAATAGTAAGGAGTTTGGTGTAAATCATATGGTTTTTTGTACGCTGAGGGGTAAAGATTTCAGGATATACTATGAAGTGAAGAAAATCAAGGTGCAGGCTGGGCACAGTGGCTCATGCCTGTAATCTCAGCACTTTGGGAGGCTGAGGTGGGTAGACTGCCAGAGGCCAGGAGTTCGAGACTGGCTTGGCCAACATAGCGAAACCCCGTCTCTACTAAAAACACAAAAATTAGGTGGGTGTAGTGGCAGGTACCTGTACTCCCAGCTACTCGGGAAGATAAGGCAGAAGAATCACTGGAACCCGGAAGGCGCAGGTTGCAGTGAGCCGAGATTGTTCCACTGCACTCCAGCCTGGGCAAAAGAGTGAGACTCTGGCTCAAAAGAAAAAAAGAAAGAAAGAAAATCAAGGTGCAGAACCATAAGAAGAGTATGACATCAATTGTATAAAATCTAGCCTATTATACATTTACACAGTTTATCTTCTTGCCAGGCATTGCTGTGACTACTTTCCAAGTATGAACGTATTAAGGTGCTGTGAGATAAGTACTGTTACATCATCTCCACTTAGCACCCGGGCAGGAGCAGCTGAGTAATGGTTTCGGCTTGCACTGCTGGTCAGTGGTGGGACTGGGGTTCGAACCCAAGCAGTTTGGCCCCAGTGGCTATGCACTTCAGCATCACACCATGCACACTGCCTTAAAAGACACCCTGTGTCCTCATAAGACACACAGAGAAGAGAGACACAGAGAAGCGGAGCATTTGCAAACAGAGGCAGAGACTGCAGTATTGCAGTCACAAGGCAAGGGATGCCTGGAGCCACCAGAGGCTGGAGAGAGCATCACCCTATGAACACCTTGATTTTGAACTTCTGGCCTCCAGAACACTGAGAGAATAAATTTTTGTTGTTTTAAGCCACACAGTCTGTGGTGATTTGTCATGGTAGCCACAGGAAACTTAATACAGAGGTCTACATACGTATGTTGATAGAGGCATATGAATCTTTTTTTCTCAAAGGATGCATAAGAAATGTTCACCTTTGAGCAGAAGAACTAAGATAAATAGATTATTGGCCTTTTTTTTTTTTTTTTTTCTGAGACAGGGTTTCGCTCTGTTGCCCAGGGTGGAGTACAGTGGCGTGATCACAGCTCATTGCAGCCTTGACTTTCTCTGCTCAGGTAATCCTCCCACCTCAGTCTCCCAAGGATCTGAGATCAGAGGCATCCACCACCATGCACAGCTAATTTTTATATTTTTTTGCAGAGACAGGGTTTTGCCATGTTGCTGAGGCTGGTCTGGAATTCCTGGGCTCAAACAATCCACCCACCTCAGCCTCCTAAAGTGCTAGAATTACAGGCTTGAGCCACCCCACCTGGCCTCTTCACCATTTTATGCTTTTTGTCCTGTTTGGATTCTTCACTATATATATATATATATATATATATATATATATATATATATATATCTTAATTTTTTAAAAAATAGTGTCACACTGGGATAAGTATTATAATCTAAGGCCACCAAATATACTGTCCCAATACAGACACAGGCAAAACATTGTTTTGATGATTTTTACTTTTTAAAAAATGTTCTTTGCCTTTCTCCAGATAATAAATAAATAAATATTAGTGTCTACTAACAGCTTTAAAGTAAGTTCTGTGACAGTTATCAATATCATAAGATACACATATGACAGAGATAAGATTGATAATTTTCGCTGGGCATAGTGGCCCACACCAGTAATCTCAGCACTTTGGCAGACCGAGGCAGGTAGATCACCTGAGGTCAGGAGTTCAAAACCAGCCTGGCCAACATGGTGAAACCCTGTCTCTACTAAAAATACAAAAATTAGCTGGATGTGGTGGCTGGCGCCTGTAGTTTCAGCTACTCAGGAGCCTGAGGCATGAGAATCACTTGAAGCCAAGAGGGGGAGGTTGCAGTGAGCTGAGATCGCGCCACTGCACTCCAGCCTGGGCAACAGAACGAGACTCCGTCCCCCACCCCACACACAAAATTGATAATTTACATATTAAGTGTTGGTAGTAAACCTAAACTTCTCTGCTGAATTAAAAAAAAAAAAAAAAAAAGACAAGCCACAGTCTGGGAGAAGGTATCTGCAACACGTGTAATCACAAAAGGGTTAATATACAAAATATATAAAGATTTCCTACAAATCAATTTTAAAATGACTAACGACCCCAATGGGGGGAAATGAGCAAAGGATATCAGCAGATGGATAACAGAAAAGGAAACAGAAGTAGCTCAAACACATGGGAAGGTATGCATCCTCATTAGAACATGGGAAAATACAAATTAAGACAACCAGGAGACACTATTGCACACCCCTAAGGTGGACAAAATTTAAAACATCTCGTAATACCAAATGGTGGCCAGAACATGAAGAAACAGGAGCGCACATACATGTCCAGAGATTCTGATGTAAGTGGTCTGGGAGGAGCCGGGCATACGTTTTATTTCGAAAGCTCTTTAGGTGATTTCATTCTAACCCCATGAAGATCAGGGGACTGAGACCTACACGCTGGCCTGAGCACAGCGCCCTCTAGTGGTCTATATTTTCTCGGGCGCACCCTTTACATCCCAGGGCCTGGGAGGTGGTGCAGGCCGTCACTGCTACTTCCAGATCACTTTCCTTCCTCCAAACCCACCCCTTCTCGTTGCAGTCATCTACTGAGCCCCATCGCTTCATCAAGTATTCTAGCACTACTCACTATTTCAGTCCGATACCACCCTTTTCATAATTTTAGTGATTTCCATAGCTACATAGAGATTCTTCCATTCACCTGGCCTCTGAGTTCTTGGAAATTCTCTCTTCTAATAATCTTGTCCTGCACCCTACCTCAGTCATGCATTCCCTTATGATATCCTAGATATCATCATTAGCAGTGGCTGCACCCCCTCCATAATCTCAGCTGCCTGAATCCCCCTTTCCATCTGTCACCTCCAACTCTTCCTCTGATGCCAATGATTCCCCAGCCCCACTGCACTGGATTGAAAGATCATGCTCCATCCTCTTCATTATTCTTCTGTAGCTACCTACTCCTCTTTCCTCAACCCAGTTTAAATCCAACTCTCCACTGGACTACACTGAGCATGAGTGGCTGAATATAGTTGGAGAATATACACATCCATGCTGACTGGCTTACTTGAAATTTATGACTAGGTTCCAGCCTCAAGAGAGAGCAGCAATCCTCCTACCCTCCTTACTACCCTTCCCTAGCCCCTTCACTCTCCTACTCTCCTCTCTCACACCTCCTCTTGTCTCTTACACTTCCAAAATCTCCTTCTTGTGTCTAGGTCCTCTTTATCTCTTTGGTATGGAATACCCAAGGCTCAGTTTTGGACCACTTCTCTTCTAAATCCATGCATTCTCATCCGGGTCCATGGCTTCAAAACCATCTGCTTACTGATGTCTCCTCAATTACCAGCTCCGGCTCAGACTTCCCTGAACTCCAGACACTCACATTCAACAGCCTACTAAATAGTTGCTAAAACATTCTTGTTGAAAACCAACATTCTCATGCAATGATGCTTCATTTTCACAATGAAAATAGATGCTACCAGAGGAGCATTTCCACATCTTCCCCTGAAATTCTACAAGCCTCCCCTGCACGAGTTCTACATGAACTCTCCCTGTCCTTCGGAATGAACTCTGTGCCAAGAGCCATCCCCTTCCCACTGAGCACTGGGTCCCCCTCCTGCTCATCTACTCAAGGAAGTCACTCTTGCAATGATCTTCTCTCTACTGCATCAACATTTTTCTGCTCTGATGTATTATTCCATTCATCTTTTTTTTCTTTTCTTTTAGATAAGGTTTCACTCCCATCACCCAGGCTGGAGGGCAGTGGCATGATCTTTGGCTCACTGCAACCTTCACCTCCCAGGTTCAAGGGATTCTCATGCCTCAGCCTTCTGAGTAGCCTGGATTACAGGTGTATGCCACCACTCCCAGCTAATTTTTGTAATTTTAATACAGACAGGATTTTGCCATGTTGGCCAGGCTGGTTTTGAACTCCTGGCCTCAAGTGATCTGCGTGCCTTAGCCTCCCAAAGTGCTGGGATTATAGACTTGTGCCACCACGCCCGGCCCCAGTCACTTCTTTTTTTTTTTTTTTTTGAGACGGAATTTCGCTCTGTCGCCCAGGCTGGAGTTTAGACAGTGGTGCAATCTCGGCTCACTGCAACCTCCGCCTCCCAGGTTCAAGCGATTCTCCTGCCTCAGCCTCCCAAGTAGCTGTGACTACAGGCACGTGCCACCATGCCCGGTTAATTTTTTGTATTTTTAGTAGAGACAGGGTTTCACCTTGTTAACCAGGATGGTCTCAATCTCCTGACCTCGTGATCTGCCGTTCTTGGTCTCCCAAAGTGCTAGGATTACAGGCATGAGCCACCGCACCCGGCACCCAATCACCTTTTAAAGCAATAATTTCTCCCATCTAAAAAAACAAAATAAAACAAAACAAAAACTCTCCCTTTGAATCCACAACCTTCCCCTCCTTGCTCCTCTATATACCAGAACTCCTTGCAAGAGCTGTTTACTGACTATCTCTAATTGTTCTCCTCTCATTCTCTCAATTCTACTTCAATCAGGTTTCCTTCCCCACCAGTCAGGAGAAATAGCTCTTTTCAAGGTCACCAATGATCACCACATTGCCAAATCCATGGTCAATTCTCAATTTTTAGCTTAATTGAACTATTAGCAGCATTTAACACAGTGGAAAGATCCTGAAATGTTTTCTTGCCTGACTTCTTAGACCCCATACTCCCACTCCCCACTCTCCATTCCCTGAATTTCCTGCTAGCTCGCTGGCATTCCTTCCCAGTCTCCTTCTGGGTCCTTTTTATATCTCTGGCATGGAATACCCAAGACAGTCTTGGACCACTTCTCTAACTCCATGCACTCTTATCCTGGCCCTTCAAAACCATCTGTTTGCTGGTATCTCCTTGCTTACTATCTCCAGCCTAGACTTCCCTGAACTTCAGACTCTCACATTCAATAGCCTGATAAATGCTTGCTAAACCATTATTGTTGCAAGCCAAATGCCTGAATCTTTACTACCTCTAACTCCAAAACTGCTCGCTCTTGCATAGTTCCTCATATCAGTAAATGATATTTCTACTCTTCCAGTAGCGCAGACTAAAATCCTTAGGGTGATTAATGATTACTTTCTCCTTTGCTCAAACTCTACATTCAATCCATAGGCAAATTTTGTTGGATTTTTCTCTGAAATACGTCCATAAGCAAACACCTCTCATGTCCCCCACTACTCCCATGGTGGTCAAAGGCATCATCATCTCTCACCCGGATAACTGCAATGGCCTCCTAACTGGTATCCCAGCCTCCATCCTTCTCTCCCCTCTCACCTTCACCCGATCCCAATATGACTAGAGTCAGATACTAGAATCATACTCAAAGCCATAAGGATGCCCCCGTCTCACTCAAACTATAAACCAAAATCCCTCTGCCCATCTCTCAGGCTCCACTACCTCTATGGCCTCATTTTCTTCTACTCTCCCCCATCCTCCCTCTGCTCTGGCCACACTGGTCACCTTACCTTTCTGTGAATGCATCCTCCGTGCTCCCAAACTGCTCATGCAGTCCCCTCTGCCTGAGACTGTCTACAGATATGGCCACTGTTCATTTCCTTACTTCCCTAAAGTCTACATTGCAATGTCACTTTATCTGTAAAGACTTCCTTGACCACAGTTGGTCCTATCCATCATTCCCTAAACCCCATAGATTCTATAGCCTGCTTTACTCCACCACCTCATATAGACCCTCTCGTTGGGATCTATCTCCCTTTCTATGGAGTCTAAGTTCTTGAATACCAGGAATTTGCTTTGCTTCTTATGTATTCCGAGCACCTACAGCAGTATTTGGTACACAGTGCATGCTTTCAGAAAAGTTGTGTTGAATAAATCGTTGACCCATAATGAAGGGCAATTCAGCAATGTCTGGTAAAGGGGAACCAGCTGTTCCATTTCTTGCCTAGGGTACTAGAAAATACATTCAAAGATGGCAATAGTAGCATTATATGTAATTGAGTAAAATATGAAACACATTAAAGTAGATCAATCGGGAAATAAATTTTGGTATATTCATACCCTCCTACTGAGACGTGAAGCTACCTGGGCTTCTGGGTCAGGCGGGGACTTGGAGAACTTTTCTGTCTACCTAAGGGATTGTAAATGCACCAATCAATGCTCTGTGTCTAGCTAAAGGTTTGTAAACACACCAATCAGCACTCTGTAAAAACGGACCAATTAGCACTCTGTAAAATGGGCCAATTGGTTCTCTGTAAAATGGACCAAGCAGCTCTCTGTAAAATGGACCAATCAGCAGGATGTGGGTGGGGCTAAACAAGGAAATAAAAGCAGGCCACCCACCAACACCCACCATCCACTGGGGTGCTCCTCCAGGGTCGGGAAGCTTTGGTTCTTTTGCTGTTCACAATAAATTTTGTTGCTGGTGGCTGTTCGAGTCAGTACTACCTTTATGAGCTGTGACACCACCAGGGTCTGCGGCTGCATTCCTGAAGTTCGAGACCAGGAACCCCACCGGGAGCAGCAAACAAGTCCTGAGGCGCCACCTTTAAGAGGTGTAACACTCATTTCGGAGGCCTGCAGCATCACTCCTGAAGTCAGTGAGACCATGAGCCCACCGGAAGGAAGAAACTCTGGACACATCTGAACATTGGAAGGAACAAACTCTGGACACATCATCTTTAAGACCTGTAACACTCATCGCAAGGGTCCGCGGCTTCGTTCTTGAAGTCAGCGAGACCAAGAACCCACCAGAAGGAACCAATTTTGGACACACTATGAAGACTTTGAAATAAATGTGCTAGAGCTACATGTGTGTGAATATGAGTGATTCTCAAAAATGTAATGCAAGTTAAGTATACAGAATGTCCTTAATATTCTAAAACACTGAAAAACAATTATATATGCATTTATGGGTGAAGACGTATGCAGCAAATGTTTAGAAACATGAGTGGAAGAGGGTCTGTGCATGGTGGCTCACACATGCAGTCCTAGCGTTTTGGGAGGCTGAGGCAGGAGGATTGCTTGAAGTCAGGAGTTTGAGACCAGCGTGGGCAATACAGCAAGACTACCACGCGGCAAAAAATTTAAAAATTTGCAGGGTGCAGTGGCATCCTGTGGTCCTAGCTCATCGTGAGGTTGAGGCAGAAATATCGCTGGAGGCCAGGAGTTTGAGGCCACACTGAGCCGGGATCACACCACTGCACTCCAGCCTGGGTGACAGAGTAAGAACTTATCCCTAAAAAAGAAAGAAATGTGGGTGGGAGGGATATATGGCTACCTGCAGAGATGGAATGGATAGGGTTTCAAACGTATCTAGCATTTTTTTCTTTGCAAAGAAAATTCTAAAATACTGCAAAAAATTTGTTAAATCTAGATATTATCGTATTCCCTACATTTTTTACACAAATAAGTATTTGTCATATTATTATTTTCTTTTCTATATGTTTTAACTATTCCAGAAAAATTTTAAATGAACTTAAAATGTTTTACAATACAAATAAAATATCTGAAATAAAATCTGGTAGTCCTGGAAGCAGCTACATGAGTAAAAGGGCGAAATTTGCAGTTGGTTAAACGAAAAACAAGCTTGTTGCCAGGATAGTTTGGTTTATTTTCTTCATCGGATAGGTGTGGTTTGGGTCAAAGGAGATGATGAACTCAGTGCTCTAAAAAGAGAACATCTGATTGGGCTGTTACAGCTCAGCAGGGCAGGGAAGGCAGGTTAGCAAAGGTGCTTGCTGTCTCTGGGCGGGAGCAGAAGTGCCAGTCACAGACGTTTGTGTATATGCTACACCAAAACACACCTGTTGCAAGTGGAACGTAATTTGATAATACTCACAAAGCCAGAACTGGAAGGGATGGTGTAGAGCAATGCTATTGATTTTAGAGGTGGAAAAACTGAGTTACAGAAGCCAAGTGTTAGTTAACGTTCAAAGTCTTGCTCAATTCAAAAAGGCTATTGACCTCAATTTAAAGCAATTTCCACCCACTTTCACATTAAGACAACTTTCTAGTTTTTCTGTGAATTTAAAAATAACAGGCTGGGCGTGGTGGCTCACAGCTGTAATCCCAACACTTTGGGAGGCCGAGGTGGGCAGATCACTTGAGGTCAGGAGCTCGAGACCAGCTTTGCCAACATGGCAAAACCCAGTCTCTACTGAAAACACGAAAATTAGCCAGGCATGGTGGTGGGTGCCTGTAATCCCAGCTACTCGGGAGGCAGAAGAATCGCTTGAACCCGGGAGATGGAGATGGTGCCTCTGAACTGCAGCCTAGGCCACAAATCAAGACTCTGTCACCCTAAAAAACATAATAAAATAAATATTCAGTAGCTTAAAAAATTATTAATATGAAAATATTTAATGAAAAATTAAAGAAAAAATATAATTGGGCGTGGTGGCTCATGCCTGTAATCCCAGCACTTTGGGAGGCCGAGGTGGGTGGATCACCTGAGGTTAGGAGTTCGAGACCAGCCTGGCCAACATGATGAAACCCTGTTTCTACTAAAAAATACAAAAATTAGCCGGGTGTGGTGGCACGCACCTGTAATCCGAGCTACTCGGGAGGCTGAGGCAGAAGAATTGCTTGAACCCGGGAGGCAGAGGCTGCAGTGAGCTGAGATCATGTCACTGCATTCCCGCCTGGACGACAGAGCAAGATTCCGTCTCAAAAAAAATAAATTAATAAATTAATTAATATATATGGAAGAAACTGGAATACAAGTAACAACCTAATTGTCTGTCAAAAAGAGAATGATTCAATGAAATATAATTACAAACATATAACAATACGTAAGACAAATCTTAGAAGAGTGGTTTTGGTTGATATGTATTGACCAAGAAAGATGATTATAATATGTAATAGGGGAAAAATTATAAAATATGTCAACATCTCACCATTTTTATTAAAAAAGCAAACAAAAAGCTGTTTATGCACACTTGTATTTATATACGCTTAGAAAAGCTATGGTAGGATCCACACACTATAAAAAACGGTAGTGATATTGAAGAGGAGAGGGTGAGGCTATATTTTCTTTAACTTTGAATTTATAATTTTTTAAAAACAAGAGAGTATGGAGTGGGAGAAAGAAGAGAAAATCTGCCTTAAACACATCGCTCACAAAGAATCCCTGTTTTTAAATTGTATTTCCCCGGACTTTCATATGAAACACAAAATTGTTTACAAAACTAGTTAATACTGTAAACACTGCACTTCCTCTGCATCTGAGTTCATATTAAGCCATATTTGAGGAAGGCCTTACTATGTGGCCTTCCTTCCATGTCAACGAATTCTCATTTTTAAGGGCTACAACATATTCGATGTCTGAAGCTGCTGTAGCTTACTTCACCAGTCTTACTAGGGGACATTTAGATTGTCTCCAGCTTCCCCCCGCAGAAGCAACTATAACAAACATCCTTGTACATACATGTTTGCCCATTTGACTGCCTACTTAGGACAAATTAGCAAATGTGGAATTCCTAGGCCAAAGCTAATACATCGGAATTTTGACCCACAGCTCCAAACTGGCCTTCTGGAAAGTGGGTTTTCGCTGTTTGTTTGGGGTTTGTTTGTTTTAAATCTATCACACTCCCACGGACAGGGCAAGGGGGTGCTGCTTAACGCAGAATCAGGAGCTCAAACTTTAGCTGAACTTGCGCGACCTCTTCCCAGTGACACGGCGGGGGTTTTCCAAGCGCTTTTAAGGAAAGGAAAGGGATCTGGCGAACCCCGAGACCCACCCGCCCTCGGTTGGACAGGGGGCGCGCTCTGGTTCTCAGCGCTGGCACAGGGGTGGGACAAACCAAGTTTCCAGGAGGCTCGCCCAGCGCGGGCCCTGCCCCTCGCAGCGTGGGGGTGGCCGGGCGTCCCCGCGGCGCTCCCCGTGGGGCGGGGCGCAGGCGGGGCGGGGCCCCGTCTCCAGCCGCCCGCCCCCTGCCCGCTCCCCGCCCGCCCTCCGGCCGCGTCCCCGCCGGCCCTGCAGACGTGGCGGGGCGGGACCCGCCGGGCACTCCCGCGCGTACTCGGCCGCCTGAGCGGTAAGAGCCCCGGGCAACCTGTCCCCATCCCCTTCCCTGGGGGGCGGGCGAGCGCGGGGGCGGCCGCCCCGGGGTGGTGGGAACACCATACTGTGGCGCCTCGTCTGGGACCCACGAATCCTGCCCTCTGCGTTAGTGAGAAGCCGCGGTCAGGGAGGACCTGGCTCTGGGGTGAGGGTCGGGGTGGCGCGGCCGAGGGCCCTGCGTGGGTGCGGGCGTGTGAGTGTGTGTGTGTGAGTGTGTGTCGCTCCGGGTCCACGCTCATGCACACACCCACACGCCCACACTCAGGGTCTGCCCCCTCGGCCGGCGTGAACCTCCGCGGAGCCTGCCTGGATCTCCCAAACTATCCAGTCCTGGTACCAAGCAAGTCTGGAAAAGTGCCCCAGTGGCTCGGGGCTAAGTCAGAGGCGGGCTGCAGGGCCCCCCAGCCCGGGCACGGAGGGAGCAGGTCCCTGTAAGACAGAGGCCTCTTCCCAGGGTGCGCCTGCCCTCGGTCTTGGCGCAGGGAGCTCAGGCCTTGACCTCCCCGCTCCCTCGCCTTACCCCTCCTGCAGCAGCCGACCCACGCCCTGCCTGCTCTTCCAGTCCAGCCAACACTCTAAGCAGGCACCGCCTCCATTCGCAGCCCCCGGGGTGAGTCCCACTCCCTACCCCAGCTCCCCAGGCCCCCTCCAACCAGTTGGCTAGCCCTCGCCCCTGCCATCCGGTGAGTATTTCCAGGCACCTCAGACCAGGCGCCTGAACGTCACTGCCCTTTCCTAAGTAGGAAGACATCTCTCTACGGGCTGTGAGAGCATTAGCTATGCCCTACTGATCCCATCCGTTCCCGTCCTAAACATCTTGAAGGACACAAGCAGGTGGCTTTTTAAATCAGTGTCCTCTGAACTCCCTGTGACCTCAGCCAACCTGTGACAACTGAGAATGAGACAGGCTCTATCCTCAGAGCCTCTTTTGCCCTCTCTGCAGCCCAGTGGCTCCTTCTCTACCTCACTCATATGCCTGCGTCCCCTCCCTCCTTTCTTCCATCAAGCCTGAGCTTGGGAAATAATCTGATAAACTTCTTACATTGTAACCTTTAAGTAAAGGAATGAGACTTTAGGGATGGATTTGAGGCACAAGTGAGCCAGTGCAGAAGGAATTTGAGGGTGGGAGGGGGCCTTCTTGAATCTGAGCGATTCAGACCATAAAAGTAAACTTGTCTTTCTTTATTTGACCAGGCTTATCTCAAACTTGGTTTCTCTTTTATTAATATCAAACACAATATATTTCAATCCAGTAAATATCTGAGGGACAGAAACGAACCTAGATGCTGTTGGTCATAGTCTTGGAGGACAGAATGGCTGAAGTAAATACTCCATAAATACATGCAATAGAAATCTGTGCAAAGTGCCAAAAACGTAGAAGAGGGAGCAGTTATTTCACTGGAAGGAGTGGGGCAGATTAAGGAAAAATTCACAATGAAAGAGAACATTAGACGCTGGGTATCTAGAAGAATAGGAGTTTGCCAGGCAGCTGGAGGAAGGGCAGCACTGGGGCAGAGGAACCAACGTAAGCAAAGGCAGGGAGATGTGAAGAGTTACAGGGAATGGAGAAAAGACTGGTGAGGCAGGAGTGGAGGGCACTGAGAGTTGCAAGAGGTGGAGAGAGATTGGAGCTGGATTATGATGGGAAGTGCGAAGATATTTACACCTAATGGTTTTTAAACAGGGGAGGAAGTAGGTCCAAAAATGCCTGGCAGTCACACAGAGAATAGGCTGAAGCCTGGGTACATAGACTTGTCAAGCCTTATACAAACTCACACAAACTGTTACAACCTGATTAAGAGCCTCTCATACAGAGATTTTATTCCTGGTCCTTCGCTGACCAACACTTTTTTTTTTTTTTTTTTTAACTGGGGGAGATGACCTCACACAGGATATCATGCTAACCAAATTTTTATGCTGCCAACTGAGGCCATTTTTTAAAAAAATCCATCTACTGTCACTACTATTTCATAAAATGAAAGGCATTTTAATACCAAGAAAAAGCACAAAGGCTAAACTTGCAAGATGAAGGCAGTCTTTTACATTTAATAAATTTAGATTTATGAAAAACTTGCGATCTTGTCCTCATTTTTCTTTATCATCACAGACTTGCCCCAGTCCTGCAGGTGGGGTTTGGAAAAAAAGCATCCAAATCAGTTTGTCCATCCTAGCTTTACAGAGGAGCAGGTGTAAGCGCAGTGAGGATGAGCAAGTTCTGTGCCCACAAAGGGATGCTGGGACCACAGGCCACATCTCTTGACACCTGCAGGGCACAACTCTTCCCACCTCTGAATACCATTGCTCTCACCTCTCATTATTCTCCATGCAGCCTCGTGTCCTGGGCGCTCAGACACCTGTCCTGAATTGCTAGAGTCCATCCCTGATGCTTGGACATTTGCACATGCTCTCATCCCACCAGGCTTGAATTACCACTTCAAAGACACTTTCAAGGTTCTCCTTTGCACAGGGTCAGTCTCGTTCAGGCACATCTGTCCTTGATTTGCTGTGCTGTTTTGCATCACTTTTTAACTGTTTTGTGTTATCTCCTCAAACAGATGATTCATTTCTAAAGGATAGTGACCATACTTTTTTTATACTTATTTTTGGAGCTGGGATGTTGCTGCTTCATTACCTTGCATAGTACTGGGAGCATTTTCAGTGATGAATGAATTTACTCATGAAAAACTAACTTATTCCCAGCCCACAAAGGCTTCTTTATATGCCACCCTTCCTCTCCTTAGAGTTTCCTGAAGCAGCCTCCTTGTTGCTGTGGGTTGAGTCTCCTTAGCCTCCAGGCCACGAGACATGGCTACAGTGATCAATCTTCCTAACCATAAATCAGGAAAGGTTTCCAAGTCTGGCTTATGGAACACCCAGATGGAGATGGAAAGTGTCCCAGGAAACACAGTGCTTGTCACAACTGTAATCCTGGTGGACTCCAGCAGCCCCTGCTCAGAAACAGTTGTGTATTTCAAACACGCAGTTTCTAGTGGTTTCATACAGAAGGGTACAGTCTGAAAAATGATTACATTTCCCCCATCATGATAGCATCCACAGTCAATAAAGGTCTACCAGAACAACCAAACAAAAAATAAATTTGTTTTTGCTTTGATTTGGGGAAAATTAGACCTGTAACAAGGAGAGATAAATATAGATTAGAAATACACACAATTAGAAATTGAAATAGGGCTGATCTTGCATGACCCTTTCTTTTTTTTTTTTTTTTTTTTTTACAATTAGAAATTGAATTAGGGCTTTTTTTATTTTTATTTTTTTTGAGTCAGGGTCTTACTGTGTCACCCAGGCTGGAGTACAGTGGCATGATCTTGGCTCACTGCAACTTCTGCCCCCCAGGTTCAGGCAATTCTTATGCCTCAGCCTGCAGAGTAGCTGGGATTACAGGCACATGCCACCATACAAAATTTTTTTTGTATTTTTAGTAGAGACAGGATTTCACTCTGTTGGCCAGGCTGGTCTGGAACTCTGGCCTCAAGTGATCCGCTTGCCTTGGCCTCCCAAAGTGCTGAGATGTGAGCCACTGTGCCTGACCGATGACCATTTTTAAATTTAGCAGATGTAAAGATCTATAATTTCTAAAATTTATAAATTATCCATAAATATTTTAAATAATAATCCATAAATATTTCAAATAATAATCCATAAATATTTTTTAACAATGCCTGTTTAACATCTTACAGCTGAGTTTCTGGGGTATTTCTGAAGGGATGGTTTGTGTTGGTTGAATGCAGAGCAGCCACAGAGAAGTTTTATTGCAGCACTTTTTCTACATTTGGGATAAACTGACCTAAGGCAATTTGGCCATCAGAGATAGGTAAGGGCTATAGATTTCCTCCTCTGCAACTACCCTACCAAGAGCTAAATTACCAGGAATCCAAGTTCACTAACGGAATTCTGCCATAAACCCACACATGTATTAGCAAACAGGCTTAGTTAACCAGTCTGTTCTTATAAGCTCAAGGAAGTCCTAGCTCACTGTCCTTTTAGGCCTGTGTTCTAGAGGCAGGACTCAGCTAAGCTTCTAGTCACCTTCAGGTTTGGAGTCCTGCATTCAGCCAGAGGCCCTCGAAGAACCCTACTCCACAGGGTAAGTCAGCTGCTGGATTCAGTGCAATCTCATATCCTGGCTGTAGAAGCAGAGAAGGCACCTATACGCTATTTCTTTCCGATCCACATATCTGAGGCATCTTTCATGTCACCGGTGAAAAATTATTTCTCATATCCTTTATGCTAATTAGCATACCCTGGGGTGCCCATCAGAGAAGATGGTAGTTGAACCCTCTAAAAACAGATGGACACCTCATTACAGATTTTTAAGGGCTTACTAAAGACCCCTGGATAGTATATTCCTGAATAAGGCACTTCAGATGTCATCCATCCACCCTTAGGGCATAAATTAAAACTAAGTTAACATGCACGTGTCACATAGTATATGCTAAACTATTTTAGGACACTTCATGAACAAGATAACAACACTTGAGGACAAGGCTTGTACATTGAGGTATTCATAGTGGTTTTTATTTACCCATAAGTGTTTATCCCAGCCAGATTTATTCTGATGTTCCTGCTTATAGAAAAGTGAAATAGTTTGGGACTTCTTAATAATCCAGATTAATAATAAGAATTTTCAAATCACCTTACAAAGAAATAAAAAGATCAGACAATGTCTGCCATCTACTGATTTGAAAAATGAGAATAAAAGTGATGGCAAGGTATCATTTATTCATGAACCCACTCTCCTCATTCTTGTGTCACTAGGACTCATGTGAGGATAATAAATTAAGACAGGGAAATATTTAGGCCATGGCAATCAAGCAAAGTCCTAGGCCATGGGTAAGCAAACGTTTTTGGAAACAGGCCAGATAGTACATATTTTAGGCTTTTTGACTTTGCAGGCCATATGGCCTGTGCTGCAGCGACTCAACTCCGCTATTGTAGTGCCAGAGAAACCACCACGGTCCCATATGTAAACAAACGGTGTATGTCTGGTCCAATAAAACTGTTTACAAAAACAGGCAGAGGACAAAATTTGGCCAGCAGACTGTGGTTTGCCAACACCTTGTCCTAGGCTAGCCCTGATTCAGAGAGAGGTTTTCACAAAGAGTTTATAAACTCCCAAATGACAACAGCCTTTTTAGCAGCCCCCATCAATTCTACTCACCTCCCATAAACCACCCACAATACTACCCCTTCTCTATACAGTGGGTTTCTATCATTGTTTGCTATTTCAGTTAGGCTTGAACCTGGCTCCTTGACAGCCCACGGGCAACCTTGAATATCCTAAACTTTGTATACCAGCTCGAGGGAAGTTTGCATTCTTTGCCATTCTTACACGTAGACTTGTTTACAGGAATGTTATCACTGAATTCAAGGTCTGGCAGATATTTTTGCTTATACAAATACATTGTAACTCAATTAACTGGGAGGTGAAGGGAAAAAAGAAAGGCAATACGGAAATGTCAAGTCATTTGAAACCATCTGCTGTAAGAAAGCTCCTGAGTGTCTTTACACAAATATTAATATAACTCAACAGGCATATTTGTTGAGCTTCCTACTATGCACAGGAAGCTATGCCAAGTACTATGTAGAATATGAATACAAAACAAGGAAGGTCTTTGTCTTTATAGAATTTACAAATCATAGGAAAAACTGAAGCAACTCTAACCAAAGAGGACTTTAATTATCTAAAGTAAGATAAACACAAAATACCCTCAGAAGGGTTCAGAAGGGAAAATGTTCAACCTGGAGGAACAAAGAATGGAGAAGGCGGTTATTTTAACTGGGCCTTCAGTGTGCAAAAGAACAACATATGGAACCAACAGCCCCCTGAGGGTCTCTTGTGGATGTGCCAGGCATTGCACAGGTATTTACACTGTCTCATTTAAGGTTTTGTAGGAAAACGTGGGAGGTAAACCTGGTGGGATCAGAGCACAGAGGTCCCTGGATACCAGCTGAAGCATGTGGCCTCATTTCAGGAGGGAGAGGAAGGGGGAGCTCCTGAGGATGTGTGAGCAGGAGAGCCATGTAATTAGAGCCATGAGGTGAAGGATGGAAAGTAAGGGGAAGAGCTGCAGTGAACAGGGGAACCCAATACTCAAAATAGTCATCATGAACCATAATGAGGACCTTGCCGTGAGAATAGGAGTAAAAGAATGCAGATGGATTCTCAATAAAGAGCCTCTAGGATTTGGCCACTGGCTGAATGTAAGAAAAGAGGCAGATGGCATTGCTGATAGGGCTCTGATGTGGTTCAGTCTCAAAGTCAGACATGGGCTCAAATTTCAAATGTACGATTTACTAAAAGTGTGACTTCTGAGCTTCAGTGTCCTTGTCTGTAAAATGGAGCTGATAACATTCAACTCACAGGAGATAATACATTTTAAAAGCATGGATACAGTAAGCACTCAATAAATGATAGCTGTTGATAATATATATTCTTGAGAGGGTGAAAGTGTGGTCAATGACAGCTCTGAGTTATTGGGAAAATCTGTGTGTGAGATAGTATCTCATTATGGTTTTTATTTGCATTTCTCTAATGATTAGTGGCGTTACGCATTTTTTCATATGCTTGTTGGCCACCTATGTGTTTTCTTTTGAGAAGTACCTGTTTATGTCATTTGCCCCTTTTTTAATGGTTTTTATTTTGTTTTGTTTTGTTTTTTGCTTGTTGATTTAAGTTCCTTACGGATTCTGGATATTAGACCTTTGTCACATGCATAGTTGCAAATATTTTCTGCCATTATGTAGGTTGTCCATTTACTCTGTTGATAGTTTCTTTTGCTGTGTAGAAGCTCTTTTGCTTAATTAGCTCGCACTTGTCAATTTTTGGTCTTGTTGCAATTGCTTTTGGAGTCTTTGTCATGAAATCTTTGCCAGGGCCGATATCCAGGCTATAGTATTTCCTAGGTTCCTAGGTTTTCTTCCAGAGTTTTTGTAGGTTTTGGTTTTACATTTAAGTCTTTAGTCCATCTTGAGTTGATTTTTGTATATGGTGTAAGGAAGGGGTTCAGTGTCTTTTTTTTTTTTTTTTTTTCTTTTGAGACGGAGTCTCGCTCTGTCACCCAGGCTGGAGTAGCTGGGACTACAGGCGCCCGCCACCTCGCCCGGCTAGTTTTTTGTAATTTTTTTTTAGTAGAGACGGGGTTTCACCGGGTTAGCCAGGATGGTCTGGATCTCCTGACCTCGTGATCCGCCCGTCTCGGCCTCCCAAAGTGCTGGGATTACAGGCTTGAGCCACCGCGCCCGGCCAGGGGTCCAGTTTCAATCTTCTGCATATGGCTGGCCAGTTATCCCAGCACCATTTATTGAATAGGGAGTCCTTTCCCCATTGTTTGTTATTGTTGACTTTGTCAAAGATCGGATGGTTTAGGTGTGTGGCTTTATTTCAGAGTTCTCTATTCTGTTCTGTTGGCTTATGTGTTTTGTTTTTGTGCCAGTACCATGGTGTTTTGGTTACTATAACCTCGTAATGTAGTTTGAAGTTGGGTGGTGTGATGCCTCCAGCTTTGTCCTTTTTGCTTAGGAATGCTTTAGCTATTTGGGCTATTTTTTGGTTCCACGTGAATTTTAGAATATTTTTTTCTAATTCTGTGAAAAGCATCATTGGTAGTTTGATAAGAATAGCATTGAATCTGTACATTGCTTTGGGTTTTAACAATAATGATTCTTCCTATCCATGAGCATGGAAAGTTTTTTCATTTGTGTCGTCTCTGATTTCTTTGAGCAGTGTTTTGTAATTATCGTTGTGGAGCTCTTTCATCTCCCTGATTAGCTGTATTCCTATGTATTTTATTCTATTTGTGGCTATTGCGAATGGAATTGCATTCTTGATTTGGCCCTCAGCTTGGACGTTATTGGTGTATAGAAATGCTACTGATTTTTGTACATTGATTTTGTATCTTGAAACTTTGCTGAAGCTGCTTATCAGATCTAGGAGCTTTTGGGCAGAGACTATGGGATTTTCTAGGTGTAGAATCATATCACCTGCAAAGATAGTTTGTCTTCCTCTCTTCCTATTTTATTTCTTTCTCTTGCCTGATTGCTCTGTCTAGGACTTCCACCGTTGTGTTGAATAGAAGTGGTGAGAGTGGGTATCCTCATCTTGTTCTGGTTCCTAAGGGGAATGCTTCCAGCTTTTGCCCCTTCAGTATGATGTTAGCTGTGGGTTTGTCATGAAAGTCTCTTATTACTTTATTACTTTGAAATATGTCCCTTCATGCTTAGTTTGTTGAGACAGAACATTTTTATTACCACTGAAAGTTCCATTGAATAGTGCTGCTCTACATGATATCAATAATTTGTAAGCTTCAAAAGAGTTTTCTGCTTTAATGGCTACATTCCTTATATGGTTTCTACCTCACTTCTTACCCTTCAAGTTTATCCTTGACTAAGTCATTGTCTAGGCCTTCATCAGCTGGTCCCCAGCAAGGCATACTGTGTGTATACAGGTCTCTTTCTCACTGTGAATTTCTGACAAAGACGTTGCAAAACTAAATGGCAAGTAGTTTTTTGATAAGTGTTCAGGTATTTTCTAGATTTTTTTTTTTTTTTTTTTTTTTTTTTTTGGAGACAGAGTCTCAGTCTGTCACCCAGGCTGGAGTGCAGTGACATGATCTCAGCTCACTACAGCCTCCACCCACTAGGTTCAAGCCATTATTGTGCCTCAGCCTCCTAAGTAGCTGGGACTACAGGTGCGTGCCACCATGGCCAGCTAATGTTTGTATTTTTAGTAGAGACAGAGTTTCACCATGTTGGCCTTGGCTGGTCTTGAACTCCTGGCCTCATGTGATCCACCCACTTCAGCCTACCAAAGTGCTGGGATTACAGGTGTGAGCCATTACGCCCTGCCTTCTTATGCTTATTCTCATTATTGCTACAAATATAATTAATAAAGCCAGATTCAATAATTTTAAAGATACAGGTAATACTCTTAGTTCCCATAG
Organism: Chlorocebus sabaeus; assembly: GCF_047675955.1. Classification (NCBI taxonomy): domain Eukaryota; kingdom Metazoa; phylum Chordata; class Mammalia; order Primates; family Cercopithecidae; genus Chlorocebus; species Chlorocebus sabaeus. The sequence continues at coordinate 11,898,457 of NC_132930.1, read as the reverse complement.
GCATAGTCCTTCATGCCAAGTAAGAGCTCCAGGAAAGTTTAAAGATAGCACTGTAGGTTTGTGTTAGCTTCCTATTGCTGCTGTGACAAATTACAACTAACTTTGTGGCATTTGCCAACACAGACTTATTCTCTTGGAGTTCTGGAGGTCAGAAGTCTGAAATCAGTGTCTATGGGCTGAAGTCAAGTTGCTGGCAGCCTGGTTCCTTCTAGAGTCTCTGAGGGGAGGATGGTTTCCTTTTCCTTTCTAGTTTCTGGTGGCCACCCATATTCCTTGGCTTTGGGGCCCCTTCCTTCATCTTCGAAGCGTGTCACTCCAGCTTCTGCTTCTGTCAACACATCACCTTTTCCTCTTTGTAGTCAAGTCTCCCTCTGCCTCCGGATGATAAGGACACTTGCAATTACATTTAAGGCCAACTCAGATAATCTAAAATAATCCCCTCATCTCCAGATCCTTAACTTACTCACATCTGCAGGATCCCTTTTGTTATGTAAGGTAACACACGTTCCAGGAATTGGGATATGGTTATCTTGGGGTCCATTCATTATTCCAACAGTCCCCAACCTTTTTGGCACCAGGAACTAGTTTTGTGGAAGACAATTTTCCCACAGATCAGCGGAAAGGGTATGGGGGAGATGGTTTCGGGATGATTCAAGCACTTTACATTTATTGTGTGCTTTATTTCTGTTATCATTACATTGTAATATATAATGAAATAATTATACAACTCACCAAAAGGTAGAATCAGTGGGAGCCCTGAGCTTGTTTCCCTGCAACTAGATGCTCACATCTGGGGGTGATGGGAGACAGATCATCAGGCATTAGATTCTCATAAGAGTGCACAAACTAGATCCCTCGAACGCGCAGTTCACAATAGGGTTCATGCTCCTATGAGAATCTAATGCCACCAGTGATCTGACAGGAGGCGGAGTTCAGATGGTAATGCGAGCAATGGGGAACAGCTGTAAATACAGAGGAAGCTGTGCTCACTCACCCGCTACTCACCCCCTGCTGTGCAGCTCGGTTCCTAACAGGCCATGGACTGATACGGGGAATAATGCAGGGTTGGGGACCCCTGCATTATTCGGTCTCCCACAAGGTTACATAGAGTATTGGTTAAAAAAAAGTTTGCCCCAGTCCGGCACGGTGGCTCATGCCTGTAATCCTAGCACTTTGGGAAGCTGAGGCAGGTGGATCACCTGAGGTTGGGAGTTTGAGACCAGCCTGACCAACATGGAGAAACCCCATTTCTACTAAAAACACAAAATAAGCCAGGTGTGGTGGCACATACCTGTAATCCCAGCTACTTGGGAGGCTGAGGCAGGAGAATCGCTTGAACCCGGGAGGCGGAGGTTGCAGGGAGCCGAGATCGTGCCATTGCACTCCAGCCTGGGCGGCAAGAGCGAAACTCCATCTCAAAAAAAAAAAGTTTGCCCCTACCAGATTTATTTATCCAGGGCTTTGAATTGAAGCTTAACAATCCGATGAAAGCATGAGGTGTTTGTAATTGTGTTGACAGATATTAAAATGTCTGATGATGCTGGCGACACCTTAGCCACTGGAGACAAAGCAGAAGTTACTGAGATGCCTAATAGTGATTCTTTACCTGAAGATGCAGAAGTGCATTGTGATTCAGCTGCAATTTCACATGAGCCAACACCAGCTGACCCCAGAGGGGAGGGGCATGAAAATGCAGCTGTGCAGGGTGCAGGGGCTGCCACCATTGGACCCCCTGTGCAGCCTCAAGATGCCAACACCATGGAGCCCCCTCTCAATGGAGAAGTGACTGAGGATACACTTGCTGAGTGTATTGATTCCGTCAGCCTTGAGGCAGAACCCAGATCTGAAATACCCCTGCAAGAACAGAATTATCCGGTAAGAATGGGTCATTCAGTTCACTTCGGCCTAAGTTCTTGCTTATATCTGCCATGTGCAGAGCTAGCAGCAAGCTCTGCAGGTGGGAATTGGGAGTTCAAAATGTACTGTGACATCCCCTCTGGCATCAGAAATGTGCTGTGTAGTGAGATTAAACATATATGAAAATAATTTGTCATAATATTTGCATTTTGATAAATATATTATTAACAGTAACAGCCACCAATTAGCAGACGCAAGCTGTGTGCCAGGCACTCTGCTAGGCACTTTATCTGTTATGTAATTCACTGCACCAGCAGTTCAAACCTGGGTGTTACTAACTCCAGCTTATACTTGTGGCAACCAGACTTAGAGATGGTAGCTTGTCCTGGGCTTCTTGGTTGTAAATAGAAGATATTGTAATATCAGACATCATGTCTCCGGATAATTAATAAGCCTGATTCCACCCTAAGTAAGTCAATGTTTCTTTAAGATCACTTAAAATCTGATGTGTACTTACACATCCATGGTGGAGATCTTCAGCCTTCAGATCACTGTTTTATCATCACACAACACCTTCCAGGGGAACAGAAGCAGAATGCACTCATCACCCCTCCCCTTTCAGTGCCTGCACCTGTCTCTCAGGGTATGAGATAAGCCAGATCTCTCTGTTGGCACCTGGGCCACCAAGAAGACTATCCCAGCAAGGTTTTCCTGGAGTCTTCACCTCCAGCCATGTGGGGCCAGGCAGGGCTGGGAGACGCCCCGCGTGAAAGGAGGAGACAGGCTGCTCTCCTCATCCTGTCTGGGATGAACTGCCTTCTAGAAAGTGGGTGCAGGAGGGCGGAATTGGGGTCTTCCCTTAGCCAGGCCCAGCCCTGTTCATCCTGAAGTGTGCCACGACAGATCACCCCCTTGAGGTGACTCTTGCGCATGACATGAGGGACAGGAACTAAACAGGGAACCAGGGGCCCTGGGCTTTCACCCTCCCATCTATCATTAACTCCATGAGCTTGGGCCAGACACCCTAATGTCTCTGCGCTTCAGGTTCTTCCTCTACGAAGTGAAGAATTCTCACATGAAGACCTTGATGCATCCTTCTGACTGATGTTTTATGACTCTTGTATTCAAGATTGGGCTTCCCTCACACCCACTTTCCTCGAGGGGTTTAACCCTCAGAACTGTCTGTGATGGGCTTTCTCAGGGGCAAGGTATTTATTTCCCTTCACTGGAATTGTTTAAACAAAAGCCAAACAGTCATTTTGTAGAGATGTTATGGAAGCAATTTGAGGACCAGCTGGGAGTTTGGATCAAATAGGTAAACATACACAAAATTTTGTTTATGAGTTTCAGGAGGTCACTGACCCTTTGAAGCCATCTATAGATGCCCTAAATAATTAAGAACCCCTAGATCGGAAGTTCTCAACTTTAGCTGAATGTTACCAACCACTGGGGGAGATTTAAAATATATTGAAGCCTGGGCAGCATGGTGAACCCTGTCTCTATGAAAAATATGAAAAATTAGCTGTCATGGTGGCATGTACCTGTAGTCCTTGCTACTCAGGAAGAGGCAGGAAGATCACCAGAACCCAAGTGGTCAAGGCTGCAGTGAGCTGAGATCGCACCATTGCACTCCAGCCTGGGCAACAAGAGTGAGACTCCGTCTCAAAAAAAATAAATAAAATAGAGTAGAGTATAATGGAATAGAATAGAATAGAAAATATTGATGCTAGGGTCCCAACCCCAAGGATTCTGATTCAGGAATGAGGCTTGGACATCAGCAATTTTTTAAAGTACCCCAAGTGGTTCTAATGTTTGGCCAGGATTGAGAATAATTACTTTAGGATAAAGAATTTTCAAGGTCCTTTTTACGATTCTTTGAGTGGGTGATCTTCAGTATCATTCCAGCTCTAAAATGCTGTAGCGCTACAGTAACACTTCAAAAGTATTTGGAGACAGGCCCTTTCATTCTTTTGGCTACTAGGACACTTTTTCATCCGTTAATCTTAGAACAACAATAGCAATAACAGCCACAAAACACACAGGAAGTAAAAGTGGGATATTAATAAGCTGCAGGCTTGGCAGTTTGCATGGTATTGGTGAAGAAATGGACCACTAGATTATGTCAAGAATCAGCCCAAATAGGAAATGGCCGAGCGAGGACCTGACTCCAGAGCCTGCTTTGCCTCCACACTGTCTTTCTCGTGTAGGGGGCTATGGTTCCTAATTTTCGTCCTAAGTGTACCTTGGTACAGTAAGAAAAATATAACTTAGCCACAGCATTCTTACCTAAAATGACTTATACTATACAAGCTCTACTAATTCAAAATCCATATGCTGTTGATAGATTATATGTTCCAATTTCAGACATAATAATTATAACAGGATTGTTCATGAAGATAGCACAGTAAGGCCAGGCGCGGTGGCTCACTACTGTAATCCTAGCACTTTGGGAGGACAAGGCAGGTGGATCACTTGAGGTCAGGAGTTCGAGACCAGCCTGGCCAACATGGTGAAACCCCGTCTCGACTAAAAACACAAAAATTAGCCAGGTGTGGTGGCACATGCCTACCAGGAAAGGGGATTCTACTATCTCTCTTAGTAGTTTATCCTTTTATTAGAAGTCAATTTTATACCTAGTCTTTGATTATTGTTCATTTTTTTCTATTTTATTTGCCTCTTGTTGCATACTCATAAGGAGTCATTTTGCATTGATGAAGACAATTCTTTTCCTGTTGCTCCAGAGCAGAGTGAATTATACAAAACAAATTCTTGAATCTAAAGTTCATTACAAGGTGGTTGTTTGGATTGAACACAGGCCGCCCCTGAGGAATGGCAGGTTCTGCAGGAAAACAGCCAAGTGCAAAAGCCTATTTGACCCCATGTTCATCTACACCTGATAAATTCTCATCACCGCTTTAAAAAAGTTTCTGGCCAGGCACGGTGGCTCACACCTGTAATCCCAGCACTTTGGGAGGCCGTGGTGGCCAGATCACCTGAGGTCAGGAGTTCGAGACCAGCCTGACCAACACGGAGAAATCCCATCTCTGCTAAAAATACAAAATCAGCTGGGCGTGGTAGCATGCCTGTAATCCCAGCTACTCGGGAGGCTGAGGCAGGAGAATAACTTGAACCCGGGAGGCAGAGGTTGTGGTGAGTCGAGATTGCGCCATTGCACTCTAACCTGGGCAACAAGAGTGAAACTCCGTCTCAAAAAGAAAAAAAAAGTTTCTGTGAGAGAATGTTTGCTTTACTAAAAAAAGAAAACTGGCAGAATAGACTTTGAGGATGTACTTCCAGGACACATTAGATTTTGTGATGATGTGCATAAATGTGTGTGTGTGTGTGTGTGTGTGTGCACGCATGCATATATATTTGTAAGTACCTGAGTCTGGGTCTCCTTAAAATCCACATCGTTAGGCTCACATTTGCCTCAGGCAGCATGGCCACCATAACTTGGCAGGTAGGGTATTGCGACTAGCAGGTGGCCAGAGTCAAGGATGAGGCCATCTTTCTGGCTGGCACCTCTGCTTTGAAGGACTACACCATTTATGCACTCAGATAAACTATCTCTATCTTTAGGGCTTCTTCTCTTTCTTGTCCTTTTTGACATACACACTCAGAAGCCACTGAATTTAGCCTTCTCCTGTAGGAACCCACTCTACAACTTCCATGAGAAATTGTCCTCAGCATTGGAGGTTGGACCAGATTCTCTAAGGCCTCTAGCAGCATCATGATGCAATGCATTATGCCCAGAAACCTGGGTGGTGTAACTATCTTCAGGATGCCGACAGTCTAGTTGAGAAGGCAGTGTTGTATGAAAGCAATGATTACGTGTCCTCTAGTACTAGATAGGACAGACACAAGGGAGCCTTTAGATGGAGCATTTAAATTCATCTCAAAGAGTCAGAGAAGTCTTCAGCCTCAATTCAAAGATGTTTGTCTTGAGTACTGGTTGGGAATGACATTTGTTCCCAGAGCTCTTGTGGGACCTTATTATATACTAGCCAGTCTACCCTTAAAAGACCCAATCTAGATCAAATTTCTCTAAATTCTTAACACCAAGAAAGATTACCCAGAAGTTTTAAAATGTCATCCCTACTGCTCAACACCAACGCATAAGGCCAATCATGCAGAAGGTGAAGAATCCCAATTTTAACGCTGTGAGTACTCTCACGGGAAAACATGGGCGTGTGGACCACCATGGATAGTTCTCTCCCTAAAAAAGGAAAAGCAGAATGTTTAAATGCCATAAAGTTGCGGTCAAGAGAGACAAGGAGTAGGGGACACAGGCTGAGACATGACAGCATTTAGCCTCCTAAACCAGATGAGTAGAGTTTTCTCCAGTTCTGTTTGAGTATTTCTCCTTTTAGGCCTGCTGTAAAAGGACAGTGTTCCCTACTGCCTACGTTCCCTATTCTGTGTTCCCTAAACAGTGACACGCAGTTTTGGCTTGGACAGCCAGGTGGAAGAAGGTGCCATTCCGCCATAGAGAGCAGTGCTTCCCAGATCTAGTGGTGTATTGGAATCACGTGGTGAGCCTGTTAAAAATTCAGATTCCTGGTTTCTACCCTGAGAGATTCTTAGGCACAAGATCATAGTGGAAGCTGAGACTCTATTTTTAATGAAGTCCCCCAGGTAACACTCTTGCAGTCAGTCTGTGGACTAGAGTTTGGGAATCACTAACACTAGGACACAGAAAGAGCTAGTTGGGGTATGGGGAAGAATGAATCGAGAAGATAGTGAGTTCAGTTGGTCTTTGGTTTTTGGTAGAGACGGGGTCTCCCTGTGTTGCCGAGGCAAGTCTGAAACTCCTAGGCTCAAAATCTTCTCTCACCTCAGCCTCCCAAAGTGCTGGGATTATAGGCATGAACCACCGCACCAGCCTGAGTTCAGTATTAAATTATGCCATAGGACATCCACGTGAAGATTTTTTGTGGACAGTTGGTTAAAATGGTCTGGAGAGACAGGTGATTCAGAGGCTATCAGCACCTATGTGGTTATTTCAGTAATGGAAGTGGGTAAGATGGACCAGGTGTTAATATGTAAATAATAACAGAGGCCAAGCCCTCAGCCATGGAAGGTTTCTGTCTTTAAGCCAATTTGGTTCGGCACAGCTCTTAGGGTTTTGTTTTGTTTTTTTTAAATAGCTTATGGTAGCTAGCAAAGAAGTTGTAGTACAGTCTCACCACTACCATATTCTATAAGTGAAATCAAGTCTCAGATCACATTGTGCCACACTGACATTTTGAAATGAAATGGTGATTAACAAGCGAGTTGAAAATGGTGTATGAAAACTCTTTCTCATGTAGGCTTGAGAACATCCCATTGTTTAGGTGCTTTGATCACCATCTTGAATGAAAGGTTTACTCAAGGCAACTGCCTGGATTTCAGAGCTAAGGTTTCTTCCCTGATAGCTGGCATCAAGTCACCAGAATTCCCCAGAGTTGAAAGATGGATGGAAGACCATTTACACCGGGCAAAATCCTTTGTAACACCCTATTCATATAAAACTAGAAGGAGCAGAAAATATACTTATTTACAAATCTTGAATACTTTTTAAAATTTTTATTTACATTTATTTATTTATTTGAGATAGGATCTCCCTCTATCGCCCAGGCTGGAGTGCAGGGGCGTGATCTCGGCTCACTGCAACCTCTGCCTCCCAGATTCAAGTGATTCTCTTGCCTCAGCCTCCAGAGTAGCTGGGACTACTGGCATCTGCCACCATACCAAGCTAATTTTTGTATTTTAAGTAGAGATGGGGTTTCACCGTGTTAACGGTGAACTCCTGATCTCAGATGATCTACCCACCACAGCCTCCCAAGGTGCTGGGATTACAGACATGAGCCACAAAGCCTGGCCCCGCCCTTTTTTTTAAAAAAAATAGAGTCTCTCTCTCTCTCTCTCTGTTGCCCAGGCTGGAGTGAAGTAGCAAGATCATAGCTCACTGCAGTCTTGAACTCTTGCATTCAAGTGATCCTCTTCCCTCAACCTACCAAGTAGATAGGACTACATATGCACGCCATCACGCCTGGTAAATTTTTAAATTTTTCTGTAGAGACCACGTCTTGCCATGTTGGCCAGGCTGGTCTTGAACTCCTGGCCTCAAGTGATCCTCCTGCCTTAGCCTCCCAAAGTGCTGAGATTATAGGAGTGAGCCACCGAAGCCAGCTCCTTGAATACCTTTATTTTTACCATCTAGAACCCCTTTCAGATATTGAGAATGCTAGTAAATAGTCCACCATGTTTACCAATTAAAACCCATTTTTGCAATTCAGTGTGGTAATTGGCAAAGCATCAGATGTTACTAGAGATACAGATAATAGAATCTCTGTAAATAGCTGCCTCAAAGTATGGCTTTCCTGATTAGAATGCTGGCTAACCACCCTGGACTCTGCATATTTTATTGGCATGCTGACAGCACTTGGATTGTAGGTTGATCTAAGAAGCACCCATAATGTCACAATATGCATGTAGAAGCATTCTAATGTAAATAACTGAAACCATAATACTAAAAGATGGTAAAAAAGAAAAAAAGTGAGAGTCAGAAGATAGGCCATCAGAATAGAACACTCTAAGGCAGATGGAAAAGTGGGTGAGCTTTGGATGCTACCGAGAGGTCAAGTGAGTAATAAAAAGACTAAAATGAGTCCACAGCTTCCACAACAGGAAGCCACTTGACCTTGATGAGAACGATTTCCTGAAGTAGTGACACAGGAGTCTTGCTGTGGAGGGAGGAGGGACAAGGGAGGTGAATACAGAAGATAAGCACCTCTTTTTTTTTTTTTTGAGACAGAGTCTCACTCTGCCTCCCAGGCTGGAGTGCAATGGCACAATCTCGGCTCACTACAACCTCCACCTCCCAGGTTCAAGCGATTCTCCTGCCTCAGCCTCCCAAGTAGCTGGGATTACAGCATGCACCACCACACCTGGCTAATTTTTGTATTTTTAGTAGAGACGGAGTTTCACCTTGTTGGCCAGGCTGGTCTCGAACTCCCAACCTCAAGTGATCCACCCGCCTTGGCCTACCAAAGTGCTGGGATTACAGGCATGAGCCACAGTGCCTGGCCACTATAAGCACCTTTTTTTAAGAGACAAAAAAGAAAGATGTGAAGCAGACACCAGATAAGTTTGAAAGAAACATTTTGTTCATGTTGTGATTTTCATTTGTTGGCTTCAAGATAGAGGAATCGTGTGCATGATTAAATGTAACCTATATAGAAAGCATGTATAGAAATGTAGCCTGGGCCAGGCACAGTGGCTCACACCTGTCATCCCAGCACTTTGGGGGGCCAAGATAGGCAGATCACCTGAGGTCAGGAGTTCCAGACCAGCCTGGCCAACAAGGTGAAACCCCGTCTCCACTAAAAATACAAAAATTAGCCATGCATGGTGGTGGGCACCTGTAATCCCAGCTACTCAGGAGGCTGAGGCAGGAGAATCGCTTGAACCCAGGAGGCGGAGGCTGCAGTGAACCAAGATCACACCACTGCACTCCAGCCTGGGAGACAAAGCAACACTCCGTCTCAAAAAAAAAAAAAAAAAAAAAAAGAAAAAGAAATGTAGCCTGTACAGGGAAGCCGCTTGTATAGAAAAAGGCTGAAAAGCCAGAAAAGCCAGGAGAGAGTAAAATCAACCTACCCAGGCCAGGAGACGTTTAGGTGGAGGTGCTATGGTACCTAAGAGGAAGGTGCATTTCCATAATAATGAAAGGGAGGAGGTAATTGTGAATCGCAGGGTAGTGTACTTAGATTTGTGTTTAGATGGGGTTTTGGTGTAGGTCAGTGTATATTTTGTGCATAAAAAGAACTACTCAAACGTTTAATTGGGTTTAAACAACTAGTGTTCCATCTATGAAGATGACCAACTCAAAAACCCAATCCTTAGGCTTCACGTGAATCTCACAAATCTCACTGTTTAGAAGTCTAGCAAAATCGAACAGTCACTTTTAAGATACTTTTGGTTAATGTTTGGTTTGGTCCTTTTTACCAACTTAAATGCGTTTAAATATTTTAAACTGCATTTATAATATATTCTACTTCCTTTTTGAGTACCTGAGTTATCTACTTATACAAAACCTTGCTAAGTACTTAATAATTGTTATAAAGCTACTAAAATACATTTCTAGAGTTGACTTAAAGACCTCTTAATAATGTGCAGAAACTTGGCATGATTTCAGCTTAAAATCAGAAGTCTAATAATTCAATTATTCATTTTTGATTGATTTTCAAAAACTGTCACTTTAATAGGTCAGATTCCTTCAATATTAGTAGTACAGAAAAGACCAAATATGCACAAAAATATGAATAGCATATCTTCAATGCTTTCAACTTTTCGATATTTAATTTTTAAATCTTCCCAAAGTTGAATGATGCATACTTACCAAGGAAGAAAATTGGCTGGAAATAACTGAGGCCATTTTCAATCAGGTATTTTGACAGAGTTTCAGGCTGCAGAGCAATTTTCATCCTCCCAGCTGTCATACTGACCCCCTTTTTAGAGTAGCTATGTCATGAGTTACAAAAATTAAAAAGTGTAGATCACCCTATGAGTTACGAACCCATAAGTTTCATTGCCTACATCCCTGGATGCAAGTTATACACAGCACCTGATTCTTGACCTGCTCAAGGAAATAGAACAACCACGCTGCTCCTTCATCTTTAAGATAGGTACATATGTTTTCCATCTAAATGTTAAAGGCCTTTGAATTTGATGGAGTTCTGGATTTAATTTTTTTCTATCTAATACCTTTAAACTCGATAGCCTAAAATAAATCCATTTTCTATTTAATGATAAAGACCTTTAAATGGGATACTAGATATGAAAATGTCTTTCCTTTTTAAAGAACATTGAACTTGGGCCAGGTGCAGTCACCTGTAATCCTAGCACTTCGGGAGGCCAAGAGAGAAGGATCACTTGAGGCCATGAGTTCAAGACCAGCCTGGGCAATGTAGTGAGATCCTGTCTCTACAAAAAATAATTTTTAAAAATTAGTTAAGTGTGGTGGTGCACGCCTGTAATCTCAGCTACTTGGAGGCTGAGGCAGGAAGATCACTTGAGCCCAGGAGTTGGAGGATGCAGTGAGCTGTTATCATACGACACACTCCAGCTTGGGCAACAGAGCGAGACTCTGTCTCCTAAAAAGAAAAAAGAACTGTGAATTTGATAGAATCCTACATTCTTTCTTAGGACCACACAAAGGTTTAGATGTTTAAATGATCTCCAGTTGAGTTTCGAATATCCCTCTTGATCAAGCCAAATCTAATTTGCTGTTATAAGAGTTATGGGGAGCAGGCAGGAAGTCGAGAGAGTTCTCATCTGATGATTTTCTTTCCTCTGTGTAGTGGGATGTGAAGTTGCCTATTGAAGGAGGTGGAAGTTATGGGGGGAGGGTGAGAAGAAAGTTTTAAAATCCCTCTCTTGGTAATAAGCAATCTGAGCAGCTTCATGCTGCCTGTTGTAGCGTCTCCTAATTGTGTGACATTAAGTCCATTTGAAGTGGAGACCATATTCATGATGAGATATATTTATAATTCATGCTTAACATTTAGTCCATATGTTTTTATATTAAATATGTGTATTTAGTCATTCAAGTATTTGCCGTTTGATAACAAATATTCTTTATAGCTGATCAAGAAGTCACAGCTCAATGTCAAAGGACTTTATTAATAAAGCAATTGAAGTAGTCACTTATTATACAGCAAAAAGTTCTAGACTCATTTAACATTTATTTCCATTTGCTAGTCAATTACCAGCTGTCAGAGCATAATAAATATTATAAATTTGAGTCAGAAGCTGTCACCTCTAATTGTATTAACTCTTCCTAATCATAGGTAGTGATTTGTCCTGTGAAAGAGTGATATTAATCACTGACTTCCATCTGTCTTCATAATGGTGTAAAATTGCCACTGGATTCCATTGCTGAAGTGAAGTAAATCAATGTAGACACCAAAAATGAAAGGAGGCAGTGATGAGTCATGAATATTTCCATTCATATTAACAAGCTTCTCATTGTTTCCAGACAGAGAGAAAAAAATGACAGCTAGCTTTCAAAGCTTTTTGCTTCTTAGTCTTAAAAATGTAATTTCCTCTTATCATTATTTCTATATGCCAGGCACTAAGAAGAGTACTTCTTATATGCCAGGCACTAAGCTCACAACATTATATGAATTATTTCTTTTCATCTTCACAATCACCAATGAAGTTATTGGTTCTTATACCTATGACACTTATGCTACTGTTCTTTGCATTTTATAATGAGGAAATGAAGTCTTAAAATAACTTGAGTAATTTGTTGTCCAAAACAGCAGAGCCTGGAGTCAAACCCAAGCAATTTAACTTCCATGACTTAGTCTCAACCAGTACTCTACACTGATGGATGATGTTTGAATCAGTTAGGAATGCTTTTGAGTCGAAGTAACTAAAATCCAACATATAGTAGTTCACAAAATAGTGATTTTTTTTTTCTCTCACTTAATAGAAAGAATGGAGATAGACAGCTACTTATGTTGGTTTAGTAGCTCAGTGGAGCCAGGACCAGTGACTGTGACTCCTTGGTCTTTCCCTTGTGACAGAAAAAATGACTGCTTCAATTTCAAGCTTCATGTCCACATTCAGGGCAGGAAAAAAGAGAAGGGGAAAGAGTGGGCACTTGCTGTAACTATAATGTATCATGAAAGCAAAAACTATACCATTTATATATCTCATTAGTTGAAAACTGTTTCATATGGCCATCCTTATCTGCAAGGGTAGAAAACAGAAAGGCAGGCTGGGCATGGTGGCTCATGCCTATAATCCCAGCACTTTGGGAGGCCAAGGTGGGCGGATCATGAGGTCAAGAGATCGAGACCATCCTGGCCAACATGGTGAAACCTTGTCTCTACTAAAAATACAAAAAATCAGCCAAGCGTGGTGGTGCACGACTGTAGTTCCAGCTACTGGGGAGGCTGACGCAGGGGAATCGGGGAATCGCTTGAACCCAGGAGGCGGAAATTGCAGTGAGCTGAGATCGCGCCCCTGCACTCCAGCCTGGTGACAGAGTAAGACTCCGTCTCAAAAAACCAAAACGAAACAAAACAAAAAAAACAGCAAAGGAGTCGGGAGTTAGGGATGACTAATGGACCAGCTGTGAGTCAAAAGTTATGGAATCTACAAACGCTGTAGGAATTTTCCACTGCCTCCTTACTTTCTTTCTGCCCTCCCTCCCTCCCTCCCTCTCTTCCTCCCTCTCTCCCTCCTTTCCTTCCTTCCTTCCTTCTTTCCTTTTGAGTACAAAAGAGCTATGATTCTCCACATAGGTAACTCATAGAATATTTATTCTTGCCTTGTTTTCTAGAGTGTGTTCCCAGACAGAAAGAGAAAGCTGTGGTTCCACTACCTGAGTCAGGACTCATTGGTTGCAAGTAACAGAGACATGCACACCTCACTGAGAAAGTGGATGCATTTCAGCCATTTATTCAACAAATATTTATTAAGCACTCATTACATTCCAAGCACTCTTCTAGGCTCTGGAAGTATATCAGTGAACAAAACATTAAAAAAACAAAAAAAGAATGAATAAGAATATGAGAGAATCTCATAGAACCCAAAGATCAGAAAGCAGCAGGGCCTTCGGAGGGACAGAAACCAGGGACTAAGAAGCTGTCAGGAATCCAAACAGCAGCTCTAAGCCAATCTCCATTCTGCTCACTCTGCCTTCTCTTAATTCTTAGTCTGTGTTGAGGGTATAACATGGTCACCCACATAACCTGAGTTTTCAACTTCTGTTCATGCACACAGTTCACACTGAACCACAGTCTCTCAGTTCCAATTGCAAAAACCTAGGCAAACGAATTGGAATCCACTGAGGTCAGGGACAGTCTTATCCCTGTGTTATAGGAGTCACTGTGAGTGAAGCGGGGCACCTTGAATCAAAGATTTCTACCTTGCAAAGCTTCCTGTGACTGCTGCCCATCTGTCTCCAGGCATGTTGATGCTTTTTAGACACTTTGCCCGTCATCCACGCCAAAGCACCTGCCTGCTGCACCAGAGGTTTAAAAGTTAACTCTACCTTGAAGAGCACATTTTTTAAAGCTCTGTAAGAATTAACAGGGTCCAGGTCATTTTGAACTTTTTCAGATCACTCTTGTGCCCTCATGTGTATCTTTTTCCCATATAGCCTTTTCCTTGTCTTCTAGATAATACGAGAGAATCCAGGCTCAGTTAACATCAAACTCCCTTCTCACTTCAAACCAAGCCTTCAGAAGCCAAGATCAGCACTAATCAATTTGGTTCCAAAGTACACATTGCAATGTGGGTCGGGATATTCTTTTATGACCCTTATAAACTATACGCCAATGAGATACGGTTGTTGGTGATTCTTTTCCAAACCTCCTCTTTGTTTCAAACCAATAGGTGTTTTTCCATTCAGGGATATACTGAATTGCTGACCTGCGGCTAATCTGTTTTTCTCCAGGCTGTGAATTCCCCTCCAAGTGGAGGAGGATGGGCAGGCTGGGGATCCTGGGGCAAATCTCTGCTGTCATCTGCATCTGCCACCGTAGGTAAGCATTGTATGTTGCATTGGAATAGACAAAGTCCCGAAGCCTAATAGGATAGGACGTTTTGATCGTACCGTATACTAACAAAGTTTAACATTAGCCCATGAGCAAACCATGTTTAGTGCTTACTATTCTAAGTGCTTCATTTATTCCTCCAATACATTTATTCCTCAAAATAACCCTGTATGGAGGAACTGTCGTTTCCTGCACTTTACAGATAAGAAAGCTAATCAGAGAGAGACTAAGACCTTGACCAAAGTCAGGAATGTCTGGGTTGCAATTTAAAAACCAAGTAGTACGGCTTTTAGCCACTATATTATACGGTCTTTTAAAGTATAATATATTCTTAAAGCTTCGTGTTTATCATTCCACTTGAATTTTTTGTAATGCACAACTCATCTACTCCCAAAAAAGATTTGAGATATCTTGATAAAAGGTATTTCATTAGCAGGATATTAAAATATAAGTAGAAAACAACGTGCTGGTAGGGAGGATATATATTTTATATATCCCACGGCTAATAGAGTTTTTGTAATTGAGTATTGACCTCAACTCTGAGCTTCTTGGCTGCCAGTACTTTATTTATTTTTCTTTGAAAACAAAATTTTAATTTAAATAAATCTATTTTTCTGGTTTAACATTTTTAAATACATTTCCTGTATTTGTTCTTATACAAAGAGAAAATATGATGGACAGCGTAGTGTCTTCCTGAGTGCAAATTTTTCAGGATATTCTTCATGTTACTATTTCTTATATTCTGTCTTCATGAAAACTGAAGGTATAACATCAATATGTCTAAGACAATTTAGCAAAGGCATTTCATCTTGAAGGTGGAAGGTAAGGAGAAGACAGGGGAAGCCACAGGTAACAGTTTTCACATCATGCACTTCAGGTATTCTAAGGTGCAGTCCATGACCATGAGGATCTTGCGATGGGCCATGAATTGGTCCATTTCACTGTTACTCCTAAAAC
Source organism: Chlorocebus sabaeus (assembly GCF_047675955.1). Classification (NCBI taxonomy): domain Eukaryota; kingdom Metazoa; phylum Chordata; class Mammalia; order Primates; family Cercopithecidae; genus Chlorocebus; species Chlorocebus sabaeus. Next base: position 11,883,089 of record NC_132930.1, on the reverse strand, counting down.
CAGGAAGGTCTTAAGGCCTTTTGCCCCACCTCAATGGACCATAACCACAGTGTTAAGGGCCAGATATCTAACTTTATAGAGCTTAGGCTGCCTGAAAGAATGGATAGATTGCATTCCTCTAATTCCATTTCTGTCAAATATCAGTTTGCTCAGGAAGGCTCTGGGAAGAAGTAGCAGTGGCCAAATAAATGTTGACCTCTCTGGTAAGAGCCTGGAGAGCAGATTTTCTCTATTGTTTATTGAAGGGGACGGATATGCCTTGAGTACCACATATGCAGATGACAAAATTAACTAAATTCAAGTAGAGGCACCTGTTTTGTTTTCTGAACAGGACAGTGTCTCTTCACAAGGGTGAGGACAAGCGCCTGCAGGCATCCTCTGTCCTTGGAAAAACGTTTGAACTTTTAGTGGCTATCCAAAGGATCTTGCCACTGGTGACACTTAGTCAGAAGTGGCATGCTTTCTAAGCCAAAAACTAAAAAGGGGGTTCTAAAAGATTGTTTTAATTGGAATAAGTCATGAAAAAGTAAGCAATATGGTCACTAAAATTATACAACTCTTCTCGTGGTTTATATCATAAAATAGTTATGTGTCCTGGAGGTTTCCAGTTTTAACAGCATCCAAACCACTCTGGTTTATAATGAATTTGGTGCTTCGAGGGTTATAATAGATGGAGGATTTACTCTTTCATTAAACTTTTAAATATAAGTTCCTGCCACAGTAAATACAGAAAGCATCTGCCGTGTGGTAGCAGCTACAGGTGCTCTTTGTGCACACTTAAAGGTGCAGCTCCCTGTAACTGCTCTAGCCCTCGTTGGTCAGACCATTCACTGTTGTTTCTCATTCAGTGTCTGCACCTCATTTGACTTTGGGCTTTGTTGGACCCTCCCAAGATTTCCTGTCCATGGACTGACAGCTCGCCCATTGAATTTACTATCCAGCACCTTCTTCGGTGTCTTGCTGTAATCTGACCTTTGCACACATGCAGCTTTGGTTCCTGTGCTCCAAGGCCTCTGGGTTTTGTTACCTGGGTCACATGTAACCAGTAGATGGTGCTGACTTTACTGCTTAAAAAGTGGAAAGTGGCCAGGCCCGGTGGCTCACACCTGTAATCCTACTTTGGGAGGCCCAGGTGAATGGATCACTTGAGGTCAGGAGTTCGAGACCAGCCTGGCCAACAAGGTAAAAACCCGTCTCTACTAAAAATACAAAAATTAGCTGGGCGTGGTGGTGGGTGCCTGTAGTCCCAGCTGCGTGGGAGGCTGAGGCAGGAGAATTGCTTGAACCCAGGAGGTGGAGGTTGCGGTGAGCAGAGATTGCACCCCTGCACTCTAGCCTGGGCAACAGAACGAGAGTCTGTCTCAAAAAAAAAAAAAAAAGGCGAGATGTGATTTTTTTGTGGCAGGTCCCTTTTGACTTGATCTTGCGTCATTGTCTTAATCTGCGGCCTGTGCTTAAGTTTGGGGTTGCTCTTAAAGTTTCTCTGTATCTGAGTCACCATGCAGATGATCAATACTGCATCTTGTTACCCTCACAACAATTTATAAATTCTGGCGGTTCTCATCTGACTCTGAGTAGCAATTGATCCAGAAGAGCCTAGAGTGGTAATTTCCTGTAGGCCATCATGATCATTGTGCCAGTCATATTTTTCATGGCACTGCCATGGGAAATCATATCCTGCTTTTTAAGTAGTAATATCAGCACCATCTACTGGTAATATTTGAACAAAGTAACAAAACCTAGAAACCTTGGAGCACAGTCCACTGGAACCAAAACTGCACATGTGCAAAGATCAGATTACAGTAGGACACCTAAGAAGATGCTAGATAGTAAATTCAATGGGCGAGCTGTCAGTCCATGGATGGAAAAACTTGCCACTTTTCCTCTAGGGTGAGTAAACACGTGGTGTCTCTGAGATTGTATGACATTTGCACATGCCTCATGCAATATCAGAATGAAGTTCAGTATACCCTCTTGTATTAGTTTCTGTCGCCGTGTAAGGAATTACCACCAAGTTAGAGGCTGAAAACAACATGCATTCATTATTTTACAGTTTCTGTAGGCCAAGAGTTCAGGTATGGGACAGCTGCTCAGTGTCTCACCAGGCTGAAATCAGGGTGGCAGCCAGCTGTATTCTCATCTAAGGCTCACGTTTGCCTGAGGCAGCATGGCCCTGGGGTTGACACTATACTTGTATATAATGGAAGTTGTGCCTTGCTTGCCTCTCTCAATCCCAAGAGAGTGGCTCAACCTAGACCACAGATCAGGAAGGCACCCATAACTGTAAAGTCTCTGGAGGATAGGGTGGTGCCGCTCGAAGGGGGCCTGGAGTGGAGGATGAGGCCAGTGGCTCTGCCAGCTGCTCAACTGGCACCTCTGCTTTGAAGACGCCATCTTTTAGGGTCATTCACGTTGTTGGCAGAATTCAGTTTTTGAAGTTGTAGGACTGAGGTCCCTGTTTCCTGCTGGTTATTGGCCAGGGGTCACTTTCAGCTCTTAGGGGCTGCCCTCAGGTCCTCCTTCAAAGCCAGCGGGAAAACCTCTCTCACGCTTCAAATCGCCACCTTCAGGAAGGGCCCCATTGTTTTAAAGAAGTTCCTGATTAGTGCAGGCACACTGAGGATGATCTCTCTTGTGAGTTACTGAAATTCAACTGATCAAGGACCTTAATTACATCTGAAAATTCTCCTCATCTTTGCCTGATAGAGTAACCTAATCACAGGAGTGAAATCCCATCCTGTTTACACTCTGGCTCACACTCCAAAGGGAAGGGATCACATAGGGTGTATACATCTGGGGACAAGACTCTTGGGGCCATCTCTCAATATGGTCATGCTTCACTTAACAATGGGAATGCCTTCTGAGAAATGGGTCATTAGATGATTTAATCATTGTGCAAACCTCACAGAGTATACACAAACCTACACAGCTAGGCTATGTGGTAGAGCCTATTGCTCCTAAGCTGCAAACACAGGACAGCTTATTACTGTACTGAATATTGTAGGTAATTGTAACACAATAAGTAATAAGTATTTGTGTATTTCACACATCTAAACATAGAAAAGGCACAGGAAAAATGCAGTGTTATAATCTTATGAGACCACTGCCATAGATGTGGCCCATCGATGACCAAAAGTTTGTCATTTGGTGCATCCTGCCTACCTTAATTTTCTTCTCGTCTCTGTTTGAGATCTTTATCAGTTACACCACCAATTCCAGAACCTTAGTATTTTTTATGGCTCTGGCTATGTGCTGGAATTTTGAAAAGCTAGCGAATCTTGGCATTTTTCTCTTGTTTGCATACAAAATGGCAAAGGGTACATGAGGAAGGTCATTAAAATTTTGAAATATTGATGCTCATTCTAAAAATCCCTTTGGAGAAATTTTAGAGCTATCTTTAGAAAAGCAGGTACTAAAATTGTCTATCACCACTGATCATCACTACCCACCTCCCCCCCAAAATGAATGCAATAGAAATATGACTGAAAACCCTGCCTAAATTGCTCTGACGGCATATTTTGGAGATTTCTGATCAGGACATGCTATGACTTTATGTAGCAATAGTAGCTAAAACAAGAGCAATATATATTTCAAAACTGGATAAGTGTCTTTGTAGACCTGTACAGAACTGAAACATGTAGCCTAACAGGAGGCTGAAGTCAAGGGTTCCCAGGCTGGAAACAAGCACTGGTGGTTGGGAGTTTGACTCCTGAAAGGTAACAGGGATCATAAGTAGCCCACACATGGTGCCAGGTTCAGAGCCTGAAACAGGTTGGAATGGAGTTCAAAGATCTCTGTGAACAGAGAATTTAAGGTTATGGGTGCCTTCCTGATCTGTGGTCTATGTTGAGCCGCTATCTTGCGATTGAGAGAGGTAAGCGAGGCACAACTTCCTCTATGTACAGGCATAATGTCAACCCCACGGCTTTACAGCATTTGCAGTTTATTATCATCAGGCAAGAAACTTATTGGAAAACAGATCACTCACAGTAGTAGACAAGCTTTGAAGATTTATAAATTGCCTGTGGAAAGTAAAGAAATAACCACATGCTCAATTGCAATTGATTTCCACTCAGAAACCTTGTGTATACCTCCAGGGTAATTCCAGCTGCAGACAGGGGTGCAAAACATATAGTCCTTCACAAAACACAGAGCTGTTAATTGAGCACTAGAAATAGAAACCATTACTTCTTACAGTTGTTGAAAAACTGCAGTTAGAATAGTTAGAACTGTTGAGAGTTGGTAGGAGAGTGATAGGAGAATAGAAACAATTGAAAAATGGTACTCTCTTGGAATGAGAACTGTACCATGAGTCGTAAGACCTGGGACCCGGTCCTGAGTGCTACTAACTTGTGATCACAAGGCACTGTTACTAACTAGCTACACCATGCCCTTAACCTAAGACTCAGATTCTTTGTATGGAAAAGTGTGGGTGGAAAAACGAGAAATTCTAAGGTCTCGTCCAACTTCCATAATATGATGATACCATATTCTGTGTCTATGCATAGAAGGAGAAAGATATTTGTGCCCACTGTGCTAAGTGAAAAAATACAAAAAATTAATTGAAATTATTTGTACTCTTTATTTTTATATTTTATCTTTTGCCTCATTTCTTTGACTCTGAGGTTAAGGGAAATGAGAAAAAGTGACCTTCCCAATGCATATACAAAGTCAAACATTTTTCAGCATATAATTATTTTTGGAGAGGCCTTAACTCTTGCATTAGGCTCAACTACAGCTACACTGTTATCACATTCTTAGAAGATTTGGTCACCTGTCACGCATACCTTTGGACAAGTTCGTAAAATGAAATAAGCATGGTTATCATTTCCAGGCAGAAATAAGAGTGGAAAACATTTTAGAAAAGAGGGTTTTCTTGGAGGCTGAGGCAGGTGAATCACTTGAGGTTAAGAGTTCGAGACCAGCCTGGCCAACGTGGCAAAACCCCGTCTCTACTAAAAAAATACAAAAATTAGCTGGGTGTGGTGACACGCCCCTGTAGTACCAGCTACTTGGAGGCTGCAACAGAAGAATCACTTGAGCCTGGGAGACGGAGGTTGCAGTGAGCCAATATTACACCACTGCACTCCAGCCTGGGCGACAGAGCAAGACTCTGTCTCAAAAAGAAAAAAAGAAAAGAGGGTTTTGATAGTAGTTCCAAATCCCACAGCATCTTATAGACCTGACTTGTTCCTAAAATGTATTACTAGGCTAAGAGTAATAGACCATTAGTCAAAATGAAAGTCAACAATGCTAAAACATATGTAAGTATACAAAAGGAAGAGCTCTATAGTAGGATGAGTCATTTATTTCTAGATACCACTAAAGGCTTAAATGTTTATTTGAAATTCTAGTTTTGACAGTTTTATGAGTTTAAGCATCTTATGCAAGAGTACCTGAGGTTGGGGGTTGGTGTGTACGGAATGTACCTGATCTGTATATTTACTTTTTCCAAAATTATCATTGTTCCCCTTCCTCATCCTCTCCCAAGGTACATAGTTTTTTCCTTCTGCACATTTTAATGAAACTCTTCTACCAGCCCTGTCAGAAATGACAGTGTTTATTACAGAGAATGGCAAACTTGTCAAAATGGTACTAGAATGAGAAATCGTCACTGTGTAAATCACTGTCGATAGGGCATGAATTCATTTTTGAAGGTGACATTGCTGGTGATATGAAATTTCTCAAGGATAATTGAGACAAAGAGAATAGGATTAATGCTTAGAGTTTGTTCACCATCCTTTAGATTCTATGAATAAAACACAGGGGTTAATGAGTTTCTGTTGGACTTCTGGGCAAATATCATCAGTTCAGTAACTCTTCTTTTCTATTTTGAGCCTAAAGGGAAGTAAGCATCTGATTACAAAGTGGACATCAACCATCATATGGAGAGGAAAGACTATTACAAAGGAAGGTTGATTGGCTCCCTTTTTGCTGCACTATAGTTCGCTTTGGTTGAGCATAGTAGTATCAACTTGTGCTTTTCTGAACAATTACTCTTCACAACTTTTCATAATATCTTGAATTCATTGATAGAAGGGTCTGAAACACAGTCAGTGTATATATATCTAGAGAGACAGATACAGATATATCTACCTCCATTCAGCGGGATACTATGCAGTCACTAAAAAGACCAAGGTAGATCAGTGTTCTAGGTTGGATGCCCAGCAGAGGGATGAGGGAGAAATTGTGTGCTGGAGTTTTACTGTGAAGTGCTTTCTGGAACAAGCTTTGCAAGACAGCAAAGGATTGGGAAGCAAAACTGAGCCAAGGGAGAAGTTGAACTGCAATGTCGTTACAGCAGAGGTCTTAGCCTATCCCATAGGGAGCTTGGGGCTTGGGATGAGTCTTAGGCGATGTCTTCCCTTAATCTGCCGGGCTGGGCTTTTATATCAACAGCTCCCTCATTGACCAGTCACTGTAGTATAGTCTTGGTAGAACCAACTCCCTTTGGTCAAAGGCAGTTCAAAGGGAGGCATTTACTTAGTTGAGCACTGTCAACAGACAACACTCCCAGAATCAAAGAGAATGAGCACTGTGATTCCAGACAGCACACAGCACCCAGCACTATCTCTATGTGCTGAGACTTCAACCGTGAACTGCCAAATGGAAAAGCCAGGTCCAGAAGACTTATGTGTAGGTAAATATGCTTTTACATTCTTGAAAAGAATCACAAGAAATAATTGAATTGTTATCTTTAGAAGGAAGGGTTGAGGGGAGAAAAAGGGCTACCTTAAGTCTTTCGAAAGCTCCAAGCATTGCTTCTTTTAGAAGTCACTCCTACATCAGAGCAAATGCATCAGAATGTACCCACATTTCTCATTAAATTTACTACACACACACACACACACACACACATATATACATATATCAACTATGTAGGAGTTGAATTTATTTGAATGATATTGACCAACTGATCCAATATTACATTTTGAATGTATTTAAGTAAATATTAATTACTATCTAATTTGTAATTTTATTTTTTTCTTTTAAAGCCAACAGCTTTTACAGGCCTTAATTATTTCCACAGGCCCTTATAAGCTCATACACTTTATTGCTTATTAGTTACTGGAATCTAAGCAGAAAGAGGCTGGTCCACCTTCTGTTATCTATGTTTCTATACTCTTTGGACTTGCTAATATTATGAACATTTTTATTTTTTAAATCTGCACATGAAAATATGCTCAACACCACTAATCGTTAGGGAAATGCTAATCAGAACTATGATGAGATACTACCTCACGCCCATTAGAATGACTGTTTGAAAATTTTGTTACCACTAATATTTCAGTATAAGAATGACTATTATTTTTTTAAAAAAAACAGAAAATAAGTGTTGGTGAGGATGTGGAGAAATTGGAACCCTTGGGTGCTCTTGCTGGGGTTATAAAATGGTACAGCTGCTGTGGAAGACAGTATGACGGTTCCTCAAAAAATGAAAAACAGAATTACCTTATGTTCCACCAATTCCACTTCTGATTATATTTCCAAAAGAATTAAAGGCGAGGTCCCAAGGAGATATTTGTACACCCACGATCATAGCAGCGTTATTCACAATAGCTAAAGCACAGAAGCAACCCAAGTGTCTGTGGACAGATGAATGGAAAAGCCAAATGTGGTCTCTACATACAAGGGAATATTATTCAGATTTTAAAACGAAGGAAATTCTGACATATGTGACAACATGGATGAACCTTGAGGACATTGTGCTAAGTGAAATGAGCCAGTCACAAAAAGACAAGTACTGTGTGATTCCACTTCTGTGAGGCAGTTAGAAATAGTCAAAATCATAGAGATTTGAGAACGTTCTGACCAGTGGAATGTAGAATGATGGTTTCCAGGGGCTGGTAAAAGAGGCGTGTGGGGAGTTATTGTTTAATGGGTATAGAATTTCAGTTTTATACAAGAGAGAGAGTCTGGAGATGGATAGTGGTGATGGTTGCACAATATTGTGAATGTATTTGGTACCTCTGAACTATTCAGGTCGGAAAAGTTGAGATGGTAAAATGTATGTCATGTGCATTTTACCACAAAGAAAATTGGAGTAAAATTCAACTAGATATATCAGAGATGTGATATTATGGGATTTTTTAAAGTTTCTTTTTAATATATTCATTTTTTGAAAAAGAAGAAAAAAAAGAAAGTTAAAAAAAGAAAAAGAAGGAAATATTGTATTAAAAAATAAAACAAGCTAAAAGGGAGAAACCTTCCTAATGAGTTAGCGTGTGCCCTTGTTGTGATCCTTTAGCATATGGGACCAATAGGAAGTACCCATTGAGCTACCCCATCATCCAAGGTGCTGCAGAGAACTGCTGCTGCTTCCCTGAGTTACCACTTGGTCAGAGAGAACTTCCCAGCATACTTTTTTTTTTTTTTTGAGCTAGAGTCGGAATCTGGCTCTGTCACCCAGGCTGGAGTGCAATGGCGCAAACTGCACTGCACCTCACTGCACCTCTGCCTCCTGGGTTCAAGCGATTCTCCTGCCTCAGTCTCCCAAGTAGCTGGGATTACAGGCGCCCACCACCACACCCGGCTAATTTTTGTATTTTTTGTAGAGATGGGGTTTCACCATGTTGGCCAGGATGGCTCGAACTCCTGATCTCAGGTGATCCGCCTACCTCGGCCTCCCAAAGTGCTGGGATTACAGGCGCGAGCCACCTTGCCCGCCCAGCGTATTCTTTTTGCAAATTATTTCATCTTGATTATTTCAGATAAGCAGCAAATTATTTCATCTTTCCAGAAAGAGGAGAGACTTCCCTTCGATGGCTTTTTGATCTTGGTGGAATTCACAAGAAGAGGGCTTCATAAGATCACAGTGCTTTTGGGGAAGAAAAAAATCAAAGTGGATCTATAAGATAGCCCTACACAGTGTCTTGAGAATGCAGCCTGCACAGCACAGGGATGATCCTAAAAACACTAAGCTATGCCATCACTCGACACAGTTGACAGGGAGAGGGTTAGAGTCAGGTTTCACCACGGAGGTGACCTTCACCTTGTTCTTTGGTCATGGTAAGGTAAGTCAAGTGCATTTTAGAATAAAACAATGTTTTAAAAAGTAGGAAGCTCCAAACTAAGGATCTGATTTCCAAGGAGTTATAGAAATGGGATTAAAATGACATTTATTCAACTATAAATGGCAATAAAACTTTCTTGGCATAACAGTGATTACACATGTGGGTTCTAGAGTCAGAAGGACTGATTTGGAATCCCGCCTTTGTCACTGATTGGCTTTAGGACCTTGGGAAAGTGATTTCACCTCACCAGGTCTCAGTTTTCTCAGTTGTGAAATGAGTGTACTAATATCCTAAGGGACCTCATAAGGTCGTTGAGAAGATTAAATGAGATAATGTACTGTACTAAAAGTATTTAGTACAGTGTTAGGACATAGTAAGTGCTCAATAAATGTTGGCCGTAGCAGAGGTTTCACATGTTTCTTCTCAATAATCTCACAAAACTCTGAGAGGTAATCCTCCTTTCAGAGAATGCATAGCAGCAGACATTCAGCGAGGTTAAGCAGCTCACCAGTATTACACAGCTAATAAGTGATGGGAGCAGAAATCCTCCACAAGGCTCCTGACTCCTAAGTTTAAGGTGTTTTCCATTCGAGTATAGGTAGTAAATTAAATACCAGCCAATCATTCGGCATTTATTTTTAAATGATACATTATCACAGCATTTGTACAACGTTCTCATCTTCTTTGCAGCACTCACCTTCTATTGCAGTGAGCCAAAGAGTAGAGGATATTCTATCTTTAGAATCATGGAATTTAGAGGGATTTCAGATTTTGAGGATACTTGGGGTTTGGGATGACACGTGAAGAAATTAATCCATGTATACTGTACCCTATGGTATTATTCATATTTATTGTTTTTCTCTTATTGGTAGGTCCCAGTCAGTACCACTGGAGATGAATCACTCCCAATCAAAAGGCAACAGGGACTTCATATCACTGTTTTCTTGTTCTGGACACTAGATGTCACACTAAGTAAAGTTTTAGAGGTTACTCTCTAGAGTAAGGCGTGGCACAGTGTCTAAACCTTAGCTATGAAAAATTATAGCTCATACATAAATATAAAGCTGAACTTTACATTTTTTTCTTTCTTTTTTTTTGTAAAGCTGAACTTTATATTTCTAGTGGAATGCAGTAAAAAGGTACTTTCCCTAACAAAAAATTCAGAAAAAGAATTGTTAATAAGAAAATGTAGTTGGAATAGCAGCCTATTTTCATTGTTAAACAGATAAATCCCATTTATATGCACATAAAGTCATATTTCCTTCCAGAAACAAAGTTATTTTTCTAGAGGCAGCTCATGTATACATATCTGTAATCATTTATGTTCTGAGATGGTGAGAAGCCGTTCTTCCTACAAAAAGAACCAGACATTATCCTAACCTGCAAGGGATGGAGAAGGTGAAAGAAGAGATACTGAATATGAGATTCATTATCTCCTGAAACGGTCTCAGGGAGGGATGTGTGATCATCTTTCTTGCATGGCTTAAGCAAAGAAGATGGAGAAGATGGTCCCTCCCAGCCTCCGTGACCTCATTTTTTTCCTTGATTTTGGCTCTCAGAAATCTAGATGAGAATCATAGGTTGAGATTTGGAGGCACATTATTTCCTTTTGGAAAATGCATATTATATATATTTTTAATGGCAGAGAAGTTGGACGCAGTATGTAAAAGAGTTAGATATTCTATCCTCTAACTTAAATGTGTTATTGAAACTTCAACAAGTTTCTACTAGATATATTTCTACTAGAAATGTAAAGTTCAGCTCTACAAAAAAAAAAAAAAAAAAGAAACAATGCTTGAAATTCATTGGAAGCTAGAGACAATTAATTCAAGCATTATCAGTCACAGTACACCTTTATTTTTTCAAGTAACTCAGCAATTAATTTGAACTGTGTCTAATCTGCACATGAATAGAAACACATATTTCTATATGTAATTACAGTTGTAAATAATGTTTAACTTTCAGGGTTTTTTAGGTAGTGTATTTCCATTGGACATAATCCTTTCTATATTTGTCAAATATCAGTGCCTTGTTTATGCTAAGATCACTAGGATAAATAAGGTTACAACTGCTAAAATGCTACTCTTTAGGTTTGGGAGTCATCCATGTCTTCCCCTTTCTTATTCAGGAAATGGACAACTGGTTATTTTAACAGTGCCTTCTAAGACTAGGTGGTTCTAGTTAGCTCTGAAATTCTGTTGGGACTTGGGAAGTTTTTCCTCATGTTACTGCCTTGTGTTTTAGCAACCGGAGGTTACCCAGGTCCCGAGAGAAATCTTTCATTTTCTCTGTGAGTGCTCAGGATGATGGCAGCCTGTGCTGTTTCTCCTTCAAGAAGTCAGACAGCCACTTCGGACCATCTGTAGGCCATTCATTCCTTCAGTGGTTTGACAATTCAGAAAAGCTATAACTCATCGTGAAGGCCTCAAAGGGAGGAAAATCTCTCCAGAATAAAATGTAGACAAGACCATGTCCCTATCAGGTCGAAGGTTGGGGTTTTTCCACGTGGGTAGGAAGGTCAGCTCTGTATTTACCAAATAGTTACTGAATAACCGTTGTGCCAGGCTCTAGGGAATGTGGGTATTGTCCTTGCTCAGATGGAGTAAAACCTGTGCCCTTCGCCTGCCTGACTACTGTTAAAGCGGATCTGTATCATTATTGTTTAAGACAACTGTCAGGGCATTATTGGTTAAGTCAGCCGTCAGGGCTGTTGGGTGGCCTTCCTGGTTTCTCCACTGACTTGCCTTTTGATTTTGGGATGTCGGCTCCAGAACCTTCACTCTCCATGCCTAAAGGAAAGCCTAATGCTTTAAAGAAACACTCTGAGGCTCGGCTGATTTCAATCCAACCAATATTAATTGATCATCTGCCACGTGCTAAGCCTGCAAGGAATCAAAAAAATGAACGAAGAGTATCTTCCATAAGGAAGTTACAAAAGAGTAAAGAGGATGAGACAGGTACACTATACAAAGACAGTGTAGAATTCCAGGTTGATGACTGGGTGGTGTGAGAAGCAAAAGCAAACAGTGAAGCATCTGGGAGGACTTTACCTACGTATATCTCATTTGCACGTCACAATAACTCAATGAGGAAACGGAGTCACAGAGAGGCTAGGTAACTTCTCCAAGGTCATTCAACAAGGCAGGGGTGAAACTGAGCTCCTATTGGAACCTACATCTCAGGGAGCAGGGATTCTTTCTTTCAATCAGGATGTGCTTTTACAGACCAGGTGTGATGGCTCACGCCTGTAATCCCAGCACTTTGGGAGGCCGAGGTGGGTCGATCACCCGAAGTAAGGAGTTTAAGACAAGCCTGGCCAACATTTAGTGAAACCCGGTCTTCACTAAAGGCACAAAAATTAGCCGGGCGTGGTGGCGCGCATCTGTAATCCCAGCTACTCGGGAGGCGGAGGCGGGAGAACCACTTGAACCCAGGAGGCGGAGCTTGCAGTGAGCCGAGATTGCACCACTGCACTCCAGTCTGGGTGACAGAGCGAGCCTCTGTCTTAAAACAAACAAACAAACAAACAAACAAAACACTATGTATTTCTGCAACTTAAAACAGCTTTGTAAGATTAGGTGGCAGACTTGCAGACCGTGGATTTCTAACGTATCCATGAACCATATTTTTATGTCCAACAGGTCATGGATTGACGGCAGTCAAGGAAAAAGCAGGGGCCACTCTACGGATTCATGGTGTAAATTCTGGATCTTCTGAAGGGGCCCAACCAGACACTGAAAACGGAGTCCCTGCAAGTGAGTGATGCGTCTCTTCTGGGTGTTCCTGGACTTTATTACACCATGTGCATAATCAGAGGGTTTCCAAGTTCAGATCAGCAACATGAACTCTTAAAGGATTTCTTTCTTCTCTTTAGTAACAGATGCAGCCACAGATCAGGGCCCTGCAGAAAGCCCACCCACCTCCCATTCATCGGCCTCTCGGGGTGTGCTGTCTGCCATCACCAATGTGGTTCAAAACACAGTGAGTCGCTGGCTGCTTCCTCTCTTTCCCCTGTATTTCCCAGGGCCTTCTTTTGATATTTCCATTTACCAGTGACCTAGATACATCAGAGAAACGATGGCCTTGCTCAGAACTTTGGATTATGGTTTTTTTTTTTTTTAAATGTTTTCTGCTACAAAGCAGACATAACCTTGGATTCAAAATAATAAGGGCAAAATGAAATATATTTTATGTTTAAAAGAAAGGAGCTGTTTGGAAGGAACATTTTTCAGTCTGATTTAACAAAGTCCTTTCCAGCTGCAGCAAGGACAGCCTCCGGTTGAGGGGAGAGAGAACTCTTTGTCAGAGCTGGGACAACTGTTTTTCCTAAATGCTCTGCTTATCTTATCCCTAAATTTGAAAAAGCATTAAACCGTTTAAATGAAAAGTACCAGTTACAAGACAGGAAAAACAGCCCAAATATGTTTCTGAAGTGTTTCCGGAGACCAGCGTTCTTCCCCCATCCCTACCTCTTCATTCCCACCCTTCCTCTTCCGTACATCACCCTAAGTGTACCCCCACCGATCCCTGCCTACCTCTTAAAAGAAGCTCAATATTAGCAGCTAAACATTGGTGAATATTGAAAAAAGGGAGGCATCTCAACTGAGGTAAGGCAGCTAGCTGGTCCTCAGGGTCGGGGAGAAAGATTTTTTTCTTTCTTTCTTTTTTTTTTTTTTTTTTTTTTTGAGATGGAGTCTCACTCTGTCACCCAGGCTGGAGTGCAGTGGTGCGTTCTCGGCTCACTGCAACCTCTGCATCCCTGGTTCAAGCGATTCTCCCACCTCAACTTCCCAAATAGCTGGGATTACAGGTGCCCACCACCACACCCAGCTGATTTTGGTGTTTTTAGTAGAGACGGGGTTTCACCATGTTGGCCAGGCTTGTCTTGGACTCTAGACCTCAGGTGATCCTCCTGCCTTGGCCTCCCAAAGTGCTGGGATTACACATGTGAAGGTTTATTTCTTGCTATGTAAACTAACTAGTTTTTCTAAAAATATGGCTCGTGTCCCATTTATTCTTTCATTCATTAAAAGAAAAACAACAGAAACATGATTAGCCCTCACTGTGTTCCAAGATCTGTGCTGGATCTTGGATATATGCTGACAAACAAGAGGGCACAATATCCTGGAGGACTGAGGCGACTGAACAGATAAACACAATGTGATTCGGGAAGAGGTGAGGGCTGCGGTCAAACATGAGAGTATCTCACCCAGACCTTAGGGTCAGGACGTGCCAGAAATATAGAAAATGACCAGTCTTCTCCTTGCTATTTGAGGACCTCTAGACTGGGGTGGGGTGAAGGAGGAGCAGCAAATCTGTCTTAGGAGTCAAATAGCAATACAAGTCAGCCACCCCTGTGGGGGTTTGTGGGATGGGAAATGAATGGAGCTCTGTCAATATCTCTGGTATAAGAAATGAATTCACGGCCTATCTGGGCTCCCAAGAGGGCACTCTTGAGTTTGTCTTCAGCAGCCTCACATTCCTTTCTGGGTTCTCTCCAACCTTCTTGACCCCTCTTTCCCAAGTTCCAGACACTACCCCTCCAGGTCTATCCTTAACACAAATCCCTATGTCCTTTCTTCCACCATTTTATTCTCAATAAGATAATTTTTTCGTAGGATGTTAGCAGGCACTAAGTCAAATTACACAGAAGTGTGAATTGCTACTGTCCCATCATCCCCCTGAAGCGTGTGCACTGAAAAATCTGATTTATAGCAAGATTACTGGTTGGCTCCCAAATCTAAAAACAGTCTAAATGCCCAAGATGAAAATAAAGTATATTAATTCTATGAAATTCAGTATTTCTATTTAAATGATAATTATGAAGATTGGAAAATGCATATCAGTAATAATATCATAATAAAATAAAATTTATATCATTTTTATGTATGGTGGGAAAAAACAGATGTATGCATATTATAATTGCAGTTATACAGTTGGAGTGTATGTATGAAAGAGTTGCAAAGAAATATACACAGTTCTGTTCACTTGAATAGTTTATGTGAGTAAGTCTGGGTTCTTTCAATCTTTTAAAAAAGGCAACAATGATTGACAAAGGGATTTGCAGAAGGATAACTATATGATACACCAGTTTCTAAAGCCAGAAGTACAAAGAAATCAACGTGTCTTATTTCATGGATATACTAATTATAGGCAGTTATGGCTAGTTTCTGAGAGTATGCAAGAACCATCTGAAACAGCCTGAAGCTCTTACCCTCCAGGGCCCTAGATTAAAGAAGTCCCTAAATTAGCAGGACTACTTGACATTTTAATAGGCTGCTCCAAGCAACTCTGTTACTTGGGTTAACATTTTTTTAAACAGAAAACAGCAATTGGGTCACCTGTTAATTTTATGTCTTAGATACACATCTATTCATACACAGAGAGCCAGTAAAATTAAAAAGGGATTAATTTTATTTTATATGCTTTTTTTTTCTAAGCATCATTTTTAATAACATTGTATGTCCTACAAATTATATAACGTATGTTTTTCCAAGGAAAAGAAAATAGAGTTAAATGGATGATAAATCTCCTGATGAGAAAAAATTGTGACTTTATATTGATTTTAATATTTGAAGATAGTGCCAGTTACCTAGGAGTTGCTGACTGCTGCGAAACAGCAAAACCGAAAAATCTAATCTCATGCAGTTATCTCATCTGCAGGGTAAAAGTGTCTTAACTGGAGGCCTTGATGCGTTGGAATTCATCGGCAAGAAAACCATGAATGTCCTTGCAGAAAGTGACCCAGGCTTTAAGCGGACCAAGACGCTCATGGAGAGAACTGTTTCCTTGTCTCAGGTTGGATTATATACTTTTGCGATTTTTTCTTTCAGTCAATAAAATAAATACGTTTTTATTTATCTTTTTGAATAGCTAATTTAAAGCATGTGATTCAAATCAAATGGCATGAAAGAGCAGAGAGAGAAAATTGAGCTTCTACTACCTCCATTTCCTCAGTCATTTAATTCCTCAGAGGAGACAACCACTTTTAACAGTTTCTTAAGGATTCTATCAGAGAATCCTGGTATAAGAAATGAATTCACGGCCTATCTGAGCTACCAAGAGGGCACAGCATGTAGATATGGATATAGATCTATAGATGCAGCTATATATAAATATACAGATGTATAAGTATATGTGTATGCACGTGGATAGACATGTACATAAATACACACATACTTTTTCAACCCAGTGGTAGCATACTAAACACACTCTTGTTCCTTGCTTAATTCACTTAATATTATTTCTTGAAGATGATCCATTTATGTCATGGTGTGCATCCCATTTCTACCACTTAGTAGCTGTGTGACCTTGGGCAAGTTACTTAGCCCCTCTGTGCCTCAGCTTACTCATCTGTACACCAGGGATAATTTACATACCTACCAATAACTTTGCTCTGAGGCTAAGCTGAGTTAGAACAGAACCCAGCTCTTAGTAAGCACTCAGAAACGTTAGTTGTTGTCATTGTCGTTATTATGTGTTGGTATAATAGGTGGAAATGGTATCTCATTGGAATTTTATATTCTATTTCTCTTGATATGTGCAAGGATGGTCTTCTCTCACACTTGCAGCACTAAAGTTTTCCAGCCCTTCTTGCAAAACATAATACAAAGAATTCAATCTATCTTTGCTTACTTACAATAGTTAAGAAAATTGGAAATAATATTTGTCTTATTTTCCAAATAATGACTCACTCTTCCAGCTGAAACATGCCTAACTTACCGCACAGTCCAGGCATGCCCCAGTCCACCTCTTCCATGAGAGACTGATACACCAGGCCTCTGTGCTTTCCTGAAATCAGAGGCAGCTGATGCAGCAGTGGATTTTGTAAACGTCACAGGCAGGACTTAGTACTAGGAACCCATGAAGGTTGCCTTCATGAACAGCTATCACTGAGAATATGTTCATGGCAACCCCTAGAAGCTTTTGTTTGAGGCTATTTCTTCTTGCCTCTTCTGGAATAACCCAAGTATGAGCACTCTGATGTTGTAGTCCAGGGAGGGACTTTGCAGGGTCATCTAGACCATCACCCTCCTGCTCCTTGAAAAATAAAATAGATGACTGGGCACGGTGGCTCACACCCATAATCCCAGCACTTTGGGAGGCCGAGGCAGGCAGATCACCTGAGGTCAGGAGTTCAAGACCAGTCTGGCCAAGATGATGAAACCCTGTCTTTACTAAAAAAAAAAAAAAAAAAAAAAAAATTAGCTGGATGTGGTGGCGAGCACCTGTAATCCCAGCTACTCAGGAGGCTGAGGCAGGGGAATTGCTTGAACCAGGGAGGTGGCAGTTGCAGTGAGCTGAGATTGTGCCACTGCACTCCAGCCTGGGCAACAGAGTGGGACTGCATCTCAAAAAAAAAGAAGAAGAAGAAGAGGAAGGAAGAAGAAGGAGAAGGAGGAGAAGGAGAAGGAGGAGAAGGAGAAGAAGAAGGAGTAGGAGGAGGAGGAGGAGAATAGATTAGTATTAGTTAGGTAATTCGCACTAGATGTCATAAAAGAACAACCACCGCCAAGTATCAGTGTGACTTAGAACAAAAAGGTTTGCCTTTCGTTCTCACAAAGTGCAGCATGAACATCCTGCTCACACAGGAGGTTGGTCCCAGGGGGCTCTCATGGGTAGCACACTTCTGAGCCCACATCTTCTGGCCCCATCATCTTGAAATGCCTTACTGCCAGCCTCATGGAGAGGGGATGTGGAAGGCAATATCTGGTATTTCAGAAAGTGACAAGTGCCATGGGAAAAAATACAAAGTAGAACAGGAAGAGGTGATCAGGAATCAGGAGTATGGGTGTGAGGGGCAGGCTGAGTGTTAAGTAGGATAGTGATTGGGCAGATGATGACATGTGAGCAAATCCTTGAAGGAGATGAGAGCGTTGACCATGCAGGAACCTGAGTAAAGCTCATTCCAGGCCAAGGGAGAACTCATGCAAAGGCCCTGAAGCAGGAGTGTCTGGTATGAACACAGAACAGCAGGATGCCCGTGATGGAGAGGAGTGAGCTCCGGGTGAGAGTTGTTGAAGAGGACACCAGAGTGGTGATGGGGAGTGACAGACGTTCGTAAGGACCTTGGGTTTGACTGTTAGTGAAATGGGGAAACCATTGCAGCATTTTGAGAAAAGAAGTGACAGAATCTGATCTGTGCTTTAATAGGACCCCTCTAGTTCCTGGGTAGAAAATTGGCTGGGAGGACCAAGGGCAGGGAGACTGGTTAGAATGAGCATCAGTCTGTGCCCTCCCAGAAACAGACACCAAGATGGGCTTACATGGGCTTAAATGTGCAAGGATTTCATTAGGGGAAGTGTGTGTGAGAGAGAAAATGGGGAGGGAGCCCAGGAAGGCTGGGAGAACCATTAGACCAAGATGCTGGTCCCATCCCAGTGAAGGAAAGAGGGAGAGAAAAATGAGTGGAAGTGTCCTAGACTGCAGTGTGGCCTGGGAAAGCCTGGGCGAAGCCACGGGAAAGCCCTTCAGCCAAAGGCTGCTGACAAAGGAGACCTCATCTTCCAGGAACAGGTCTGCCTTAGTGCCCTGCTGCACCAGTGATTGGCAGGGAGGAGCTGTGGGAGGCTGAAGGCTGGATTTCAAAGTCCGGCATGTATGCTCCCAGGAGTAGGAGGGAGGTCTGCAGGTTGCACTGTCACATCCTCCGCTGCAGGCAATTGCACTGTCTAAACAAGAGATAACCGTGGCCCCGTGCAGCACGGAGGCCTTGTAGGTAGTGAGGAATGGCTGATTCTGGGTATAATTTGAAGATAGATCCAGATCGCTTGTTGGAATGAATGTGAGCTGTGAGATAGAAGGAGCTGTCAGGGATGGCTCCAAGGTCTTTCGGACAACTGGAAAGATGAGGCTCACATCAGCTGACACAGGGGAATCTGTTATATTTTTCCTTTACACACTAAGGAAATACATAACTATAGAAACTAGAAGCATGCATGCATGCACTAACTACATTTCTCCTGTATTTTTATCCCAGTGGCACAGGGAATACTCTTTCTTTTTCTTTCTTTCTTTCTTTTTTTTTTTTTTTTTTTTTTTTTGAGACAGAGCCTTACTCTGTCACCCAGGATGGAGCACAATCTCAGCTCACTGCAACCTCCACCTCCTGGGTTCAAGCAATTCTCCTGCCTCAGCCTCCTGAGTAGCTGGGATTACAGGTGTGCACCACCACACCCAGCTAATTTTTGTATTTTTAGTAGAGACGGGGTTTCACCATGTTGGCCAGGCTGGTCCCGAACTCCTGACCTCAGATGATCCGCCCAGTTCAGCCTCCCAAACTGCTGGGATTACAGGCGTGAGCCACCGCGCCCAGCCAAGCACAGGGAATACTCTTCAAATAACATGGGGACAGGGAGTCCTTGGATTCCACACATGTAAGTCTCCATAGCTTCTCTGTGTCAGAAACTCTTCCAGGCCAGCATCATTCCCTGCTATTGACACCAACTTCCCTTTCTTTTCCAGTGGGAAAATAGAACCAGCATCCCTTGTCAAGCTGGTTATCCCTTAGGCAGCTTTAATTTCACTCCCCAGTTTGTTTGTTTGTTTGTTTGTTTGAGATGGAGTCTCACTCTGTCACCCAGGCTGGAGTGCAATGGCACAATCTCGGCTCACGGCAACCTCTCTCTCCCAGGTTCAAATGATTCTCCTGCCTCCCTCTTGAATAGCTGGAATTACAGGTGCCCGCCACCACGCCCGGCTAATATTTTGAATTTTTAGTAGAGTCAGGGTTTCACCATGTTGACCAGGCTGGTCTCGAACTCCTGACCTAGTGATCAGCCCACCTCAGCCTCCCGAAGTGCTGGGATTACAGGTGTGAGCCACCGTAATCCTACTGGCCTACTCCCCAGTTTTGAGTGAGTCCACATCATTCCAGAGTGACCCTTTCCCTTTCTCTTCAATTTCATCCCTTCTTTCTTCTCTCCCAAAGCCCAGATTCACAGGTGGAAGCTGGTGTAGAGAAAGGAAGTGATTTCAGTGTCACTTTGTTATTTTATTTTACCACCACCAACTCCTGAGATCAGTGGGGGTAGTTAGTTTTTATTGCCAGTGTTAAAATTTTCCAGTGATGGTTTCATTGGGTTGATTGAAAAACTTTAAAATTCAGAGTCTGTGCTAATTTAGTCTTAAAGACAGACAGGAGAGAGAATTCTCTTTGCGGCCCTGTGGGTTCTTGGCAGACAACCTCAAGAACCCGAAAGGAAATGAGGCTGATTGTTTCACTGGCACACAATAAAAACCAAAGTATATTCTTTAGTTCTCTTCCCCGTGACCTTCTGGTGGTGGCCAGTGTCTTTACAGAGCTCTCCACAGAAATTAACCCCATAAACGTAATGCCTCAGTAAACTTAATGAGGAATCATATAAAAGATGCTTAGAATCAAAGAACGCAAGTGCAAAAAATTGAGAGTGACTGATGGGCTTGTGTTTATTTGTTGTCTTTTTGTTTAACCAACAAATAACACGAGAAAAGCTATTAATGGGGAGAGGAAACTTGGTTCACAGTCATATTTCTGGAAACCAGCCTTAAGAATCTACAAGCTAATATTCTTTTTTGTTTTTTTCGTTTTGAGACCAAGTCTCGCTCTGTTGCCCAGGCTGGAGTGCAGTGGTGCAATCTTGGCTCACCGCGCCTCCGGGTTCAACCTCTGCCTCTCCCGCCTCAGCTTCCTGAGTAGCTGGAATTACAGGCATGCACCACCATGCCCAGCTAATTTTTGTATTTTTGGTAGATACGTGGTTTCACTATGTTGGCCAGGCTGATCTTGAACTCCTGACCTAAAGTGATCTGCCCACCTAGGCCTCCCAAAGTACTGGAATTACAGGTGTAAGCCACTGCGCCTGGCCCTAAGTTAATATTCTTAATTGTAGTAAGTATATGATGACAAATACATTATGAATTTATATTTATTTTTAAATTGAGGAAATTTAACAACCACACACAAAAAATTTAAAATATTTTAAAACTCAGCCAGGTGTGGTGGCTCACACCTGTAATCCTGGCACTTTGGGAGGCCGAGCCGGGCGGATCACCTGAGGTCAGGGGTTCGAGACCAGCCTGGCCAACATGGTGAAACCCCATCTCCACTAAAAATACAAAAAAATTAGCTGGGTGTGGTGGTGGGTGCCTATAATCCCAGCTACTTGAGAGGCTGAGGCAGGAGAATCACTTAAACCCGGGAGGCGGATGTTGCAATGAGCTGAGATAGTGCCATTGCACTCCAGCCTGGGCAACAGGAGCTAAACTCCATCTCAAAACAAAAATAAATAAATAAAAAATTATAACTTAGAAAAAATCAGACCAGCTTATTTCTGCTTTGACATCTGTGTAGGTGCAGGACTTAAAGTTAATCCTGTCATAAGAGATTCAGCTTTTCAAGCATCCATAAAACTTACTCATTATAGAAAATTTGGGGACTTTAGAAAATAAGAAAATTGGCTGGGTGCGGTGGCTCGCACCTGTAATCCCAGCACGTTGAGAGGCTGAGGGAGGAGGATCACTTGAGGTCAGGAGTTTGAGACCAGTCTGGCCAACATAGTGAAACCCTGTCTCTACCAAAAAATACAAAAATCAGCCGGGCATAGTGGCAAGGGTCTTTAGTCGCAGCTCCTCAGGAGGCTGAGGCAGGAGAATCGCTTGAACCCGTGAGGCAGAGGTTACAGTGAGCCGAGACTGTGCCACTGTACTCCAGCCTGAGCAACAGAGTGAGACACCATCTCAAACTAAATAAAATAAAATAAAATAAAAATAAGAAAATAAGAAAGTTAATCACACATGTGGGAAACACCTTAATGGAAAGCGCTGTTAAAGCTTTAGGTGTGTTTCTTACCAGTTTATTCCCAGACATTGAATTTTTGCTTTGTTTTGCCTTTCACATAATGAACGTGTAAAATGCGAAGTAGGATATGATGTAAAAGTTATCAATAGCATCAATCAAAAAAATCATTTTTTAGAAATTCTAAAGTGACCAGAATCTCCCCCTCTCCAATACAAAGTCAGTCCTCCCCACCTCCCCCATGTCTTACACAGGAAATGATGCTTTTAAATATACATCCGGAGTATAAACATTGTGTCTTTCTGCAGATGTTAAGGGAAGCTAAGGAGAAGGAGAAGCAGAGACTGGCACAGCAGCTCACAATGGAGAGAACTGCACACTACGGGATGCTGTTTGATGAATATCAAGGCTTGTCACACCTGGAAGCCCTGGAAATTCTGTCCAATGAAAGCGAAAGCAAGGTACCTCTGCACTACTCATTTGAAATGACATGCTTAGTCACGTGTTGCTTAAACACGAAAGAAACTGGAAAATCTGCCTTTAAAAGATCTCATTTTTAGAGCCTCATTATTATTGTGCTAAGGTCACAGATACTGTACAATGTGAGCTCCATATCATCTCTTCTCTATCCTGTGCCAAGCTCTTACCCCACCCCAGCCCCAAGAAGGCTGGCACAGTAAGAGCCACCACTATCCACCCATCTCATGGTGCAAAAGGCTGCTCAGAAATGTGGTTGTTCGGCTTCTGGCCCTCTGCCTCCCTTTGGTACCCAGGTCAGAGATGTCCTGCCAGCCCACATCTTCATTCCTACCCAATGAAAACAAAGCACTTGATGTTTCTTTTAGACTGCAGGGTTTTAATATGTTTTTCTTCTGGGTTATATAGTTATTTATTCAGCCATCTTGTTAGGACTCCTGGGCGACAAAGGGCAGGATTATCCCACTGAAGGTTAAGGTTCTGTTAGGGAATGCTCCCGTACAGACACCTGGGAAACCCAGCCTACTCAATGACCCTGCACATTCATGCTCCCCACTTGGTCCCAGGAAAGCAAAAGATGAATAGCAAAAATCGGCAGGGTTTGGTGATTTTTTTTTTTTCCCCCTTAAAGTATCTATAGTGGGGTGTGTGTGTGTGTGTGTTTATTTAGCAAGCACTTACATGGCACTTGCATAGCCACCATTCTAAATGCCATGAAACTGTTAACTTATTTAACTATATATATATGGCTGTGTTGTGGATGTCAAGCTGACTGTACTCCGGAGTGGTTTCCTAGTGGAGGCCACCAGGCAGAACCCTCCGGGCCTCTGGAGAGGGAGGGGCCGTGGTGACATTCGCTGAGGACAGGCAGGTCCCCAGACAAGAAGCTCAACTTGTCAGTGAGCCTTAGAATGGAGAAGTAGTTTTTGACTCTCCCTAGACCTTATCCTCTTATGTTTGGACTTTGAGCCATCCTTGATGCCTGTCTAATCAGAGAAAGACAACATCTGCCACATAACAGGCAACCAAGAACCAAATAGGACGGAGGCACTGTCCCCTGCCCCAGATGATGGAGCTACACGTTACTCTGTTCACTTCCTTCTTTGTTATCCGTGAGCCTTCAGGGAAAGTCTTGTGGTTAAAACTGTTCAAGAATAATTTTCAAAAGAAAGCAAAATTGGGACTCTCATACAGATACAAAATGACCCATGTTAAAGAACTTATTTAGCTCATTAATTAATTCAGGGAACCAGGCAGATGTTATAAATGATTTAAAGAGAAAGCCAAAGAAGCACACATGTGTACGGAGTAGTGTGTATGTGGCTATACACCATGGAATACTATGCAGCCATAAAAAAGAATGAGTTCATGTCCTTTGCAGGGACATGGATGAAGCTGGAAACCATCATTCTCAGCAAACTAACACAGGAACAGAAAACCAAACACCACCTGTTCTCATTCATAAGTGAAGTTGAACAATGAGAACACATGGACACAGGGAGGGGAACATCACACACCAGGGCCTGTCGGGGGTTGGAGGGCTAGGGGAGGGATAGCATTAGGAGAAATACTTAATGTAGATGATGGGTTGATGGGTGCAGCAAACCACCATGGCACATGTATACCTATGTAACAAACCTGCACGTTCTGCACATGTATCCCAGAACTTAAGTATAATAATTTAAAAATATATGAATATACCAATAGACACAAACCTGCTTTTCCACATCGGGGAGGTTGTCCTCCCACTGCACAGAATTCATTCACATGACTATTGACAAGAATGACTTTGCATTGTTATCAGCCCTTTACAATTTACGGAGTCATAAAATTGCTCCCATAAATTCAGAATCCAATAGCCCAATAAGATGTGCTCTAGAAAATGCAGTTCTTAGCCAGGCGCAGTGACTCATGCCTTAATCCCAGCACTTTGGGAGGCCGAGGTGGGCAGATCACCTGACGTCAGTTCAAGACCAGCCTGGCCAATATGGTGAAACGCCATCTCTACTAAAAATACAAAAAAAAAAGCTGGGCATGGTGGTGGCTGCCTGTAATACCAGCTACTCAGGAGGCTAAGGCAGGAGAATCGCCTGAACCTGGGAGGCAGAGGTTGCAGTGAGCCGAGATCGTGCCATTGCACTCCAGCCTGGGTGACAGAGCAAGATTCTATCTCAAAAAAACAAACAAAACAAAAAAAAAAAAAGCAAGGTCTGAAGTCAGACGTTATTTAATCACACACCACGCAGAAGCTGTATGATTTTGGACCCCTCTTACCTCAATCTCCTTATCTATGAAATGGGCATAATAAAACCTACCTCACAGAATTATTAACAGAATTAGCTGGGCGCGGTGGCTCACGCCTGTAATCCCAGCACTTTGGGAGGCCAAGGTGGGCGATCACGAGGTCAGGAGATTGAGATCATCCTGGCTAACACGGTGAAATCCCGTCTCTACTAAAAATACAAAAAATTAGCCGGGCATGGTGGCGGGCGCCTGTAGTCACAGCTACTTGGAGGCTGAGGCAGGAGAATGGCGTGAACCCGGGAGGCAGAGCTTGCAGTGAGCCGAGATCGTGCCACTGTACTCCAGCCTGGGCGACAAAGCGAGACTCCGTCTCAAAGTCTCAAAAAAAAAAAAAGAATTATTAACAGAATTAAATGAGATAATCCACGGAAAGGAAGTAGGCACTCAATAATGTGCACATGTTGATGACAGTTGATTTTTATATGCATTCTTATGTCATAGACATTTGTTGTTATTGTTAAAAATATCACAGGGGAGCGTGGCCCTGCTGTAAAAAACACATTACAAGATATCATGGTGGTGGAGAATGATTCCATTGCGGTGACTTCCATCGCAGCTGTCAGCTGTGAAACAGCCCCAGGCCCCTGCAAAAGAGCCCCAAAGGACTTAGTTTCTAGGAAGAAGTTTTGGCCTTTGGAGGGGCACAGTTTGCCCATTGCCTCCACAAGCTCTGCTTTCTTTCCCCAGCCTGGAGATTTTTGTGATATTCATAGTAAGGAAAATAAATTTTTGTCTTGACTTAGTAATGATAGTTACTGGATACTACAATAAACAGTCCTAGAGGCCAGGCGCAGTGGCTCACGCCCGTAATCCCAGCACTTTGGGACCGAGGCGGGCAGATCACTTAAGGTCGGGAGTTCGAGACCAACCTGGCCAACATGATGAAACTCCGTCTCTACTGAAAAAAAAAATACAAAATTAGCTGGACATGGTGACGCATGCCTGTAATCCTAGCTACCTGGGAGGCTGAGGCAGGAGAATCACTTGAACCCAGGAGGCAGAGGTTGTGGTGAGCCGAGATTGCACCATTACACTCCAGCCTGGGCAACAAGAGCGAAACCCTGTCTCAAAATAATAATAATAATAATAAATAAATAAACAGTCCTATAAATGTATGGGTCAAAAACAGTAAGAGTTATTCTTCACTCCTGTAATAGTCCAAGATAGGAGTGCCTGGTCAGCAGGCAGCATTCCTGCCTTTAGGGTTTCAGGAACAGGCTGTGTCCATCTTGTGGCTCCACTAGACCTGTTTCAAGGTACACAGGCCTCCAGCAAGAAGACAAATAGGGCCTTAGACTGAGGTTGACAGATATAGCGAATAAAAATACAGGATGACTAGTTAAATTTTAACTTTAGATGAACAATGAATACTTTATCAGTACAAATACGTCCCATGTAATATTTGGGACACACAATTATATGAAGAAAATATTCACTGTTTATCTGAAATTCAAGCTTACCTAGGCGTCCTGTATTTTATCTGGCAACCCTACACATACCACGTATTTAAAAGTTAAATAATTTTTGGGCCAGGCACGGTGGCTCACACCTGTAATCCCAGCACTTTGGGGGGCTGAGGCGGATGGATCATTTGAGGCCAGAAGTTCGAGACCAACCTGACCAACATGGCAAAACCCTGTCTCAACTAAAAATACAAAAATCAGAGCCAAGCATGGTGGCGCTGCCTGTGGTCTAAGGTAGATGTAAAACTGGGTGAGCTGGCTGGGCACAACAGCTCACGGCTATAATCCCAGCACTTTGGGAGGCTGAGGCAGGTGGATTACCTGAGGGCCTGGAGTTTGAGACCAGTCAGGCCAACATGGCGAAACCCCATCTCTACTAAAAATCCAAAAATTAGTGGGGTGTGATGGCACATCCCTATAGTCTCAGCTACTCGCGAGGCTGAGGCAGGAGAATCGCTTGAACCTTGGGGGTGGAGGTTGTGGTGAGCCGAGATCGCACCACTGCACTGCAGCCTAGGCGACAGAGTAAGACTCCATCTCCAAAATAATAAAAATTAAAAAGTTAAAGAACTTTAGAAACAAACTGTTAAAGAAAATGTATTATGTCCTCCTACCTTGACAAACACTGGCATAATGACCTGGAAGGCCTAGTTCCCATTTGAATTCCCAGACTCCTCAAATTTCTACACTCCGCTTCAGCCTACCTGCCTCCTATCTGCAGCTCTGTCTCTCACCCCAGGAAACATCATGTAGCTGTGGGAGGATGCCCTAGTTCAAGCTCCACCCACACCCGCTGTAAGCAGCCACCTCTTAGCCATCCCTTGGGCGGAGGGATACACAGCCAGTGGCACCGTCCCACTATCAGGAGCACAGCCTAGGGAAGAGTTCCATGCAGGCTGTGAGAGGGAACCTTTGGTGACCTGGAGAGTGTTCTAGAACAGAGATGTGGGCTCTGATGGGACCATTTCTTGGGCCTGGGGACTCCCCTGTGTTGAAGCCTAACGGCAGTGTCGGATTTCCCTGCCCTCTGAGGCCTTATTGTCTTCTGAGTCGCACCAGCGTAAGGACAGAGTGTAGAGAAAACACTCCCATGTTTTAAAAGCCTTGCCCAGAAATGATGCATATCATCTCTGCTGACAGTTCATTGACTGAAACTCAGACCCCACCATGGAAATATAAGGAATTATTATTGTTACTATTTTACTAGATTGATTCTAGGATGGCAACAGGCATGGCGATGTGGTGTTTGATAAAGGTTAAAGAAAAACTAATCATTTTCGGCTGGGTGCAATGGCTCACGCCTGTAATCCCAGCACTTTGGGAGGCCAAGGTAGGTGGATCACTTGAGGTCAGGAGTTTGAGACCAGCCTGGCCAACACGGTGAAACCCCATCTCTACAAAAAATACAAAAATTAGCCGGGTGTGGTGGCGTGTACCTGTAATCCCAGCTACTCAGGAGACTGAGGCAGGAGAATTGCTTGAACCCGGGAGGCGGAGGTTCCAGTGAGCCAAGATTGCACCACTGCACTCCAGCCTGAGTGGCTGAATGAGACCCGTCTCAAAAAAAAAAAAAAAAAAAAAAAAAAAAAAAAAAAAAAAAAAAAAAAAAAAACAGGAACACTAATCATTTTCATCACCATTATACTCCATAGTTAGAAATAGCAAACAAATATCTTTACAATGGCAGTACACACCTCCTTTCAAGGAAAAGATTTATGAGACAGCCTCTCTACCCTGTGTCCTGAACAACACTCAGCACGGTGCCAAGCATATAGTCAGCATTCCACAAATATTTATGGACGAGTGTGCGATTATGTCCTGTTTATTATTGGATTGAACTAAAGACTCAATGCACATGGCCTTGGCATAATGCAGTGAGCTGGGAGAAAGCAGGAGAGATGCTGTAGTGGAAAGATGCTGACGAAAGAGTGCTTCGCTAAAGAGAACCCTTCCCAGGGGTGCCCCAAACGGAAAACCCCAATGCTTCTCCTTCCAGATGATTGCCATCCGCCAGAAGACATGGACAAATGCAGATGTTCCACAGGTCTGCATACATTTTCACTAAGCATGGTGTTCAAACACATTTATTCAATAATTAATGTTAGAAAACTGCTGTTTAGAAAGTAGATCCGAAGCCTAAGAATATGCTGATGTGCATCTAGGACCTTGACCCCTACACATGAGTGTGTGAACTGAAATGAAGAGTCTGAGAAGGTCAGGGCGGAACGGAGTGGCGTGCAGCCATCAAGCTGGGCATGTTTACTTCCACCTGCTGAACTCCACGCTAATGGGTTTTGTGTCGATGACTTCCTGCAGAGCTTCCTCCCAGAGCCTCGGCGCTGGCTACATTATGCCCTGGCGATGTGCTTTAGCAACTTTTAGGAAAATGGTGTCCTGGTATTCCAGATGCCCTCTCTACCTCTCTCACTTATCCTGATGTGCTCATCTATTAACATAGTGAATATTAAAACCTATTCCAAAGAGGACTGCGGCTCCACTGCTATCTCTCTCTCCAGAGCAAGAGTTTGACCTGCAGAATGAAAAAAGTAAAACTTTACTACTTTATACTTATATTTAATACTTTATAAGGTACCTTCCCTGCACCCTTTTACCATTTTGGAAATTCAAATCAATCTTCAGAGAATAAGTGGCCATCTGTACAAATAATTCTTTATTATTATTTTTTTTTTTTGAGACAGGATCTTGCTGGAGTGCAGTGGCACAATCATGGTTCACTGCAGCCTCAAACTCCTGGGCTCAAGCAATCCTCTTACCTCAGCCTCTTGAGCAACTGAGACCACAGGTGTGCACCAGCATGCCTGGCTAATTTTCTTACTTTTTTTTTTTTTTTTTTTGAGACGGAATCTCACTCTGTCGCCCAGGCTGGAGTGCAGTGGCGCGATCTCAGCTCACTGCAAGCTCCGCCTCCCAGGTTCATGCCATTCTCCTGTCTCAGCCTCCTGAGTAGCTGGGCCTACAGGTGCCCACCACCACGCCCAGCTAATTTTTTATAGTTTTAGTAGAGACAGGGTTTCACTGTATTAGCCAGGAAGGTCTCGATCTCCTGACCTGATCTGCCTGCCTCAGCCTCCCAAAGTGCTGGTATTACAGGTGTGAGCCACTGTGCCCAGCCTTAAAATTTTTTATAGAGATGGGGTCTCACTATGTTGATCACTTGAGCCCTCAAACTCCTGGACTCAAGTGATCCTCCCGCCTCAGCCTCCGAAAGTGCTGGGATTGCAGGGGTGAGCCACCGCGCCTGGCCTGTACAAATAATGTTTAACTGTGTATGGAGGATAGTTTCAAAAGAGGAGCTCTAAAGACAAGGAGCAGGGATGACGTCAGTCCCAGCATCACCTCCTCTGTGAAGTCCTCCCTGTGTGTACCCTCTCAGTTCCCCAAGGGGGAAGGACAGCGCCCTTCCTAGTGCCTCCCTCCACTGTACCCTCCTCTCATGCCTGTCATGGTCGTTCTTAATTGATACGGCCTCACTCCTTTAGACTGCAAGATGTTGGAGAAGAAAAATGTGTCTTGTGCATTTTTGTAACCCCAGTGTGGTAACTGACATCTAGGAAGTATATATGTGCATCAATAGAATGCTTATTTATTTAAGTTTACATATGGATGCGTGTTTGTTTATTTATTTATTCATTCATTCATTTATTTTTTGAGACGGAGTGTCACTCTTGCTAGGCTGGAGTACAGTGGCGCAATCTCGGTTCACTGCAAACTCTGGCTCCCTGGTTCAAGGGATTCTCCTGCCTCAGCCTCCTGGGTAGCTGGGATTACAGGCACGTGCCACCACACCCAGCTGATTTTTGTATTTTTAATAGAGATGGGGTTTCACCATGTCGGCCAGGATGGTCTTGATGTCCTGACCTCGTGATCTGCCTGCCTTGGCCTCCCAAAGTGCTGGGATTACAGGCGTGAGCCACCGCACCCGGCTGTATACATGTGTATTTATAAGTATTGAGCATCACTCTAAGTATTTTAAGTAGATTACTTCATTTAACCCTCAGAATAACCTTATAAGGTCGGTGCAATTAGTTTCCATTTTACAGATAAGGAAGCTGAGGCATTAAAAGGTTAAGTAAGTGACCGAAGGTCATAGTAAGTGAGGAGCTGATATTTGACTGCAGGGTTGATGTCGAACTGCATTTTTAACCACTGTGATAGAAGAGCTACCACCACCATTTACGTAGCACCTACTATGTACAGTTGTGCAATGTATTTCACATTTTTTATCTCATTTGCTCCACAAGGGAGCTCCCTTTAAAAATGAGAAAACTGAGACCCAGAGGGTTTATCTAACTTGCCCAAAGTTGCACAGTTAATATGCATCAAGCCAACATTCAACCCAGCGATATCTCCCACACCATGAAGCACTTTGGTCCTGGGAAAACTGGGGACTGCTGTATGTAAACGTTATTAATGAGAATAAAAGATGACAGTTATGCTGACCTATTTCTTTTTTCAGGTTCAGTCATTTTTAGCATCACTTGATGGAGAGAAGCTGGAACTCTTAAAAAATGACCTAATTTCCATTAAAGACATCTTTGCAGCCAAAGAATTAGAGAATGAAGAAAGTCAAGAAGAACAAGGTAAAGGAAAATAAATAGCAAGACAAACTGTTTGGTATAATCCTTATGAAACTGCTATTAATGAACACAGCCCTTTGAATTATTTAATTCAAGTGCTCCTCCTCCATGCTTTCAAAATACATTGTGCATCTGCTCTTGTTACAGGAGCGGGTCACATTGATTTATATGACTCTCTCTCACTGGGTGGGAACTCCTGTTGTTCCTCTGGTGTTCGGCACAATCCCTGGCACTTTACGGGCTTACAATAAATGCAAATGCATATGGTCAGATGAAGGAAGACTGCAATGTGCTAAACAGAGCTCTGATGACTAGAGTTTATGCTGCCACTTTTTGTTGTTGTTGTTGTTGTTGTTGTTGTTTAGGCAGAGTCTCACTCTGTCGCCCAGGCTGGAGTGCAGTGGCGCGATCTCGGCTCACTGCAACCTCCGCCTCCCAGGTTCAAGTGATTCTTCTGCCTCAGCCTCCCGAGTAGCTGGGACTACAGGTGCCCGCCACCACGCCCAGCTAATTTTTGTATTTTTAGTAGAGGCGGGGGTTCACTATGTTGGTCAGGATGGTCTCGATCTCTCGACCTCATGATCCGCCTGCCTCGGCCACCCAAAGTGCTGGGATTACAGGCATGAGCCACCGCGTCCAGCCTATGCTGCACTTATAATTTTTATCCGCATGTGAAAGTTATTTAGTGTGATTAATGTTAATGGTGGGCACATCTTTCCCTGAATTGTTTTGTATATTTTTCTTATTCCTTTTAATTTATAGGTGTTCGGGTATATTTGCAGGTGTCCTATCCTCTACCTAAAAAGCTCAGTTCTGACAAAGGCCGTACCGTCTTCTGACAGTGCACCAGAGCGTGCTACATCAGGCTGGCAATCACACTTCCCAGTAATCTTCCACCCAGATAATAACTGGACCCCAAGGAGATTAGAACTTATTTTATGAGAAGCAAGGCTTCCTTAAGAGGGCAAACCTTATTCTCAGAGTGGGGCATGGTTAATGATTCCTTTAGGTTTGTCCATTTGGGAGCAGAAGAGAGTAAAACATTTGCTGTGTACATGAAGAGTGATTTCTTACGACGTAATAACCAGCACCCCTCAGCTGTTTTGTGTAGGTTACGTTGAAAGGTCAGACAACCTCAGAGACAGGTCTGGCTTCTCCTAGGACCTTTGGAAGGGTCCCATTTGAAACATTTTCACCACTTTCTTGCTATATGGCCTTAAACAAGTTATATAACCTTTCTGAAATGCAGTATCTTCACTTGTAAAATGGAGACAATGATATATGTGTGTATATATATGTGTGTGTGTGTGTGTATAGATATCAGGTTCAAGAGCTGTTGTAAGGGTCATATTAGATAATATATGTAAAAACATATATTACAGTGCCTGGCACACATAACTGCTCAAAAATGTTAGCTGTGCTTATTACTTAAAGTGCTAACACAGTGCCAGGAAAAAGTAAAGGTGCAATAAAGTATAACTTTCATGTATTATGCTTGCTGTTATTACCCGGCATGCAAAGTAATGAGAATGTGCATTCTCAAATCTCTGGCAGTGTTTTGTGCCCAGACGTGTTTTGATTCCTTTAATCAAAGCTCTGACACAAGAGCTCAAATGCTTGAGCCTTGATGTTCAGGGCAAAATTATTCTAAGCATTCAGAAACTGTCATTTAGACACCCTTTCCCTGTTTAGCCCCACACACTGACCTTACATGCCTTCAGCTTAATGAGATTTATGCTCATTGCATCAAAATAAAAGAATCAATTATACTGAAGCATAGAAAGAGGCCGTATCAGAGACAGTTGGGAATCATGTTTTTGAGCATTAGTATGTTCCTCCCAGAGTCACAAAGGATGACAGCCTTGTCTTTGTTTTTCTAATGAAGAAACTAAAACACTAGCTGTTAAAGGTCATGTAGCTCCCCTTGTGGACCCAGGGTGAACTAACAGATGCCCCTTTCTAGCAATCACCAAAAGGAATCAAGCTATTTCTCTTCAAGAGTCATGATGTCTGAGGTAGACCTTGGCCCTATTAAGGGTGTCATTTAGAGAGGACAAAAAGAGAATCCCAGATTCCCCCTAACATCAAGGAGACATTGTTGCCAGTGTAATTAAAGAAGTATTACATCCCCAACTGGTGCTATTTCTTGGAGGGGAAACCTAATTTCAACTTAAATAGAAAATGTTGCTATAAGTGATGTGTTCTAGTCTAGTGTAGACCTTCAATAAATTCGGTTTCTTTAACTACTACACATGCACACATACACACAGAAAAACCTGAAGTGCTGAACAGCATAGCATGCTTTAGCAATGGGAGGTCTGCCTCGCCTTAATTGACAAAACCCTGTTATCTCCCAGAATATATCAGTTTTCCCAAGAGGGCATCTCCAGATTATCAAAACACTATTAATGTTAATTAACTTAATTTAATAAATAAATGTCATTCAGAAACTTAATGAAGAACTGGGAGAGAAGAATAGAGATGTTGTCATTAAATCAGTCCAATTATCAAGTGTCACAACTCCAGAAAGGTTCTGGGATTATGCAAACGCTATAGAAAGGAACCTTTGCAGTGGGAGAAATCCAGGAGCAATCGAGCAGAAAATCCAGGAGCAAAATTCTGAAAGAAAACCGAGCATTTTCATCCATTTTTTTCCTTGTAAGCATTACATTCCTAAAAGCCTCCTAACAACTAAATAATTTATTTGGTACTCTCAGAAAATGTAATAAACTATCATTTTTAGATGAATTTAATATCGGTCTCCTCTGCATGTAATAATGTTAGCTAATGATTTGCATGTTTGTTTTTCCAGCAGAGTGTAATTTTATCACACTGCCATAGATCCCTTAATTTGATTTATCATGGCTGAGAAGAGATTTTAAAAGGCCATTTTCTATTTTTATTGCTCTGGTGAAGATCTTCTCAGCCATGTATACAGACCAAGAATTGTAGTAATAGGTATTGTTTGCTGCAACATTTATTATCATCTGTTTTTATCAACCTCCATTTTTCTCTATGATTTTTTTTTTCTAAAATCGCTTCTAAAAGTTGTTGGTGTATGTTTTACAGAATTAATACACCTTTAAAAGCTGGAGCTCTACAAAGTGCTTGTATCTTAATTTAGTGTTGATTCCTCCCAAATACTTTTAATCTCCCTATGTTTGTATCAGTGTAGCACATAATTATTTGTTTACATAAAACTTCGTGTTTACGAAACACTTTCACGTTTGTTGTAGTATTTGGTCCTTATAACAGCTGTAAAGAGGAGATGGGTGGGTTTTATTGTCCTCAGTTTTCAGAGGAGGCGGTGGAAGCTGAGGAAGCTCTGTGGCTGGCCCCAGGCCACAGAACCACCAGATGCAGGAGCTGGGTAGGACCTATGCCTTCCAAATCCCAGCCCAGGACTCTCTGTGCTCTGCAACACTGCCTCATACAGGGTGAGGGGCAGGCAGTTTGGGAAGGAGACCTTGTCGATGCTGCCCAGGTGAGCCCAGCCCCTCTCACTGTCCCTCCCTGGGGAAGACTAGACCAAGACCTCTGCCCAGCAGAGAGAATCTCAGCTTCTGATGGAATCAATCTAGCTCTCTAGCTCTGTCTCTCTCTCCCACTCCTTTTTTTTTCAAGATAGAGTCTCATTCTGTTGCCCAGGCTGGAGTACAGTGGTGCAATCTCAGCTCACTGCAACCTCCGCCCTCCTGGGTTCAAGCGATTATCCTGCCTCAGCCTCCCAAGTAGCTGGGATTACAGGCACGTGCCAACACGCCTGGTAAATTTTTGTACTTTTAGTAGAGATGGGGTTTCACCATGTTGGCCAGGCTGGTCTCCATCTCCTGACCTCAAGTGATCCAACCACATCGCCCTCCTAACGTGCTGGGATTACAGGTGTGAGCCACTGTGCCTGGCCCTCTCTATCTCTATCTGTGTCTCTATCTCTCTGTCTCTGAGACTGTCTAGCCCTCCAACTCTCCCTTTGTGTGCTTAATGCATTCTCATTCTTGAAGGCTCTGTTCAGGCATCACCTGCTCCAGGAACCCTGCTTCACACCCCTCTGAAAACTGGATTATATGCTGCAAAAGCCCCCTTAGAGCACTTACCTCTTTGGGTTAAAATGGTTTGCTTGTTGTGGCTTCATCATGAGCAAAGACAGCCGTCTCTCCCTCCTCCCTACACGCACCCCCCTCACTTGCCTGCAGCCACGCTGACACCCTTCGCTCCCATGGACGAACCAGGCACACGTCCTCCTGGACTCTACTCTTGCTGCACTGCTGCTGGAAGACTCTTCCCCTGACATCTTGTGGCTGGCTCATTGCTCTCCTCCTCTAGCACACTACTCAAATGTCACCTTCTTCGTTAGCTTCCCTCCTGTCTTAGTTCCTCCAGGCTGCTATATCAAAATACCATAGACTGTGTGGCTTATAAACAACAGAAATCTATTTCTCACAGTTTTGGAGACTGTAAAGTCGAAGCTCAAAGTGCTGGCAGATTCTGTGTCTAATGAGGGCTCCTGATCTCTGGTTCACAGATGGTGCCTTCTAGCTTGTCCTTACATGGTGGAAGGGATCAGCTAGCTCCCTGAGGCCTCTTTTGTTAGGGCACTAATCCCGTTCATGGGGGCTCCCCATTTCATGATCTAATCACACCCCTGAAGACTCACCTCCTATTATCATCACGTTGGTATTAGGTTTCAAAATATGAGTTTGGAGGGGACAGGGACATTCAGACCACAGCACCTCCTATTTAAAACTCCTAAACCCCAGCTAGCCCTGTTTATACTTCTCCATAAAACTTATCCCTTGACATCAATGTTTTACTTATCTGTTTTTTTTTATTCTGTTTTTTGGGACGGAGCCTTGCTCTTTCACCTGGCTAGAGTGCAGTGGCGCGATCTCAGCTCACTGCAACCTCCACCTCCCGGCAGTTCTCCTGCTTCAGCCTCCTGAGTAGCTGGGATTAGAGGCACTCGCCACTGTGCCCGGCTAATTTTTGTATTTTGAATAGAGATGGGGTTTCACCATCTTGGCCTGGCTGGTCTCAAACTCCTGACCTCATGATCCACCCACCTCGGCCTCCCAAAGTGCTGGGATTACAGGTGTGAGCCACCGTGCCTGGTCTGCTTATCTGTTTTGATTATCTGTTTCCCTCATGAGAATATATGAGTTATATGTGTGAGTTACGAGTTCTCGTATCTGATTATCTGTTTCCCTCATGAGAATGTATGAGTTATAGGTAATAATAAACGAATCTAAGCCAAATGTTTTGAATAAATACCTACAAGCTATGCCAGGCTATCTTCATGGGCTGCAGATTAACGATTTTGTCCATAAAACAGAAAATAGCATCTCCAGACGAGGGCTGGATGCAGTGTTTCTCACATGGCTTAGTCCCCCTCAAGGCTCCGCCTTCCCACACTGGCATACGCCACAGTATTTTCTTCTTAGAGAGGGCTGAGAGCGTGTAGTCAGGTGAGATAAATGATTCTTTTATTCTCCCCCAAACTGGTAATAAACCCATGTGGAATCAATTCTTTGGCACCTTTCAGAAACGTTAAAAATGGCATGGCCTTGCAGATACTTCAAAAGAGAAAAGTAAGATTGTAACCTTTAACGATCTCTTTATTGCCCACAATGATCCTAATTTTTTTATTTTATGATATAGGATATTTTAATATGTATACTATCTGTTATATATAGTAGTATATCATATTATATATTAGGCAATGTATTAATAAATTATTCTGTAAATACTCATTTTAGCGCCTGTTATATGTGAGGTATTGTGTTAGATGCTCTGGATTCAAGAGTGAGCGGAAGAAATACTGTCTCTGTCCCTCAGTAGCTTCCAGGGTGAAAGGAAGACAGATCGTTAAGAAATATTGTAGGACCAGCCAGGTATCCTAGGGAACCTTGGGAAATTTCTCTGGAGAGATGGTTGAGACTAATTCAGCTTGTTTAGCACTGTGGCTCTGTGAACATAAAAGGGCACCTGGGTATCATTAGGGTCGCAGTGCTAAGCATAACAATATCAAAGTCATAAATATGATGTTGTCCCAGGTCCCTTAGGCCTGAGAAAGGTCATGCCTTTGTTCATCCAGTCCTTCTTTCAGCAAATAGCTGCTGACCACCTGTAGCTGTGAACAAGACAGGGGAGGTCCCTCCTTGCCCTCTTGTTGCCTTTGGGTTGGCCTGGGGGTGTCCCTGCTGTAGCTGCCAAGCAACAAGACTTCAGCGGCCCTGCACCTGGATGCATCTGCTGCCTCACTGCCGTGCTCATGAATGGAAGACATTCATCTTTGCCCAGTGGCTGGCGGGCAGGCTGCTACAACCTCCACTTAGTCTACCCCAACTGCAGATTGTAACTTTGGGGAAGCTGCCACATCTTGAAGGATGAAAAATAAATCATGCTTCTTCTGTCGTGTTCTATTTCTAGGCTTAGAAGAAAAGGGAGAAGAATTTGCTCGCATGCTTACAGAACTTCTCTTTGAATTACATGTGGCGGCCACACCTGACAAACTCAATAAGGTCAGCACTGTCTGATTTATAGTTTCTGGTTAAAAAAAAAAAAAAAAAAAAAAAAAATGCAGGGAAGAGTCTCTGTTGTAAAGTTCCAGAGATGCATCTGAAATGGAAAACTCCCAAATCTTATAAGGCATAGTGCCGGGAGAGGAGTTTGAGGTCTGTGACTAAGATTTGAGGAGGGGCTGGGCGCGGTGGCTCATGCCTGTAATCCCAGCACTTTGGGAGGCCGAGGTGGGTGTATCACCTGAGGTCAGGAGTTTGAGACCAGCCTGGTCAACGTGGTGAAACTCCGTCTCTACTAAAATACAAAAATTAGCTGGGTGTGGTGGCACATGCCTGTAATCCCAGCTACTCGGGAGACTGAGGCAAGAGAATCGCGTGAACCCAGGAGGCCGAGGTTGCGGTGAGCTGAGATTGTGCCACAGCACTCCAGCCTAGGTGATAGAGTGAGACTCCATCTCAAATTTTAAAAAAAGGGAAAAGCCTGTAATCCCAGCACTTTGGGAGGCCGAGACAGGCGGATCACGAGGTCAGGAGATCGAGACCATCCTGGCTAACATGGTGAAACCCCGTCTCTATTAAAAAATACAAAAAACTAGCCGGGCGAGGTGGCGGGCGCCTGTAGTCCCAGCTACTCGGGAGGCTGAGGCAGGAGAATGGCGTAGACCCGGGAGGCGGAGCTTGCAGTGAGCTGAGATCCGGCCACTACACTCCAGCCTGGGCGACAGAAAAAAAAAAAAAAGGGAAAAATGAAAAGATTTGAGGAGGCAACATAATGGAATGTGGTGGTGGAGAACATGCTAGACTGTGTCATGAGATCTGCATTTTAGTTGTAATTTTACTAGTAACTACCTTGTGACCTTGAAGAAGTCACTTACCTTTTCATGGCAAAATAGAATGTTATATCGGAGCAGTAGTTATCATCAGATTAGGGGAGGGGGAAAGGGTGCAGAATCACCAAGAGGCTTTTTCAAATTTCACCCCTGACCCCTGTAAAGAAACATGCTAGAATTCGGTAGAGAGAGGCACGTCAGCCAGGTGAACCCCATAGTTCCTCCACCTGGAGCACAGGGGCTTCGTCATGTCTAAGACCATTCCAGCCTTAACAATCTGGGTTCCTCTAACAATACCATGGTGTGTTTTGCAAGTTAGTACAAGGTCTTGCTGTGAAGTTTCTTTAGAGGCCATGATCATTAATTACTTAAAACCGCGTGATGTTTTTCCATTCTCTCTCTCTCTTTCTTTCTTCTTTTTAGCAAGCAGTGGTTTACATAGGTACTCACTTACCCGGGTGGGTGAGGAAAAGGGCAGAATGAGGAGGTGAGATGAGTAATTTCTTTATCTCTGATAGAGGTCACTGATTCTGGCAGGTCAGTGACTTGAACAGAGTGGGAAATTGCCTCATTCATCTCTGTGCAGCACCTGCCACCGCTCAGAGGGGGCATGTGGTGGCTCTGAGATTCCACTGGCTTATTTGCTTAGGTTTAAGTCTTTGTCTCTAATAGGGGACACACTAAGGCCAGTTTTGTTGGGTTTCCTCTCCCCAGATCTTCTTGCTGTTAACTTACCATTCAACACTCTGATATTTTTAACTTTGGCGTGTAAGATTTAAGGTGGGAAGTAAGTTTAGTCTAAGCCCCAAAACAACTTTTACTTAAGCAAACAGCTTAAACTATAATGATAAAATTGGAGTGAGTCTGCCCTTTCGTTCTAAATTCAGGGAATAACAGGTAGGGGAGGAGGTTTCTGATTGTTTAATTGAACCATGATTTTGTAGGGCACAGAGTGCATAAACTGCACTCATGTGAAATTAGACACAGAGCAGCACCAGACCTTTCCAGCAGCCCTTCTCTTCTCCCTCTTGAGGGTGGAAGACCTGTCATGAATCAAGAAACACAGAGCCTTTCTAACATATATTTTTTAAAGTACTATTATTCTTTTATAGATGGTCATGAAAAATGAAAAATATACTATAGATTTTTCAATGTGCCTGTCATTTTTATTCTTATCTGAATATAAGCATTTTTAAATGCTTTTTAAAGAGTCCTCAGGCCTGCATTGTTCTTTCCACACTTTCTGTTCTGTCCCTTTTTTCTACTTTATATTTGCCAGAAAGCAACAACAAGGTTATCTTTTTAGGGGGTTGAGAAACTGCCCCGTCATCCCCCAAACATACGGAGATCCATTCCTGAAGTCTTAGAGACACTTGATTCTTGTCTTGGGGTTGGAATGACTTAGGTTCCATATTTGCACCATAAAAGGGTTGTTTGGTTGGGGACCTTTGCAGGCCATGAAGAAGGCTCATGACTGGGTGGAAGAGGATCAGACCGTGGTGTCAGTAGATGTGGCAAAAGAGTCTGAGGAGGAAACAAAGAAGGAAGAAAAGGAAGAGAAATCTCAAGATCCTCAAGAAGACAAAAAGGAGGAAAAGAGAACTAAGACCATAGAGGTAAATTTATTCTAGAGTGTCCACCTACAAGGTAATAAGAGTGTGTTCATTTTATTAGCAGCTTAATTTTAATTGAAGAGAGGCTATTTCTTTTTCATTTGTTCCATATTATAGAAATATAAGTAGGAATGCAATAAACACTGAAATTTCTCTATGCCAAGATAATTCATGGTTTAACACAGATTTTGTCACTTTTCTCCATAGCTTTACAATTATAATTTAAAGGGACAAAAATCTTTAGGAACATAGTTGATTTATCTTTAGAGTAGAATTTCATCTTATATGCAAATGTGTTACTATAAAATGTCTTTATGCCCTGTAACTAATGAGGTAATTGAAGCCTTTAAAAAAATTTATTGCCATAGCTTTTATTCTGTAATTTAATAAATTTATGTGTGCATAATTTATATCCTGCCTATGTTCAATAAAGGAGTTTGTAGTAACTTCATCTTACATTGAGTTTTAATTTTGAAGAAAGTAACTTTTTGGCTGAGCGCGGTCACTCAAACCTGTAATCCCAGCACTTTGGGAGGCCAAGGCAGGTGGATCACCTGAGGTCAGGAGTTCAAGACCAGCCTGGACAACATGGTGAAACCCCATCTGTACTAAAAATACAAAATAATAAAAATAATTAGCAGAGCATGGTGGTGTGTGCCTCTACTCTCAGCTACTTGGGAGAGTGAGTTATCAGAATCACTTAAACCCGGGAGGTGGAGGTTGCAGTGATTAGATCACTGTAAAGCAAAATATCCATTGAGCTCCGTTCATTCAGCCAGTCTTCCACACACCGTCTTTAGCACCTGCCTGTTTTGTACCCAGCATTGCTGTAAGCCCTGGGGATGCAGCTGTGAACAGACATACCACAACCCTGGGGGCCCTGACGGCACTTCCAATTTCTGGCAGCATTACACTTAAAGTCTTAGATATGCTCGTAGTCTTCAGGTTAACAATTTCATGTTATGTTTGTGGTATTTTTGAAAGAATTATATCACTTCTAATGTCACAGCATTTTTTTAAAAAAAGCATCTGCTCAGTAAAAAATTTCTTCCTTGTGTTTATCCATTTCAGGAAGTATACATGTTGTCCATTGAAAGTCTGGCAGAGGTAACAGCGCGCTGTATTGAGCAGCTTCATAAAGTAGCAGAATTAATTCTTCATGGACAAGAAGAGGAAAAACCAGCTCAGGACCAAGCAAAAGTTCTAATAAAGTAAATAAATGTTACTTTAAATTATTATTTTCCCAGTTCTATATATAGGTACCGTTCAGAAACACACATACACACCCACACCCTCTAAGCCACTAAAAGGTTCAGATTTCTTTTTGTTTGCTTTTGTTTTTTGTTTTGTTGAGATGGGATCTTGCTCTATCACCCAGGCTGGAGTGCAATGGCATGATCATGATTCACTGCAGCCCCAAACTCCTGGGCTCATGCCACCCTCCCGCCTCAGCCTTTCCAGGAATTGGGACCACAGGTGCGTGCCACCACATCCAGCTAATGTTTTAATTAATTACAGAGACAAAGCCTAGCCATGTTGCCCAGGCTGGTCTCGAACTCCTGAGCTCAAGCAATCTTCCTGGCTCAGCCTCCTAAAGTTCTATGATTACAGGCATGAGCAACCATACCTGACCAAATATTCAAATTTCGAGTGAACCAATTCCATTGTTCTATGGTCATCTTAAGAAATAAGGATTTCTTTTTTTTTTTTTTTTTTTTTTTGAGACAGAGGCTCGCTCTGTCACCAGGTTGGAGTGCAGTGCCACAATCTCAACTCTCTGCAACCTCAGCCTCCCAGGTTCAAGCGATCTTCTGCCTCAGCCCCCTGAGTAGCTGGGATTCCAGGCGCACACCACCACATCCAGCTCATTTTTGTATTTTTAGTAGAGATGGGTTTTCATCATGTTGGCCAGGATGGTCTCCATCTCTTGACCTCATGATCTGCCCTCCTCGGCTTCCCAAAGTGCTGGGATTATAGGCATGAGCCACCATGCCCAGCCGGAAATAAGGATTTATTTAACAAATGCATTATGTTAGCAAGAAGAAGAAGACTTATCTAGCCATCCTTGGAATTATTTATGAAGAGATTTAAGGGAAAACACACTAAATCATTCAGAGGCATGAAAGTGCTTATTTAATAGATCAGAGTCTTAGAAGTAAAACCTTTTGAGGGTAATTACATTTCCAACATATATATGAATAGAGAAAGGACACTTTAA
Source organism: Chlorocebus sabaeus (assembly GCF_047675955.1). NCBI lineage: Eukaryota > Metazoa > Chordata > Mammalia > Primates > Cercopithecidae > Chlorocebus > Chlorocebus sabaeus. The sequence goes on along the minus strand of NC_132930.1, from coordinate 11,841,279 downwards.
TGTAACATAGCTAGAGTCACAAAATAGGCAAATATACTCCACTGATCCTGGGGACTTATACCAGCTCTCCATGTTCCAAACTCTGGTGATGATGGTCGCTAATATTAACCAGTTCACTTTTGGTATGTGTGCACATATGTGTTGTCCTGTATCATGTTCTTCAATAAATAATAGCTATTGTCATTAGTTTATTAAGTAAAATACAAATATATATATAGGTAACACATGTGAATATGCAATCTAGTGAATATACATGAAAATAGTTGAAATGGAGTATTCATGAAAATAGTTGGTATGGAGCTGAAAAATAAGCCTTTACCTTTTATGCACATGACTGTATACTGTGATATGGAAAATTAACGTAGGCCTAAGTACCCTCATGTTATTAGACAGACACAGGAGCCAAAATAGAGCCCCTGAAAATATTCAGGGATGGACACACACAGGTCTCAGCACACTCAGTTTGCTAGCTAACTAGTCTTTGCTTATTACCGCTTTGGTATTGTAGGTTGGGGAGTAAATTTATAGTGGAAAGATCTTCCAAAAAGTCAACATTAGTGTCTTTGTACTGGCGGCATTTTTCCTCACTTGTAAAGATCTGTCATCTAGTCTAGATTTCCATATCTAAGAATATAAAAATCGAAGTTATTATGAGAACCACATAATCCGCACCTTAATATTCCTAGAAAGAATATGCACTTGCCTAAACATTTAGAAGGAAGAGGAAAGAACAAAGTCAGAGAAGTTGAAAATGCTGAGGACAATCTGTAGGTACTGGTTTATCTTTGCAATACTAATTGGAAAGAAGAGGGCCAAAGTTCAGAAGCCCCTAGGTATGGAAAATGACCTTACTCTTCACTCCTTTCTGATTCCCAACCCTGATTGTCCTGACCTTACCAAGCTGCACCCAGTCTCTGACTTGTCTGTACAATAAGTGCCTCCCCACCCACCTGCCCAAGAACATAGACTGAATGGCTCTGGGGTATCTCCTGGCTTTACTCTTGACCCTTTCTGCAGACAAGTTTTTGATAGATGGGTGGGTGGGTGGATGAGTGGATGGATGGATGGATGGATGGATGGGTGGGTGGGTAGATATAGCTCATAAAAATCTGTATATATTACATAAGGCCTCTTTTATCAAAGCAAAACTTACCTCTACTGACTTTACTAGATCTTTTAACATGTAAGATTCTTAACTTGGGGTTATTTTTCTTCCCATAGCATTTTAATCACTATTCAAGAGAGCTGTATGCACTAACTGATAGAAAACTATCAGACATTACCTACATTATTACGTAATTAGATTGTTGTCCATTTTTGTCGTCATCCATAGTGTTAGGATAAATGTTGTTTTCATTAAATATTTGTGTGTATCTTGCGTTATTTTCTTGGGATAAAGTTCTAGAAGTGGAATGCCTAGCATAAACTCAGAATTTTGGTATCAGTATTAAAAACATATTCTACAGGATCTTTATTCTGAATCATATAATCAAAACATAATCAAAGTATCCAGAGTCACCTGAGTTTGAATCCCTCCTCTCCTGCATGTCCTAAGCAGGTTACCTAACTTTCTTTCTTTCCTTCCTTCCTTCCCTCCCTCCCTCCCTCCCTCCCTCCCTCCCTCCCTCCCTCCCTCCCTTCTTTCTTTCTTTCTTTCTTTCTTTCTTTCTTTCTTTCTTTCTTTCTTTCTTTCTTTCTTTCTTTCTTTCTTTCACAGAGTTTTGCTCTTGTTGCCCAATCTGGAATGCAATGGCGCGATCTTGGCTCACTGCAACCTCTACCTCCTGGCTTCAAGTGATTCTCCTGCCTCAGCCTCCCAAGTAGCTGAGATTACAGGCACCTGCCACCACGCCCAGCTAACTTTTTTGTATTTTTAGTACACACAGGGTTTCACCATGTTGGTCAGACTGGTCTTGAACTCCTGACCTCCGGTGATCCACCCACCTCGGCCTCTCAAAGTGCTGAGATTACAGGCATGAGCCACTGTGTCTAACCACCTATTTCTTAAATGTCCGATTTTCCATCTATATAAAATGGAAATAATAATATAAGCCATAAGGTCACTCTGAGGATTAAATATGATCAGGCACACAAAAGTGTTTAACATAGTGCCTCAGTGAATGTTCCTGATTGTTTTGAAATGACCAAAAAGCTGGAAACCAGCCATCTGGCAAGCGTGTGTACCTCTGCACATGTGGAGCTCAAGCCTGGTATTTTCCTGCACATGGTTTTCATTCTAAAAGAGGTCAAGTGAGTTGGATGATTATTCTTTAATTAAGCATGGAAAGAAAACCGGAATTAGATTAAACTGTGATTGCGAATCATGGAAGATGATTAAGGAAAACCGTCTGACTGCACATTTCTGTAGAACATCTTGAAGCGTGTGTGGCATTCTTTTAAATGTCATAATGAATTAGTATCAGAAATGGTCATGACAGTTAAATTATTTTACCTTATTGAAAACATCCAAGCCTCATTTTTTTTTTTCTTCTTTCAGATTAACTACTGCGATGTGCAATGAAGTGGCCTCCTTATCAAAGAAGTTTACCACTTCTTTAACCACTGTTGGGGTAAGATTACAGTCTTGATTTTTTTTTTTCACCTTTTTTAAGGGAAGTATGTCTGTGAGGGGCTGTGAGGAAATGTGGAGTTGCAGTGCCTTCTTTAGTAGCTCCATAAAACTGAAGCTGTGCCATGATGTAAGCTAAAGTCAGGCCAAGAGCAGCTTCTCGAAGGACGGGCAGCTTAGGACTCTCCTGACTGGGTTCCAGTCTTGAATCTGCCATTTCAGACATACAAGATGTTGAGTGAGTGAGTTTTCAAACCTCTATGAACCTCATTTTCTTTGTTTGTTTGTTTGTTTGTTTTGGTGTGTGTGTGTGTGTATGTGTGTGTGTGTTTGGAGACGGAGTTTCGCTGTTGCCCAGGCTGGCATGCAGTGGTGTGATCTCCCCTCGCTGCAAGCTCCGCCTCCCGTGCTCACGCCATTCTCCTGCCTCAGCCTCCCAAGTAGCTGGGACTACAGGCGCCCAGCTAATTCTTTTGTATTTTTAGTGGAGACGGGGTTTCACCGTGTTAGCCAGGATGGTCTCGATCTCCTGACCTCGTGATCCACCTGCCTCGGCCCCGCAAAATGCTGGGACTATAGGCGTGAGCCACCACACCCAGCCTGTTTGGTTTTTTTTTAAGTGTCAGATGAAAGGTTCCTTTTATTACTTAATATCTGTGATATATGTAATTCAGAATCTCTGTTAAAATGATTAATTTTGAATATTCTCATTCACTGTTGGCCTCAGAGCCTACTTTATAAACCATGCAAGGTAAGAGTTTTCTTTTTTTCTGTTTCTTTTTTGTTGAGACTGAGTCTTGTCCTGTCGCCCAGGCTGGAGTGCAGTGGCACAATCTTGGCCCACTGCAGCCTCCACCTCCTGGGTTGAAGCGATTCTCCTGCCTCAGCCTCCTGAGTAGCTGGGATTACAGGCACACGCCACCACACCCAGCTAATTTTTGTATTTTTAGTAGAAATGGGGTTTCACCATGTTGGCCAGGCTGGTCTTAAACTCCTGACCTAGTGATCCACCTGCCTCGGCCTCCCAAAGTGCGGGATTACAGGCATGAGCCACCACACCCAGCCGGGATAAGAGTTTTCTTTGCTTCATTGTAGCACTTGACTTTGACCAAAAGAAAAAAAATGTTACTGATTGGCTCAAGTGTTTCTATTCTCAGGGTAACAAGTCTGAAAGGCTCAGCATTCGCTTGGAGGTGTGGCCTCTGGTTGTTTTCTTTGGCAATCAGTCATGTTATATAGCTTCTCCTTAGTGAGCCTAGAGAAAAGTGGAAAATATTCCCTTTCACCTTCCTGTTTTTTCCCTTTAAAACCGTGGATGCAAAGTCTAATGATGTTCTCCATGAGAAACAGCAGTTTTACTTCTTATTCTAATTAGGTTGGTTTTTTTGGTTTCAAGTATATTAGTTTCCTAGGGCTGCTATGACAAAGTACCATAAACTGGGTTATTTTCTCATAGTTCTGAAGGCTAGACGTCTGAAAGCAAGGCGGTTTTGGGGTCTTGATCTCTCCAAAGCCTCTAGGATTCTTCCTTGCTTATTCCAGCTTCTGGTAGCCCCAGGTGTTCCTTGACTTGTGGTTGCAAAACTCCAGTCTCTCTCTGTGTGTCTTGACATGGCTGCTTTCTCTCTGTGTCTCCACATCACCTTCCCTCCATGCATGTCTGTGCCCAGATTTCCCTCTGCTTATAAGGACACCAGGCCTATTGGGTTAGAGCATAACCAGTATGACCTCATCCTAACTCATCACACCAGCAACAACCCTATCTCCAAACAAGGTCACAGTCTGAGGTGCTGGGGGTTAGGACTTCAATATGTCTTTTTGCAGGGGATACAATTCAAACCATACCAGGAAGCAACAGAAACATGTTCCAAAAAATTTAGACAGAAAGGAGGCTTTATGAAAGGCAGTGGGGGAAATGAACCGCTGTGGGGACCCAGCCCCAGAGCTCACGCACACTCTTTTTTTGTGTTTTGAAACTGTGTCTCGTTCTGTCATCCAGGCTGGAGTGCAGTGGCGCAATCTCAGCTCACTGCAGCCTCTGCCTCCCAAGTACAAGCAATTCTCATGCCTCAGCCTCCTGAGTAGCTGGGATTACAGGCGTGGGCCACCACTCTCAGTTAATTTTTGTATTTTCAGTAGAGACGGGGTTTCACCATGTTGGCCAGGCTGATCTCAAACTCCTGACCTCAAGTGCTCCACCTGCCTCGGTCTCCCAAAGTGCTGGGATTACAGGTGTGAGCCACCGTGCCCAGCCTACACATACTCTTTCTAAAGTGCTTCTAGGAATGTGACTCAGTGACAGCAGCAGTTCCTAACCCTGTGTCTTTCCATTCAAAATCCTGGTTCCTGGGTAAAAAGGTTTGAATAGCTCATCAGCATGGGTCACAGGTCCACCTTGGCTTCACTCAGCAGCAACTGGGGTCAGTGTCTCATTGTGCAGACCTACCTGGCTTCTGGGGCACGCCCCCTCCTCCTCCTCAGGCCAAGAGCATTTCTCAAAAGAAATGAGAGATGACCATGGACCTGGCTGTCACCCAAAAAGACACCTGTCCCCCACACTTCTGTCAGTGACTCTGTGAAGAAGGGGTGAGCTACGCACTGCCTATTCATTCTGCTGTCAAGAAATCTGACCTGCTTCTCCTGTTTTGTAAAACAGCACCTTTTATGTTGGTCTGATTTCAGGCCTTCAGCCTTGTATACAAGCAGAATGACAAGGGAGGTGGAAGCTCATTGATATGATAGGCTGGATAAAATGCATTTGCACCCTCGGTGTGGTCCAAGTTACCTGATGTCCATGGACTTTGATATACACACTAGGCTTGCAGAGAGGTGTGAGGTCTTAAACCTCCATAAACATGGACTTTGATATAAACACTAGGTTTGCAGAGAGGTGTGAGGTCTTAATCAAGATGGAATAGCTTGGTGACTCCATTCCTAAGGCTCTATTGTACCTCTTGTCCCCCTTTTCACAGTTTACTAGGTGAGGAAACTGAGGCACGGAGGGGTGAATTGATTCTCCCAAGCGTCTCAGTAGATCTCCTAATTCCCAGTTGGTTATCCACCAGATACATCAAACAGATACCAACTCTTTGGTTCTCCTTGTTCGTTTAGGCTTGAGGGTGTGAATGTCTGTGTGCATGTTTGTGTGTATTCTATCTTGTGTAATAGGTGTTAAACGTTAATTTATCTACACGAGTGGGTAATATTCATGATATTGCTTTTCATTCCTTTTCACATGTTGTATCCCAGCACAGTGCTTCTCAAACCTTAAGGTGCACATGAATCACCTGGAGATGTTGTTGAAATGAAGATTGTTATTCAGTAGGTCTGGGATGAGGCTGAGATTCTGTATTTCTAGTAAGCAGTCAGGTGATGACAATGTTCCTGATCCGTGGTCCATATTTTATGTAGCAAGGCTGTAGCAGATGGCTGTGCACTTGAACTTACATATATTTATATATACACACACATGTACAAGTGTTTGCGTGAACAAAATTGGGACTATACAGTTTATCATTTTGGGGAAGAAAACCCTGAATCTAAAATAGAATTTAGAAAGGCCATCTCACCACAACACTACCCCCGATCTTGTGCTGTGATGAATCATTTACATCAAGTCAGTGTTTCTGTTCTCTAAAGCAGTCATTATTCATAACTTGAAGTTAATGAGTGTATATTGCTCTCTAGACTCTATTTAAATTGCTTGCACACCTCATTGATTCTGAAAACCATTGTCATCTTATTGCCCTCATTTGATTATATTTTAGAGGTTTATTGATAATCAAATAAACATGAAAGCAAATACCATAATGGATTTTCTGGTTACTTACTAAAATGACTAGGTTTTTAAACCCAGTCATTTTAAAGACGTTTCTCCCAAGACTCCATTATGATTTCCCCAGGAAGACATTACTTCACCGTCAGTAGAGTAACGTCAATGAAAGTGGGCTGCTCTGGGAAGATATATTTAATTTATGTATTTTTGTTTACTCTGAACTCTTCCAGGCACTGTAAGAGAAGCTAACTTTTTAAGATTGCCCTCTCTCTCTCTCCAATCCCTTTAATGGTTTATGGTCTAAGAGTAGATTGAACTCTTAGATAGAGAAGACTATTGATTGATAGACCAATAGCATAAGCAAAGATAATGATATCAACTCTGCCTTTCACTTTCATTTTTTCTTTTTAGACGGAGTCTCGCTCTGTCACCCAGGCTGGAGTGCAGTGGCGCGATCTCGGCTCACTGGAACCTCCACCTCCCGGGTTCAAGCAATTCTCCTGCCTCAGCCTCCCTAGTAGCTGGGATTACAGGCACCCACCACCATGCTCAGCTAATTTTTTTGTATTTTTAGTAGAGGCAGGGATTCACCATGTTGGCCAGGCTGGTCTCGAACTCCTGACCTCAGGTGATCCACCCACCTCGGCCTCTCAAAGTGCTGGGATTACAGGCTTGAGCCACCGCACCTGGCCTGCCTGTCACTTTTTGAGCCCCTGCTTTATACTAGGCACTGCACTCTGTGCTTTACATATATTTGCGTTTTTCAAATGTAGATCTGCAGACCTGTTTTCAAGTTGTATTTAAGAATGTCTTAATTTTGCTGCTCTTCTGGAAGATGCCCTATAACCAAGTTTCTATGTTTACATTTAAAAGAAGAAAGAAAGAAAAAGAAGAGTAGACCAGGGCTTAGACTAGGTTAGGTGAGTGAGGGACTTAGCTGCAAAATGGAAGGGGGCCCAAAAAAGAAACAGAAAAAAACCTCAGGAATCTAGATAGATATTTTAATGAAATATATTTTAAAATAACAATGCCAAAATATTATGATCATCAAAATATCAAAATTTTAAGTAAAGACAGCATCCAACCCTCTGCCTACACAACTCAGCCTCCCTCGCTTCACTCTTATCCCAGACCTGCTACAGAATTTACATCGTGAAAAAGGTCTCGGTTTCAATTTCTAGCTATGTGACCTTAAACAAGTTACTCAGCCTTTCTGATCCCTATTTTCTCCTCTTTAAATTGGGGTTATCATGATACCTGCCTACCTCCTAGGATTTCTATTGCAACTAAATGAGACTAAAAGGGTGCAGCAGCAAGTATGAAGCCTGGTCTGTAGGAAACATTCTGCTTCCCCTCCTCTTCCTCTGTAGGAGATCCCTCAACAAAGCCAGTGTATTACATTTTACGTGGCAGGCCTGTGGTACGAGCACTAATCTGTCAATTTCATACTTCTGATTCCACAGAGCAACAAGAAGGCCGAGATCCTCAACCCCATGCTCAGTAGCGTATTGTTAGAGGTAAGTGGTCTCTGGAAAGAAAGAGCTTCTGAATCAAAGTAAATGTTAGAACTGCTGCTTCTTTTTTTTTCCTTTTGTCTTTCTCCCCCACAGCAAATGTTATTGCAATTCTGAATCTCATCATCAAGTCTTTTTTGACTATATTTGTGTAGCTCAACCAGCTGTAAACCCTCTGATGAAGCAACAATACCTAATTTTCAAGAATTCCTCATTATAAAAAGAAACGCTAAGCTTGCACGTTATTTCCGTCACTGTTTGCTCCAGCAGAAGCAGATTTCTGCTGCCAAATTTGACACTAGATTTAACACTGTGATTATTGACTGCAATGAGGGGTTATTGCTCATCAGTGATTTTCATAAAAATGAGCACTTCCTTCGATTTAAAATAACCTTTGGTTTAGCTGGGTCTAATCTCCAAGCTGGCAACAATGACCAGGAGAATGTTTAGCCTATGCCCTGTCAATGACAAGGGCACCATCCTCTGTGCCTTCTCACTCTGTGGACTGCCCGCTCACTAGGACTTTGCAGCATCAGCTGTGTTGACATAAAGCTGCCCCAACCAACACTGCTGTGTCTTTGCCAGAAACAGTCGCCTAAGAGAGAAGAAAAGAGGTCCAGGAAGAATTCTCATTCTTGAATCATAAGCACTGGGTTCTACTTGTAGAGGAAAGGTAGAAGATTGGTAGAGGAAAATCTTCTGTTAGGGGCTAAACTATAAGTCACAGCCCAGGGCACCTAGCTGAAGGCACAAGGTGTTAACAAGCTAAGTTTGAACATGGGCAATGCATATATCATAGGATTTTGCTCTCTGAGGTGGCTGTCCATTGCAGAATTTGGAAATTACAAAAGTTCAGGAGGGCTACTGTATTAGTCCATTTTCACACTGCTGATAAAGACATACCCGAGACTGGGCAATTTACAAAAGAAAGAAGTTTAATGAACTCACAATTCCACGTGGCTGGGGAGGCCTCATAGTCATGGCGGTAGGTGAAAGGCACGTCTCACGTGGCTGCAGACAAAAGAAGAGAGCTTGTGCAGAGAAACTCCCCTTTATAAAACCATCAGATCTCATGAGACTTACTATCACAAGAATAGCACGGGAAAGACCTGCCCCCATGATTCAATTTCCTCCCACCAGGTCCCTCCCACAACACGTGGAAATTGTGGGAAATTCAAGATGAGATTTGGGTGGTGACACAGCCAAACCATATCAGCTACCTATATATTTATAGCATTGTTTGGGGGACTTGCACCTTACTGTTAAGGAAAACGACAAAGATACAGAAATAGCTAAGTGATGGCACTGAATATGATTGTTTAGGATGCAGCTGCACAGTAGGATGGCATCAGCCAGAAGGAATAGGAGCTGTAGGGGCAGGTCTTGGAGGGACAGACACAGCTAAGAGAAAGCCCTGGCAGTCAGAGGCAGAGTGTGGTACAAGAAAAATCTCTCCCTTGGCCACCCAGAAGGATAAAATTAACTTACCATGTCAGGTATGAGGAATATGAGGTCAAATGTATTTTCTGTTTCCCCAACAGATGTTTTTACATGTTTTAGTTACCCTAGCCTTTAAAAGGCCTCTCCATCCAATACTGTGTTAGTGCACCACAAAACAGGAATAATAATGTCAGCTATGCCAACCAAGCAAGAAGTACCATGCATAGGAGGATAACAGTGTTCAAATTTGCTGTGAATAACTGCCCAATAATATCACCAGTTAGCTTTATGTTGACGATTCTTATTTATCGATCTGTAGGGTAGGACAAACTGACCTCCTTCATACTGTGTTTTTGTGTTATTTCAGGGCAGTAGGGTTGATCTGGGAAAGGGATAGATAAGACAGGAAATACCCTGGGCCAAAAATGTACACACACTGATGGATCTTAAAAGTCCATAGAAGTGGCTCACGCCTGTAATCCAGGACTTTGGGAGGCCGAGGCGGACGAATTCAGGAGATCAAGACCATCCTGGCCAACATGGTGAAACCCTGTCTCTACTAAAATACAAACAAATTAGCTGGGCGTGGTGGCACGTGCCTGTAGTCCTAGCTACTCGGGAGGCTGAAGCAGGGGAATCGCTTGAACCTGGGAGGCGGAAGTTGCAGTGAACCAAGATCGTGCCTCTGCACTCCAGCCTGGTGACAGAGCAAGACTCCATCTAAAAAAAAAAAAAAAAAAAAAAAATCCATGAAAATGATTTGCCTCATCTTGAGTGAATTATTCTCTCTGTTAGTATAGATAATTGAGAGCTGGACATGCCCCATCCAAAAGCATGTGTTTACACTTGCTTTAAGCACCAACATTGCAAGATAAATACAATCCAGTATTGGGGAGTGGGTTGAAGAGTGGGGACATTATCCAATTGGAAGAATTGTCAAGGTTGAACTATGAAAATAACCCTTCAATCTCATTTTTCTCCTCTCACAGGGCTGCAACAGCACGACGTACATACAGGATGCCTTCCAGCTGCTGCTGCCTGTTCTGCAGGTCTCACATATCCAGACCAGTTGTTTGAAAGCACAGCCATGACCTGGCCAGACTCCATCTAGTTAAAGGAGACAGCTGGCCGCCTTGCCTCAATATGTACCATTTAAGGGGATGTTCTCTGTGCACCTGGCCACAGACACCCATTTGAGGACACTACAAGCAATTTTGCACAGACAATATTGAGAATGCAAATTTAGAGAGAGTTATTTCTCTCAATGTGTATAATTATTTTTACAAACAATTGTGTTTTCTTTAAGTTAATTTAAACTTACATGGCTTATATTGAAAATTTCCTTTCATCTGAAATTTATTTACAAATATTCATGTTCATTTTCCTGGTTAAGCATGCTGTATTTAGAAATTCATGGGCAGACCTTAGACTTTTTTTTTTAATCCTTTAAATTTCAACCTTTAAATGTTCCGTTCTTATAGTATTACTTTAAATCAATTCTAAAACTGAACTTTGTTTTGTTACATAAATGTCGCAGGCAAAAATAACACTACTTATAGATTTTACCTATTATGGTAAAAAAAGGAACATATGGTCATTCTTTTTTTTTTTTTTTTTGAGATGGAGTCTCGCTCTATCACCAGGCTGGAGTGCGTTGGCACAATCTCGGCTCACTGCAGCCTCCTCCTCCTGGGTTCAAGTGATTCTCCTGCCTCAGCCTCCTGAGTAGCTGGGACTACAGGCATGCGCCACCACGCCCAGCCAATATATTTTTTTTTATATTTAGTAGAGACAGGGTTTCACTATGTTGGCCAGGATGGTCTCGATCTCCTGACCTCATGGTGCCCCACCTCGGCCTCCCAAAGTGCTGGGATTACAGACATGAGCCACTGCGCCCAGCCAGTCATTCATTCTTGCAACAAGCGTTTATTGAGCACCTACTGTGTGCTCACAGTAAAGAAACATGATCTTATCCCAGTAGAGGTAGATATTCTGAAAAAGAATAATTCTTAAACTGCTTAAAGAAGTCCCTACCCCCAGGCCACAGACCAGTACCAGTCCATGGTCTGTTAGGAACCAGGCCGCACAGCAGGGGGTGAGTGGCGGGTGAGTGAGCACAGCTTCATCTGTATTTACAGCTGCTCCCCATAGCTTGCATTACCACCTGAGCTCCGCCTCCTGTCAGATCAGCAGCAGCGACATTAGAGTCTTATGGGAGTGTGAACCCTGTTGTGAACTGCACATGCGAGCGATCTAGGTTGTGTGCTCCTTGTGAGAATCTAATGCCTGATGAATCTGAATCTAATGCCTGATGATCTGAGGTTGAACAGTTTCATGCCGAAACCATCCCCCACCCCCATCCTGCTACCCCCAGTCCGTGAAAAAATTGTCTTCCATGAAACTGGTCCCTGGTACCAAAAAGGTTGGGGACCACTGGCTTAAAATACCAATAAATTTTTAAACCCTAAAAACTTTGAAGAACAAGGTAAATTCGTGGGTTTTTTTTAATGTCCTACCCTTTACTTTGTTGTATTTTCCTATACTCTTTACACTATTTTATCCCGAACTATATATATGAGGTGAAAATATATATGAAAAGGGATACTGAAGAGTATTTAGTTAAAATTAATTTCTTATGATCGCAAGCACATGATGGCATAATTACAAAGCTTGGAAGTATTCAGATAGAAAATCAAAGGTGTTTCAATACAGTAGAATCCCAGGACTGCATTTTAAAATCGCTTCACAGATCACACTCGCTGGTGGCAAATATCATCATTGTTGCCGAAGGACAGAAGATACTGATGTGTGTTTTCACTAACCGGTATATTGATCCATGAGAGGCTGCACAGAAGACCATGCAGCCAGGAGGTGCACTGTCAGTGGCTGCTTCTCCTGAGCTCCACACCTTCGTTGCAGCTGCGTGTTCTATAGAACACACCTGCTTCACAGCCCCATGGACATCCCTACAGGCACTGTCATGTGAAGCCTTGCCTAGTAGCTCCCTCCAGGGCAAATGAAGCTCATAGTTTTGCAAGGGGGAAACGTCTTGTTCACATTTGCTTTGATTCCCCTGATGGAATAGACTGCCTTTGCTCCATACAGGCAAAGTAGGGATATTTTAATATCATCCTACTTCTTATTAGCATTTCATTTGTCTATGTACTGTATTTCATTTGTATGTCTCCTGAAACATCCAAATGGAAAACATAAGAACATTTTATGTACCATCTGGAAAAAAATTACCTGAGAAATCAATTAAAGATTTTTCCCCTTTTCTGATTGCCAGAAATGCTTTTGTTATTAAGTCTAGAGAATGATTAACTGATGAAAATGTTGCATTTACCTCTTCATCAATTTTAGACTTTTTATGTGTAGAGCAGAGGAAATGATTTAGCTTTACAATTTCTTCACATCGGTTTTTTGTTATCGTTTTGTTTTTTGCATCAGATGGGTTTAGACATTAACTGGAAATGTAAAAGAGAAACAAGTGGTAGGGCACAGTGGCTCACACCTGTAATCCCAGCACTTTGGGAGGCTGAGGTGTGCGGATTACCTGAGGTCAGGAGTTCGAGACCAGCCTGGTTGACATGGTAAAACCCTGTCTCTGCTAAAAATACAAAAAAAAAAAAAAAAAAAGCCGGATGTGGTGGTTCGCGCCTGTAATCCCATCTACTCAGGAGGCTGAGGCACGAGAATCGTTTGAGCCCGGGTGGCAGAGGTTGCAGTGAGCCATGATGCACCACTGCACTCCAGTCTGGGCGGCAGAGGGAGACGCTGTCTCAACTAAAAAAATAAAAAGGGAGAAAAAAAGGAAAACAAGTATTTTTCAAGGAGCTAGAATCCCAGACTTAGACTTTAAGCCTAACGGCACCTGTGTAGTGTGTCCATAGCAAAAACTTTAATGATAAAATGAAATATAAATGTTTAAAAGAATATGAGATAATTATTGGAAAAGAAGTAGTTGATGTCATTGGCATTGCACTTACCTTCTAAGGCTGGAATGTCTAAGGTTGCCAGGTGAACACAGGCTGAGAGAGGATTCCCTGGGCCTTGTTCCATAGTCTGCGAATTACATTATATAAGAGAGAATAATCACTTAAAATAGATCCACCCTCCAGGATTTCTTTCAATACTGTTTTTCACCATCACTTTTAAATAATTGCTTCTTTGCTTTGCTTTAAAACCTGGCAAAGTGCAGGATCCAGATCTGTGCAAATGTCAGTTAGTTACTAAATGAATGATTTAACAGGCTTACCTTGGAAGTTTTTTATTCCTTCAATAATCCTTTACATAAATTGGGTTCATTTCATTCTATGCAATTACCCTGAACAAGCATGCCAGCTTTTTCTTAACATCAAGTGCAAAATAAGTTCTAGTCTAAATAATGAATGTGGGCCTGTGCCTGTGTCTTATTAAATAAGAAGCATCAAAAGCGGGCCTCAAATTCAAAGTAAAATGAGTTCGAGAAAAACTGCTTTCAGGTATTGATACAGACAGATCGAAAGGGCAAAATGGAGTCCCAAATCTTAAAGCATAGGCCTTAGCTTAAATATTGTACCCCACCGAGAAGAGAAGGCTCTGTTTTCTCCACGTGTCACCCTGGGCTGCACATCAAACTCATAGCTAAATGAGCAGTGTGATGACCTGAGGCCCTGGCAGGGGTGAGTGAGGATGTGCTACAGCCTCAGCAGTACCAGCTAAGGAACTATGGACCACAGCTGAGGGCTCAGAGGGGATGAAGGAAGTTCCAGCCTTGGGCAGGCTGAAGGAAAGTGTTGAATACAAGGAAGAGGCCTGAATAGGGAAATAAGAGCGTTCCTCAGTGGTTTGTAGAGATCAGCTTCCCCAAGGTGCTCAGATACCTGGAAAGTCACCTTCTGCACAGGCGGGCCATGCTGTTTTCATGTCAGAAATAAAGGCAGACGGATTCCAATCACAGCCATCCCGGAGGTCCAGGATATAACATCTTAGGGAAGCAATGTAGCAGAAATTTGAAACGAACATTTAATTTCTCATCTTTCCTAAAAACGTGTGTGTGTGTGTGTGTGTGTGTGTGTGTGTGTGTTCGCGCATGAGCGTGTGTGTGTGTGTGTTCCCGCGCGCGCGTGTGTGTGTGTTGAACAGATGGGGTTGATCATAATACATGACTTCAAATGATATTTAGTGTTTTATAAAAGCAATTATTTTTCAGGGTCAAGCTAGTTTTTCTATAATGTAAAAATTGCCCTCCGATCTTCCTCCTAAGTAAGCGTGCCCTACATTTTGATATGCAGATCCAGGCTTCAACTTGGTGTCTTAAATTACTGTGTTTGTAAAGGCTCATCAAAAGAGATCATACTGAAAATCCATTTTAGAGCTTCAATTTCGCTCTGGTTTTGTAGTTGATTAGAATTCATAATAACATAGGAGTATATTCAGACCAGCCATTCTTCCCATAAAAAAAAAAAGGTACAGTTAACCATGTGTTTTATTTTTCTAGATTATCTCATCACTTATGCAAGTTTATGTTCATTTGCTGTTGTCCATCCATACGGGATGCTGCACCAGAATGTCTACTGCTATCCAATTCTGAGGAAAGGCACCATTCTCTCTCTTTCTTTCTTTCTTTCTCTTTCTTTCTCTCTCTCTCTTTCTTTCTTCTTTCTTTTCCTTTTTCTTTTTTTTTTTTTTTGAGACACACTGTCACTCTGTCCCTTAGGCTGGAGTGCAGTAGCGCAATCTCAGCTCGCTGCAACCTCCACCTCCCGGGTTCAAGCCATTCTGCCTCAGCCTCCCGAGTAGCTGGGATTACAGGTGCCCACCACCACACCCAGCTAATTTTTGTATTTGTTTAGTAGAGACAGGGTTTCACCATGTTGGCCAGGCTGGTCTCGAACTCCTGAGCTCATGTGATCCACCCACTTCAGCCTCCCAAAGTGCTGGGATTACAGGCGTGAGCCACTGCACCCGGCCTTTTTTTTTCTTAGACCCTGAAAATAATCTGAATTATTCTACCCTTTGAGCATTTTACCTTTAGCAATGATTAAATCATTACACCCCAAACAGTAGGAAATGTATTAATGGTATTTCTGCTATTTCTAGTGTCTGGGGTCATCATAGACCAGGAATAGAAGCTGATTATGAATTTTGTGTTGGGATTTAAACTACATTTACCTTTGGATCAGAGTGAATTTTTCTCTGCCTGAGCTGTCAGCCAAAAAGCAATTGGATTATATCAGCCTGTGGTCACTGCTGACTCACTTGACAGGATTGTCTCTTGTATGAGTCTCAAAGGAATTCTATATTGCAAAAGAAGAATATGTTTATTTCTTAAATGCCTTCACTGAGTGCAGAAGTTTAGGGTGATCCAGAGATGTTCTATCTCCCTGCCCTGGGTTTCACCACGAGGCTTGGAAGCTGCCACTTGGAAGGAAAAGCAAGCGTGGAAGCCAAGGCCAGATGGATGAAACCTGGGCAAAAAACAAGGCTGAGCTTCTGCCTCTGAGTCTCTGCCATCTTTATCCTTTTTCTCTCTTAGGATTTTTTTTTTTTTTTTTGACAGTCACCAAGTACCTGTCTTCCAGGATCAGCTTTTAACATCCTGCCTCTCTTTTCCATATCTCTTATTTCCCTTCTCTTCCTCTACATTTTTTTGGTCTTATTTCCCCATTAACCAGAAAACAATTGGTACAAAAGATTCAGTCATAATCACTAACATGCATTTACCGTGTGCTGGGCATTGTGCTAAGGATTTTATTTGCATTATCCCACTTCATCTCCATAATCACCCTATTAGGTAGATATTATTATCATCTCCCTGCACAAATGAGAACATCGAGACCCAGAGACATTATCTACCTCATCCAGAATTACGTAACTAGCAAAAAAAAAAAAAAAGAGCCAGGATTCAAACCCAGCTCCATTCAGCCTGACTAGCTAGTGGTTTTAAACTATTAGAGCCTCCCAACAAAACAGAAATGTAACATGGTTATTTTTAGAGACACCTGAATGCTTAGATTAGCTCTAAGGTAGATTTGAGTTGTGAGGTAGATTTGTAGCTGAAAGGTTTGCTTGTCAGCTTTGGTTGTTTCCATGCAACTGAGAACAAACTGAGACTAAAGAGACACAGAATGAAGCCATGCGAGGTTATTTGGCCGCTGGGTGGTTCTCACCACAGGCCTCTTCATCATTTCACAGACACTTACATCAAGCAGTTTCCCGGTCATCATCAACACAGCATCCTGTCTCACAGGTGACTTTGATATCACAAAAACATCTCCATTTCCTTCTCGCTTCCCCTTCTCTGGTGCCAAGGAAGCCCATTTGTACATTACCACCTTCGTGAAAATCCTTAACCCTCTACTACCTTCCCGAAGCATGGAGTTTTTTACTTATCTAGACAGCCTTTAAGCTGAATCTTCAGTACCAAGCCCTGTGAGTTACTGATGGATGTTTAAAGAAGTGCTGAATAATGCCTTTCTACCCCTGAACTTGTTTCCTGCTAAGCCCAGGAACGCATGATCGCGGTGGCGGTGATAGTGATGTGATGATGGTGGCATACTTACTGATTATTTGCTGTGTTTCAGACACGAAGTATAGAGCCTCTACCTCTACAATCTCATTTAATCCTCCATATCAACTGTAGGAGATAGCTACTATTATTATCATTTCCATTTTACAGACGGAAAATGAAGCTCAGAGAGATTGAGTGATCTGCCTTTGGTTATCCGACTAAGAATTAGAAAAGCCGGGATTTATATCCAAGCAGTATGTAGAATTCTAGACATAGCCATGGAGAAGCAGATACCTGGTCATAAAGAAGAGAATTTACTCATTTTTTCCTGGGGCTGAGTTCCCCTCTTTCAGCTAATATCTGGGCTCCCCCTCCCCGCTCTCTATCCTGTGGCTTCAGGCGGAGACAGATTACTCCACAAACTTCTCTGTCAGAGAGCCAGCCACGTTTCTCCTGCCAGCACCCCTGATCCCAGGAGAAAATGAGTGCCCTGTATGCCCTGGTCTCCTTCGTGTTATAAACTTTGTATGTTGAGGGATTCATTTCTCATTGAAAAATATGATCGCCTTTTGACATTTCTGCAGGAGAGTTCTAGTCAACTCTCCTTGGGAAAAAATATTCCACTGGTGGGAAGCGATAAAGGACAAGAACCCAAATGATGAACTGCAGGACCGAAAGACTCCAGCCGTTTCTCTGTCAGAAAAAATCATTTGTACCCACAGGGTATCTTAGTTAGGAAGGCTTTTCCTCCAGACATCCGATCGGCTTCTTCCCTCGCTTCTTGAAGGTGTTTACTCAAAAACCACCTTTTGAATAAAGCACCTGTCCCGCCTTCGTGTTTTTTCTCTTTGGGACATACCTCTGTCTAACATCCTTTATATCCCACTGATTTGTTTGTTATGTGCCTTGCACAAGGATGTAGATTCCAGGAGAGGAGGGATTTTTCTGTGTTTTGTTCTTTAGCATATTCCCAGCACCCACAGCCATGCTTGGCAAATAGTCGGTGCTTGATAATTATTTGTTGAATTAACCAAATAGGTCAAAGTCTTCTCTGTGTAATTTGTAAATGCTGAATGAGAGAATGGAAGTAACTGTAGTATAGGGTAATTCATGGGAAAATATCTGGTTGAGTTACATTAGGAAATGTTAACTATGAAGTAATGGTGCTCATTTTAATGGTGTTTGGTGGTATAGCATAAATAGGTATGATTGGGGAGCTTAGAAATGAGTAAGATTTTTCCCAATAAAATTAATACAATGTACTCTTTTTTACTTTGAAGAATTCACTGTTTGAGGGGTCTTTCAAGATTCTTCAGGGTTAGGTAGACTGCAGTGAAAATTCAGAAGCCCTAAAGAAGTTAACGGTGGTGCACCAATACTCTGGAATATTATGCAACAGTAAAAACAAAAAAAAAGAATGGAATAGATCCCTGTAGTGACAGCTCCAAGATGTGTAACTGAGTGAAAAAAAAAGAAGCTGTAGTATATTTGTCTACAATAACATATTTGTACACACACAAATACTACATACACACACACACACACACACACACACACACCGCTAGAAGATGTGGAAGGATACACATGAAACTGTTAACATTGCTTATAACCAGAAGTGAAAGGGGGTTCCATATGTGGGGGAAAACATCAGAATTTCACAATAATCAAAAGGGACTGCAATGTTATTTGCAATACTTATGTTTGTATAATGAAACATATTAATGGATGACTTACATAACTAAATTTTTAGAAATCAAAACAGGAAGCAAAAGAAATTGCTTCTGATCAGGGAGGTAAAAGGATAGGGCCCTGCCAGAGGCAGAAAGTGTAAAAATACACAGATTGTTTTTCACTAGAAGAGCCAGAAGTGTCCATGAGAGTGTCTAAATGATTTGAATTTATTTGTCATCAATGTGCCTGTAAGTTTCTAACATAAAGTTGATGACTCTACAAATCTCTCCTTGCTTTCCTCAGAAAAGCCCAAACCATGTATTTCAAATGCGTAATTTGTAAAGATTGTGATGATGTGCACAGAAAAATTTGTCATTTCCATCTCATTGAAAAAGGCTTCTCACTTCCTCAGGCAGATCGTCTCTCTAATCCTCAGACTAAACCTGAACAGCTCTGGGATACATAATGACTACAGAAGCAATTTCAGAAACTTCTGGAGGGAAGCATCACACAAATGAATGATTCTGTGGTTCGAATTATTAGCTTGATGCCCAGATGCATATCATATGTGCAAGAGGCAGTTTACAATCTGTTCATCTTGACAAATGCAGCACAAGGGGATCTAAATCCCTGCATTTGCAATTTCTGTCTCTCCCTCTCCAAATTTATAGTGAAATTGTAGACACCAGTAATGTGTCAGGGTCGAGTGAACTGAGGTCTTTGCTGTGCGCTCACAGCTCCATTTCACTCAAAGGAGAGTAATAAATGGAAAGCAACAAAAAAGTCTCAGCAGATAATGAATCTGCGTCCTAATGACCTTCCCAAACTACAAAATGGATTTGTGATTTACTTGCTATTGCCCAAACCATTTGGTGCCTGTAGTGAGGTGTTAAAGTATTTTGGACATTTTAGACCACAAATGTGCATTTTAAGCAGTTCCTCAATGATTCAAGAAGGCTCCGAAATACCTCTTCCTGTCAAGGTAAAATTTTCCATCAATGACAGTGGAAGACATGTTTCCACTTCCCTGTTTACTGCCTTGATAATGATGTGATTGATTACTAAGGAGTCTTGGTCTGTTCTGCAGATCCTGGGACTACAGTGTGGCCATTTATATAAGATATGGATGTTACAAGCCAATGCGTGGTATAACACATCTGTCTTTATTTTAAAACCACTTGGTCTCTGGCAAGGATTGTAGAGTGGAGGCTCACATTTATTCAAGGGAAGTCATGTGCAAAATAACATATTTGTTTGCTGAACAGGTCTGTCACTTGCTGGTCATCTCCATCTGGGTTTGCTGCAAAGGAAGCAGTTGATCGGTCGCTACTAGGCCATCAATACCAAATAGGAATAATACATATGAAATGGTCTGAAATTAGTAGGCTTTAGAAATAAAAAGCAGCTAGGCACAGTGGCTCATGCCTATAACCCCAACACTGTGGGAGGCTGAGGCGGGAGGATTGCTTGAGCCCAGCAGTTCGAGGCTACAGTAAGCTACAATTGTACCACTGAACTCCAGCCTGGAATACAGGGAAATCCTGTTTCTAAAATTTAAAAAAAAAAAAAAAAGGCTCATTGATTTTTAAAGATCTCTACGTATTACATCCAAATGTTGCCTTTTTTTTCATGCCAGAGCTAAAATGGAAATAAGTCATGAGATAAAGTAAAAGAGAACATCTATTGATTTTCATGAACTCATACTTTTTATTCATTTAATCACCTCTCTATCCATATGTTCATCCAGTCAGTCCACAAACATTTATTACAACTGTTGTACACTTGCCCAAGTAAAATAAAGTTCAGTTTGAAATTCACTTTGCACTTCTTTCATCCAAAATTATATATTAGCTTGAGCAAAGCAATCCACTGGCTATATCTACGGCTTCTGCAACCACCCACTGTGTGCTGATGACATTCAAATTTCTACATGGAGCCCAGATATCACTCTTGAATTCCAGCTTTATCGTCAACTTCCTACCAGACCCTGGTTCATCAGTGTTTAAGTGTCCCACTAAACTTAATCGAAACACATCCAAATGGAATTCACCCTCTTTCCCTCTCCTCTTATTCTCTATCTGAGCTGGATGTATAGTGTGGCCTCTGCCAGAAGCTCAGCTATAGCCATAGATTGTTGCTTTTCCTCACCCTCAACACACAGTCAGTTTCCAAGTGCTATTAACTACTCCTTTGTGTATCTTCCTGCATCCCATTGCCTCGGTCTTGCTTCACTTTCTTCTCATCCTTCCCGCAAACTAGCACGATAGATACCAGCCTGGTCTCAGTACAGGTCTCAGTTCCCTTCCGAACCATCCGTGACAGCAGTGTCAGCATAGTCTCTCAGCAACTGCAGATCTGGTTATTCCTCTGTTTCAGACCTTCACTGGCTCACCCCAGCATTCAGGAAGATGCCCAAACCAGGCCCTTTACGGCCCGGCCCCTGGTTATCTTTTCAGGCACCTCCTACAAGACTCCAGTGTAAAATCCTCAGAAATCCTTGTGAGTTATCCCTTGCACCATGAGCCCTCTCACCTCGATAGAGTGGCAATTTAACTCATGCAGCTACAACTATGCATTGATTAGAGACCCTGAGGGACTCAGATGAATTGAAAGATTCAATAGTATTGATGTCATAGACCAATGCATTCATAAAATCAGCATAGCATCATTAGCACAAATGAAACTGGAGTTAATGGAATTTATCCTGGACTGGATTGTTTTTTAATTTGGCTGGGGTACCACCCCAAAAGAGTAAATGAAATTCCACATGTCAGCCAGGCCTGGTGGCTCATGCCTATAATCCCAGCATTTTGGGAGGCCGAGGCAGGTGGATCACGAGGTCAGGAGTTCAAGAGCAACCTGGCCACATGATGAAACCCCATCTCTACCAAAAATGTAAAAAATTAGCCGGGTGTGCTGGCGCGCACCTGTAATCCCAGCTACTCGGAGGCTGAGGCAGGAGAATTGCTCAAACTTGGTTGGTGGAGGTTGCAGTGAGCCGCACCACTGCACTCCAGCCTGGGCAACAGAGCAAGACTCCGTAACAAAAAAAAAAAAAAAAAGAAATTCTACGTGTCCTCCTCTGTCTCAGTATTCTTACAGTGGTGATTCAAGAACTGCTTTTTAGGGAAAACTGGAAAGAAAACACAATGGATATTTCTAGAAAATGTGTTTGCTTAGCCATTAATAAACTTGTTTTTCCTTAACCATCAGGACTTAGTTTGTTATTATGCATTGGAACTCTCCAAGAGAGGGATTTAAGGAGCAGCTTTTCTCCAGGTTGAACAGGGAAGCCTGGTTTCAGAGCACTGATTAATAGCTCCCCATAGTGATTTTCTTTGAATGCAATCTGGCTTCCCTGTATTCCAAAGTAATAAATCATTCTTTCAGCTGTGCAGTAGCATTTAAGGACTACCTGCTTAATCTTTAATTGGTTAAGTAGTTACAAGCGCAAATTATATGGTATAAAAATATTGCAATAGATCACAGTATTGTCAATTTTCTCCTACAGAACTCTGACATTCTCAAACGTAACAAAGCTCACCTCTCTTACATTAATGACTGAAATATCCTTGGAATAGAGAATGGCATAGTTATTATTTGCAAAGAAAGTATATTTCTGTCTCCTGAATGTCAGGAACCCACACGTCATGTGCACGTGAGTGTGTGTGTGTGAGTGTGTGTGTGTGTTGGAGGACATGTAGACCTTGAATTGGGGCTTCATTTTCTGTACATCACTGATGAAGTAGCTTTATATGTGTTCCCTTCACCCCAGTCAACTTATCTTTTAACTAATCCTGTAAGGATCATTTAACTTATCCTTGTCAGATGTGTCTCCTCCTCCAGGAAGTCTTCCCTCACTTCCTTCTTCTACCTAGATTCAGGTGTCCCTTGTCTGGGCTGCCACAGTGCTCCATTCATTGAGTCAACACTTATTGAGTAATTTTCATGTCAGGTACACGGCTTGGTACTAGTAATTTAGAGATGGATAAAACTAGTCCCTCAAGGAGTTAAGACCCAGCCTACCCCTGTCCAAACTACATTGTAATTGTTTGGGTTATCTGTCTCTGGTATCGGACTGTGCCTAGTATATGCTCAATGTCGTATTAACAAATGGATGGATAAATAGAAGACCTTTGCTTCAGCAATATGTTAATATCAAAAGGGAGACCATCCAGGGCTTTAATATGTAATAAATTTCCATTAAATTTCACTGGAAAAACTGTTAATAAACGAGGTCTGGGTGCTAAGATGATGGAGGAGTCTCCACACTGCTCAACTCTTGTGTTGGGGTTAAACAGGCAAGAAACTAGCTTGTTTGGGGTACAAGTGGGCCAACCTGGGTCCCCAGGGAAGACAGGCCTACATATTCAGGGCTCATACAACTGGGTCCCCAGAGAAGTCACATAATCTACTGTTAATTATACTAGAGATGCCATTAAATCACATTCCTTTCCTTATTTAAGAAGAAAGCTAGCTCTCTAGCTCACCGCAGACGACCCCTTCTCCCTTTCCCTTCTCTCCCTTACATACCCACCTTATCTAAGAAAAAGTTCAAATGTTTAGCCAATCAAGTCTAGCTTAGATTGTGCAATCTGACCCCAGCCAATAAAAAAAGAGCACAAGGGCAAAATTTACGTCAAGAACAAAAACTTTCACTCTCCTTTGTTCTGTGTGCTCTTGTAGTGACCAGCCAAACAAGAAGCACCCCTCTGCACAGAAGTAACTTTGCTTTGTTAAGAAATCTTTTGTCTAAGTACTCATTTTCCTTACGACTCCGAGCTTTATTTCCAACACCTACTCTTCTCTTCTTCTCTCACCTCCTTATATGGTTTGTGCCTGTGTCCCTACCCAAATCTCATGTTGAATTGTAATCCCCAATGTTGGAGGTGAGGCCTGGTGGGAGGTGATTGGCTCATGGGGCAGAGTTCTCATGAATGGTTTAGCACCCTCCCTTTGGTGTTGTTCTCATGAGAGCAAGTGAGTTCTCCCGAGATCTGGTTGTTTAAAAGTGTGTGGCACCTCCCCCTATCTCTTTCTCCTGCTTTTACAGTGTAAGACACCCACTTCCCCTTCACCTTCTGTCACGATTGTACGTTTCCTGAGGCCTCCTCAGAAGCAGAAGCCACTGTACTTCCCAAACAGCCTGCAGAACCATGAGCTAATTAAATCTCTTTTCTTTATAAATTACCCAGTCTCAGATATATCTTTATAGTAATACGATATAGACTAACACACCTTCCTACTGTGCCTGCACCCCCATCCATCCCATCCCAACCAGCAAAGTCTCTAGAATACACCCTGTGTGATTTCTGTCTCTGATGAAATTGCCAGCACTAAAACATGTCATTGAAAAAGGTCTTTTTTGCTTACATTTATCTAATTCTTCTATAAAGAAGCAACAATTAGTAAATCCTGGAGAACTTTCCTTCTAGTATGAGTCTAATTGTCAGAATAAAGTTAGTAGAAATAAAGTAGACAATTTTTGTTGTGTTTTGTTTTATTTTGTTTTGAGATGGAGTCTTGCTCTGTCACCCAGGGTGGAGTACAGTGGCACAATCTCGGTTCACTGCAACCTCTGCTTCCTGGATTCAAACGATTCTCCTGCCTCAGCCTCCGGAGTAGCTAGGATTACAGGCGCCTGCCACCACACCCGGCTGATTTTTGTATTTTTAGTAGAGACAGGGTTTCGCCATGTTGGCCAGTGGGTCTCGAACTCCTGACCTCAGGTAATCACCCGCCTCAGCCTCTCAAAGAGCTAGGATTACAGATGTGAGCCACTGCACCTGGCCAACAATTTTTTAAATATATTTTTTTTTCTACTGAATTTTCTACCCTGAATAAAGACTAACACAAGAAAAATATCTCACTGTGATGTAATCATTAAACACTGTTGTTTTGTTTGACATAGTGGAACTTTGTAATGCTAAATTGCTTAAAAAGAAACCCTACATTGTTTGCCAAAATAAAAATGGAATAGAGATGATTTCCTGTCTCTCTGTAGACAGGAAATTTCAAGTAGAAAAATGTGTTTTGAACCCAGCAAGGAGAAAGGGGACTTTCCAGATACTCAGTCCATGACCTTTTCTTATCATTGCTTGGGTGTTTTTGTATCGTAATTAATTATTTTTTTTTAAACCACAGAGGATCTTGACATGGCTTCAAAGAATTTCTCTTAAAAAATCAATTAACACATTGCTTATTGATCCTATTTTATGAGCATCCAAAGCAAAAGCTTAATTCTGTGCAATTCTTCTCACAACTACCAAATAATTGAGTTCTTTGAGGTACTTTGTTACATGGGTAGAGATGAGAGAATATCTGTTGTGTAGGGAACTTGTGGTTTGGTACGGTTTATAAGTACGGTTTATAAGTAGGCCTTCCAAGCATTGTTGGGATCAAGAGATTCGCAATACAGAACTCTCTACTACAAATGTTTATGAAAAGGTATTTGTCCGTATTGAACAATCTTTTTTTCCTAAAAAAAGATCCTAGCCAGTCATGGTAGGATAATCTCAGCACTTTGGGAGGCTGAGGGAGGAGGATCACTTGAGGTCAGGGATTCAACCAAAAGGATTCACTTTTGCCTCCATGATTCAGTGATTAAGATGCAACAGAGCAGTGGGTTCAGAGCACAGACTTTAAAACCAGACTGCCTGGGTTTGAATTTCAACCCTGCCACTTAAAAGCTGTGTGACCTTGAACAAGTTTCTTAACCTCTCTTTGACTTAATTTCTTCACTTATAAAAAGGGGTAATAATAATAGTACTTACCTCCTAACCTTGTGAGGAGAATTTGAATTCATTAATTAATACATGCTAGGTACTTCATATGGTACCTGGCACATAGTCAATACTGTTCTAAATTCCCTTCCCAACTCCTACCCCAAACTTGGGCTATTTTTTACAGTGGTGGCATGAACTATGGCTACCCTAAAGCAACTAAAAAAATAGAGCAGCTATATATCCTTTAGTGTGAGTGAAGGAAGATCCTTTCCCAATACACACTGCTACAAGGGACAGACTTAGAAATGGTAGATAATCACTTTCAGAACTCTAGCCCATATGTTTCCTTAGGGCAAACCACTTCCTTTCCAAATATGAATTTCACCTAAGAGAATAAACATTTACACATAGCTGGAAAGAAGCAAGGCTCCATATAGGGACATAAACTAATGCCTGTCTTTGCCAGATACCAAGTCCCTGAGAGATCTATCTCTGGAAAGCCTTTAAACTACATGAAGCAAACTGTCAGTTTAAGGGGAAAAGGGGGGATTTTAAAGTCACTGTCTCCTATTAAATAGTGCAGATACACAGAGAGAGAGAAAAAAAAAGAAGAGAAGTTTTGCTTTATACTAAAAAGGGACTTAGAAAAAAAAAGCAGCTTGCACTACCCTGGGGAAAGGAGACCTTGTCTTCTTTCCAAGTTCCATCACTGACAACCTCTGTGATGTGATCTTGGGTGAAACCCTCAACCGCTGGGGGCATCAGCTTCCTCAGCTGTAAAATGAGGGAGTTAAACTAGATCTATAAGATTTCTTATAGCTCCGACATCCTATGACTTTATAAAATAAAAGAGATGTTAAATGTATCCAGCAGGCAGCAGAAACTAACTCTGGAAACGTAAGCAGGAAAATGATATTTTTGCAAGGATATCACTGGTAGCCCACAGAATCAAAGGGAAGGCTAGAGAACCAGGTTCAGAACTGATGTGGTTTGGCTGTGTCCCCAGCCAACTCTCATCTTGAATTGTAGCTCCCATAATTCCTACATGTCATGGGAGGGACCCAGTGGGAGGTAATTGAATCATGGGGGCGGGTCTTTCCCTTGCTGTTCTTGTGATACTGAATAAGTCTCACGAAATCTGATGGTTTTATTAAGGGGAGTTCCCCTGCTCACACTTTCTTGCCTGCCGCCATGTAAGATGTGACTTTGCTCCTTCTTCGCCTTCTGCCATGATTGTGAGGCTTCCCCAGCCAGGGTAAACTGTGAGTCCATTAAATTTCTTTCCTTTATAAATTGCCCAGTCTCGGATATGTCTTCATTAACAGCATAACAGACTAGTACTAGAACCAAGGCAGTTTGGTGAGGATAGGCGATGTGTTTGGGGTTTAGAGGCAGGAATAACTGAACTATGCTACTGAAGTGAATGAGCTTCATTCATTTCTTCCACCCTTACTTCACTGAATCCAAAACTCAAAGTCCTAAGATAGAGGGGTCAAATTCGTCTAGTTCAAATCACATGCCACTCATTGGCTGGTGGGCAAGAACCCTTGATTAATAGTCCCACCAAGACATTGTTCAATGTGTGAGAGGGATTCCCTAAGAGGACATTGGGGTATGATTATGAGAAGTGCAATGACTACTGGGCAGCTCTTTACTACAAATGTTGTGTCTGTCTTTGTGACACCACACACTAATAGAACTTTTCTAAGTCAAAATTGATGGACTATTTTCACAGCCCATCTGAAAATGGATGTAACTTTGGATGGAGATAATGGCCCTATGACAACACTGTCCATACACAGATGTGACCACCCATCTCAAAATGTTAGACAGTGACACATGCTTGCAAAACAGCCTTCACGTGCCTCAAGAGATTGTTCTGGGGGAGAAAACACAAGTCTGTGTTTTGTTTTAAATGTTTATCTTGGCCGGGCACGGTGGCTCACACCTGTAATCCCAGCACTTTGGGAGGCCAAGGCAGGCGGATCACAAGGGCAGGAGTTTGAGACCAGCCTGCCCAACATGGTGAAATCCCATCTCTACCAAAAGTACAAAAATTAGCTGGGTGTGGTGGTGCTCACCTGTAATCCCAGCTACTTGGGAGGCTTAGGCAGGAGAATCTCTTGAACCCTGGAGGCAGAGGTTGCAGTGAGTCGAGATCACACCACTGCACTCCAACTCTGGGTGACAGAGCATGACTCCATCTCAGGAAAAAAAAAAAAAATGTTTCTCTCTTTGCACATCTCCTTGGATGTGAGAAAGAACATTCATAGAGGCACCCAAGAGTCACTTTCCTCTTCTTCCATGTTTGCAGAGCCCTGGTTTTATTCTGATGGTCAGTTCTCCTCCCCAACTTGAGAATCAGGTTAATCTTGATTGGTTGGAATTAGTCATGATGATCCCATACCCCCTGCCATTGGGTGGTTTAAGGGTGGCTCTGTGACCTTGTTCTAGATGCTCTGACATGAGAATAAATCTGCTGGTGGTGGAGGAGACTTCTCGTAAAGGTTTCTTCACTTGTATAAAGGACATTGTGGCTATAGGGCGTGGTGGCTCATGCCTGTAATCCCAGCTACTCAGGAGGCTGAGGCAGGAGTATGTTTGAGCCCAGGAGTCCGAGACCAGCCTAGGTAACTAAAAAAGAAAAATCATGGTGTAAAGATATGATGATTGGGCTGGGTGCGGTGGCTCACACCTATAATCCCAGCACTTCAGGAGGCCCAGGCAGGTGGATCACGAGGTCAGGAGTTCAAGACCAGCCTGGCCAACATGGTAAAACCAAATCTCTACTAAAAATACAAAAATTAGCCAGATATTGTGGTGGGTAATCCCAACTACTTGAGAGGCTGAGGCAGGAGAATTGCTTGAATTCAAGAGGCAGAGGTTGCAGTGAGCTGAGATCGCGCCCCTGCACTCCAGCCTGGGCAACAGAGCAAGACTCCGTCTCAAAAAAAAAAAAAAAGATAAAATGGTTGTGATGATTGTTGGTGCTATGGCCCCACCATTTAACATAATCTTTCCTTGAAACCATGAGATGGGAAGCCTCAACACAAACACCAACAATCTGAAGACAGCAGAGAGGAAAGAGAAGAGAGAACTTGAGTGCTTGATGATATGAGTCTCGAATTAACCAACCCTGGAAGCACCCCATTAGAATTTCCCATTAGATAACATAATAAATCTTCTCATCATTTAAATTACTTTCACTTGGACCTTCTACTATTCGCAGATGAAGTATCTTTTCTTTAGTTGACATGTAATAATTGCACATATTTGTGGGATATAGAGTAATATTTTGATACATCTGTAATGACCAAATCAGGGTAATCAGCATGTCCATCACCTCAAACATTTATCATTTATTTGTGTTGGGCACCCTCATAATCCTCTTTTCTACCTATTTTGAAATATTCAATACCATTTTGTTAACTATAGCCACCATGTAGTGACTATAGAGTGACTTCCTATCTGGAATTTTTTAACCATTAACCAATCTCTCCCTATCCTTCCGTCTCTCTACCCTTCCCAGCTTCTAATAACCACAATTCTACTTTCTACTTCTACGAGCTCAACTTTTTTTTCTAACTTTTGCATGAGTGAGAACATTTGGTATTTATCTTTCTATATCTGGCTTATTTCCCTTAACACGATGGCTTCTGGGCTCATCCACGTTGCTGTGAATGACAGAATTTTATTTGTGTGTGTGTGTGTGTGTGTGTGTGTGTCTGAATTGTATTCCATTGTGTATATTGATATGGTTTGGCTGTGTCCCCACCCAAATCTCATCTTGAATTGTAGCTTCCATCGTGGGGAGGGACCCAGTGGAAGATAATTGAATCAGGAGGGCAATTTCCCCCATACTGTTGTCGTGTTAGTAAGTAAGTCTCATGAGATCTGATGGTTTTATATGGGGAAACCCATTTTGCTTGGCTCTTATTCTTTCTTGCCTGCTGCCATGTAAGACATCCTTTCACCTTCTGCCATGATTATGAGGCCTCTCCAGCCATGTGAAACTATGAGTACTTTAAACTTCTTCTTCTTTATAAACTACCCAGTCTTGGGTATGTCTTTATTTGCAGTGTGAAAACGGACTAATGCATATATGTACCACATTCTCTTTATTCGTTCATCCATTGATGGATCTGTAGGTTGGTTTCATATTTGGGCTACTTTGAATAGTGCTGTAATAAACACTGGGGTGCAGGTAGTTCTTTGATATATTGATTTCCTTTCCTTTGGATAAATACCCAGTAGTAGCATTGCTGGATCATGTGGTAGTTCTATTTTTAGTTTTTTAAGAAACCTTCATACTATTTTTCATAATGGCTGTACTAATTTACATTCTCACCAACAGTGTACAGGAGTTTCCTCTTCTCTGCACCCTCTCCAGCATTTATGTTACTTTTTGTCTTTTTGAGGATGGCTATTTGACTTGGAGTGAGATGATACCCTAGTATGGTTTTGATTTGTATTTCCCTGATGATTAGTGATGTTGAACATTTTTTCATTACTTTTCTGTTTTTATGTCTTCTTTTCAAAAAAAAAAAAAAAGTCTATTCAGAACCTTTACCAAAGTATATAATTTCCAGTTCACAGAAGATTTTTTAAATGTATATTTTAGTTTTCATGACTCTAGGTTAATCTGGTAATACACCTTACTTATATTTTCAAGATTTAAGAACTCTTTTCCACTCATTATCCTAAGATTGCCATCCATCAGAATAGTAAAAATAGTCAGAGATGGTGAAGAAATATGTAGACAGAAAAAGAAGTAAAATAGACAAGGAGACAGAGAAGGAAGTAAACAGAGTCAAATTATGAGAATAAACTGTGTCAGAAAATTGAGTTCAAGTCTTTATTCCACAATGTCTGACAGAAAGGGAAAGGAAGATAGTTCAGAGAGAGATAAACAGACAGAAGTTATCTACTGACAGAGGGAGAAGGTAAGGATGGATGCAATTCAGTACAATGTTTGTCTATTTTTAAATTTTATTTTACTAAATATTAAGTAGGTACTAAAGTTCATTTTAAAATTTATGTAAGCTATATAGAATCATGACCCAATGAACTCTCATACACCTGCCACCAAGTTTATAAAAGGACATTATCATTGTGCTAGAAGGCCCTGATGTGTGGGCCTTCAATTCCATCCCCTTACAGATAACCTGAATCTACAGCCAATATCTGGCTAACTCCATCAACCCAGATGATTATTGCTTGGTAGAGGCAGGTTGGAAAGAAGTGAGTACCTATCATCAGAGACTCAGAAGCTGGAGATGATATGGTTCCCGCTCTCACTTACAGTCTGGTAGGGAAAGAGAAATGAATACAACTAGCTGTGGTACAAGGCAAGATGTGAGAAGTACCATGATAAGAGGACTAAATCCTAGAAAAACACCGAAAAAGAACCAGACATTGTGCCATCTGGGGTGAGCAGGGGAAACTTCATGGACAAGGTGGCCTATCTGCCTTTAATGAAAAGGATTTATAAAGATGAAAGGAAAGGGCAAATGTAACAATCATTAAAAAGGCAGGGAAGAGAACATGGTCTGAATGACTGTTCCATCCAGGGATGACTGGGTATAGGAAAGGGAAGAGTACAACTTCAGGCTAGGATGAAAGTACAGAGTTTGGTAGAAATCCTCTGGAAAATAAAAATTCTTCTAGAAACTAAAAACTAGTAGTTATAAGTTCAAGCAATATTTATTTTCTGCACAAAGGAGTCTGGAAGATTTTCACATGTGTCTCATCTCTCCTTTCTCTGCCTACCCTGACTATCACCCCTGCATCAAATAACTTATCAAACACCACCAATTCTCCATCCATACCCTCTCTTCTTTCTCTTCTTCTTTCTGTCACTCGAATTCCACTGTGTGCTTAATGACTAAAAGATTCCTGCATGGTGCCATGTTTCCTCTCTCCCTCTTCAATCTACACCTGAATTCTTTGAATGGAAGGCTAGGGACCTGGCTGCTCAACAGGATGCAGAGGTCAAGGAGATGACTGTGGCTTACAGCTGGGGAGGAAAGCCTGCAGTGAGAACCATGAACACTGGACTAAGCCACAAGTCATAGGGAGGGGGTGTAGGTGGGTCAAAGTCAAGTTTGGAACCAACTGGAAAGCAGGGTACACAAAAAACTAGTGGTGTCAATGGGAAGCCATCAATAATACGAGGCACCAAGGACCCCAGGTTGGTTGTTACTGGGGCCAGTTGTATGGAGAAGGGGACAGAACTGCCAGGCTAGGGGAGACACACAGGACCAGTGACCACATAGCAACTCCAGTGAAATGTCTTCTTCCAGGGCCCAGTTCACCCAGCCTCCTTGCGCTCCTTGAAGAGATCTTTGACAGTACTCTCAGGCACGCCCCCCCATCCATTTTGCTCTTTGCCCTGTCTCTACCCCACAGGGCAGATTGTAGAAGCTGCACAGGCTTTGCAGCCTGACCAACCTAAGATTGAAGCATATCAATCAATAGGATTGGTGAGCTTCCCTTAGCCTCAGCTTCCTCAGAGAGAATGACACCTGTTTCAAGGCATCATTGTGAGGAAGAAATGAAAGTACACAAGGCCCATGCCAGATGTAGAGTAAAGGCTTGATAAATAGGTCTTTATTTTTCAGAGACAGGGTCTCACTCTGTTGCCTAGGTTGGAGTGCAGTGGTACAACCATAGCTCACTGCAGCCTCACACTCCTGGCCTCAAACGATCCTCCTGCCTTTGCCTCTCAAAGTGCTGGGATTACAGGTGTGAGCCACTGCACCCGGCCTAGTTCTTTACCCAGCAAATATTTACAAAGTACCTACTGTGAGCCAAACACCCTACCAGCTGCTGGGGATACTATGGTGAGCAGAACCAGACATGTTCCCTGTCCTCATGCAGCTTCCAGTCTAGAAAGGAAGCCAGACATTAATTTGTAACCACAAAAATAATGGCAAAGTAATAGGTATGAAAACAGTTATGGGGGCTGAGAACGTGTGTATTTAAGAGGTTTGGTGATTCTGAGAAATCAGGAAAAGCCATCTTCAAAACCCTGCTCAAAAGCCTGCCCTAATTCCTCCCAACTGGAATTGATCCTATTGGCTTATATATTCTCAGCAGGAAGCCTGCATCCTGCAATTGACACTTAGCTTACCGTATTGTGTCTAGTATTTTCACCAGAGGCGTACACATCCTGTCTCCTCTGCCAGAGTGTAAATTCTCTGTAGGCAGTGTAGGCCATCTACATCTTTGTGTGCTTCACAGTATCTGTTAAAAGTCAATTATTTTAATGAATAGGTGAAATTAGCTTCCTGAAAGCTGCCACAATTTAACTGGACTCAAAGCTTAACATATGCTTTTTGCAAGCCAAGTTCTCATTGATTTCTAAGCCATTTGTCAGAACATAAGAGGTAGTGTGCAGGGAAACAATAATTTGGCTTCTGAGAAGTTGCATAATATCCATATCTCATAGGCTGTAATACCCCTACACGCCTGCTGAAAAATCCCAGACCTGAGTTTGACTCACCTATTATTTAGGGATACACAGACAAGAAAAAGCGAGACTACTATAATTCCGTTTGCCAAATTTTCAATCTCTAAATTTTACAATTAGAATCTCAATTTGTGATCTATAGAAAAAAATAATCAAATACCAGAAAAAAAAAAACTCTGGAATATTCATGCCTGTTAGATTGCTTATGTAGGAAGGGAAAAATATCTTTTCCTTCTACCCTTTTAAATTCAGAGCTGAATCCTCTATAACAAAAGATTAACCAGAGAAAAATATAGTGATTTATTTAAATAAATTCTATATAACACAAGGGCCATCTCTAGGGAATGAAGATCAGAGGAAACAGTTACACTTGAGTGTTTTTAGTAGTAGGTTTGATGAAGAATGGAGAAAGACTTGGAGAAATATGATCAGGCAAAAGGAGTACTAGATCTAATAGGAATAAATGGAGGGAAACTTAGCAGGGCCCGTTTGTTCAGATTCTCCTCTGTGTGCCTGTATCTTGGGAGATAGGGAACTGCCTTTCCTCTGTGGATATAGGAAGAGCACTTCTCACATGAGGTCCTATGATGTGTTTTCGAGGAAGGTCAGCAAAGGTTTTATTACCTGCTTCCGGGGAGAAAGGTGGCAAAGGAAGGTCAGAGTAATATTTCCACTTAAAATTTGCCATTTTCTCAAATCCTTCAGCTTAAAACATTCAGTTCGCCAAGGTGCCATATTTTGGGGTAGCATGTCCTCAACCCCATCACTGATTATTAAATCTGACCCTGCAGTTAACCCTGTAAATCAATTCAGATAAGCAATTTTAACCATATAATGATGGCCAGGAGATTAAGTTCCACCTTAACTCTGGAAAAACATTTTTATATTTTAATGTTAAGAGCTGCCCTCTTGTCTACATGTGCTTTTTTTATTGTCATCAATAACTGTAATTATGCTTGATATTAATAATGGCTATAACAAATATGAAAGCCAAAAGAATCAAAGGAAACATTTTGCTGTTAGATTTAAGTACTTAAGTATTTTATTTAAATTCGTTTTATTTTGGTATTTTTGATTTTTTTTTTTTTTTTTTTTTTGAGACAGAGTCTTGCTCTGTCGCCAGGCTGGAATGCAGTGGCATGATCTTGGTTCACTGCAACCTCCGCCTCCTGGTTTAAGCGATTCTTCTGCCTCAGCCTTCTAAGTAGCTGGGACTACAGGCACGCGCCGCCACACCCAGCTAATTTTTGTATTTTTAATAGAGGCGGGGTTTCACCATGTTGGCCAAGATCATCTCGATCTCTTGACTTCGTGGTCCTCCCGTCTCGGCCTCCCAAAGTGCTGGGATTACAGGCGTTAGCCACCGCGCCCGGCCTCTTTGAATTTTTTTAAAAACATCCTGGTGCCAAAAGGCAGCAAAATTCATAAATGCAAACAAACGTATAAACAAACAACCAGACCCTCTTAAATAATCTACAAAATAGAAATAATCTATCTGCATAGGAAAAAATTATCGAATCAGCACCTACAATGTGGCCCAATAAAAGAAAGGGTTTTCATATTTGATCCTTTTTTTAGTTCCTCAAAATTAAAATCTTGACTCCATTCTGTGCTGTATGTGATAGATTTTTTTAAGAAGAGAAAGAGTAGGAATTCTCTTGCTGTTTCCATGGGTTTCATCATCTTGTTTTCCATGACTCATAATGGCTTCTTGCAAATACTCTTGTTCCCTTGATCTCATGGGTCAAATGAATGCTCTTAAGCTAGTTTTCATCAACCAGTCAGCATTCCTCCTGCTTTCCAACTGTGCATCCTCAGCTGGACCCAAACATTTTCCAGTCTACGCATTCACAAAATAAAATTATGAGTATTCTTCAAAGGGCTCAGTCCAAGGTGCCCAGGGATATTCTGAAGATTTAAATAAAAGCAAGAAAATATTATTCACACAAAAATTTTTTTAAGTGTCACTTGAATTAGAACTGGTAGAAAACAATTTTAAAACCATTTGTTAAAACTATGCCTTATAAGACCACCAAAAAATGTCCTCAAGTCTCCGATTCAGGGCTCTTTCAGGGCAACCTGACTGCCTCAGCCTCCCAGAGTGCTGGGATTACAGGCATGAGCCACCGCACCCTTCCATGACTTCTTTTCCTTTGGGTAGATACCCAGTAGTGGGATTGCTAAATGGAGCAGTAGTTCTATTTTTAGTTTTTTTGAGAAATCTCCATACTGTTTTCTGTAGTGGCTATACTAGTTTACATTCCTACCAGCAGTGTATAAGAGTTCCCGAAGTTGGGATAGTTATTCTCTCTTTTCAGGGTGACCCCAGGGCTGATTCTGTGTGATGCGATGGCATCCCCCATTATATCCCTAAGAAGACAATGTGCTCAGTGATAACAAACTTCTCAGCCTAGGACCAAGGAAACCTAGAGTCTCCTCTAACATCTGCTGCTACAGTATGTTTGGTTTATTTTCTATATCTATCAAATGAAAGTGTAAGTGTTCATGCCAGTTTCTTTCACTTATAACATTCCATGATTCTAGCACAGAGACATAGAAATTGGGATTTATTCATTTCACTCGACAAATCCTTATTGAACATCTAAACACTAAGCATCATGTCCTCTGAAGGAGGAGTCTCTCTATTGTGCTCCCCAAGGCCCTCTCTTCCCATGTGAGTCCCTCTGTCATGTTACTTGAGTCTTTATTGGAATTAGGGGTTCTCTAATCTGACTCCTCCATTGACTACATTGTTGTTTTTGTCAATGAGTAGAATTCTCAACATACAGTAGGTGGTCAAAAATCATTTGGTGAATGAACAAAGAAAGAGGATCCCTTCAGATGCAAAGATAAGCATCCCAGAATGAAGAACCAGAATCAGAGGTCTCAAGCATAATAATATCCAGTAATATATCATTGACACAATCATATGACTACACTATATGCTACTTAGGAATTTCTGAGCCAACAGCAGACCCCAGTTGCATTGAGACCCAAAGTACTAAGACCCGCCTCTCTTTAATCTCGAACACAGATAGATCCTTGGCACTTAGTTTCAGTTTGGCGTATCGAGCCATTTACGCTGGATCCCTTTGACTGTCTCTCCCAATCTGCCCTCTACTCATTTCCACCCTGCTTGGTGCCCTGGGAGGTCAACTTACATAACTGCCTTCATTGGGCTGTAGTGCCCTCTGGCTCTGGCTGGGTTTGGTCAATGGGGGAGTACTAGCACATTAGAGGAAGAAAGGATGGCAAAGTTGGGGTTGTTTGTACACATTTATGGGGTACCTGCTAACTTTTGTTCTATGTATATGATACATAGTGATTAGTGATCAAGTTAGAATATTTAGGGTATCTGTAGCCCAAGTACAATACATTTTTGTGTAATTATAGTCACCCTACTGTGCTTTCAGATGTTGAATTTATTCCTTCTACCTAACTGTACGTTTGTACCCTTTAATCCATTTCCCTTCATCCTCTCCCCACAACTTACCTTTCCCAGTCTCTGTTCTCTATCTTTCCACTCTACCTCCATGTGATCAATTTTTTTAGCTCTCATCTACAAGTGGAGAACATGTGATATTTGCCTTTTTGTCCGTGGCTTACTTCACTTGAGATAATGACCTCCAGTCCCATCCATGTTGCTGCATTTTTTGCAGCAAATGTTTCATTGTGTATATGGACCACATTTGTTTATCCATTCACCTGTTGATGGGCACTTAGGTCCATTCCATATCTTTGCTATTGTCAATAGTGCTACAATAAACATGTGAGTATAGGTATCCCTTTACTATAGTGATTTATTTTCTTTTTCTGTTTCTTTCTTTCTTTCTTTCTTTTTTTTAAGACATGGTCTCACTTTGTCTCCCAAGCTAGAGTGCAGTGGCATGAACACAGTTCACTACAGCCTCAACTCCCCAGGCTCAAGTGATCCTCCTGCCTCAGCCTCCCCAGTAGCTGGGATTTCAGGCACATGTCACCATGCCTGGCTAATTTTTGTATTTTTTGTAGAGACAGGGTTTCACCATGTTGCTCAGGCTGGTCTTGAACCCCTAAGCTCAAGCAACCTGCCCGCCTCAGCCTCCCAAAGTGCTGGGATAACAGGCGTGAGTCACTGCACCCCGCTGTGATTTCTTTTCCTTTGGGTGGATGCCCAGTAGTGGGATTGCTGAATGGAACAGTAGTTCTAATTTAAGTTTTTTGAGAAATCTCCTACTGTTTTCCATTGTGGCTATACTAGCTTACATTCCTACCAACAGTGCATAAGAGTTCCCAAAGTTGGGACAGTTATTCTCTCTTTTCAGGGTGACCCCAGGTTATCGTGTCCCTTGAGCAAATGTCACAGCTCCTGTCAAACAGCCCTCCTCACACATTTTGTGTGTGTCTCTGTGTGTGTGTGTATGTGTGTGTGTGTACATGCGTGCATGTCTGCCTCTGTCTCTGTCTCTCTGGGTTTCTTTCCCCTTTAGTCTTAAAGACAGTAGCAGGGCCCCACTATTCCTTGTCTCAGGGTACTGCATTCTCCCTTTTCGTTTTTCCCACATCCTGGCTTAATATGCCCTTCATTAAACTCTTCTCAAAGTATTCAATTTGAGTACAATATCAATTTCTTGATAGTACCTTGACTGATAACCACCAACGTATTATGAACAAAGCACAATAAGAGGGGTACTAATAAATGCTAGTTTCCCTCCCCTTCTCTATTATAATTTTTATACTCCCTACAATGGCTATTCCTAATGCCTTTAACATAATTGCCACTTAAGGAAGATTTGATGAATGAATGAAAAAAATTTCAACACTTTTGACCATACTTTTAGACTTAAATACATGGAAATCAATATGCATTAATTTAGATTATCAGATGTTACATTTAGAGAAGTTTTTATTTCAATATCGGGGAGTAGGCAGTTTGCTTTACACATCTCATTCTCTGTTTTCTCATAGTCTAACTAAATTATGGCTCAACTCCGGGAAAAACAGGGTCAAGGGATAAGCTAACATCTCAGGAGCAGTTTAAAAAACTAAGAGATCCATCTACTGATCCTCCCTAGATCTTGGAGAAAATAGTCATTTTATTTCATGTCATCTAATTCATATGAACTGACTTTGCAAATTCATCATTTTCTACCTCCTACCAGACAGAAATGGAGTTGGGGTTCAACTGTGCCCCCTTGAATCTATCGGTGTTTATAATGAATAAAGTCGATAAAGCCAAATAATCACTCACCGTGTATATTGATCTCACGGATACACTGCGGAAGTAACTTATAGTTCTGGTATTGGGGGAAGCACTTCCTGGACTTCATCCAAAGTCAGCCTCTGCGTGGTCTCTGCTGTTTAAGAAGGAGAACTGTTTTAGTCTATATTTAGTAAATAGCAAAAAGAGACATGCCTATTCTAATGTAGTAAGTGTAGCAAGAGAACCATGCTCGACCTCTAGAAAGGATTTTGGGACTTTCCACCCTCTCTAATTTTCCTGCCTACCTCTCTAACACCTTTCACCCAGTTCTCTCAACTGCTTGCCCCACGTCCTGGGCACAAAGACCTGAAGCATAGTTAAGGAAGACAACGTAGAGAACAAATTTAAAGTCCAATGTCAAGTAGCAAGCAAAGAATCTTTGTTTGGAAACTGCAAACATTTTATTCTATCACATTTTGTTGAAATATGTCCCTAAGGAGAATATTAATGATGTCTTTGATCTCAGGGACAATTTTACCAAGAAGCAAAGTTACAAATTAGATGAATTCTAATCTGTCTTCCTGCTCATGACTGTGTGACTTTATAAAATTCCTCTAATATTATCCTCAGCTGACTTCAAAGTGGAAGATGAAACTTTATTTCCTATATCATGGCATCTCGTTCATTCTCTTGAGATCCAGGGTCTTGTTTTTCTAGCTTTAATATTAAGAATTGAGTTTTTGTTTCATAGACATCTCTACTTTTGATACAAAGCCCTGAATTGAGGTGACTTACAATTTTTTTTTTTTTTTTGAGACAGAGTTTCGCTCTTGCTGCCCAGGCTGGAGTGCAGTGGTGCTATCTTGGCTCACCACAACCTCCACCTCCCGAGCTCAAGTGATTCTCCTGCCTCAGCCTCCCGAGTAGCTGGGATTACAGGCATGTACCACCATGCTCAGCTAATTTTGTACTTTTACTAGAGACAGGGTTTCTCCCATGTTGATCAGGCTGGTCTGGAACTCCTGACCTCAGGTGATCCACCCGCCTCAGCCTCCCAAATTGCTGGGATTACAGGTGTGAGCCACCATGCCCAGCCAAGGTGACCTACAATTTAAAGAGAAATTTGGGTGATTGCTTAAGAAGATAAATCGGAAAGGGAGATTTAGTATATTCAAGAAAATGATGCTTCTTGTCCATGAAGATGATCAAACACTGGTATAGAAATACTGTAGAACCTTCTCTGGGATTTTTTTTTTTTTTTTTTTTTTTTTTTTTTGAGACAGAGTCTTGCTTTGTCACCCAGGCTAGAGTGCAATGGTGCGCTCTCAGCTCACTGCAACCTCCGCCTCCTGGGTTCAAATGAGTCTCCTACCTCAGCGTCCTGAGTAGTTGGGATACAGACATATGCCACCATGCCCAGCTAATTTTTGTATTTTTAGTAGAGTCTGGATTTTGCCATATTGGCCAAGCTGGTCTTGAGCTCCTGACCTCAGGTGATCTGCCCGCCTCGGCCTCCCAAAATGCTGGAATTACAGGCGCGAGCCACTATGCCCGGCCTGGTACATTTTTTTAATTAGAAAATTTCCTTCCATAATATTTTTGAAATTTAATTTTCTGAATAAGGAATATGCTTTCATGATTAAAATTTTTAAACTATGAAGGAACAGTTAGGAAAATGGCTCCCTCTTCCCCAGTCTCCCAGAAAATCACTTCCCACCACATCACATAATTTCTTACTTTCTTTTCTTCTTCTGCCACAGGTAAGCAAGGTTATTAGTGTTTTGTGGGGTTTTTTTGTTTTTGTTTTTGTTTCTTATTGAGAAAGAGTCTCAGTCTGTCACCAGGCTGGAGTGTAGTGGCACAATCTCTGCTCACTGTAACCTCCACCTTCCAGGTTGAAGCAGTTCTCCTGCCTCAGCCTCCAGAGTAGCTGGGATTACAGGTGTGCGCCACCATGCCCAGTTAATTTTTTTTTTTCTATTTTTAGTAGAGACAGGGTTTCAACATGTTGGCCAGCATGGTCTCGATCTCTTGACCTTGTGATCCACCCTCTTCGGCCTCCCAAAGTGCTGGGATTACAGGCGTAAGCCACTTGCGCCCGTCCAGGTTATTAGTTTTTTGTATATCAGTTTTTGTGTATATATGTGCTACATATATACACTCTATATGTGTATCTATGTGTAATATATGCACTGTATATGTATAACACACTATATATGTATATGCTATATATACTGAGTATGTATATATAATATATACATTGTGTATATAATTTATACTTTTATTATGTATATGCTATTTTGGTCCTTTTTTACATAATTGGTAAAAAATATATGTCTACTATATACATATACATTTCACACCATACCCAATTGGTATGAAAATATATGTATACTATATGCATATGAATACTTAACAATATATCTTAGACATCTTCCCACATAGCACTTTCTCATTTCTTTTTACAACTCCCCGGTATT
Source organism: Chlorocebus sabaeus (assembly GCF_047675955.1). Lineage (NCBI taxonomy): Eukaryota > Metazoa > Chordata > Mammalia > Primates > Cercopithecidae > Chlorocebus > Chlorocebus sabaeus. The sequence goes on along the minus strand of NC_132930.1, from coordinate 11,800,957 downwards.
CCATTGCATGGATGTATCATCAAGTAAACAGCCTCCTTTTTGTATTATGTCTAATCTTTGGATATTGCAAACCCTCTAGCAATAAACATTGTACATACATCATTTCTCTCCTGTATAAGTAAATCTATAAATTTCTAGGAATAATTTTGCTAGATCAAATGGCTTATGTATTTGTAACTTTGATAGTTACTACCAAACTAGCTATCCCAGAAGTTGTACCAATTTACCTTCTGACACATAAGGTATGAGAGTTCCTATTGTGCTTTGTATTGAGTGTGGTGTCAAACTTCTGATTTTTGCCAATCTGATAGATTAAAAATAGCATTTCAGTGTAGCTTTAATTTGCATTTCCACTAGAATGTAAGCTCCATGAAGCAAAAATCTTTTTGTTTTGTTTTGTTTGTTGGTTTGCTTTTGAGACGTAGTGTCACTCTGTCACTGGAGTGCAGTGCACTCTAGCCTCACTGCAATCTCAGCTCACTGCAACCTCCACCTCCTGGGTTCAAGCAATTCTGCCTCAGCCTCCTGAGTAGCTTGGATCACATGTGTGTGCCACCACACCTGGCTAATTTTTGTATTTTCAGTAGAGATGGGGTTTCACCATGTTGGCCAGGCTGGTCTCAAACTCCCAACCTCAAGTGATCCACCCGCCTCAGCCTCCCAAAGTGCTGGGACTACAGGCATGAACCACCATGCCCTGTCTCTCTTTTTTTTTTTTTCTGGGGAGTAGCGGGTAGGGATTCACTGCCTTCTATATCCAGAAGGTCAATATTATTAATATTATTGGCACATAGTAGGCTCACACACAAAAAAAAAAACTGTTTCTGGAATAATTTATTCTGAGTGACCCTGAGCAGCCTTTCATGTGTGTAAGTGCCAGCCATTTGTATTTCCTTTTCTGTAGGCAGTCCGGTCTTATCCTTCACCATTTGCCTACTGGATTGTGGTCTTTTCTTCAATTATTAGAAGCTCCTTATTTACTAGAGATTTAGTTGCTTACTTAATAAACTGCAAATAATTTTGCCTATTACTTGTTGGTCTTTTATCTTAGCTTGTGATACTTTTTTTGCTGTGTACGTTTTTTTCCACATAGTCAATTTGATGAGTCTCTTCTCTGAGTTACTGTCATGATTAGAAAGACCAATTTTGCAGTTACGAATGAGTCATAGCATTGATTCTTTTATTACTTTTATAGTTTAATGTTTAAGATCATTGATCCATTTAAAAGTCACCCTAATGTGAGTGTGAGATCTTGATTGAGTTAACTTGTTGTCCTAAATGATTACTCAGTCGTCCCAATACCAGTCAGTTGGTAATCCAGTACCTTGATGGACTGAATACCTCTCCTCTATTCTTCCATTTCAATTTTTTCCTGGCTACTACTCACAGTTTACTTTCCATAGGGATATTGAAATGAACCTGTTTGTTTCAAAAGATATTATTTTTATTTATTTAGGAAGAATTAGCATCTTTATATATTCGTCTTCCTCTTCAAGAACATGATACACTTTTCCTTTATTCAAGTCATTTTTATGTCACTCAGCAGCATTTTACTGAAGTTTTCTTCAGAAAGATCCTGCAAATTTCTCATTAAGTTTATTCCTAGTTACTTTATCTATTTATAATTGTTTTATATGCAGTGTATCCTCTAACTGGTTATTGTTTAAATAGGTGGATCCTATTGATTTTTAAAATATTTTTATACCCTGTCCCTTACTGAATTTTTCTTTTTTATGATTTTTTTTAGGGAATTATCTTAGATTTTCCAGGTACACAATGGTATCATCTGCAAAATAAGTGATCATTTTACCTATTCTTTCCAATTTTGAAACTTGGTATTTCTGATCGCTTAACTAACTGCATTGACTAGTACTTCCAATACAGTGGTTGATAAAATGGCAGCAGTAGACATCCTAGAAAATTTCTGGCTTGGCAGGGCACGCTTTTAGTGTTTCCCTATTAAACATATTTCTGGGGTTTTTTGTTTGTTTGAGCCAAATATATTTTATCATTTTATCACATTAAGGAAGTATATATTTATCTCATTTTTATTAGAAGTTACAATGAAAAATGCATTGTATTTTGTCAAATGCGTTTTTAGTATAACCAACCATTTATCTCTATAAATATGATGATGAGTAACAGGTTTTCTAATGCTAAACTGTCCTGTAATTCCTGGAATAAGCTCCCTTGATCAGGCAGGATTGCGTGTGTGTGTGTGTGTGTGTGTGTGTGTGTGTGTGTGTGTGTGTGTTATTTTTAAACTGTGCTACTGGATTGCTAATGTTTTATTTAGGATTTTTGCATGGATATACACAAGTAAGATTTCTCAATGATTTATTTATTTTTTCTTTCTTTTTTTTTTTTTTTTTTTTTTTTTTTTTTGAGACAAGCTCTTGCACTATCACCCAGGCTGAAGTATAGTGGTGCTATCATAGCTCACTGCAGTCTCAAACTCCTGGGCTCAAGCAATCCTCCTGCTTCAGCCTTGCAAAGCCCTGAGATTACAGGCATGAGCCACTGCATCCAAGCTGATTTCATTTTAGACTCAATCTTTCTTGGATTTGAATATTATTAATAATGTTTATTTCAAAAATAGAATTAGGAAATATCTTTGGTCTTGCAACAGTTTAAATACCATAGGAAATACCTATGTCTTAGAGATTGGTAACATTCTCCTGTGAACTGCTCTTCCTATTACTTTTTGAAGGACAACGAACACATTTTCTATTTCTTCCATGACAATTATTTAGATTTTCTATTTCTTCTGTTGTTGGGTTTTACACATTTTTTCCCAGAAAATTATACATTTTAACTGAAGTTCTTTTTTTAATTAAAAGTAATTTTTTTTTTTTTTTTTTTGAGATAGAGTTTTACTCTTGTCGCCCAGGCTAGAGTGCAATGGCATGATCTTGGCTCACTGCAACCTCTGCCTCCCGGGTTCAAGAGATTTCCTGTCTCAGCCTCCCGAGTAGCTGGGATTACAGGTAACCACTACTATGCCTGGCTAATTTTTTTGTATTTTTAGTAGAGACAGGGTTTCACCATGTTGGCCAGGCTGGTTTCAAACTCCTGACCTCAGGTGATCTGCCTGCCTCAGCCTCCCAAAGTGCTGGGATTACAGGCATGAGCCACTGTGCCCGGCCTGAAGATTTTTAAAATTAAGATAGTAACTACTCTTTAGGAGGCAGGAATAAACAGGCCATTTCCAGCAGATATTGAGGGCCCTTGGATGTCTATGGAAAAACTAAAATCACCACTAAAGTTAGAATTTCTTCTTACCCTTTAGGCTTCTAAAGGGTAAATGACAGAACTTCCCTTGACTGATTAGGACAAAGAGGGGAAAATGAGACCCGAGGCCATCTTTACCTGGCCCACAGCACTCATCTCCTGCTCTCTTCCACACACATCCATTGTATTTGAGTCCCCTTGGCATTCTTAACTTTTATTTTATTGTCATTAAGTACCAAACACATCTATGGGACGATGTCTGTCAGTCCAGTCTCACACTAGAAGTTCCTAGCAGTCTGTGATTTTTTTTTTTTTTTTTTTTTTTTGAGACAGAGTCTCACTGTGTCACCCAAGCTGGAGTGCAGTGGTGCAATCTCAGCTCACTGCAACCTCCACCTCCCAGGTTCAAGTGATTCTCATACCTCAGTCTCCTGAGTAGCTGGAATCACAGGCATGCGCCACCATGCCAGGCTAATTTTTGTATTTTTAGTAGAAATGGGGTTTCATCATGTTGGCCGGGCTGGTCTCGGACTTCTGACCTCAGGTGACCCCCCAACCTCAGCCTCCCAAAGTGCTGGGATTACAGGCGTGAGCCACTGCGCCTGGTCTGTGATTTTTGTATTTCTAAAAGAATGGCTGTGGACCATTCTAACATGGTCCCCAAGAGTCCCACCCCCATGACATGCAATACTCATTATAATCTCCTCTCCTTGAGCGTGGGCAAGACCATGAACCAGATGGGATTTCACTCCTGTGATTAGGTCATGAAGGGATTTTACAAGTATGATTAATATCCCAGATCGATAAAAGGAGAGGCCATCTTGGGTGGGCCTGACTTAAAGAGGTAAAATCCCTTAAAAGAGAAATGGCCCTCCCTGAGGTCAGAAAGACTCTTACTCACCTTAAAGAAGCAAACTGCAGGCCGGGTGCAGTGGCTCATGCCTGTAATCCCAGCACTTTGGGAGGCCAAGGCAGGTCGATCACCTGAGGTCAGGAGATCGAGACCATCCTGCCAACATGGTGAAACCCCGTCTCTACTAAAAATACAAAAATTAGCTGGGCATGGTGGCAAATGCCTGTAATCCCAGCTACTTGGGAGCCTGAGGCAGGAGAATCGCTTGAACTCGGAAGGGGGAAGTTGCAGTGAGACAAAATCATGCCACTGCACTCCAGCCTGGTGATAGCGCTAGACTCCATCTCAAAACACAAACAAACAAAAAGAGGCAAACTGCCATGCTATGAAATGCCTATGGAGGGGGACTCCTAGCGGTGACTGCCAAGTGGCCTCTGGGACCTGAGGACGGCCTCCAGTGGACAGCCAGGAAGACGCCAAGGCCCTCAGGACACAGCCGTAAATGAATTCTTCCCATAACCTGAGTGAGCATAGATGCATACCATTCAGATGGGAATGCAGTCCAGCTGACATCTTGATTTCAGCCTGTGAGACCCTCAGCAGAAGATCCAGTTAAACCATACACAGACATCTGACCAACAGAAACTGTGAGATAATCAGTGTGTGCTGTTTTAAGCCACTATATGTGTGGTAATTGGTTACACAACAACAGAAAGCTAGTAAGTACAGTGACCGACAGACCCTTGTCCTGAAAATCAACAGAGGTAGTTATTAAAAATGCATGTTGCAGATCTATTGAATTAAGAATCTCTCTTCATAGAGGCCTAGAAGCCTGGATTTTTATAGACATCTAAGTTGATTCCCACGCACATTAAAGCTTCAGAATGAATTTACCATGCAAATAACGAAGCATCTTATAACCCACAATTTGACATTTGGGATTGTTCTTTTGTTGTTGTTGTTGGGGATTTTTTGTTTGTTTGTTTGTTTGTTTGTTTGAGACAGAGTCTCGCTCTGTCACCCAGGCTGGAGTGCAGTGGCACAATCTCGGCTCACTGCAGCCTCCACTTCCCAAGTTCAAGCAATTCTCCTGCCTCAGCCTCCTGAGAAGCTGGGACTACAAGCATGCACCACCACACCCGGCTAATTTTTGTATTTTTAGTAGAGACGGGGTTTCACCATGTTGGCCAGGCTGGTCTCAAACTCCTGGCCTCAAGTGATCCGCCCATCTTGGCCTTCCAAAATACTAGGATTTCAGGCTTGAGCCACCGTGCCCAGATGAGATTGTTCTTTACAAAGGTTAAGATATCAAAAGAGCCTATTCATGAAACTAAATAATTATGCAAGGAAATTAGCAGAGTTCTTTTGGTTGAAAAGCCAAACCGCTGATTATTTGCTTATTCATTTGGTTTGCTGGTGTTTATAGCATAAAATATAACTGTAATTTACAACAGAAAGCAATTGCCTGTCAAAATGATGGCTAAAGTAATTCTCTAGTGGGGCATTATTTTCCGTTTCTTTCAGTATCCAAAGTCTTGTAACTTCTATGGTAATAGCAAAACTTCTAAAAATTGATTAAAAGGCAAAAAGGTAGGATATATGTCATTTTAATGCCTTCTTCAGCATAGCTAAAAGGGTAGAAATGTTTTCTAGTTCTACATAGGAAATACAATTTCTTTCAAATAATATTAATTCACCAACACTAGTTAAGGCAGTAGGAACAGTCAGAAATATTTTAAAACTTCACAGCAGTCTTTTCATGAATTTGTCAAATCTCTGAAACAAACATTTCTATGACTTCTTTTCAGAAACTTCAAAGAGCCTTAAAAAAATTTTTTTAAATCCCAGTCTGAATTTTGACCTGGCTGAATCTAGTGAACAAAATGGATTTTCAGCAGTAGAAACTTTGATTAAAAATAAAACTCCATGCCTTATGCTCTCAAATAAAGCCCTTATCACACTATCCCTGACCATGCCCAGGCAGCCCTCGGATGCTGCTTCTTTTTCTTCTTTTAGAGAAAGATTTCTGTCGTTTTTCAAAGGTGCTTTATATCCATGACATCTGGTATCTAACCTCAACTCATCTTTCCCAAGTAACTTTTGATTCCCACTGAGCAATGGAAACTTGCAAGGTGTTTTCGTTACTTTGGTCCTGATGATTTTCATGTCAAAGACAAGGTCCATCTCCCACCATGAAGGCACATCTAAAACTTCCTCATCCTAGTCAGCCTCTCTTGGCTACTAAGGGAATTTGCCTCATCCATTTTTTTTATGCTCTTATCTCCAAAACTACTTGTTCAGCTATATTTTACTTGGTTATTATATTGGAAATCCAAAAGTAACTTTTAAAAAAAATACCAAGAAGGAGTAAATAGGGTTAGGTGATCACACAGTATATGTCCCTCTGTGCCCTCCACTTCCAAATGAGAACTTACCCAACTTTGTTGTAGTTATTCATTTGTCTGCCTCCTTGAGCACAAAGATTATATTCTGGGCACTGTTTTATTCCCCAGAACCTACCTTAGACACATAATAGGTACTCAACAAATATGGGCTGAATGATCAAAAGAATATCATTTAACGCCTCTATGCCTCATTTTTCTCAGTAACAGGGCATGGGTTCAGGCAGTTCAAGGAGCAATTCTAGAGGGCCACCCACGATTTAGGGGCAAGAAATATAAAATGGTCCCCTGATTTTAATCTATAAAATCAGCACACGATCTGCACACAGACACACAAATTCATCCTCAAAAAATTATTCCCAAACCGAAGCTTGTTAAACGTTAAAACCTCTCTGTTAAATGAGCTTGTCAGGCTACCCCTAAAATGGGGAGAAAGGTCTCAAGCTATCTGCCAAAGGAATGCATTTTTTTTTTCTTTTGAGACAGGGTCTCGCTCTGTCACCTAGGCTGGAGTGCAGAGGCACAATCACATCTCATTACAGCCTTGACCTCCCAGGCTCAAGGGATCCTCCCACCTCAGGCTCCTGAAATTACAGGTGTGAGCCACTGCACCTGGTCTGGCAAGGGAATGCGTTTTAAGACCTAACCAACAACTCGTTGCTGTGATTTGACTTCCCACATGGATCTGTCTTGGGAGAGAAAATACGTTTGCTGTCAGAAGCGTTTGGTCTGTATTTCTCTCAATTGTATCATTCTTTATGGATGAATGCACTGGCCTTGAGGTTTAATAAACCTGTTGGTGTGAACTGCATCATACAAGGGATCCTTCTTGATGTGCTGCCATTGCAGGAGGCTAAGTCCCCAGGCCTAAAGGGAAGCACTGGACCAGATAGATTCACTGACCTGAGGCCCCTGTGCAGCCTTGTGGGCAGCAGCGGCCAAGCGGCCAATCCTGGCAGGGTCCTGGCCTTGCCCCACACGTTGCATTCAAAGTTTTGGCAGTGGGGACTGACACCTGCGCAACCAAGATCACTTCCCTGTGGCTTTCGCAAAGCTAGTGTGGCTGCCTTGAGGCTAAAAGGAGGAAAATAAAGGTAAGGATAAAATGAGATGAGAATGGTGAATTTTGATATATTACACTTGGAAAAATAGAAAGCACTATCAAGCACAAAAAATATTTTCACCAGCATCTTTTAAGCCCTCCCAGGGGGCATGCACAGAATTTAGTAGGAGCCATATATATGTTCAGCAGGAGAGGCCTATGGGTAGCTGACGTTGGAAATGATGTCCCTAGCTCCTTCCTTTCGCCGTCACACTTTGGGAGATGCAGCCATCATGACTCTTTGTGGAAACTATGGCAATAAATGTCTAAACTGTTATCCACGAAGTACTTGGGTTTCCTCACAAGAGCTTCGCCAAAAATGAAGGAATTCAGGTTAATCTCCATAGATTACTTAGGCCAAGACAGCTGTGCAAATTTTCTGACGGTTTAGTGATTTTTATTCAGTTCTGTGATCTGGCTTCAAAAAACCTTCCAGTCTTAATTATGTCTCCTTATTACCATAGAAATGCAGAACTTCAATATTGCTATACATCATTCTGACCTTTTCATCACATGAAAACATTGGCAGTCTTCTGTAAGCCCAAGATAGCGAGTAGCCTTTTAGGGCTAACAGAACCAATTATGGCTGCTTAAAATAGATTTCTGTTATTCCAGGTGCCAACTTCATCCCATGTTCAAAGTTCCATCTGTTATTAACAATGATCCTAAAACTAGTCCTCTGCTCCAAGTCTAGTCAATGTGAAGATAAAATGAGGGTGGAAAATAAATGACTGCAAAATTTTCCAGAATTAACTAAAAAGAAAAAAACATCTTGAACTGACAGCTGCCAATATTCTGAGCCACTGATTCAGTTTCTGGTTAATTCGCACTGCAGATATCTTCAATACTCCATAAGGATAAAACTGATGAAGTGTTTAACCATTTTCTTTTTATTATTTTGGATAAGCATAATCAAAAGTTGTAAGTTAGAGGTAAAAGTATGTGAAAGGCTTTTGTAAGACAGCAGCAGTCATTCTTTCAACACAGTCAATGTAGAATTGTATTTATTTGGCAAATATTTATTGGGTACCTACGATGTGCCCATATATATGCATTCCGCTATGAGCTGGGGATGCAGTGATGAGTATCATCAGATAGTGTCCTTGACCTCAAGGAGCCAACTCGCTCGCGGAAGAAACACTAATCAAATAATAACACAAACCACAATAACACAAAAATGTAAAATAGCAACAGTGATTGTCGCTGCAAAGAAAGATGTCTGCCGTTATGAGGGTGTGTCATAAGGAGAATCGACCTAGTCCAGGAGGCCTGAAACAACTTTGTTAGTTAAGCCAAGATCAGATGGGAAAGATGGGAGCAACGAGCCAATGTCAGGGTGGGAGGGGAGCAGGTTTGTAGGGGGTGGCAGGAGAGGCGGGATGGTTCAGGCAGGGACAATCTATATTAAGATGAAGGAGATGTTTGTGTGCACATGTTTTACCATCAGTTCTTCCAGACCTGGCATAAATGCCTGTCACGTAAAGGCATTCAATGAATGACTAGAATAAATCATCCTATTCCGCCTATAGATTCTTCACATTTGTGAATTTCTTCCTGCAAAAAGAATCATCCTCTTCCCTTTGATCCATTCTGCAACCAAGCAGATGGCTGTAACCTTTCCTGTTTTATGAACCCAAATCTGTATTTTAAGAGTCATAAACAAGATAGTTAAGCAAGTAAAAATTAAATTTTCATGTTATCTTGCTTGGTTCCAGGACATCTGGCACCAGTAATTTATCTTCTCATCTGCAGGAAGTTGAAACCTGCTTAATCTTTATTATACCGGTCATAAACATGTTGCAAATTATAATTTTACATTGCCATTAGTTTTATTTTGGTGTAATATAAATTACGGGGTCATCCACTTCCTTTTGACATTTAGTAATTCTCTTTCACAATAAAACTCCGTTTTCTTTTGCTTCATGTTCCCTCAGAATCCACCCACATTAATTGCAAGAAAATTTCAGCCAATGCCACAATGAGGATGACTCACATTGTCACACACAAGCTCTTACAACCTTATATAGAGAAAATGTTTCGTCTCAGTTTCCGGTGTTAAATGCAAAAGAGCAGGAAGACTTTTGATCTGTGGCTTGAACCCCCAGTCTCCCAGCTCACTACTGACATTACGTGGCATGCTAGAAAGTGCATCAGTTGGACAGAACTGAGTTTGAATCCTGGCTCTGTTAGAAACCAGCTATGAACCAGTTACTTAAACTCTCTTATCTTCAGTTTTCTCATCAGGAAGAAAATGGAGTTCTTTTGAAATCAAATGAAAGGATGTGCATGAAAGTACAGAACACATGGAAGGTGCTTAATGAGATATTAGTTTCCCTTCTCCTACGTCAACCACAGGTAGAATCTCCTTAACTATGCTGGAAGCTCTATAAAGGCAGGGACCGTGCATATGGTATGTGCCACTATAACACCAATGCTTAGTATAATGGCTGGCCCATAGTCAGTATTCAATAAATATTGGTTAAATACTGAATGGTTATAATGGTTAATATTGAGTGTCAACTTGATTGAATTGAAGGATGCAAAGTATTATTCCTGGGTGTGTCTGTGAGGGTGTAGCCAAAGGAGATTAACATTTGAGTCAGTGGACTGGGAAAGGCAGACCCACCCTCAATCTGAGTGGGCACATCTAATCAGCAGCCATGAAGCCAGAATGAAAGCAGAGAGAAGAACGTGGAAAGATTAGACTGACTACGTCTTCTGGACTCCATCTTTCTCCATGCTGTATGCTTCCTGCCTTCAACCATCAGATTCCAACGTTCTTCAGCTTTGGGACTTGCACTGGCTTCCTTACGCCTCAGCTTGCTGATGGCCTATTGTGGGACCCCACTTTGTGACCATGTGAGTCAATACTCCTTAATAAACTCCCCTTTACAAAGACATCTGTCCTATTAGTTCTACCCCTCTAGAGAACCCTGACTAATACAACGGTGAAGAATTTCAAGTTTTAAGGATTTCACTCTTTTTAATGGACATATAGGAGAGATATGAAATGAGCTTTTCACTGACCCACGCAGCAGGAGTGGATGGAAACTCTGATCCCAGAAACCTGATGTTGTCGATATTTGTTTGACAGTCCAGCATGTGGACATGTCAGGGGTGATGACGAGTATGCAGAAAGCCAGAAGGGCAGATATTGTCCCCTCTCCCTGCTTCCCGGCACCCAGAGTACCACTGTATGGCCTCCCCTAACACCCCTCCTTGGAGCTTGCAATCCTGAGGCAAGATGCAAAGCTACAAGGCAGTCAGAGGGGTGGCCCCAGCAGTTCAGAGTGGGGGGACACCAGCAGAGGCATTCTCACCAGACCATTCCTGACATGCAACTTGGGCTGTATTTTTGGTTTCCTGCCCTCCCCCACCTTAATGCCTGTTTATTTTCCACGCTCAGATTCCCTAGCCTGCCTGTCGTTTCCGTGGGTTACCTACTGGCTTTCCAATAAATGTCCTCTCTGCAGTCAGTCAAGTGAACTTCTATCATTTGCATCCAGCGATTCAGATTCTAATCCACCCCTCCTGCCCCTGGCTTTGGTTTCCCAACATGGTCAACCCATTAGGCACTGATTCTAGGGGTACGTTTTAAAGTTATTTATTTATTTATTTATTTATTTATTTATTTTGAGATACAGTCTTGCTCTCTTATCCAGTCTAGAGTGCAGTGGCATGACCTCAGCTCACAGCGGCCTCAACTTCCCAGGCTTAAGCGATCCTCCCACCTCAACCTCCTGAGTAGCAGGACTATAAGCATGTGCCACCATGCCTGGCTAATTTTATTTTTTGTAGAGATGGGGTTTCACTATGTTGCCCAGGCTGGTCTTGAACTCCTGGACTCAAGTGATCCTCCCACCTTGGCCTCCTAAAGTGCTGAGATTACAGGCATGGACCACGACACTCGGCCTAGAGTTACTTCTGCATAGTTTTCAAAATCCTTTCTTCAAGACAGTCAATGTTTTTTATGACTCTTTGATATCCTTAGCCCTTCTACAAAGCATGCTATGCCTTCTTTAATAAAGTGGAATTCTATGCCCTGTAATTACTCTCTTTATTTGTTGTCGTATTTCCCAATCCTTCAGACTCATTTCTTGCTCATCCTCTCTTCTTACTCTATACTCATTTCCCTTTAGGGTTTACGAGATTTAATAAGCTTTTATAGTGCCAGATATTATGCTAGCAACAACAATCCACAGATAAATAAGACAGAGATCACCTGTGTGAAGATGATAGTTAAATGAATAATATGGAAAGTAGATTAATGCCCAGCCAGAAAACATAAGCTCTCACACTTCTCAAAGCAAGGAGGGAAATATTAGAGACATATAAAACATGGGGATTTGATTCGGTTTGACATCTCTTTCTACAGCAGCAGGATGCATTTATTCCATCAGTGTCCACCATGCCCCTAGAACGTGCCAGGCACAATGTGGTGCCTGTGTCCTGGTAACCTCTCCTTATTTCTCTCTTGTAGGATGAATAAGCTTCTTTTAGAGGTACAAGCCCATTTATCTCTCTCTCTCTCTCTCTCTCTCTGTGCGTGTGTGTGTGTGTGTGTGTAACAATACTCACTTTTAAATGCATGAACAAGTGGAGAGACATCCTAGAATGTGTGGCGAGGGTCGACAACAAGCTGCTTCTGCTGAATGTGACACACAGTCACCACTGCTTTGAACTACATTTTTTTTTCTACCCATGTTACTGCATCTCCAGAGAACCATGCTGACACATTTTTCCGTACATTCTCACTGCTGCCTATAATCCATCACTACAAAGAGAGGCCTTAAAAAGGGCACTCAAGGGAGACGTGATTTCCTTTCCGTTTCTCTCTCAGAAAAGCAACTTATAATAGGGAAGGAAAAGACTGCATTTAGGTTAAAAGAATATAAATAAGAAAGAGTCTGCCTCTTTCTCTCTTTAAGATGCTAAGCCTCAAAAGAGTTCTTGGATTTAAAAAAGGCCATCACCCCTTGGCCTACACTAAACATTAATACTATATGCCTGGTAATAAAGCCAGAGGGTTTTTAGTGAGAGCTATTAAAGGTAAAGCATGGCTAAGACAGGTTTCTTTGGTGGATGAAAGTCACAGGCTCATAAATACGACTTTGTGAGGTTAGTCTTGTGGTTAGCTAGTACTTAAAATTTGTGATTCCCTTGACTATGTGGGTTGACAGGGGAACTATGGACTTTTTCTTAGACAAGACTGCAGTGCTCAAAATTACGACTTGAAAACAGAAACTACCAGAATTCCTAAGGCGACCAAAAAGCCCCGCAGAACTGTGTTAAAACATTCCTCATATTTGGACACATGTACTGAGTAAGAGGGGAGCACAGGGAAAAATGCATTTTCTCCTTTTAAAAATTAATTTTGCCATTTAAAACAACGTTGTGGCTTTTAACGTATTAAACAAAATTTTCATCGACTCGACAAAATTTCCATCAACTTACCCCACATTTAACTGGTGTCAAATGATTATTTAGTTAATGCTTATTATCAGTCATAGTTCAATAATTTCACTGCTAATGCCAGGTAGAATGTCTACATTTTTAAAATATTTGAGCTCCTTAGGTGCACTCAAGCTAGGGTTCTGTGTATTTGCTAATTTAAATGGCTAACAAAAGCCCAGGGTGAACAAAGTCCCCAGTGAAATGTGGTGCAAATCTCTATGTCGCTACCGATGCAGCTGTAGGGTGGGGGACTGGAGGTTTGTTTGGCATCCTCCCATTTTTGAAAACTGTTTACACACCAGACTTGAAGCTTGCTTTTTTTCTAACTTCGCACCAAGTACAAAGACGCCTGCTCGCTTTCTGTGTACAAGGAGCTTTGGTAACAGCACTCGTAATTCTGTGGTTTTTCATGGTCAAGGATATTATTTCTCTCTGCTGAAGAAGAGGCCTTTGTCCATGTCACACTCTCCCTCTTTCTCTTTTTAACGTGATTTGACAGCTTGAATCCAAAAGGAGGCTTCACAATTAGAAGAAACAGATTGAACCACAACATCTGTGCTAACAGCCCCCTTCCCTGCTTTAATTAGAATTCCCTTATTCCATTTCTGTTTCTCAGGAGAGGACAGGGGGCTTTTTAATTGGGGCTATTAGAAGTTCTCTTTACACAATGACACCCTCTGCTAAGTGAAGGCTCCAGCGAAAGTCATGCCCACTCTGCAATTACTTCTTGCAATTCTGGGGAATAATGGTATCTTGTCTCATTTAAAAATAAATCTAAGGCTTATCCCTATTGCTTTCTCTCCTCTGCGTACTCACATGAATTTCTTCTTGCCAATTAAGCAAACTTTCCATTATTTAAGGAGATAGTTTAGATTGCCACTGTCCCCTGATAATAAGACATATTAAACTAGATTTCATTTGCCCACAGCTCTGTGATTCCAGATACAAGGCTAATTTACATAAGCTCAGATCTCAGATCTTGAGTTTACTCTGTAGTGAAACCATGAAGCTTTGGAATTTCCTGAGTGCTGTTTTGTTTACATGCTACAGAACTTACCTGAAATAACCTGCACATTCAATGCTCTCAGTTTCTCCGAATCACTTCCTCTTAAGAGAACAGATGTAGGTTTGTCTCTGTGACCTATTCCCAGAAAAGAAATGAAGTATTTAGGTGGTAAAAAAGCACATTGTTAACATACATTCCCCATGTTGGTTCAAAGGATTACCAAAAAGAATGGAGCCATTCACAGCCAAGTGTGGTGGCTCACGCCTGTAATCCCAGCACTTTGGGAGGCCGAGCCAGGCGGATCATGAGGTCAGGAGTTTGAAGCCAGCCTGGCCAATATGGTAAAACCCCATCTCTACTAAAAAATACAAAACTTAGCCGGGCATGGTGGTGCACGCCTGTAGTCCCAGTTACTTGGGAGGCCAAGGCAAAAGAATCGCTTGAACCCAGGAGGTGGAGGTTGCAGTGAGCCGAGATCGTGCCACTGCACTCCAACCTGGGTGAAGGAGCGAGACTCCATCTCAAAAAAAAAAAAAAAAAAAAAGCGACAGTGCTTATACACAGAAAAGTATATTATCTTATTATATACATAGATATGATGTGAAGAATATTTAATGTATATTTAATATCCAATAACATTTAATGTCCTAAATAGTGTGATATTTTTTATTACTTTGTATGCTTGGATTTGCAAGCCTTTGAAAATCACTAAGTCTGTCATTTGGGCAGATATTTTTAAGAATTTAATTTGACTCCCCACTACTGGTCTCCTTCTAGGTATTTTTTCTAGCTCACTTCTATCTCTCTTTGCTTATAGCTTTTCATATGGAAAAATGGGTGAAGAAACTCAGAACTATACACTATTTATAAATAACACAGATTTACTTTAAATAATAGAATTTTCAAAACTAAATACCCTACATCTTAGTTCTGACATTTTACTAGCTGCACAACTTTGGATAAACACTTCACCTCTCTGAGTCTCAGGGGATTTTTATCTATAAAATAAAAATAGCATATACCCTGTTTACATACTTTAAGAATCTAGTGAAAATGCTCTGAAAATGGTTATTCCACAAATAAACAGTATTGATTATGTTATTAACCACAGCACAAAAGGCTTTATTACTAAGGTATCAATGATAACACTTGATATGAAACTGCACTCAAAAATATCTGCAACAAATACTTAGTCAAAAGAATTAATCGCAACTTTACTGAAACCTAGAGGCAACCACTTGTTCTGCCTACTGAATTGGCTAACACAGCCTTGCCTGGTAAAGAAGGAACTAGCCTTGGGAAATCATACAACCACCACAATACTGCTGTCCTTTAATGACAACTAATTATGCACTAGACACTGTGGTAAACTTTGGAAGTAATTTCTCTTTATTTCCTTACCTCAACCCTGTGTGGTAGTGGTGATTATCCTTGTTTTACAGAGGAGGTAAGGGATGCTCACATAATTTAAATAACGTGCTTAATGTCACATAGCTAGTAAGTGGTAGTACCAGGACTCTAACATAAATCCATTTATTTTTAGTGCCTATTCTCATAGTGACACATTTTGCACTGTCTTTAAGAGACTAGCTATTCATGTTATGAACTGTCCATTGGGCCTGATAGTCATCCATTTTATGCATGGGGACATGCCAGTAGAGCCAGTATCTGCATGAGTACACACCAGTAGCATCACACCAGTAATTTACAATCAATGTCCATCCTGATAGGTGGGTGCCTAGGTCATATGAGTTATTAAATATTTTTAACATCACTCCTACTGTCCTGATTCCTAATTTCTAAATTTTTTTAGATCTTCCCTACCAAAAATCTGATACCCCCATGCTTATTAAAGATTGACTTGCCTCACACTCATCACCTATAGCCACTCTGCTCAGGATCTCCAACTCTGAGGTTCTTGTTTTTGAGACTGAGACTTGTTCTGTTGTCTAGGCTGGAGTGCAGTGGCGCGATCTCAGCTCACTGCAAGCTCCACCTCCTGGGTTCAAGTGATTCTCCTGCCTCAGCCTCCCGAGTAGCTGAGATCATAGGCTTGCACCACCACACCCAGCTAATTTTTGTATTTTTAGTAGAGACGGGGTTTCACCATGTTGGCCAGGTTGGTCTCGAACTCCTGACCTCAGGTGATCCGCCTGCCTCGGCCTCCCAAAGTGCTGGGATTACAGGCACGAGTCACCATGCCCGGCCTGAAATTCTTTATCCCCACTTCCTGTTCTTCTCTCTCTCTCCGCCCTCACTTCCACTAAGCCCTGCTCAATGTCCAGCCCATCAGCTTCTTCCTATTCACCCAGTCTTTCTTCCTCTCCTACTCACTTGCCCGAGTAGAAGAAAGATTAATGAAGCTCCTTGCATGCTGGAACTGTGTCTTATCTATGTTTTTATTCCTTGGGTTACCTAGAATCGCCACTTATACACAGTAGGTGCACAAGAAATGCTAAATTGAACTAAAAAGGAAATTAAATCCAAAGAAGAGATCAGGAGTTCCTTGGCACTACAGGGATTATACTTACTCTGCCACTTCTGCACTCTTCTGTGGCCTTCAAGTATTTTGCGGATAGTGAGGATGATCAAAAACATAAAAACTAATAGAACTAAAATATACCAAGTGATCTTCATGGAACAAGTGATATCTGTAAAGAAAAAAAATACTGTAAAACCCCAGTAAAATTATTCAACAGATAAAAGGCAATGTGGCAGGGTAGCCGAGTTCTACAACATATTCTGCCCTGAACTGAGAAGCTGAAATTATGACCATCACTGTTACAGGGTCACTAGCTCTCCTGAATTCTTTCTTGATATATTAAATGAAGGTATTAAATCGGAAAAATTGAGCAGGTAGCTTCCGGGTATCCATTTGGTTCCAAAATTCTAGAATTCATTTCACTTACAGGTTATGCTGATATTAGTTTCACTATCCTCGTTGTAACTAGGGTAAGACCCAGAATCAGAGCCACTTACAATTCATGATTCTGACCCTGAGCCAGGCAGCCCAAAATTATGTCCTCAAATCAACAAAGATGCAGTGAGTACAAGGAAGATGGGGAAGAAAGAGAAAGGCAGGCGGTCAAAGGACTGGTCTGAGGCAAATAAGTGGTGACGACAATGAATAATCAGACCCTCTTTCCACAGGGTAATAGCCGGTAAATACAGTGCTTTGCACGCCAATGATAGGTCAAGTGCATGCATTAATTAAACGTAGTTGTCCTGGCCTAAACTTAATAAGGATTCAGGTATCAACTCATTGATTCAGATGACAATGAGGCAACATGGGAAGGATGGTCACCATGCAGCAATAGCTTAGCATGGTCTCCCGTGGTCTCATAAAGACACACTGGCCAGCAGAACCAGGAATCAGTGACTCACGCAAGGATGGCCTCATCATAGCTAACATACAGCTGTCTACTGACTCATATTTTATTTTATTTTATTTTAGATGGAGTTTTGCTTTTGTTGCCCAGGCTGGAGTGCAATGGTGCGATCTCGGCTCACGGCAACCTCCACCTCCTGGGTTCAAGCGATTCTCCTGCCTTAGCCTCCCAAGTAGCTGAGATTACAGGTGCCCGCCACCACGCCCGGCTAATTTTTTGTATTTTTAGTAGAGACAGGATTTCACCATGTTGGCCAGGCTGGTCTTGAGCTCCTGGCCTCAGGCAATCCACCCACCTCGGCCTCCCAAAATGCTGGGATTACAGGCGTGTGCCACTGTGCCCGGCCTGTCTACTGACTTTCTAAGCCCACCCTGTGTACACTCTTCTTTGCATACAAAACACAGCTAGTACTTATTCACCTTAGCAGAATGTATACCACGTTTATACTCTTGGTATAAACTGCCTTTGTGGGGCTCATAACCTGGGTGTCCCTTTTACAGGAACCCGGATGTACACTAAATAGGCATTAAGCATTCACTTAGAGAGGCAGCTAAGTAGAAAAAAGGCAGAGGTGGATTGGGATGGCAGCGCTCAGCCTCCCCAAGACTATTCCATGCTCTTCAGCTGCCAGGCTTGCATTCCTCATGCAGCAAAATAAAAGCATGAAGTTAAATGACAGAGAACACTGGCAGTGCCAGCAACAGTCAGGATGGGTCCAAAGACCAAGGTGTCATTGGGCACTGATAAAGCTATGGAAACAGAACCAACTTCATATTACGATAGCACAGGACGCACGATGGGGACCAGACCAGCCAGTGCAGCCACCAGCATGATCTCAGAAGAGTGTATCTCCTAGGGTCCTGTGCTGCTCACCCATCCCTGCAGCCTTCTTGGAGAGGAGCAAGGGGAAACAGATGGAAATCTGGGGGGAACATCAAGGAACAGTTTAAATTACTGTCTTAGAGTAAATTTACCAGAGTGGATTAAATTTAGTTTCACCCCCTGATGGAGAAGGCTTTTACTCCCACGAAAGTACAAAGTTTGTTGTTGTTGTTGTTGCTTTGTTTTGCTTTTTGTTTTTTGTTTTTTTTTGTTTTTTTTGAGACAGAGTCTCACTCTGTTGCCCAGGCTGGAGTGCAGTGGTGCAACCTCAGCTCACTTCAACCTCCGCCTCCCAGGTTCAAGGGATTCTCCTGCCCCACCCTCCCGAATAGCTGGGATTACAGGAATGCACCACCACACCTGGCTAATTTTGTATTTTTAGTGGAGACGGGGTTTCTTCCTGTTTGTCAGGTTGGTCTCGAACTCCCGACCTCAGGTGATCCACCCACCTTGGCCTCCCAAAGTGCTAGGATTAGAGGCATGACCCACCATGCCCAGCTGAGAAGGCTTTTAAGCAAGATCAAATTAGTTTTTGCACAGAAGAGTAAACTATGAAAAAAGTTTTAACTTTCTTTTTTTTTCTTTTCTTTCTTTTTTTTTTTTTTTTTTTTGAGACAGTGTCTCACTCTGTTACCCAGGCTGGAGTACAGTGGCCTAATCACAGCTCATTGCAGCCTTGTCTTCCCTATCTCAAGCAATCCTCTTGCCCCAGTCTCCGAAATCACTGGGACTAAAAGTGTGCACCACACCCAGCTTATTTTCATCCTTTTTGTAGAGTCAGAGTTTCACTGTGTTGTCCAGGCTGGTCTCGAACTCCTGTGCTCAAGCAATACAACCGCCTCAGCCTCCAAAAGTGCTAGGATTACAGGCATGAGCCACCACCGTGCCCAGCCACCTTTAACTTTCTACACATGGCAAAATGAATATGCTTTTTGCAGAATACAAGAGTACATATTTGTGCACCACTGCTATCTTTCTGAGTTGTGGACACCAAAAAGCTGCTAACTATAATTAACTATTATTAGAATTTATGGATTTTTTTCCATGAACACACACATAAAATCTTAAAATTATTATTATGGAAATGCTTATTTTTTCTTTATTTTAGAAAAAATGTAAAATACAGTTAGATGGATATACAAATGTACATTGAAAAAAATATGTTTTTGATGTCTATAATCTAAACTTCTTTACCCTTCAGATTTCACTACAGTCACCTTCTCTAGGCAATCTTTCCAGAGTCCATCTTCCAACTCATTCACTCCTCAGTCAGAGGGCACTGATCCTTCTGTTCAGATCTACTCAGATCCTCCAACCCCCACACACACACACACCTTGAAATGACCCCTAATTGCAGAGGTTATAGGGCTGTGGGAAAACTTAGTCACAGGAGAAATTTCTTTGAAGTCTCGCGATTTATCTTAAAAGATGCATGCACATTATATATTTCTGTTTGCTTTAAAGTGAATGTAATATTTTGAAAATCATTACCTTTACAATAATTAAAGCTCTAGGAAAGCATTCTAAAGCAATCTGAAAGGCTTCCGTATGTCTGGAATATCAAAAAGGACAGCAAATTACTCTGCCATAGCACCTGTAGCCCTGGAAGGCACTTGCTGGTGTAGGTGAGGGGTCGCCCTCTTTTAGATTGTTTCACATCATCTAACTTCACCATCCCAATACCTGACACACTGCCTAGCATACAGCAGGCACCCTTAAATGAATGTATCAAAAGATGCTCTTCAGGAATAAATTTTTGGGGTGAAGTAGGGCATACTGCTTAGTAGAAAGGAATAATTGTGGTATTTTGGAATAGGGTAACTAGAAAGTTAACCAACCTTAAACAGAATTAAGATATGCAAGTATGTAAGATTTGCCTTTTAATCTCCTATTTTTTCCTCTAGGTGCCTAATCTGTACCTCACCCTATCTTCACAGCATTACATCAAACTCCCATTTCATCCAGGCCTGGTTCTCAGCTCAAGGACAGGACATGTTAAATCAACTCAAAACAAAACTTTAATAGCATATCACAATGTGTATATATATATTCACTCTGTTGCCCAGGCTGGAGTACAGTGGCGTGATCCCGGCTCATTGCAACCTCCGCCTCCCGAGTTCAAGCAATTCTCCTGCCTCAGTCTCCCAAGTAGCTGGGACTACAGGCACATGCCACCATGCCCAGCTAATTTTTTGTATTTTTGGTAGCAATGGGGTTTCACTGTGTTAGCCAGGATGGTCTCGAACTCCTGACCTCATGATCCTCCCACCTCGGCCTCCCAAAGCACTGGGATTACAGGTGTGAGCCACTGCGCCCAGCCGATATTTATATTTTAAAAGAAATACCTCCCTTTAGTACGCAAATATGGTGGTATTACTTCACGCACAGAAAATAGGCATGTTTCAAAGTTATTCTGTAGTGGCTCATACCTGTAATCCCAGCACTTTGGTAGGCCAAAGCAGGTGGATTGCTTAAGCCTAGGAGTTCAAGACCAGCCCGGGCAACATGACAAGACCCCGTCTCTACTAAAAATACAAAAAATTAACCAGGTGTGGTGGTGCACACCTGTAGTCCCAGCTACTCAGGAGGCTGAGGTGGGAGGATCACCTGAGCCCGGGAAGTCAAGGCTGCAGTGAGCTGTGATCATGCCACTGCACTCCAGCCTGGGTGACAGAGTGAGACCGTGTCTCAAACCACCACCACCACCCCACTGCAAAAACAAGAAAAACATTTTCTGGGGCAGAAGGTCTTTCCAGTGCTCCTCAAATTGTGACGCATAAATGCCTCTTCTTTCTCAGGTTACAGGTAGGCCCCATGAAAGGCACACTTTGAAGGAAAAGTAAACAGATAAATAGACTAACATTATTTCAGGCTATATTATTTCATCAGTAAAATTCTTCAGCTATTTGGCTTTCAGTTAATGTGATAGCCCTTACTTAACTTTATATATCTATATCAGATAACGTCTTTTCCCTTTAGTTTCCTTAAAAACTTACCTTTTACATCCATCTCTAGGTGCAAAGAAATGTGTATACAATCGTTCGGGTATTCCATGATTCTACAAGTACGGTTTATAGATTTCCCCTTGCTTGGCTCATCCTCCATGATTGCTGATCTTCCAGTGTGGTTTTTAAGATGACAGGTAGTGTTATATTCCTCCAAGTGGTCAACCAGAGGAGCTACGGTGAAGTTAAAGTGCTGACAAGGTGAATGAAAATCATTTGCTTTCACTTCCATTGATCCTCTCCTGATAAGAACTAGAAAGTGATTAAGAAAATGTTATTTGCAAAATATTAATACATAGCAAGAAAACACATACAATTCAAAACTAAATCTCTTCCTTTCTATACAAGAAAGTAGAAACAAGAAGTTAGCTACACTAAAAATATATACATATTTTTGAGACAGGGTCTCACTCCGTCACCCAGGCTTGAATGCAGTGGTGTAATCACGGCTCACTGCAGCCTCACGCTCCCAGGCTCAAGCAATCCTCCCACCTTAGCCTCCCGAGTAGCTGGGACTACAGGTGTGTGCCACTATGCTCAGCTAATTTTTTAAATTTTTTTGTAGAGATTGGGTCTTGCTATGTTATCCAGGCTGGTCTCCAACTTTTGGACTCAAGGGATCCTCCCTCCTCAGCCTCCCAAAGTGCTGGGATTACAGGCATGAGCCACTGCAGCCAACCTAAAAATAATTAATAAGGTGATTATATTTTTAAAGATCATGGAGACCAGGTAGTGGTAGTGTTGGAACAGGATTGGAGCATCTCAAAGAAAATACACACATTTCCCCAGTGACCTGTGGGACAGACTGTATTGTGTGACCAATATGGTCACAACAATATTTCCCATTCCACACTGTACTAGTTTTCTAGGGCTGCTGTAACAAAGTACCATAAACTGGGGGGTTTAAAGAACAGAAGTTTGGGCAAGACACTGTGATCATGCCTGTAATCCTAGCACTTTAGGAGGCCAAGGCAGGCAGATCACCTGAGGTCAGGAGTTCGAGACCAGCCTGGCCAACATGGCAAAATCTCATCTCTATTAAAAATACAAAAATTAGCCGAGCATGGTGGCGCATGCCTGTAGGTGTAGCTACTTGGCAGAAGAATCACTTGAACCTGGGAGGTGAAGGTTGCAGTGAGTCAAGATCACACCACTGCACTCCAGCCTGGGTAACAGAGTGAGACTGTCTCAAAACAAAACAAAACAAAACAAAACAAAACAAAAAAGAACAGAAGTTTGTCTCACAGTTCTAAAGTCTGGAAGTATGAGATCCAGGTGTTGGCAGGGTTGATTTGTTCTGAGGGCTGTGTGGGAGAGTCTGTTCTGGGCCCCTCTCCTAGCTAATGATGATTTGCTAATAACCTTTGGCATTCATTGACTTGGAGATGCATCATCCTGCTCTCTGCCTTCATCCTCACATGTCATTCTCCCTGTGTGCATGTCTCTGTGTCCAAACTTCTCCTTTTTTGTAAGAAGATCAGTCATATTGGATTAGCGCCTATCCTAATGACCTCATCTTAACTACATCTACAATGACCCTATTTCCAAATAATGTCATATTCTGAGGTATTGAGGGTTAGGACTTCAACATGTGAATTTCAGAGGACACAGCTCAATCCATAACACACATGTTACCCTAAAACTTCACCATTTGCTCATTAAGGAATCTAATTCCTTTCCCCTTGAATCTGGTAGCGTTTGTAATTTGCTTATAATTTCTTTTCCCAGCCAGGCTCAGTGGCTCACGCCTGTAATCCCAGCACTTTGGGAGGCCAAGGCAGGTGGATCACGAGGTCAAGAGATTGAGATCATCCTGACCAACATGGTGAAACCCGTCTCTACTAAAATACAAAAAATTAGCTGGATGTGGTGGCACGCACCTGTAATCCCAGCTATTCAGGAGGCTGAGGAAGGAGAATCACTAGAATCTGGGAGGGGGAGGCTGCAGTGAGCCAAGATCGTGCCACTGCACTCCAGCCTGGTGAGAGAGCAAGACTCCATCTCAAAAAAATAAATACATAAATAAATAATTTCTTTTCCCTTGAATCTGGGAGGGTTTGTGATTTGCTCATAACCAATCAAGTGCAGAGGAAGTGACATTGCATGACTAAGTCAGAAAAGGCGAAGAAATTCCCATCTTGCTTTTCAGAACACTCATACTGGAGCCTTGAACCACTGTATAAGTCCAAAACCTTAAGGCCACCATGATGTGAAGACACCCAAACTAGCCCAGGTAGAAAGACCACATAAAGGAAACAATCAACAGAGTGAAAAGGCAACCTACAGAATGAGATAAAATATTTTCAAACCATTTATCTGATAAAAGGTTAATATCCAAAATACATCAGGAACTCCTATAACTCAAGTACAAAAAAAAATACATATCAAATATTTTTAAGTGGGTGAAGGACTTTCATAGACTTTTCTCCAACAAAGACATATGGCCTATATGTGAAAAGGTCTCAATATTACTAATCATTAGGAAAATGCAAGTCAAAACTACAATCAGAAACACCTCACACCTGTCAGGATGGCCATCATTAAGAAAAAAAAAAAAAAAGACAGGGTGCAGTGGCTCACACCTGTAA
Organism: Chlorocebus sabaeus; assembly: GCF_047675955.1. NCBI lineage: Eukaryota > Metazoa > Chordata > Mammalia > Primates > Cercopithecidae > Chlorocebus > Chlorocebus sabaeus. The sequence continues at coordinate 11,777,045 of NC_132930.1, read as the reverse complement.
TCCCAACACTTCGGGAGACCGAGACAGGTGGATCACATGAGGTTAGGAGTTTGAGACCAGCCTGGCCAACCCATGGTGAAACACCATCTCTACTAAAAATACAAAAAAAAAAAAAAAAAAAAAAATTAAAAAATTAGCCTGGCGTGGTGGCAGGTGTCTGTAATCTCAGCTACTCAGGAGGCTGAGGCAGGAGAATTGCTTGAAACCAGGAGGCAGAGGTTGCAGTGAGCTGAGACTGTGCCATTTCACTCCAGCTTTTATGACAGAGTGAAACTCTGTCTCCAAAAAAAAAAAAAAAAGAAAAGAAAAGAAAAGAAAGGTAAGTGTTGGCAAAAAAAGGTGGAGAAATTGAAGCTTTTGCACAGTGTTGGTGGGATTGTAGAATGGTCCAGCCACTATGGAAACCTGTATGGCAGTTCCTCAGAAAATTAAAAACAGAACCACCATATGATCCAGCAATTCTACTTCTTGGTATATAGTCAAAAGAATTGGAATCAGCATCTTGAAGACACAGCCTGCATTCTCATGTTCATTGCAGCATCATTCACAACAGCCAAGAATAGAAACAACATCAATGTCCATTGATAGATGAGTAGACAAAGAAAATGTAATCTAGCTAGATAGGTATCTAGAGAGAGAGGGAGAGAGAGAGAGAGAGAGAGAGAGAGAGAGAGAGAGATCAATGTCCATTGATAGATGAGTGGATAAAGAAAATGTAATAGAGATATCTAGGACCCACACAAAAAAAGAAAATAAATAATACAATTATTGCTGTTTAAAACCATTGAGTTTTTGGGGTACTTTGTTACAGAGCCACAGCAACTGGGTCAACGTGTCAATGTGCTGTTTTCACCTTTAAAGGAAGCAGAGAAGTAAGATCTGTGAGCTACCAACCCTTAAAACACTTCCTAGTTCTCTGTCATCATAGAGGTATTTTCACAATTTGCTTTCTATTGGATTCAGCCCAGAACCTGGAGGAGTTACAGCACTACTTGAGTAAGAATGTCATCCAAAGTCAATGCTAAGGGGCAGGGGGGTGAGGGTTGAAACATTACCTATTGGGTACAATGGTCACTATTTTGGTGATGGGTGCACTAGAAGCCCAAGTCTCACAATTACACAAAATATATTCATGTAACAAACTTGCACATGGACCCTCTGAATCTATAATGACAAAATATTTTTAAAAGAAGAGATACATAAATGCCCAATAAGTACATGAAAACAACAACAGAAAAACAAGGTAAATGCCAAAAAATAATGTTCCCATTCTCAAAGAATGCCAAAAACATAAATTCCAGTATCTAGTGATACAGGAGGCAACCTCTCTCACTGAATAAATACAAATAATAAATTTGATGTTTGGGCTTGAGGCCATCAGCATATTTTATGATTGTAAAGGAATTATTTAATTTCTTAATGATCCATTTTTATTTGATTTAATTAAATAATATAGATGGGTCTCATGATAACTGCAAGGTTCAGTTAGGCACTGCAGATAATAAGCAGTTATTCTTTATTTATTCATTCATTCATTCAACAGAAATTTACTGTCTACTAGGTATTATGTCAGGCATTGTGCACAAAGCTTGAGATTTAGTAGTAAGCAAAGACAAAGGCCCTGCCTTCAAGAGGCACACTGTAAAGTCAGAGAAGTAAAAATACTTCACATACAATGACTAAATGTTAAGCAGGAGTAGGTACAAATGCAAGGGCTCAATGATTCCTTAGAGAATCAAAGTTTGATTTTACTATGAGAAACTACAGATTTACTTAAAATTGTTTTTTAAAGATTTACTACTTTTGAAGAGAGTACATGCCAAATAATCCTCCACCCATCATATGTATGTGAATTACGGTGGCATTTTGATGCATTTTAAGAATCCTTTGTTTTCAATAAGTCAAAGTAAACCAAAACCAAGTAACATCCCAAAGCCCAGCAAGTCACTCATCAAGAGCCACATCATTGAATGTTCCAATGCCACTGGATTTAAAAATGGAATATATTGACCGGGTGCGGTGGCTCACGCCTGTAATCCCAGCACTTTGGGAGGCCGAGGCGGGTGGATCACAAGGTCAGGAGTTCGAGACCAGCCTGGCCAAGATGGTGAAACCCCGTCTCTACTAAAACTAAAAAATTAGCCAGGCGTGGTGGCACGTGCCTGTAGTCCCAGCTACTTGGGAGGCTGAGGCAGTAGAATCCCTTGAACCCGGGAGGCAGAGGTTGCAGTGAGCCGAGATCGCACCACTACACTCTAGCCTGGGTGACAGAGCGAGACTCTATCTCAAAAAAAAAAAAAAAAAGAATATATTATTAATATGTTTTTACCAGAATCCATTAATTTATACCTGATGCCATTTTATTATCACCTTCACTTTGTGTTTACCTTTTGGTGTTTGTTCCTGAGAAATAAAATCCATGTTTCCTTGAGACTCACAAACCAAACACAAGGAGCACATTTTAAATTCACCTGTGATGTCTTGGCAAGTCCTGGTGAAGTTATGAAAATCGGAGGGATTTAGAAAGATTCTCATGATAATTTGAGTTTCCCTTACTGATTGCAGAAAAGTCACAAAAGAAAAGTTTAAGGAGGAGAGTGAATAGGTAAAATTAGATTGTAAACACACTTCCAGACATGATAGCTCCAATGTTCTTTCTGTAAAGAAAAAAGAAAAACACTTGCTTTACTCTAAAGTTTTGAGTGTTCGGCATTCAAATAAATACACAGTATGCTCCCAGTTTTTCTCAGGTGGATTCAGTACATTTTAGCTTATCAGAGATAAGACTTTTTTTTTTTTTGACATGAATTAACAATAACTATTCCATTTAAATATTTCTATTTTATTATTTTTATTTATTTATTTTGAGTCAGGATCTTGCTCTGTCGCCCAGGCTAGAGTGCAGTGGCGTAATTATAGCTCACTGCAGCCTTGGCCTCCCAGGCTCAGGCAATTCTCCCAACTCTGTGACTGCAGGGGCATGCCACCATGCCCAGCCAATTTTTAAAAAATTATTTGTAGAGACAGGGAACCACAGTGCCCAGCAACATTTCTCTTTTAAACTTGTGAACATTCCCTATTAACTCTCAGAGAACAGGTGTCTTTATAAAGAAGTGCTTGGAATCTCAGCATTTTAACCATTCTCTATTCTGGGGATTTTTTTATGGACAAGCCTTAAATTCTTCTGAATCCATCTGTTCCAAAATAGAGACTCAAGTCAATTGCATGGAGTTGAACAGGTTATGAAAACTTTGAACAGTATCTCTGTATCAGTTTCCTAGGGATGTTGTAACAAATTACCACAACCTTGGTAATTTAAAACAAGAGAAATTCATTCTCTCACAGTTTTGAAGGCCAGAAGTCCAACACCAGTTTCCATAGTCAGAAATTGAGAGGTCTACATGATTGTAGAACTCTGGAGGTTCTAGGGAAGAATCTGTTCCTTGGCCCTCTGGTGGATGCTGGCATTCTTTGGCTTGTGGCCACATCACTCTAATCTCTGTCTCCATAGTCATATTGCTTTCTCCTCTGTGTCTCTGTTTTCTACTTTTCTGTTGTGTGAAATCGCCCTCTGCCTCTCTTATATAAAGACATTCGTGATTGGATTTAGGGCCCACAAGGCTAATCCAGGATAATCTTCACATCTCAAGACCTTTAATTTAGTCACACCTGTAAAGACCCTTTTTCCTTATAAGGTAACATTGACAGGTTTCCAGAATTAGCACCTGATATCGTTAGACGGCCATTATTCAGCCTACCATAACCCCTAAAGATGAAATTTAACAAGATGACATCATAATTTTTACTTTCGTCTGAAGACATACATCAGATACGGAAATTATGGTATAATAGAAATAATACTGAGTTCAGAAACAAAAGACAAACACTCTAGGCTGGATGTGATGGCTCACACCTGTAATCCCAGTCCTTTTGGAGGCAGAGGTGGGCAGGTTGCTTGAGCTCAGGAGTTTGAGATCAGCCTGGGCAACATGGCCACCCCATCTCTACAAAAAATACAAAAATTAGATTAGCATCGTGTTGTACTCCTGTAGTCCTTACTACTCAGGAGGCTGAGGTAGAAGGATAACTTGAGCCTGGGAGGTTGAGGCTGCAGTGAGCCATGATCACACTACTGCATTTCAGCTTGGGCAACAAAGGGAGACCGTGTCTGAAAATGAGAAAAAAGATTCCAGTGCTATATCTGCCATTAGTCAAGATACTTAGATAATTTACTTAATCTCCAGGAGTCTAGTTTTCTTACTAGCAAAACAGAGATAAACCTGCTAATCTCATGGGGTTATAGCAACATCAAATTGTATGGTACATATGAAAACACTTTTGAAATTTGTACAAATATATGTCATTTAAAATGCAAATCCAGGCCAGGCGCCATGGCTCATGCCTATAATCCCAGTACTTTGGGAGGCCAAGGCAGTTGGATCACTTGAGGTCAGGAGTTCGAGACCAGCCTGGTCAACATGGTGAAATCTCATCTCTACTAAAAATACAAAACTTAGCCAGGCATGGTGGTGGGCACCCATAGTCCCAGCTACTCAGGAGGCCAAGGCGGGAGAATTGCTTGAGCCTGGGAGGCAGAGGTTGCAGTGAGTGCAGATCGCGCTACTGCACTCCAACCTGGGCGGCAGAGTGAGACTCCATCTCAAATAAATAAATAAATAAATAAGATGCAAACCTATATTCCACAGTAAAAATTTTAAATTAATCTTACCTTTAGGACAGAATTATTTATTATTTAATTCATAAAAATAATCAAAGCTTACTGTGTAAACATTGGGAATTCCTATTTAGCAGTAATGATCAACTAAGGAATAAGCAACCTATCTTTCAGAAATTGCCCAGTCCGATAGTCCTTTGTTAGCATGAGAAAACAACTGACCACTTTGAGAGGCCAAGGCGGGCTGATCACGAGGTTAGGAGATCGTGACCATCCTGGCTAACACGGTGAAACCCCGTCTCCACCAAAAATACACACATAAAAAATTAGCTGGGCATGGTGGCGGGTGTCTGTAGTCCCAGCTACTCGCGAGGCTGAGGCAGGAGAAAGGCGTGAACCCGGGAGGCGGAGCTTGCAGTGAACTAAGATCGCGCCAATGTACTCCAGCCTGGGCGACAGAGCGAGACTCCGTCTTAAAAAAAAAAAAGAAAAGAAAAGAAACATAACTGACATGGTTAATTCCACCTTTATGTAGCATCTTCACCATTTCTCATATAATCATATGGGGCAAAATATATTTTTAAGATTTCTAAATAATATGGAGCACAATGAAAGAACTACTTCATTTTTTTGAATAATTTCCCCACTCATATGCCTTGCTTCAAACTTGAAAAAAGTCAAGCTCATGATTGATATTAAAGCATTTGTCAAATGTGTATAATTTGTATTTTGATAGTAATCCCATAAGTGTTTAATTACTGGTGATTTTTGTTATTATTTAATAAATTAATGGTTCATTTACTAGGCTTCTATATTTGAAATTGCTTCTGTAATAATTCACATTTAATTTCCAGCGATACAAAATTTACTCAAATACACAATTTCATTATGTCTTAATATATTTATTTATTTTATTTTAAGATGGAGTTTTGCTCTTGTTACCCAGGCTGGAGTGCAATGCCATGATCTCGGCTCACTGCAACCTCTGCCTCCTGGGTTCAAGCAATTCTCCTGCCTCACCCTCCTAAATAGCTAGGATTACAGGCATGCACCACCACGTCTGGCTAATTTTGCATTTTTAGTGGAGACAGGGTTTCTTCATGTTTGTCAGGCTGGTCTCGAACTCCTGACCTCAGGTGATCCACCCACCTCCACCTCCCAAAGTGCTGGGATCTTAATATATTTATAATCAAAGTTGTAATCAGATTGTAACTATAATTTTAAAAATTGCCTTCACTAATAATGCCCCAGGAAGGATATGGAAATGCACCATCTGATGGAACTCTATAATCTTTATCTTTTCTAATATCACTAAAATACATGAAAAACTGATTTCTTGCCATTTTTCCATTTTCCTCACTGGCACTTTTCATTTTATGAAACTTTCAACTTCAATTTATATTGCTATGATATGACCTAGAAGAGAGATAGAGAAATTTTTACTGTCAATATTGCAGTCTTCTTATTCAATAAGTGACCAACTGAGCTTTCTAGAATTGATGACAGATCCTTTATATTCAGCTATGGAGTAATTTCATGATGATTTTTAAACCTCAGCTTTAAATAATTCAATTGGAAAAGAAATAAATAGAAGACACATCCTTCCCCAGTATAATTTTAAGAAATAAATAAATTCTACTCAATCATTTTTGCTATCAGGTGGACTATATTCTCATCTCCATAAACAAGGATTTATGAATTTAACTCCTGCCATTAATACTGTTGAGAGTCAACATCTAAATGCTCACTCTCAGAGATGGAAATGCATTCCAGAATTACTCCAGTACTAAGACTGCAACCTCTCAGAGGAAGTACATAGAGTACTAAACAGAATTGGAAAAATACATGGCGCTATAGGACAAATGCTCAAGTCAATTATTTTCTCTTTTTAAAGAAAAAGCAATAGTAAGATTAAAGAAACATCTACTACCTTTTTTTAAACTTTTATTATAAAAATATATTATACACACATATATAAAATGTATTGTGCCAGTTAAATAATAATAACTAATACCCATGTACCTATCACCCAGATTAAGAAACAGAATATTACCAATATATTTGAAGCACCCCATCTCTTCTCACCCCTACACTACAGCATAGTTTAGAAATATATACATATATATAGAATATACTGTATATATTCTGTGATTTGCTTTTACTTTGCTTAATATGTTTTAGTCATGTTGATACATAGAGCTGTAGTTAATTATATATGGTATTCTTATGAATGAATATACTATAATTTATTCATTCTTCTGACAGTGAACATTTGTGTTGTTCCATTTTTTGCTTTATGAATAATGTTGCTGTGAACTGAAACTCTCATACATTGCTGGTAGAAATGTAAAAGAGTATAATCATTCTGGAAAACAGATTTTCTTATGAGTTAAACATATACTTACCATATGACCCAAAAATTCCACCCCTAGAAATTTACACAAGAGAAATAAAAACATATGTCCACACAAAGACCTTTACATGAATTTTTATAGCAGCTTTTCTACTTATAATAGCCAAGGACTGGAAACAATTCAAATGTCTAAAAACTGGTGAATATATAAACAACTCTTGCTGTATTCATGTAATGGGATACCACTCAGCAACAAAAAGGAGCAAACTACAAGCAACAACATGGATGAATCTCAAAGGCATTATAAAGAGGCCAAAATCAAGTGGCTATATATTGTATGATTCCACTTATATGAAATTCAAGAAAATGGAAAACTGCATTGGCAGTAGGAAAAGGGCTTTTCTGTAATGGAGCTTTGTAATGTATGATTTGGCTTTGTGTCCCCACTTAAATCTCATCTTGAATTGTAATCCCCAGATGCTGAGGGAGGGACCTGGTGGGAGATGACTGGATCGTGGGGTAGTTTCCCTCAGGCTATTCTTGGGATAATAAGTGAGTTCTCACAAGACCTGATAGTTTTATAACAGCCTCTTCCCCCTTTGCTCTCCCTTCTGTCTCCTGCTGCCTTGTGAAGAGGTGACTTCTTCCTCTGCAGCTTTCACCATGATTGTAAATTTCCTGAGGCCTCCCCAGCCATGCAGAACTGGGAGTCAGTTAAACTTCTTTCCTTTATAAATTACCCAGTCTCAGATAGTATCTTTATAGCAGTGTGAAAACGGACTAATACAAGCAATAGGAAACTTTTAGGAGTGAAAGAAAGTGTTGTATCCTAATTGTGGTGCTAGGTACATTGGTATGTATATTTGTCAAAACTCATCAAACTATACACTTAAAATGGGAGCATTTTACTGTATGTAAATTGTATGTCAGTAATGTTGATGTTAAAATAATGCTACTCTGAATATTGACGAACATGTCTTTAGTGTACACTAAGGGTTTAATTACTGGGTGTTTAGTGTTTCTTCAGTTTTACTAGAAAATGCCATATCATTATACAAAAAAATGGTTTGTATCAATTTATATTCCCACCTGCAGTGTATAAAAATTCTTTTTTTTTTTTTTTTTTTTTTTTTTTGAGTCAGACTCTCACTCTGTTGCCAGGCTAGAGTGCAGTGGCACAATCTCGTCTCACTGCAACCTCCGCCTCCCAGGTTCAAGTGATTCTCTTGCCTTGGCCTCCTGAGTAGCTGGGATTACAGGCATCTGCTGCCATGCCTGGCTAATTTTTGTATTTTTAGTAGAGATGAAGTTTTACCATATTGGCCAGGCTGGTGTCTCCAACTCCTGACTCCAAGTTATCTGCCCACCTTGACCTCCAAAAGTGTTGGGATTACAGGCATGAACCACTGCCTGGCAGTTCTTTCCTTTTGACACATATTCTGACCAATGCTTTTCAGGTTTTTCCAATTTGGTGAGTGTTAAATAGAATCTCATCATGGTTTTATTTTATTTTATTTTTTTATTTTTTTTTTTATTTATTTTTTTTTTTGAGACGGAGTCTCGCTCTGTCGCCCAGGCTGGAGTGCAGTGGCGCGATCTCGGCTCACTGCAAGCTCCGCCTCCCGGGTTCACACCATTCTCCTGCCTCAGCCTCCCGAGTAGCTGGGACTACAGGCGCCCGCCACTGCGCCCGGCTAATTTTTTCTATTTTTAGTAGAGACGGGGTTTCACCATGGTCTCTATCTCCTGACCTTGTGATCCGCCCACCTCGGCCTCCCAAAGTGCTGGGATTACAGGCGTGAGCCACCGCGCCCGGCCTCATCATGGTTTTAATGTATATTTTTCAAATTTTCTCTATTTTTTCTAATTTTTGATTTTTTGTTAGGTTGTCTTTTTATTTAATTAATGTTTAGAAGTTCTTTATGTTTTCTGCTTAAAATTTCAATACATTATCTAAATTTTTTATCAGGATATCTTCTCACAGTCAGTACCTTATCTATTTATTTTCTTTATGATCTTTTAGTTAAGGGGAGCTCTTAATGTAGTGAATTTATCAACCACTTTCTTTATAATTTGAGCTTTGTGTCTGAAGTCCTTCTTCCTTAAAGTTAAAAAGATCTTTACCTATATTTTCTTCTAAAAGTTGTTTTTAAAGTTTTGCCTTTCACATTTCATTTCTTAATGTATGGAATGGCTGGGCACAGTGGCTCATGGCTGTAATCCTTTGGGAGGCCAAGGTGGGTGAGTCACTTGAGTCCAGGAGCTTGAAACCAGCCTGGCCAACATGGCAAAACCCCATCTCCACAAAAAATACATAATAATAATAATAATAATAATAATAATAATAATAATTAGCCAGGCATTGTAGTGCATGCCTGTAGTCCCAACTACTACAGAGGCTGAAGTAGGAGGATTGCTTGAGCCTAGGAGGTTGAGGCTGTGGTGAGCCATGATCATATCACTGCACTCCAGACTGGGTGACAGAGCAAGACCCTGTCTCAAAAAAAAAAAATAACAACATGGAATTGTATACAGTATGATGTGTGGAACCAAATTTGTTTTTTCTTTATGTATAACCAATTATACTAGCATTCATTGAGTAGTCTATCTTTTCTTATCTGTAATGACACTTCTGTTATATAAAGCTTCCAGGTACATATAAGCATGTTTCTGAGTTCTCAATTTTGTTCCATTAGTCCACTTTTCCATCTTTGCAAAGATACCATGCTGACAAACTACTTTTCCTTTATAAAAGCTCTTATATCTGAGAGGAAAAAGTCCCCTTGCTTGTTATTTTTCTTCAGAAGCATCTTAGCAATTTTTGGCCCTTCGCTCATTTCAATAAATTTTAAAAGCAGCTTGTTAAGTTCGGTAAAGAACCCAGTTGTACTTTTGACTTGCTTATAGAAATCAGCTGGAGAAGAAAGATATGAAACTGAATCCCTCCTATCATTCATTTCTTCTTTTCTTTTTATTTACTTATTTATCTTTTTTATTTTTTTATTTTCATTTTTTGAAACGGAGTCTTGCTCTGTCAACAGGCTGGAGTGCAGTGGTGCGGTCTTGTCTAACTGCATAACTGCAACCTCTGCCTCCCGAGTTCAAACGATTCTCCTGCCTTAGCCTCCCTGCGCGCCACCACACCCAGCTAATTTTTTTGCTATTTTTTAGTAGAGACGGGGTTTCACCATGTCGGCCAGGATGGTCTCGATCTCCTGACCTCGTGATCCGTCTGCCTCGGCCTCCCAAAGTGCTGAAATTACAGGCGTGAACCACCGCGCCCAGCCCTTTCTCTCTATTTATATGGAGTTCTTTGGTTTCTTTGATATCTTTCCGTAAAGTTTCTAAACTTTCTCCATTATGATCTTATATATTATTAGATTAATATCAGTTAGATTTCCTCCTAGGTGCCTTTCTTTTTGTTGCTGTTGCCAATAGTATCTTTCAGGAAATGTGTTTTCTGTCTGTTGGTGGTATATGGAAATACAACTTTTAATTATCAGTCTTATTTTTTGCCATTTTATTAAACTTTTTTATTAACTTTAATTTTTGTAGCTTTTGGGCTTTCTATGCAAATATGCATATTGACTGCAAATAATGTAACTTTATTTCTTACTTTCCAATCTTCAAACTTTTTATTTCTTATACTTGTCTTACTGCAATGTCAAGGATGTCCAGTACCATGTTGATTAGAAATTATGAGTGGGCATTCTTGCCTGCTCCTGATTTTAAGAATACTTACAATGTGTCATCATTGAGAATATTTCTTATAATTATTTTAGATGCCCTTTATCAATTTAAGTAAATTCTCTTTTAGTCCTAGTTTGCTGGGAATTTTTAGTTATAAGGACTATTGAATATAACTGAATGCTCTTTCAACAATTAAGATGATTATATAGTATTTCTTCTTTGATCTGTTAATGTAGTGCATTACATTATTAGATTTTTCTAATGCTAACTTCATCTTGTACTCCAGTAACAAATCTAATTTGATCATTTTTCTACATTGCTGCTTATGCATTCTTAATGTTTTGTTTTAAAGTTCTATATCTATATTTATAAGTGACATTGGCTTGTAAATTTTTCTTTTTGTCTCATTTTTGTTGAGTTTGAGTAATGAGATATACTAGCCTTAAAAAATAAGTTGAATACCAAGAGGCACTCTTAAAACCAGACAAATACATGGAAACTCAACAACTTGCTCCTGAATGAAATCAAAAAATTCTTTCAAACAAATGAAAATAGAGAAACAATCTACTAAAACATCCAGGTTACAACAAAAGCAGTGTTAAGAGAAAAGTTTATAGTGCTAATTCCTGTATCAAGAAGATAAATCTTAAATTAACAACCTAACCATACACCTAGAGGAACTAAAACATAAGAACAAACTAAACCCAAAGCTATCAGAAACAAAGAAATAACTAAAATCAGTGTAGACAAAATGAAATTGAGGCCCCAAAAAACTATACAGAAGTTCAATGAAACAAAAGTTGTTTTTTGAAAGGATAAACAAGATTAATAGACTGCTAGCTAGATTAATAAAGAAAAAGAGAAAATCCAAATAACTATGATCAGAAATGACAAAGGTAACATTACAACTGACCACACAGAAATAAAAAAGACCCTCAGAGACTACTATCTCTATGCATACAAACCAGAAAATCTAGAAGAAAATGGATAAATTCCTGGAAACACACAACCTCCCAAGACTGAACCAGGAAGGAACAAAAATTTCAAACAGACCAATAATGAATAAGGAAATTGAATCAGTAATAAAAAACCTACCAGCCCAGAACAGCCCTGGACCAAATGAATTCACAGCCAATTTCCACCAGACATAAAAGAAACAGCTGCTACCAATCCTACTGAAATTATTCCTACTGAAATTATTCCAAAAAATTAAAGAGAAAGGATTCTTCCCTAATCTATTTCATGAAACCAGTATCATCCTGATACCAAAATCTAGCAAAGACACAACAAAAAAAGAAAACTATAGGCTAATATCCTTGATGAACATAGATGCAAAAATCCTCAGCAAAATATTAGCAAACCAAATCCAACAGCACATCAAAAAATTAATTCACCACAGTCAAGTGGGCTTTATTCCTGGGATGCAAGGATATTTCAACATATTCAACTCAATGTATGTGATTCACCACATAAACAGAAATAAAAACAAAATCCATATGATCATCTTAATAGATGCAGAAAAAAGCATTCAATAAAATCCAACATTTTTTCATGATTAAAAACCCTCAACAAACTAGGCATTGAAGGAACACACCTCAAAATAATAAGAGCCATCTATGACAAGCCTACAACCAACATTGTACTGACTGAGCGAAAGTTGGAAGTGCTGCCCCCAAGAACAGGAACAAGACAAAGATGTCAGCTCTCACCACTCCTATTCAACATAGTACTGGAAGTCCTAGCCAGGGCAAACAAGCAAGAGAGAAATAAAAGGAATCCAAATAGGAAAAGAGGAAGTCAAGTTATCTCTCTTCATTGACGATATGATTATATACCCAGAAACCCCTAAAACTCCGTGAAAAGACTCCTAGACCTAATGATTTGAGCAAAGTCTCAGGATACAAAATCAACATACAAAAATCAGTAGCATTTCTATACACCAATAACATTCAAGCTGAGAATCAAATGAAGAATGCAATCCCATTTAAAATAACCACAAAAAAACACGAAATAAAACACTTAGGAATACATCTAACCAAGGAAATGAAAGATCTCTACAAGGAGAACTATAAAACACTGCTGAAAGAAATCATAGATAACACAAACAAATAGAAAAGCATTTCATGCTCATGGATTGGAATAATCAATATCATTAAAGCATCCATACTGCCCAAAGCAATCTACAGATTCAACACTATTCTTATCAAATTACCAATGTCACTTTTCAGAATTAGAGAAAACTATTCTAAAATTCATATGAACCACCCCCCCAACACAAACACACAAAATAGCCCAAATAGCCAAAGCAATCCTAAGCAAAAAGAACAAAGCCAGAGGCATCACGTCTTCCAACTTCAAACTATGCTACAAGGCTAGAGGAACAAAAACAGCAGGCAATGGTACAAAAACATTAATAGACACATAGACTAGTGCAACAGCATAGAGATCCCTGAAATAAAGCTGCACACCTACAACCAACTGATCTTTGATGAAGCTGACAAAAATAAACACTGGGGAAAGGATACTCTATTCAACAAATGCTGTGGAGAAAACTGGCTAACCATAGGCAAAGAATGAAACTGAACCCTTTTCACTATATACAAAAATTAACTAAAGATAGATTAAAGATCTAAATGTAAGACTAAAAACTATAAAAATCCTAAAAGAAAACCTAGGAAATACTTTTCTAGACATGAACTTAGGCAAAGAAATTATGATAAGTCCTCAAAAGCAAATGCAACAAAAACAAAAATTGACAATTGGAATCTTATTAAACTAAAGGATTTCTTCACTGCAAAATAAACTATCAACAGGGTAAACAACCAACCTACAGAATGGAAGAAAATATTTGTAAACTATGGATCTTACAAAGGGCTCATACACAAAATCTATAAGGAACTGAAACAAACCAACAAGAAAAAACCAACCCCATTAAAAAGTGGGCAAAGTACATGAACAGACACTTCTCAAAAGAGGACATCCAAGCAGCCAACAAATATATTAAAAAATGCTCAACATCACTAATTATTACAGACATACAAATCAAAACCACAATGAGATACCATTTCACACTAGTCAGAATGACATTATTTAAAAAATCAAAAAATCACAGACATTCACAAGGTTGCAAAGAAAGGGGAAGTTTATATGCTGTTAGTGGAAATACGAATTAGTTCAGGTCCTGTGGAAAGCAGTTTGGAGATTTCTGAAAAAACTGAAAATAGAAATTATCATTTGACCCAGTAATTTTATTACTGGGAATATATCCAAAAGAAGATAAACTGTTCTACCAAAAAGACACCTTCACTCATACGTTTATCGCAGCACTACTCATAGTAGCAAAGACATGGAATCACTCCATCAGTGGTAGGTTGAATCAAGAAAATATGGGCCGGGCATGGTGGCTCATGCCTCTAATCCCAGCACTTTGGGAGACCAAGGCAGGTGGATCACAAGGTCAGGAGTTCAAGACCAGTCTGGCCAAGACGGTGAAATCCCATCTCTACCAAAAATACAAAAATTAGCCAGGTGTGGTGGCATGCACCTGTAATCCCAGCTACTCAGGAGGCTGAGGCAGAGAATTGCTTAAACCCACAAGGCAGAAGTTGCAGTGAGCCGAGATCATACCACTGCACTCCAGCCTGGACAACAAAGTGAGACTCCATCTCAAAAATAATAATAATAAAAGAAAATGTGGTACATATACACCATGGAATACTATTCAGTCATAAAAAAGACTGAAATCATGTCCTTTGCAGCAACATGGTTGCAGCTGAAGGCCATTATCCTGAGCAAATTAATGCAGAAACAGAAAAACAAATACCACATGTTCTCATTTATAAGTGGTAGCTAAACATTGGGTACACACAGACACAAAGACAGGCTCAACAGACACTGGGTATTCCCAACGTGGGGAGGTAGGGAAGGAGGCAAGGGCTTAAAAACTACCTATTGGGTAATACGTTCACCACTTGGGCAATGGGATCATTAGAAGCCCAAATCTCAGCATCACGCAATATACCCAATAACAAACTGGCACATGTACCCTCTGAATCTAAAATTTAAAAATTATACAGTACTTACAAAGATATTAATGAAATACATTACATCAGTGGGTCTAAAACAATATGAACTACATCTAGATGCTTAAAAAGCACTTAATAAATATCCAATTTATTTACAAATTATTATAAATCCTCTTTGCAAAAGAGAAATATTCTTACATTATAAAATCTGTCTCAGACCAAATTATCAATATATTATAGCACTAAGAATACCGATGTAAATATATTTTAGTGGTGAAACACTATAAATATTTATGTCAAAGTTATGAAAAAGCAAGAAATTTTCCCTATAAATATTTGCCAGGAAAATCTGCCAATGCAATTAAGAGGAAACATTGATTAGAAATAGGTGGAGAAGGCCGGGCGTGGTGGCTCACACCTGTAATCCTAGCACTTTGGGAGGCTGAGGCGGACGGATCACTTGAGTTCAGGAGTTTGAGATCAGCCTGGCTAACATGGTGAAACCCCATCTCTACTAAAAATACAAAAATTAGCCAGGTGTGGGGCAGGTGCCTGTAATCCCAGCAACTCAGGAGACTGAGGCAGGAGGATGGCGTGAACGTGGGAGGTGGAGGTTGCAGTGAGCCAAGATCACGTCACTGCACTCCAGCCTGGGTGACAGAGCAAGACTCTGTCTCAAAGAAAAAAACAAACAAACAAAACTAGCCAGGCATGGAGGTAAGTGCCTGTAATCCCAGCTGCTTGGGAGGCTGAGTCAGGAGAATTGCTTGAACCGGGGAGGCAGACATTGCAGTGAGCTGAGATCACACCACTGCACTCCAGCCTGGACAATAGATTGAGACTGTGTCTCAAAAAAAAAAAAAAAAAAAAAAAAAGAAAGAAAAAAGAAAGAAAGAAGTGAAGGAAACAATGCTTGGAAGTGTTGGAAAAGAGTAGTATGAGGCTGGGCATGGTGGCTTACGCCTGTAATCCTAGTACTCTGCGAGGCTACTGTGGGTGGGTCTCTTGAGCTCAGGAGTTCGAGACCAGTCTGGACAACAAAGTGAGACCTCGTCTCTACAAAGAAATACAAAAATCAGCTGGGTGTGGTGGCACATGCCTGTGGTCCCAGCTATTCAGGAAGCTGAGGTGGGAGGATGGTTTAAGCCTGCGAGGCAGAGGTTGCAGTGAGCAGAGATCTCACCACTGCACTCCAGCCTAGGCGACAGAGCCAGAATCTGTCTCAAAAAAAAAAAAAAAAAAAAAAAAAGAGTAGTATGACATAATTGGTTTATTTATTTATTGAGACAGAGTCTTGCTCTGTCGCTAGGCTGGAGTGCAGTGGCATGATTTCAGCTCACTGCAACCTCCGCCTCCTGGATTCAAACGATTTCCCCTGCCTCAGCCTCCCGAGTAGCTGGGACTATAGGCACGTCCCACCATGCCCGGCTGATTTTTTGTATTTTAATAGAGACAGGGGTTTCACCATGTTGGCCAGGATGGTCTCGATCTCCTGACCTCGTGATCAGCCCGCCTCGGCCTTCCAAAGTGCTGGGATTACAGTCGTGAGCCACTGCGCCAGTCCAATTGTTATAATTATTTACAGACAAAATTATGTATTTAGAAAAGCTAAAACAGCCAACTGAAAAATGGTAAAAATTAAGAGAATATATCTGTAATGTAGATATACCTATACATTTCACTATGTAAGGTTATTCATCCAAAGGTTTAAATACTGTCAAACACCTATATTTTATAATTGCAGTGTAATGTAAATATATAGGCCATGGTCTGCAACTTAGTTTCTATAAAGGGTCATTTAGTAAATGTTTTAGGCTTTGAGGGTCATATGATCTATGTTGCACCTACACAGTTCTCACCTTATAGGATGAAAACAGCCACAAAAAATTTATGTAAAAATGAGTACAGCTGCATTACAATAAAACTTTATTTATGGATACTAAACTTCAAGTTTAATATAATTTTTATGTCATAAAATATTCTTTATTTCCCAACCATTTTAAACAAAAGAGGCTGTAAAAGACCATAGTTTACTGACCCCTGAATAAGCTATAAGTGATATTATCACAAGTCATTCTGCCATGTATTATGACATCAAAAACAGCACTGTCAAAATCCATATCAAGCCATGAAGAATTTCATAAACTTAATGGAAGAAAGATTATTGACTAACAGATATACAGGCAGGAAGATAATTTTGAATGTAAAGGTTAGGAAAGGCAGGTAGAAGACATTGAGGGGTTTAATGAACAAATGAAATCATTTTCTCCAGCTTCTGTAGATAGAATCACAATAAATTCTGATGTTGCTTTTGTCACACTCCTATGCAAAAATCAGCAAGAGACAGGTGTGGTAGCTCATGTCTGTAATCCCAGCGCTTTGGGAGGCTGAGGCGGGCAGATCACTTGAGGTCAGGAGCTCGAGGCCAGCCTGGCCAACATGGTGAAACCCTGTCTCTACTAAAAATACAAAAATTAGCCGGGCGTGGTGGTGTATGCCTATAATCCAGTTACTCAGGAGGCTGAGGCAGGAGAATCACTTGAACCCAGGAGGCTAAGGTTGCAGTGAGCCGAGATTGTATCATTGCACTGCAGCCTGGGCAACAAACCGAGACTCCATCTCAACAACAACAACAACAAATCAGCAAGAATTTCCCAGTAAATAAAATTTTCATCTTTTTGTTTAAAAAGAAATAAATGTCTCCTCTTTTTTATGTTTTGAAAAAAATTTACGTAAAATTGCATTTATTTGTTTGGTCTGTTTCTTGAAAGTTTGGCAGAACTTGCCTGAAAAATCATCTGAAACTAGTGTGAAAATCATCTGAAACAGAGAAGATTAAGCCATGGAATGAGTTTCTTTAATCGTTGTAAAACTCTTGGGCTTTCTGTTGCTTCCTAAGTAAGTTTCCTAGATATGTGTCTTTGTGTTCAAATTTATTGACATAAATTATTCACAATATCCTCTTATCATATATTTAATTTTGCTATGTCTATGATTATACCCCTTTTTCATTTCTAACATTAGTTACTTACCTTGTCTCATTTTTTTTTATTATTCAGTTTTGGCAGGCAGAATAAATGTCCCTATCTTAATTCCTGGAACCTGTAAATATAGTATATAACATGGCAAAGTGGAATTAAGGCAGAAGATGGAATTCATGTTGTTAATCAGCTGACCTTAAATAAGGAAATTGTCCTGGATTATCTGGGTGGACCCAATGTAATCATGAATGTGGAATTGCGTAGCAGAAGAGTCAATGTCAGAGTGATACAATATGAGAAAGACTCAAGAGGCCATTGCTGGCTTTGAAGATGGAAGGAGGCCATAAGCCAAGGAATTCAGACAGCTTCCAGAAGCTGGAAACAGCCAGAAAATGGATTGTCTTCTAGAGCCTCACAAAGGAACACAACCTTACTGATACCTTGATTTTAGCCCAGGGATACCTCTGTTGAATGTCTAACCTACGCTGTGAGATAATACATTTGTGTTGTTTTAAGCCACTAAGTTTATGATCATCTGTTATAGCAGCCCTAAGAAATTAACTGATATGGTTTGGCAGTGTCCCCACCTAAATCTCATTTTGAATTGTAGCTCTCATAATTCCCTCTAGTAGAAGATAACTGAATCATGGGGTGGTTTCTCCCACACTGTTCTCATGGTAGTGAATAAGTCTCGTGAGATCTGATGGTTTTATAAGGGGAAATCCCCTTTCGCTTGGCACTCATTCCTTCTTTGCCTTCCACCAAGTAAGATGTCCTTCTGCCTTCCACCATGATTGTCAGGCCTACCCAGCCACGTGGAACTGTGAGTCCATTAAACCTCTTTTTTTTTTTTTTTTTTATAAATGATATATGTCTTCATCAGCAGCATGAAAATGGACTAATACACTAACATATGAATCTTTCCAGTGGTTTGTGCATACAATTAGTCCTTTAAAATAACCAACTTGGCCAGGTGCAGTGGCTCACACCTGTAATCCCAGCACTTTGGGAGGCCAAGGCAGGTGGATCACGAGGTCAGGAGATCAAGACCAGCCTGGCCAACATGGTGAAACCACGTCTCTACTAAAATACAAAAAATTAGCCGGGCATGGTGGTGTGAGCCTGGAGTCCCAGCTACTTGGGAGGCTGAGGCAGGAGAATTGCTTGAACCTAGAAGGCAGAGGTTGCCGTGAGCTGAGATCCAGTCACTGTACTCCAGCCTGGGCAGCAGAGTAAGACTCTGTCTAAAGAAAAAAAAAAAGAAAGAACCAACTTGTGATTTTATTGATCCTTTCTTTATCTATTCTTTTAAGTTCATTGACTTTTGCTCCTGTGTTTATTATTTCCTGCCTTTACTTTCTGGGTTTATCTTATTGTTCTTTTTCTGATGTTTTCTGTATAAGCATTTAAAGTTATATGTTTTAGTAATATTGCATAAGTTTAAACAGATAGTATTTTTTAATCATTCAATTACTAGTATTTTCTAATTTCCATTATAACTTGTTCTCAACTATAGGTTATTTAGAAGTGAATTTTTTAAATTTCCAAATATATTACCTATTTAACTTTCTTTTTGTTACTAGAATCTAATTTAATTTCATTTAGTCAGAGATGTATATTAAAAATTGCTTGAAATGTATTGAGGCTTGTTTTTATAGTCTGGTATTGTATTAGTCAATTCTCACACTGCTAATAAAGACATACCCAAGACTGGGTAAATTATAAAGGAAAAAAGTTTAATGGACTTAAGTTCTACATGGCTAGGGAGGCCTCACAATCATGGCAAAAGGTGAAGGAAGAGTAAAGAGATGTCTTACATGGTGGCAGGGAAGTGAGCTTGTGCAGGGGAACTCCCATTTATAAAACCATCAGATCTCACGAGACTTATTCACTATCACAAGACACAGTATGGGGGAACCACCCCTATGATTCAATAACCTCCATCTGGTCCCACCCTTGACAAGTGGGGATTATTACAATTCAAGGTGAGATTTGGGTGGGGACACTGCCAAACCATATCAAGTATGTATTTTTATTCCCTGAAAAGAATATGTGTTCCAGAGGTTGAGTTCAATATTCTAAATATATCCATTAGATAAAACTAGCTATTTGAATTGTTTGAACTGTCTATATTCTTATTCTTCACCTGGTTGTATTTTATAACTGGGAAGTATGTTTAAAATCTCCCACTAAATATTGGATTTATAACTGTCTTTAAAGCTATCATGGTTGGGGCATATAAATTTAGAATTGATGCATATTCTTGTGAATTGAAACTTCTATCCATATATCCTGACCTTCTTTATTGCTGGTAATGATGTTAATCTTAAAATCTTACATTAATACAATGGCATGTGCTTTCTTCAGTTACTATTTGTTCCATATATTTTTCTCATCTTTTCACTTTTATCTTAATGCTTTAGATAGGTCTCTTTTAAATGGTATATTTCTGGAAATTGCTTTTTAAATCTAGTCTGATAATTTTTTCATCTTTTTACCTGGATGGATTTGCCCACTTTCATTTACTGGGGTCATTGGTATATTTAGATTTAATTATACTATATTATTAATGCTTCTTGTTTGTACCACGCTTTCTATTGTTTCTTGCCTTTCTGGCTGATAAATTGATTCAGTAATTTTTTTTTCTCATTCCATTATTTTTCACTTTAGTTATGTGAGGTTAGATACTATATTTCTATTATTTTAGTAGTTACCATCGTAATTTTTAACATGCATTCTTAAAGCCTAAAGTCAATCAACAGTAACGCTTTCTCAAACAATACAAGGGTCTTAGAATACTCTAACTCAGATCATCTGCTTCCTGACTTAAATGCTACTTTTACACAGCATTTTAGTTCTATCTTGTTTTTTCACTGACATACAAATTAGGTGAGTTTTTAAATTTTATGCAACTAATATTTTCAGGATTTGTTTAGATTTAGTCACACGTTTATAATTGTTGTTAAGGTTTTCTTCCTTGCCATTTCTTCTTGCTTCTCTGCCCTTCCTTCTGGGATTACATTCCTTCTCCTAAAGCTAATTCTTTAGAAGTTCTTTCACTGAGGGTCCGATGATTGTAAACTCTGTGTTGTTTATCTGAAAATATACATCTCACCAACTCTAGATCAACAACAATTTTGCCTCAGCACTTTGCAGGCATTTTTCACTGCCTTCTGATTTTCATTGTTGTTTTCAAGAGGTGAGCTATCAGACTATTGTTCCTTTAAACTTTTTAAAGGCAATCTGCATTCATCCCTGGTTATTTTAAGATATCTTGGCCGGGCGCGGTGGCTCATGCCTGTAATCCCAAGAGATCCTAATTTGGAATTTTTTTTTTTTTTTTTTGAGACAGAGTCTCACTCTGTCACCAGGCTGGAGTGCAGTGGCACAATCTCGGCTCACTGCAACCTCTACCTCCCGGGTTCAAGCGATTCTCCTGCCTTAGCCTCCCAAGTAGCTGGGACTACAGGCTGACACCACCATGCCCAGCTAATTTTTGTATTTTTCGTAGAGACGGGACTTCACCATGTTGGCCAGGATGTTCTCAATCTCTTGACCTCATGATCTGCCCACCTTGGCCTCCCAAAGTGCTGGGATTACAGGTGTTAGCCACCGCACCCAGCCTAATTTTGAATTTTTTGAGGAGGATCACTTGAGCCCAGGAGTTTGGGACCAGCCTGGGCAACATAGTGAGACCCCATCTCTATGAAAAAAAATTTAAAAATTAGCCAGTGTGGTGACCCACACTTGTAGTCTTAGATATTCAAGGGGCTGAGGTGGGAGGATCAATTGAGCCTGGGAGGTCAAAAATGCAGTGAGCCATACTGCACTTCAGCCTGGGCAACATAGTGAGACCCTGTCTCAAAAAAAAAGGAAAAAAAGAAATGTCTCTTCAATGTCCTTTGCCCATTTTTTAATCAGGTTATTTTCTTGCTGTTGAGTTGTCTGAGTTCCTTATATATTTTGGATATTAAATCTTTATCATATATATGGTTTGCAAATGTTTTCTCTCATTCTATAGACTTCTTTTCACTCAGTTATTTCCTTTGCTATGCAGAAGATTTTTAGTTTAATACAACCTCATTTATGTATTTCTGCTTTTATTGCCTGTTTTATGGATCATAACCGAAAAAATAATTGCCCAGACCAATGTCATAGATCTTTTTCCCTATGTTTCCTTCTAGTAGTTTTATAGTTTAGGTCTTCAAGTCTTTAATCCATTTTGAGTTGGGTTTTGTACATGGTGTGAAATGAGTCTGATTACATTCTTCTGTGCTTACTTATACTTTTTGATGTAATATTTTATGTATTGAAACAAACTATTTTCTATTTTCTATTTCATAATTCCAATATCTGAATTCCTTGAAGATCCAATTCTGCTGTTTGTTGTTTCTGTTGTTTCTTGTCCATTGAGTTTGTCCAATAGCTATTGTTCCTTGGAATTTCACTTTGGGAAATTATTTGAGGAATGGTGTAAAGATGTTTTCCTCCAGATAGGATTGGTGTTTTCCTCTGATGGGTGTCTAATGGCACCATTAACCCAAAGTGACTTTAACTATGTTCCTGGATTGGACTTTTCACACCTCACAGGTAATGATCCTCAACATCCTCCTTATGGCCAGCTGTGTTTACAAACTCTCAAAGGACTCTTATTCCTTTCTCCACCCACAGCCAAAGTGAAGACAGACAAGTTTCCTCAAAACCAGACATAATTTGTCCTAGGTTACTGTTTTATGGAGCATATCACTTTATAGTATCTCAGTCATATCTCAGTCTTAGACTTTGCCTTCTGTCTCCTGACATATGACCCAGTGAAACTGAAATTCCAGGCCACCAGAGATTTGCAGATGCTCCCGAGGCACTAATTTGTTCACTCTTGCTTACCCATATGTATTTATAATTCCTACTCATTTTCTGCCTCCAAGGAGTCTTATTTTCTCAACAGTTCAACCCTACATTTCTAAAGTTTTAAATACATTGTATTACACATTTTTAGATATTTTGTGCCAGGAGTATTTTTCAGGGTATGACTGCAAGAAAAGAAATCTCAACCATCCATTGACCTCTACAAATAAGTGAAAACTTACATTAAAATCTTCATTATTTGACAGATAATAGGCACACCAGAGGCTACTCTAGGTCAACTCATATTTTCCCAAGACCTTATTAACTAGTTGTCAGGGAACTTTGAAAGAAATGTAGATTATTTCTTTGACTATACATATTCTAAATGTTATTGATTCAGTATATTAAATATAAACGAGAGAAAATGAGAATTTTTTGCTACTAGACATATTGCTAGTACAGCCACTTTGGAGAAACATTTGACAACTTCTTGTAAAATTAAATATACCCAGTGAAATGGAGTGAACATGTGTGTGCCCCTGAAATTCCAATATGATGGTATTTGAAGGTGGGGTCTGTGGGAGATAATTAGGTCATGAGAGTGGAGAGCTAACGGATAGTATCAGTGCCCTTATAAGAAGAGAGCAGAAAGGTAACTAGTTCTCTTTCCATCCTGTAAGAATACAAAGAAAAGTCAGGTCAGCATTCTGCAACCCAGAAGAGGACCCTCATCAGAATCAACCATGCTGGCATACTGATCTTGGACTTCCAACCTCCAGAACTGTGAAGGCTGTTGTTTACAAGCTACTCAGTCTACAGCACTTTGTTATAGCAGCCCAAGCTGACTAAGACACCCAGGTATTCCACGACTAGAGCGTTACTGAATAGAAATGAAAACATACACTGACACAAACATTTGTACAATAATATTCATAGCAGCATATTTATAATAGCCCAAACTGGAAATAACCCAATAGATAAAGGGACAAATGCTGTGTATGTACTTAATGGAGTACTTTGCAACAAAAAGATAGGAGCTACTGAATCACTCAATAGCATGGATGAATCTCAGAAACATGTTAAATAGAGAACCCAGACCAGGCCGGGCACGGTGGCTCATGCCTGTAATCCCAGCACTGTGGGAGGCCAAGGTGGACGAATCACTTGAGGTCAGGAGTTCGAGACTAGCCTGGCCAACTTGGTGAAACTCCATCTCTACTAAAAATACAATTAAAAAAAAAAAAAATCCAGGCATGGTGGTGGGCACCTGTAGTCCCAGTTACTCAGGAGGCTGAGGTAGGAGAATCGCTTGAACCAGGGGGCAGAGGTTGCAGTGAGCTGAGATGGCACCACTGCACTCCAGCCTGGGTGACAGAGCAAGACTACATCTCAAAAACAAACAAACAAACAAACAAAAAGACCAAAAATATTTAAATATTTACTGTGTGATAAGTCCATTTACACGAAATAAAAGAAGAGACAAAACTAACTTATGGTGACACAGGTCAGATGTTACCTTGGGGATGTGGGAGGAGATTTGAAAGGAAAGAGCCAGAGGAATCTTTTGTTTGTTTGTTTGTTTGTTTTTTGAGATGGAGTCTTGCTGTTTTGCCCAGGCTGCAGTGACATGGTACCATCTCAGCTCACTGCAGCCATCACCCTCCCAGGTTCAAGTGATTCTCCTGCCTCAGCCCCCCGAGTAGCTGGAAATATAGGCACGTGACACCACGCCCAGCTAATTTTTGTGTTTTTAGTAGAAACAGAGTTTCACCTGACCTCCGGCGATCTGCCCATCTCAGCCTCCCAAAGTCCTGGGATTATAGGCATGAGCCACCATGCCCGGCCGAGTCAGAGGAATCTTTATTGGGGCGATGTAAATCTGTATCTGGTATGTGATAGTAGTTACACAGGTGCACACAAATGTCAAAATTCATGAAACTGAACCCTTAAGATCTTTTCATAAAGAAAATGTGGTATTATATACACCATTTATAATACTATGCAGCCATAAAAAAGAAAGAGATCATGTCCTTTGCAGAAACATGGATGGAGCTGGAAGCCATTATCCTTAGCAAACTAACACAGGAACAGAAAACCAAGTATCACATGTTCTCAATTATAAGTGGGAGCTAAATGATGAGAACACATAGAGGAGAACAACAGACACTGGGGCCTACCAGAGGGTGGAGGGTGGGAGGAGAGAGAAGATCAGGAAAAATAACTAATGGGTACTAGGCTCAATACCTAGATGATGAAATAATCTGTACAATAAACCCTCGTGACATGGATCTACCTATATAACAAACCTGCACATGTAGCTGTGAGCTTAAAATAAAAGTTTTTTTTGAAAAGATCTTTCCATTTTATTGTATGTAAATTATGCCTGTTAAAAAAGTAGTCGATTATTTCTAAAAATCTTTCACATGATTAGTTATTCTATAGCATAATTCAGCAATTTAAAAATATTAGCTGCCAAGATAGGAGAGACCTTATGGTTTAGCTGACTAATTTACAGAGACATTCATTAACGTATAATATTTTCCTTTGGTCACAGGTCTGCCCTTTTTAACAATTGGAATAGGCCAGGGGTGGTGGCTCATGCCTATAAGCACTTTGGGAGGCCGAGGCGGGCAGATTGCCTAAGCTCGGGAATTTGAAACCAGCCTGGATAACATGGCGAAACCGCGTCTCTACTAAAAATACAAAAAATTAGCCGGGCGTGGTGGGGGCGCCTGTAATCCCAGCTACTCGGCAGGTTGAGGCAAGAGAATTGCTTGAACCCAGGAGGCGGAGGTTGCAGTGAACTGAGATCGCACCACTGCACACCAGCCTGGGTGACAGAGCAAAACTCTGTCTAAAAAAAAAAAAAAAAAGGTTGGAATAAACTCAAAAAGAGTATCCACTTCAATAGCAAAAACTAGATTATATTTCAATTTGGGGGCCAATCATTGAAGGCTCTCTGGTAATACTGAGCAGGAAATGGGGAAAAACATATCATATTGTGTATGGGTGATATATCTGTAGTGTCAGCCAAATCAGGAGCAAGGGACTATGGATTTATTCATAGGATATTTGGGAAAGACCATTTAAAATGTTTGCTGGAGGCAGGGAGCAAAGTTTGGGATAACTTTTAACATACCATAGCAATATTCGAAAGGCAGGTTTGAGACACAGGAGACTGCTTATTTTACTTGTCAAAATAAGAGCAGTAAATGAATATTATGAAATTCCCTGTAGATAAAGAAAATGGCAGGAAAATGACTCCGGGTAAAAAGACACATATCTTTCTTTACAAGTAAAATATTCTGCAAAATAAATTTCACACGCTAGCACAACCTAAAATCTCTAGGTTTGTGATGAAGCTTAATCTTTCAAAAATATGAGGATAACACTTGGCCTGCCTAAATCACAAGATGTTGGGGAACGTCAGATCAGAAATGCCTCCTTCAAGGTTTTCTTTTGATTTCCTCAACAGTATGATTCAGCAAGTTTGCTCCCTCAACATACTCACTGAGTGCCCCTAGTATGAATGACACTCTCTTAACTGCTTGAAACACATCAGTGAACAGAGCAGACAAAACCTCAGTTTCATGGAGCTACATTCTATTTGGAGAAACCAGGTAATTTTTTAAAATGTGTAATAAATAAATCATATAGGTAATAAAATATAAGTGATAAGAGAAAAGAAACAGAACAGAGTAAGGGGAAGATATATCACCATATGAATGTTTTAGAGAAAGTCTTTTTTTTTCTATTAAAGCAAAAAAGATATGCTACTCAGGAGGCTGAGGTGGGAGGATCACTCGAACCCACGAATTGGAGTCCAGCCTGGGCCATAAAGCAAGACCCTGTCTCTCTTAAAAAAAATTTTTTTTAAAAATTAAAAAGCAAAACAGATATACTAAGAGAGCATTTATCCACCATAACAATGAGACAAGCAGTTAGAAAGCACCCTAAGCTAGGGTTGTTGGTAGGTATTGCAACCTAACAGATTAGGGAAGAAAGCCAGTTCTGTCAAAGTGATGAAAAGCGTTTTATTTAACACATTTTTTTTTTTTTTTTTTTTTTTTGCCAACACATAGTGCCTAAAATACATACATGAAAATGTCTCACGCCTGTAATCCCAGCACTTTGGGAGGCCGAGGCGGGCGGATCACAGGATCGAGACCACGGTGAAACCCCGTCTCTACTAAAAATACAAAAAATTAGCCGCGCGCTGTGGCGGGCGCCTGTAGTCCCAGCTACTCAGGAGGCTGAGGCAGGAGAATGGCGTGAACCCGGGAGGCGGAGCTTGCAGTGAGCCGAGATCGCGCCACTGCACTCCAGCCTGGGTGACAGAGCGAGACTCTGTCTCAAAAAAAAAAAAAAAAAAAAGAAAATGTCATGTCCATTAGTGGCCATTTTAAAACTGTAATGATTCAGAAAATTCAATAAGAAAATCTGGCTGGATGTGGTGGCTCCAACCTGTAATCCCAACACTCTGGGAGGCTGAGGTGGGTGGATCACTTGAGATCAGGAGTTCAAGACCAGACTGGCAACATAGCAAAGCCCCATCTCTACTAAAAATACAAAAATTAGCTGGGCATGGTGGTGGGTACCTGTAGTCCCCGCTACTCGGGAGGCTGAGGCAGGAAAATGGCTTGAACCAAGGGGTTGGAGGTTGCAGTGAGCCGAGATCATGCCACTGCACTCCAGCCTGGGTGACAAAGTGAGATGCTGTCTCAAAAATAAATAAATAAAAATTTTTAAAAAGAAGCAAAATCTTACCACAAAGTATATTTATCCATCTAGTGTTATTCCTTCTTTCTAAAGATTTTCAGAACATTCTCTCTGGAGAATGATGCTGCACCATGAGTAGAAATATTTAATACATTAAAATGAATTATTGTTTTGTAAAATATATGTCAAAGTACTTGGCATATTACTGGCACATGTAAATGTATTTGTTAAAATTAAAAAAGAATTGTTTGAATAGTCATAAGGCCTTACTGGGGATTACTTATTAAATATTTATGAATAAAAAAAAAGCGTTCATTTTTGAGAACTAGAATAACACTTTCAGGAAATTAATTGCAATTACCCTTGATGTGGTAGTCTTTATAACAGACTTAAACACAGTGAACATATGCTCATATTATGTCAGTTTATCCTATAGTTCCTTTATTCTTTGTTTTCTTCAATTTCCTGTTCATTATACCACCATTTCCATCACAAAGTGTGAAATAGAAGGGGAAATGAAAGCCGGTAAACAGAGTTTATGTCAGTTTGGCTCTTAAAAGAAAGTGAGGAAGTCAAAACAGCTAGATAAAATTAGGTCTGAGGTGTTTTCATCTGTGCTATTCCTTTTTTCTTTTTATTTTCTTTTTCTTTTTTTTTAGACAGAGTCTTGCTCTGTCACCCAGGCTGGAGTGCAATGGGGTGATCTCAGCTCACTGCAACCTCTGCCTCCCAGGCTCAAGCGATCCTCCTGCCTCAGCCTCCAGAGTAGCTGGGATTACAGGCACACGCCACCACCATGCCCAGCTAAATTTCTTTCTCTCTCTTTCTTTCTTTCTTTCTTTCTTTCTTTCTTTCTTTCTTTCTTTCTTTCTTTCTTTCTTTCTTTCTTTCTTTTTCTTTCTTTCTCTCTCTTTCTTTCTTTCTCTCTCTTTCTTTCCTTTTTTTCTTTTTTCTTTTTGAGAAGACGTCTCCCTTTGTCCACCAGGCTGGAGTGCAGTGGCATAATCTTGGCTCACTGCAACCTCCGCCTCCCGGGTTCAAGTGATTCTCCTGTCTCAGCCTCCAGAGTAGCTGGGATGACAGGTGCATGCTGCCATGCCAGGCTAATTTTTAGTATTTTAGTAGAGACAGGGTTTCACCATTTTGGCCAGGCTGGTCTTGAACTCCTGACTTCAAGTGATCCACCCATCTCGGCCTCCCAAAGTACTGGGATTACACCGCCCCCCAGCCCCAGCTAATGTTTTGTATTTTTAATAGAGACAGGGTTTCACCATGTTGGTCAGGCTGGTCTCAAACTCCTGACCTCAGGTGATCCACCTGCCTGAGCATCCCAAAGTGCTGGGATTACAGGCGTGAGCCACCGCACCCGGACTCATCTGTGCTATTCCTAGCCTGTATCACCACAAATCATTGGGAGTACACTTGTGTGACTCACTGCAATTTCCTCTTTCAGGAACTATTGATATACCGATATGAGAATATTTTATTTAATAATCATCATTTCTTCTCTTGAAAAGCGCTTTTGCAAACAGATAAGAAGGCATATTAGCGGATCATTCAAACTCTGACAATTATTTCTCTTTGCAAATGGAAATACAAAGAATGTCCTCCCAGAGACTGATGTGGAAGCAATGTTTATGTTCCCATTGCATCTTGTTTATACATCCCTGTTTTAGTTAATTCCTGTATTTTATTTAGTTGTTTGCCAGTCAGTCATTCCCCCTGAATGAAAATTCCTTGATGGAAGAGTTGCCTTTCATTTTTGTAGCCCCAGGTTCCTATCACAGGTGAAAGAATAAATAAATAAAAGATGACTGGGATTTACACGGGAGTTAGCCAAGTCTCTCTCTTAAACACTGTAAGTCCAACAAAAACAGCATGGAAAGTCTCTTATTTGGGAGTAAGCTAGCTCCCCTAATTGCAAGAAGCTCTGAATCAAAATATATCCACCACTCCCTTTTGTATCTCCATTATCTACATGTAATACAAATGCATCAAACCATTATATTAACTACTATATATTAGCTGCCTTTCAAATAAATGGAAAGGTTAAAAAACACTGCTGTAAAATAGGTTATCTTGCTAGTAGTGCATAGCCAATGCAAACCCATTATAAGTCTCAAACAGTGTTGAAGTAGCTCCCTTTTTTGGTAAAGTTAAAACTAAATAGCATATACTGTGTAATTGTGATAATGGAATATTCCTACTAATAATTACTCAGAGACTCAGATACGTTCTTGATGAAAAATGATCAAACAAGGTGCTTTATTTTTAACTTAGGACTTCAGAGGGTTTATTATTTTGAAATCAAATCTATCAAACCTCATGAGTATATTATTCCTCATTAAGATTCCTTTTGAATTCATTTGACATGTTAAAGACAGGGTATCAGTGAATAATTATAAGTAAAATTATTTTATAATATTTATCTTAGAAATTACAGTGAATAGAACATGAGAAAAAAATGAAGAAAAAAAAGACAAACTAACAAAGTAAGACTAGACAGGGGAATTTCACAAGGTTAATTGTAGCACTTCTAGAACACTCTTGCTTATCATCAAATCATTTTACTAGCTATTTTATTTAGTATTAGTTGTCAATTTAACTCATTTCGTAGGTCAACTATTACTGTAATTAAGAACTAATTTTTTAAAACCAAGACAATTATGTCCAAGTTTCTTCATTTAATCAATATGGGATATATTAAATGAGGCTACAAAAAGATGTTCCTGGTGATCCATAAACCATTATAAAAATATAATAGTTTTTATTATTATTATAATTTTATTATTATTACACAATTGCATGTGTATAACATTTTGCCTAGTAATCAACTTTTTGTTTATGGCAGCTCTGTGCAAAATTCCTTCTACCACTAAATAATGTAAAAGAAGACAGTGGTTTTTGAACATTTTTGTTTTTTGGCCCCCCAAGTAGGGTTCCTTTGAAACAAAATTCCCCAAAAAATCCACCTGAGTGTGGTGGTATGTGCCTGTAGTCCCAGCTGCTTGGGGACTGAGGCAGGATTGCCTGAGCCCCAGAGTCAGCCTAGGCAACATAGCAAGACCCCCTGTCTCTTTACAAAAAAAAAATCCATCAACCCAGAAAGAATTTGGAGTAATATCTATGCTATTCTTGGACCAGGAGAAGAGAAACAGCTATTTTAAGTTTGGGAAGGCAGTAAAGGTATTGGGAGCTGATGTAACCAGTTTTGAAAGCAAGAGAACAAACATCATCATAAATGATGGTTGATTATTGACAAGGTGAAGAAGAACACTGACACATTACTATTAGGCCAAGGAAGTTTGGCTAAGATGGATTTTATAAGAGCTCTTTCTTCTACCCACCAATAGAAGGGGCTCCCATCTGTCCCCCACTAAGAATTTCTCTGTGCTTCATCTGTCTTCTTTCTGCTTACCACTGCCCCAGAAGGCCATGCTTCTTACTTTGAGAAACAAAAACTAACAGAACTATGTATCTGCCCCAAAATGAAAACTTTAACGTGCTCCTGTAGCCACCAGTTCTCATAAAATACTAACCAATAGTTAATTAAGTCATTTTTGGGATGATTACCTGGTTTTTATTAGATCCAACCTGATTTTTAAGAGGTGCTAGATGTAGATAGCTAGTTAGATAGCTAGATAGATAAATAGATAGAACCTACTCTGGATAACTATTAAATGAGCTTATTCTCAGCCCACGATATCTTAAAATTAGATTATCTTTATTCTAACTATTCTCTTTATAACCCAGTGGAATCAAGCATTGAAAATATGTGCTATGATTGCTTCATCTAAGTAACATAATGCCAGAAAACCAAATTGTAGTCATAGTGTTTATTTAGCAAAAATATTTTTAACTCACGACTTAGCATCATGTAAATGCAACATCAAATAATCACTGAAATATGTCATCAAATATAATTAGCAAAAATATTTTTATCTGGCTACTTAGCATTACGTATATGCAACAATAAATATTCATTGCAGCAAATCATCAAATATGAGTTTTTCTCTGATTTTAATCCAATTCATATAAAGACTATTTAATGATAGAATACAGCCTTTTCTTTTCACCCTTTCTTCTTTTTAAGTGCTAGGGAACACAATTACCATCTGAACACTCACATTAATACATTTGCAAGTCCTTTGCTAGCATATCAAAATAGTTTAAATTTATACCTATTTATTTTCCTAATCTGGGTTTCAGCGATCATATTACAATTTTCTGAAATGTTCACAAAGTAAATTTTGTTCCATTTTTCTCCAGTTACAAATACATA
The DNA here is from genome assembly GCF_047675955.1 of Chlorocebus sabaeus. NCBI lineage: Eukaryota > Metazoa > Chordata > Mammalia > Primates > Cercopithecidae > Chlorocebus > Chlorocebus sabaeus. The sequence goes on along the minus strand of NC_132930.1, from coordinate 11,745,475 downwards.
AACACACATCTGTTTAAATTTGCACTCATCTTATTTTAATTGTATTTTCAAAATACATAAATGCTTTTTCTTGTCAAAAGGTGACAGTAAGTTATCTGTGTGAAATAGTTGTAGTAGAGGGAATTCTAGAATTTTTAACACAATAAATATCACTTTCTTCATTAAAGAATTCCAGAAAGTAAACACATACTGAAAGCTGCTTTGGGCCAGGCTCGGTGGCACAAGCCTGTAATCTCAGCACTTTCGGAGGCCAAGGCGGGTGGATTACGAGGTCAGGAGTTCAAGACCAGCCTGGTCAACATGGTGAAACCCCATCTGTACTAAAAATACAAAAATTAGCCAGATGTGGTGGTGGGCGCCTATAATCCCAGCTACTCCAGAGGCTGAGGCAGGAGAATTGCTTGAATCCAGCAGGCAGAGGTTGCAGTGAGCCAAGATTGGGCCATTGCACTCCAGCCTGAGCAACAGAGCGAGACTCCATCCCACAAAAAAAAAAAAAAAAAAAAAAAGCTGCTTTGAAGAAAGTGTTTCAAAGAGCAAAATCATGATGAGATTGTTGTAATCTCAATGTCTGAAATCTTGACTACAGATTTTAAATATTTTCATTTTTAGATATGCTATGATAATTAAGTACTATGAATTAGGTTACTATACTATATAACAGTCAACTACAATTGCAATCTTGTTTTATTTTATTAGTTTTTCAGATCTAGAATTTCAGCCTATGCAGCATGTATCGAAAAAGAGGATCTTCTCTGTAACCACTAGCTGACACTAATTTTTTAAAATTAAGAAGGCAAAGCTAGATTACAATTACATACTCACCTTTTGGTGTCTTGAAATATTCCGGCAAAATTAAAATGAATGTGATCACTACTGCCACAAATAATTTAAGAAGGGCTGTTTTTGTCATGTCTCTTCACATGACACAAATGTGTTCCCTTCCAGTACACTCATGGTATGTTGCTTCCTGCTTTAAGTTTCATCTCTGCAGTACTTTAGATTAATGCAATTCACCTCATACTCACTTCCTTTCGAGTAAGACTTAAAAAAAAAAAAAAAAAAAGAGGTCTTCAACTGAGACTTCACTTTTGAGTCACTTTCCATTTAAAAAAAAAAAAACCACCCTCCAATAAGCACTTTCAAATCATTTATTTACCTTTCTAAGCAAGAAAGGTAAATAATTACTTACATTTATTATTTATTATTATTATTATTAACCTATACTTTATTATTATTTACCTTTCTTTCTAAGCAAGAAAGGTAAAATGATCTCAAGAAGCAAGGGGATCTTCTCCCCACCCAATTTATAAATAGAAACCCACAATATACTCACAAAAATAAAACAGTGGGCTGGGCAAAGTGGCTCACATCTGTAATCCCAGCACTTTGGGAGGCCAAGACAGAAGGATCACTTGAGGTCAGGAGTTTGAGTCCAGACTGGTCAACAGAGCAAGACCTCCTCTCTACAAAAATAATTTTAATATAGCTAGGTGTGGTGGTGCACCCCAGTAGTCCTAGCTACTCAGGAAGCTGAGGATCACTTGAACCCAGGAATTTGAGACTGCTGTGAGCCATGACAGGCCACTGCACTCCAGCCTGGGTGACAGAGTGAGACCCCTTCTCAAGAAAGAAAGAAAAGGGTGAATGTCAGTCATGTCTAGGTTGTATGGACATCACTCATTCATTTACTTATTAAATGATTGTCGATCCTGTTTGGTGCCAGGTGCTCTGCTGAATTCTGGTGTTCAGAAAGTAGTACATCTAGAAGATAGAGACAGTACAAAAAGTAAGGATACACTGAGGACACATGTAAAATTTTGGTTTTACTTTACTATACTGTAGTCTAGCAGTAGAATGGAACTGATTAACATTACGGCTATAAACACAGTCATTATTGTTACAGAATCCACATTTCCAATTTCCATGTCAAAAAAATATATATTTCATGATGATAATCCCAGTGAAATAAAATATTTTGTCTTAAAGTGAAGGGTAGGGAGAACTTAAGGTGAATAAAGCGTATGTGCAAACAAATATTATTATTTAGAAAATCCAGATATCCAGTGTTTTCACTGTTACTGTTTTCTGATTTTAAAAAATGGTACCACAGCCGGGCGCCATGGCTCACACCTGTAATTCCGGCACTTTGGTAGGTCAAGGTGGGTGGATCACAAGGTCAGGAGATCGAGATCAGTCTGGCCAACATGGTGAAACCCCGTCTCTACTAAAAAATACAAAAAATCAGCCAGGCGTAGTGGCACAGGCCTGTAGTCCCAGCTACTCAGGAGGCTGAGGCAGAGGAATCGCTTGAACCCGGAAGGCAGTGAGCCAAGATCGCACCACCACATTCCAACCTGGTGACAGAGCAAGACTCTGTCTCAAAAAAAAAAAAAAGGTACTACGTGTCTCCAATCTTTTTCTTCCTGCTCACTCTCTCCTATACCCCCACCACCCACCCATTTCCGTTTATCTATTTTCTTGTTATCACTCACCCAAACCTGAGCTCTATGAAACAATGGGTGGGTAAACAGTAAGAAGCGGGAGGTAAAGGCTGTTCTGTGAATACATTGTGAGCATGAATTAACTGTCTTTTCTTCTGACTGGACGATTTGATGAATAGATGGGAACCATGGGTTGGGAAACATTGGCACCCGAGTCTAAGATCAGTCAAAATGGGTGAAGGACATCAAATATGACTTACTTTAAGAACAGCATCAAGGCTCATTCTAAGGAAGGGAAGAATTGATGAGAGTCATGGCTTGTTTCATAGGCTGGACTAAGTGGTATTGGAATACAGGTCAGGCCGTGGGCTCGGTAGAGATGCTGGTGGGGAGTGGTAGGAAGCCCTGTCCGGGCCGAGTGTGGTGGCTCACACCTGTAATCCCAGCACTCTGGGAGGCCAAGGTAGGAGGATTGCTTGAGCCTAGGTGTTTGAGATCAGCCTGAGCAGCAAGGCAAGACCCTGTCTCTACAAAAAAAACTTAAAAATTAGCTGGGTGTATTGGCTTGTGCCTGCAGTCCCAGGTACTTGGGAGGTTGAGACTGGAGGATAACTCGAGCCAGGGAGGTTGAGTCTGTAGTGAGTTGTGCTTGTGCCACTGCACTCCAGCCTGGGCAACAGAGGGAGGCTGAAGGACAGGACAAGACAAGACAAGACAAAGCAGAAAGAAAGAGAAGGAAGGAAGGAAGGAAGGAAGGAAGGAAGGAAGGAAGGAAGGAAGGAAGGAAGGAAGGAAGGAAAAAAGGAAAAAAGGAGGCCCTCTCTCTTAATTCTTCTCCATCTTACAGGTTTCGCAAAGTCATTGGTGAACAATGCAACTCCTTTTTTTTTTTTTTTTTTTTTGATACAGAGTCTCGCTCTGTCACCCAGGCTGGAGTGCAATGATATGGTATCAGCTCACTGTAACCTCCATCTCCTGGGTTCAAGCAATTCTCCTGCCTCAGCCTCTGGAGTAGCTGGGATTACAGGCTCCCACCACCACACCTGGCTAATTTTTGTATTTTTAGTAGAGATGGGGTTTCACCATGTTGGCCAGGCTGGTCTTGAACTCCTGACCTCAGGTGATCCGCCTGCCTCAGCCTCCCAGAGTGCTGGGACTATAGGTGTGATACATCCCATTTTGACCCTGTTATGATTCCCCAGATGTTCTGACTCTTATTTTCGAATACAAGGATTCTAGCCATAATTGTAACCAACGAAATGAAATTTACCATGGAAGTACTGACTTGATGTAACACGGCTAACTCACTTTAATTCCTGATAAATTTTCTAAAAAGGGTAGTTAAGCCACTCCAATTTTTTGCACCTTAATTTTGATTAATTATGTTTTAATTTTTAATTAGTTTTCATTAATTTTGAAATTTGTTTTGTTAGTATGTATTCTTTTCTATGTAAAGTTTCCAACAACATCTTGGTTCATTTATTAATTATTTTGTCTATTTCAAAGTTGATTGCTTTGGGAGAGTTTTTTTTGTTTGTTTTTTTTTTTGGTAGCACTTTGTTAGTGATGGCGGAGATTGGAGTTACCCTAAGTTACCAGCAGCAAATCCATACGTGTCTGCAGCAACCTCAATTCTTGCCTCCTCAGAAGAAAGAATTCAACTGAGGGGCATAAAGCAGAAGGAGAGACAGAGGTAGGTTTCCGAGCAGGAGTGAAAGTTTATTAAAAAGCTTTTTAACAATAAGGAAAGGAAGGAAAGAAAAGAAGGAAAGTACAACTTGGAAGAGGGCCAAGCAGGCAACTTGAGAAACCCAGTGCCCAGCTTGACCTCTTGACTTGGAATTTTATACGTTGGCATACTTCCGGGATCTTGCATTACTTCTCTTTACTCCTGAGATCTTATCGGGAAGCTGCTGATCAGTTTCAGGTGTTTTCTATCTATTAGGAACCTGCCTTTCCTTTGCACCAGCTGTGACCAATTACTGCTTTAGCAAACCAGTTAACAACAGCCTGACCATCATCTGATGGTCGCCCAACACTCCTGGGTTTTGTTGGGGTGGGGCCTTCTCTTGCCCTGCTCATACCTGACTAGCTCCTACTGTAACACTATTTCTTTTTCCTTTCTTTTCTTTTTTCTTCCTTTCTTTTTTTTTTTTTTTTTTTTTTGAGACAGAGTCTTCCTCTGCCCCCTAGGCTGGCTGGAATGCAGTGGCACAATCTCAACTCACTGCAACCTCCGCCTCCCAGGTTCAAGCAATTCTTCTGTCTCAGCCTCCCGAGTAGCTGGGATTACAGGTGCCCACCACCACGCCTGGCTAATTTTTGTATTTTTAGTAGAGACAGGGTTTCACCATGTTGGCCAGGCTGGTCTCAAACTCCTGACCTCAGGTGATCCACGTACCTCAGCCTCCCAAAGTGCTGGGATTACAGGCGTGAACCACCACGCCCGGCCCAGTACCAATATTTCTTCCAGACCTGCACTGCCCACACACCTCCTGCCAGTCTGACCTCAGACTTGTTATCCTATTCTTGGACACCTAAAAAGCAAAATTATCCAGCAGTTCTATGGATCCTTTGTTTTCGATAGGCTGACCCATGTGCTCTGCAACTGGTTTCTCTGGAGATGGCCAGATGGTGAATTTTAGGAGAACAGTCCAGGGACCCGAAGTCCCAGACCATAGCCTGGCTGCTCTGAGGATACAGGAATCAGTGTCTCAAAGTCAGCCTGTGGTTCACTTGCTGGACATCAGTGTGTCACCTCTGACTTAGCAAATAAGGAGTAAATTAAGATATGCACCCAGATATTTCAGGAATCTCTTATTGTCTATGATTTTTCTATATATTAATAATCCAATTCCATAAATACTTTTAATCATTCTACCAACAGTTACTAACTGCTTAAAGTGATAGCAGAGCAAAAGCCAATGACAAGTTCTAAATATCTCATGGGTCAAATCTTCCAAGATTCAATAGCATAGGTTCAAATTGAAGGGTCAAAATGTTTTGCTTTTTTTTTTTTTAACTGTCATAATTCATCCACTAAATGTTTTATAACTGAAATTGCTAAATATATAAAATACTTAAATCTTTGCATTTTAAACACTAGCAATCACTTAAATTTAAGAATTAAGCTGTAGGTAATCTAACTTAAAATGACAGTGCCTCAGAAATAAATAAATCAAGATTGTGCTAACCCTTGATTTCATTTAACTTTTCATTTTATTTTGAGGACAGAACTGAAGCAACAGAAAAGTCAGAAATAAAAAGGGAGTAGACAAGCATTGAGTGCTGTGTAAGAAACTTCAACAACGTTATTTGTGGCTTGGATTTATATACCGCAGATTTGTAGCAAATGCTAAACCTTTAAGTGTATAACTCTGGGATATTGTTAGAATTTAATGCATGTATTTATCTTGAAGAGTTGTGAGAAGTCAGGGGGTTCCCAGAATTTGAGAAATCAGTAAAAGTTCTCCTTGCTGCCTGACACTTCCCTTTTGATAATACTCATCGCGTCTGTGCTGTCTTCTCTTATAACCTCTGTTACCATCATCCAAACTTAAAAATGCTGCAGAAGTTAGTTTTAAAGGCAGCATTCAATTTTTAATGGTCCACAGATGGATCATAATTCCATATTCTAATTATGTCATTAAAAAATTTCATATATAACACTGCAATGTGAACGTTCACATATATAAATATTTGTGGGAGTCTGATTATAAAGTGGAACTACTGAGAGAAAGAGTATACAGGTTTTTGAAGATCTTAATTCATATAGCCAACTGTCTTCCATGTAAGTTGTATCTACATACATTCTTATCAACTATGTACGGGAGTGCCCATATATCACAAAACTTCAACACAAGCCATTATAGTCCTTTAACCATTGCCAATTTAAAAGAAAAAAAAAACAGTACTGTTTAATTTGCATTTCTTTGGTTGATAGTAATTCTGAACGTTTTTAATATTTGCTGGCAATTTGAATTTCTTTTGTTAATTGCATGTTCATGTCTTTTATTGCAGCATTTATATCCTTCCTGTTGATCTATAAGACTTTTTTCTCTATTGGGAATATGGAATCTTTGCATATGTTTTGCAAACATTTTTCCCAGGTTGTCATTTGCCTTTTTATTTTGTATATGGTGGGAGTTTTTCCACCCAACTATTTTGTAACAGATTATAAAATACATACCTAAAAGTTTTATGCAGAGAAACACAGTTCTTCATTGTATTCATAAAATATATTATATGAAATAATGCAGAGTTTATCAATTAATCATTTATTCTTTTGCTTTTGTTTTTTGAAATGGAGTCTCAATCTGTCTCCAGGCTGGAGTGCAGTGGCGCAATCTTGGCTCACTGCAACCTCTGCATCCCAGGTCCAAGCGATCCTCTTGCCTCAGCCTCCTGAGTAGCTGAGACTACAGGTGCGCGCCACCACACCCAGCTAATTTTTCGTGTTTTTAGTAGGGACAGGGTTTCACCATGTTGGCCAGGATGGTCTCGATCTATTGACCTCGTTATCCGACCACCTTGGCCTCCCAAAGTGCTGGGATTACAGGCGTGAGCCACCAAGCCTGGTCTCATTTATTCTTAAATACAAAATTTACTTGCAGCCTGATTTTGGCTTCCTGAAATGCATCAAAACTTGGTCATCTCCCTTGAAGTGGCAACATCTGACCCTCTAACATCCTGTTAGGGTTGATGATAATATGAATGGCCCACATTGCCATAGTTTTATTTTACAACTTCCAAAGCACTTTTACAAATATTAGGTTATTTTTTAAAAAACACAAATATTAGATTATAAAGGGGAATCTAGGAACTGCTACAAATGGCTACAAATCTGCAATTACTTACCCACTGCAAGCTTCTCCTTCCTGTTTCAATGAAGGAATAAGAGATTAACGAATCTAAAACACAAGAGGTTGTTCCTACTACACTAGTGTTTAACTTTCCTAAGTCTTATATTTCATATCTGAGATCCAGGTTCTCAAAAATACTTTAATGTGTTTGTATTTCTAATCAAGACCAAATGTCTTAATTAAATAATTACGCATTCTGTGTTACATACAAATGTTTAAACTTGAGAGGATCTTTTTCATCAAGGAGGTGCTCTACCCTAGGAAAGCAAAAGCAATATACTTTTTAGAAAATTATAAATAGCAGCCTTAAAAAGGATAGTTTAAATTTAACTTCTACATAGTTATTTATTAATATATGAAATATATACTTGTGTATACTTTATATAAGTAATTTTTTTTCCTAGTTGAAACTGTCCTCCATCCCTTCACCATATTCTGTGGAAAGGTCTTTATTAGATCAACAACAGCACCAACAATCGATGGCATTTATTGAACATTTACTATGTGCTACTGCACAGTGTTGAATGTTTTGTATGAATTATTTTATCCAATTTCCCAGCAACTCTCTGAGGGAGCTGCTGTTATTCCAATTGGATAGACAAAGAATATGCAGTATAGCGAAGTCAAGTAAGGGCTCAAAAGTCACATAGTTAATAAAGGGTAAAGCTAGGTGTCAAACCCAGAGGTCTGACTGCAGACGTAATACTCTCAACCCAACACTCCATTATACCTCCACTGTCAGGCTGTGTGGAAACATTGGTCAAGAAGGGTCACTTATAAAATAATAATCATAGCAAACACCAATGCAGTTTTTACTATGTGCCTGATGCTGCACTAACCCAGGATTTCTCACTGGTGGCACTATCGATACTTGGGGACAGGTCATTCTGTGTTGTGGGAGATATCCTGTACATTGTAGGATGTTCAACAGCTGGTTCCAGTAGCAGGCCTCTCCACCCCAGTTTTTTTTTTTAATAAAAAAAAAATTAAGAGACAGGGTCTCTATCACTCACGCTGGAATGCACGGCATGATCATGGCTCGCTGTAGCCTAGAACTCCCAGGCCCAAGCAGTCCTCCCACCTCAGCTTCTTGAGTAGCTGCGACGACAAGCATGTGCCACTGGGCTTGGCTAGTTTGAAAATTTTGTAGAGATGGGGCCTCACTGTATTACCCAGGCTAGTCTCAAACCCCTGGCCTCAAGCAATCATCCCACCTCAACCTCCCAAAGCGCTGAGATTATAGGCATGAACACAACACCTGGCCTCCCCACCCCAGTTTTGACAAACAAAAGAAAAAAAAAGTTTCCAGATATTGCCAGATGTCTCTGGGGTGACAAAATAGCTCCCAGCTGAGAACCACTGCATGAAACGCTTCACTTATATGAGGCCATTAAAAAAATTTTTTTTATTTCCATAGATACTTTGGGAACAGGTTATATGAGTAAGTTCTTTAGTAGTGATTTGTGAAATTTTGGTGCACCCATCACCTGAGCAGTAAACACTGAACCCAATTTGTAGCATTTAATTTTTGTAACCACCTTATGAAATAGTTATTATCATTATTTCCATTTTAGTCACTTTAGGCCAGTTCTATTCTAGGTAACCTAATGAGCCAGAAAGTAAATTTAAAAGACAATCCATAACCTGGATTAGCCTAATTACTTGTTTTTCTTTCCTTTTTTGATTTTTGAGACAGGGTCTTGCTCTTTTGCCCAGGCTGGAGCACAGTGGCACAATCAAGGCTCATTGCAGCCTTGACCTCCTGGGCTCAAGCAATCCTCCCAACCCGGCTTCCTGAGTAGCTGGGACTACAGACACACATCACCAGGCCCAGCTAACTTTTGTATTTTTTGTCGAGAAAGGGTTTCGCCATGTTGGTCAGACTGGTCTCAAACTCCTAGGCTCAAGCGATCCACTCACCTCAGCCTCCTGAAATGCTGGGATTACGGGCGTGAGCCACCGCATCCCTAATTACTCCTAATTGTGTTACTGGCAGATAATCATCTACTTTGAAAACACAGCAATTCTTAGATTAACATATTTTTGTCGGGAAAAATAATCTCTTTTTAACAAGGTCTACCTGAGTATGGAGAGGGTCCCCGGAAGTTCTAGTATCCTCATTCATTCTGTGGTTCATTCAACAAATATTTACCGAACACTTACAACACATCAGGCAGCATCCTGAACCCTGGAGATCAAGCAGCAAGCAGGCAAGGTTCTCACGCTGACATTCTAGTGACAGTGTACATTCCAATGAGAGAGAGTAGTTAAGTAAATAATAATTTATTTTCAGTTAATGTGGGTGTTCTGAAAAAAAATCAGGCAAAGTATGAGGGTGAGATGTGCCAGTAGAAAGTTGGGCAGGGCACATGTTGGTTAAAATAAGGTCATTAATGAAGGCCTTGTCATTAATACAACACTTGGGAAAAGGCAAAACCACAGAGACAGAAAATAGATCAGTGGTTGCCAAAGGCTGGAGACAGAGGAGGGGTTAATGACAAAGGGACATAAGGGAATTTTTAGGGTGATGGAAATGTTTTATATCCCGATTATGGTGGTGATTATACAACTGTGTGTTAGTCAAAATTCTAGAACGGTACCCTAAAAAACTATGTACATCATTTACTGTATATAAATTATAATTTAATAAACATAATTCTTTCTCTCTCCACTCACATAGCCTCTTTGCTATTTTAGAAACAGATAATTAAGAAAGGGGCTGTGGTGTCTCTGAGGCTGGCGGCTCTCCCCTGGGCTGGAGCTTGAACTTAATAGAGCAGAAATCCAGAGAGAACCTCTGAGCAGGCCAACAGGAGACAGCAGTGGTACCTTCAGTGACTGTGGCAAGGTTGCTGCAAAGAACTCCACAACATGAGTGCACACAGGAGGTCACCCCTTCAGCAGCCAGGTTGAGTCAGCCAGCCTGACCTGGAAGTACAGTCAGCCCCTCAGAGAACCGGAAAAGGTGCTCAGCACTGCTCAGACCCCAGGCTGTGGGTCACTGAGCTGCTTATCTTTGTTCACTCAGTGCATTTCTTTTTTATCATTATTTTATTTTTTTTGAGATGGAGTTTCACTCTTGTTGCAGTGAGCGTGATCTCGGCTCCCTGCAACCCCCGTCTTGCAGGTTCAGGCGATTCTCCTGCCTCAGCCTCCAGAGCAGCTGGGATTACAGGCATGCACCACCACGACTGGCTAATTTTTGTATTTTTAGTAGAGACGGGGTTTCATCATGTGGAGCAGGCTCGTCTTAAACTCCTGACCTCAGGTGATCCACCTGCCTCGGCCTCCCAAAGTGCTGGGATTACAGGCATGAGCCACTGCACCTGGCCCACTCAGTGCATTTCTCCTCTAAGTGGGGAAATATGGTTTGAACTGCCACCATTAGGTTTAGAATCCTCAATGGGCAGAGTTTGCCCCAGGCCCTCACACTCAGGTCTCCTGAGATACGGCTGGGCTTCTCATGCCCAGCCCACACAGGGCTGCTTGGCTCACAGTGTCCTGACCCCAATCACCTGTGGCTGGAAAGGCAGTTTGTTTTCACTCACAAAACCCTCTACCCTGAGACTGCAGCCTAGACAGGAAAGAATCTGTTGGAGCCTCTTTCCTCAAAAGAACTATGCGTCAAGCTTGTCTGCCCAGCTGTATACTCACAGAGAGTGGGAGCAAGGAGGGAAAACCACCCTGGAATGGATTCTGGGACCACTGTGGTATATTTCAGCCTCTGGGAACAAAGTCTGGCAACCGAACAACCGAATTCATTATCTTGTTAATTACATACATAAAGAGACAGAAAAGCATAACCAAAACATTCTTCATGATGGTAAATATAACAACCATTGAATATGTACGAGATAAAGTAAAAAATTTCTCAGAGTCTGAAAGTATCAGGCCTAATAGATCCAGTCTCAGATAAAAAGAACTGGCTGCAACAAGAGAGCTCGTCTGACTCTAAGTAGTATCATTTCTTGGTTTTCTTGGGGATAGAGCAGAGGAGAATGAAATGCTTGGTTTTGCTGTTTTGTAGTTGTTGTTTTTTTCCTTCTTTGTATTGCTTAGCCCATTGACTCTGAATGTCTTCAAATGTGTACAGAGCGTGCCACCTTCTATTCACTCACTGTTTTTGTATTTCAGGTCAGCTGCTTGTTACTTAACTAGAATCTTTCCCCAAGAATTCTGTGCTAAGTATAGTCACTGAATATAGAATGCAAGTGTGAATACAGGGATATGTGCTTTTACAAAGATGAACAAGATGGAGGTAGAAGAAGCTTAATAATTGATAAGAACTTTTCAGTTTACATATCTATTTGATTCATCTTTATTCATTCTCTCCCTCATAACAAGTAGCAGTGTTTTCTATGCTGTAGCCCTCTTTATAATATTTGGTAAATATTTTGTGATTTCTGTACACAAACTGTCAGCACAGTAACAATGTTTAAACTTCTATAGTGGTTATGAACTTGTTCTCTCAGAACATGAAAACAGAAGTCAGATTGAGTAGTTCCCCTCTGTTAGTGAATCAGGAAGTAATATATCAAATACAAAGATACATCCTGGAACTTTTTTTTTTTTTTTTGAGACGGAGTCTTGCTCTGTTGCCCAGGCTGGAGTGCAGTGGCAGGATCTTGGCTCACTGCAAGCTCCGCCTCCTGGGTTCATGCCATTCTCCTGCCTCAGCCTCCCGTGTAGCTGGGACTACAGGCGCCCGCCACCACGCCTGGCTAATTTTTTTTTTTTTTTTTTGGTATTTTTATTAGAGACAGGGTTTCACTGTGTTAGTCAGGATGGTCTCAATCTCCTGACCTCATGATCCACCCGCCTCGGCCTCCGGAAGTGCTGGGATTACAGGCATGAGCCACCGCACCCGTCCCATCCTGGAACATTTTTAACTCATGAGACATCAGCATCAATTAGTAGTCTTTCAACTGTTATTTTCAAAATGCAAAGTAATTATATAGATATGCTGAAAAATTTTTTAATACATGAAAGTATGGAATAATTTTTTCAGTGCATGGAAATAAATACAAGTACTTTGTGTTCATAACCTTGTCCTTGTAAGTTTCTGAAATCCTAAGTTAATAACCTTCTAAAGTTTAAGGAAACTCGTAGTAAACACTATAAATTAGAGGAAAGGTCCTGTCTGTATATGTTATAACACTCAGGGGAAAAATGGCCATACTCAAATAAGTTGTTGTTTGTAAAGACTTCATAGGCAGAGGGGAAGGTGGATTTCATTCATTCATTCAGAAAGTATTTCCGAGGGCCTGCCATCCAAGACCTCTCAGCTAGTCAAGCAGACAGACAAGTAAGCCAATGTTCACAGCCCATTGAGTAACTGCTACAATCAAAGGGGCATCCAGTATACTTTGGGGGCACAAAGAAGTAACTCGCTCAGCTTGGAAAGTTCAGGATAAAGATAGCAGAGGAGGTGACCCTGGAGCTGAGTCTTGAGGGCTAGCAGATATTGGAAAGAAGGGTATTTCGGAAGGAGGAAACTTATTTAAAAGCACAGCTGTGGGAAAAATGATACGTTCTCAATGCTGCAAATAGTTCAGAATGGACATAGGGCTAAATAGGTAGATAGGGGTTAGATTATAAAGGACCTTACAACAATGCTAAGGTGTTTGAACTTTACCTTGAAAGCAATAGAGTCACTAAAGCATGTTAAACACGGTCCTGGGGGATGAACAGAATTAAATTTGTGTTTAGAAAGGTTAAGGAGATTGGCAGGAAGTATGGAAAGTCCTTTTGCAAAGACCTTTTTATTCAGTCAGTAACTGTGGCCTGGTTATAGGACACCTACTTAAGAATGGGTGAATGGAAATACATGCATGAGAGAATGCACATTCCTTCCCCATGTCCCCAACGCTGTGTTGGGCAGTTCTTTTGGGAATGCTCTGGGGACTACAAGGAGTGGCCTGACAGTGGGCCGGTAATGACCTTCCTAACACGTGTAAAGAGTGAGTTTCACCCGAAGAAGTAGCTCATATATTATGACAGTCACCATAGTCCCGCAGTTTGACCTGGACTATGCCATATCCCTCTCACCAGAAGAATGGGGACAGAGGACAAGTGGGGCTTTTAGTCTTGGCTGTGATTGGGACAGGCTTATAGTGGCCATGTGAAAGAGAAAAGTGGTCCAGGCGTGATGGCCCATGCCTGTAATCTCAACAGTTTGGGAGGCTGAGGAGGAGGATCACTTGAGCCTGGGAGTTTGAGACCAGCCTAGGCAACACAGTAAGACTCCATCTCTACAAAAAAAATAAATAAAATTAGCCGGCATGGTGGCTTGTAGTCCCAGCTACTGAGAAGGCTGAGGTGGGAGGATCGCACCAACGTACCCCAGGCTGGGCAACACAGCAGGACCCCGTCTAAAAAGAAAAAAAATAATAAGACAGAAAAATGACCTTACTGTGCAGAGAAAAAGAGAGCCTAGAGGGAAGGAAACTAGGCAGGTTGCCTGCAAATTTATATCTCCCCTTGGGGATGGAAGTTTGTTCTTGGAAGAATGGAAACTGAGAAGATAAGCTGAACAAATGAATAAAGTTATTGGTGTTGCTTATATTTTCCATAATATAGTAATAATTTCATTTTTATTCTCCTTTAGATTTTAGCAAAGTTCACTTAGAAATTCTAGATTGGTTTAGCTGTGGTTAAGAGAGCTGAGGCTGGGCGTGGTGGCTCATGCCTGTAATCCCAACACTTTGGGAGGCCGAGGCGGGCAGATCACGAGGTCAGGAGATCGAGACCAACATGGTGAAACCCCATCTCTACTAAAATACAAAAAGTTAACTGGACATGGTGGTGCGGGCCTGTAGTCCCAGCAGCTACTCAGGAGGCTGAGGCAGGGGAATCACTTGAACCTGGCAGGCCGAGGTTGCAGTGAGCCGAGATCATGCCATTGCACTCCTGTCTAGCAACAGAGCAAGACTCAGTCTCAAAAAAAAAAAAAAAAAAAAAAAAAAAGAGGTAAGGAAATTCTCTTTCTTGTCTTTTCTTTTTTCTTTTTTTTTGTATTTGGACCGAATTGACAGGTGAACCAAGAGAAACCAGAGTGAGAATATAAGGTAAACTTCAAGGGACACACTTTTAGTTGGGTTTACTTGGCCACCTGTCTCTCCTGATTTGGAGATTTGCTTCCCAGGGGTATGATCTGGTCATATTTACATAGCTCTCTATTTTAATGAGACTGATTCCACAGGAGGCTGTTCATGTCAGAACTTGGAGAGCAGAAATACTACTAAAAGAAATCCTAAGTCCTCTAAAAAAGATCACATTCCTGGGATCCAGATTTTGAACACATATACTGTATATAATCATAGTTTAATCTTTTAATCCTCCCCACCCACACACCCAGTAGGCAGAGCACAAAATGAAAAATCAAACTGTTTCTTTATTAAGTGTATTTACATACTAGGGTTAAGTTCTCTTTACTATCTATTGGTATTGCACTTTAACCAGACTAAAACATTGTTAACCTCATCATCATAATTATCAATTAAAATTAAGCATTCACAAAAGACGTCCTACTGACATCATGTATCAAATTATCAGTAGAGTTTTCAAATTTTCTGATTATGGCTGTGTTTCCTCTCATGGAAAATTATTAAGACTTTCACAGCATGTATTGATCCATCATTCCCTCTGATTCTACGGATCCATTTATGGGCGAAGTTGTAAGATCTCAGCATAAATTCTTAGCTGCAAATGCTTCTTCAAATCCTGTTCCTTAGTATTGCCAGAATGAGAGAGAAAACGCCTTTTCATATTCTACGTTTTTTTTTCTTTTGAGATGGAATCTCACTCTGTCTCCCAGGCTGGAGTGCAGTGGCGTAATCTCAATTCACTGCAACCTCCCCCACCCAGGTTCAAGCAATCCTCCTGCCTCAGCCTCCCAAGTAGCTGAGATTACAGGCACCCATCATCACACCCAGCAAATTTTTGTATTTTTGGTAGAGGTGGGGTTTCAACGTGTTGCCCAGTCTGGTCTCAAGTTCCTGACCTCAAGTGATCCGCCCACCTGGGCCTCCCAAAATGCTGGGATTACCCGCATGAGCCACTGCTTCCAGCCAAATTCTACTTTTAAATAAGGTAAATGTGGGCTGTGGTTTAGACCTTATTAATACATCTAAGTCATATGATTCGTTATAAGATAAATTGCATGAAAGCTGTTTGGCCATTACAAAAGGAATACAAGCTATCTCTCCTATTTGGATTCATTCATTCATTCAAAAAATATTTGTTGAGTATCTACTGTATGACAGACATGGGAAATAATAGGTACTGGAGATTTAAAAGTAACAAAACAAAGCTCTGCTCTCATGAAGTTTACATTCCAGTGGGAGTACAGAGATAAACAGATGTATATGTCAGGTGGTGCTCAGTGCTGAGAAGAGAGGAGTTGGGGGATGGGTTACAGGTTTACATGGATAGTCAGGAAAAGTGACATGATGGAGGAGGGAGTAGCTAAGAGCTTGCTAGACAGAGGAACATGTGAAGGCTGCATGGGCAAGCACTTGGCCTGTTGGCAGAAGAGGAAGGAATCCAGTGTCTGGGAGTAGCGTGCGAGCCCGTGGAGGGGGCCAGATCACAGGGGATGTTTTATTTCATCATTTTTACTGGGCTGATGGAGCAAATGAGCTGAAAATACAGATCAGTAAATAAAATAGGTTTCAGGATAGAACAAACAATATATTTCACCAGGAAAAAAAAAAGATTAAGTATGGGAATGCCTCTTTCTTTTCTTTTCTTTCTTTCTCTTTCTTTCTTTCTTTCTTTCTCTTTCTTTCTTTCTTTCTTTCTCTTTCTTTCTTTCTTTCTCTTTCTCTCTCTCTCTCTTTCATTTTTTTAAGATGGAGTCTCGCTCTGTTACCAGGTTGGAGTGCAATGGCACAATCTTGGCTCACAGCAATCTCCACCTCCCTGGTTCAAGTGATTCCACTGCCTCAGCCTCCCCAAGTAGCTGGGATTACAGGCACATGTCACCACACCCAGCTAATTTTTATATTTTTAGTAGAATCGGGGTTTCACCATGTTGGCCAGGATGGTCTCGAATCTCCTGACTTCGCCATCCGCCCGCCTTGGCCTCCCAAAGTGCTGGGATTAAGGCGTGAGTCACCGCGCCTGGCTGGGAATGCCTATTTCTTAAATAAGGAATTTTTACTGCAATTGTAATCTGATTTGATTGCAATGCTTTTCTAGTCTTTCTCATTATAAAACTGAAAGAAAAATGCTGAACTAAAAATCCAAAACTGAACAAGTAACTATGAGCAGGGAAAAAAAAAAAAAAAAAAACTATGAGAAGAATGTCATTTGCTGTTAATGTACACAAAGGTAAACATTGAAAAATCCAATAAGGGCTGAAACGTAGTACCAAATTCCAAAAATTCAAGCAGTGGGTTTGTTTACACAATTGTCTTTTGTATTTAAAAACAAAGTTACTGAGGCAATTTTTATCTATGGGCATAGGTGTCATTGCATAGGAGGTAGAGGGTGTCTCTTCCACATAGCTCCGATAAAAAATGTATCCTGTACTTTGTGGTTGGAACCCTCCTTGGGAGAGTTTGTGATGTATCTTCTTCCTGACTGTAACAATCTTAAATTGTCCCATCCACTTCCCTTTGAACTAGCAGTCCATGTCAGTACTTCATTCTTTTACATCATATTGTTTTTTCCTAACCACTTGCCCAAGTGGAAGTGCACAAAACATCCCTAAATAGATCTCCCAGCCACCCCAGGCTGCTACCACAATTTGGTTATGTTATTTGATTATCAGTCTTCTGGACCACTTGCTTTGCTTGCATTGGGTTTTTTATTATGGAGACAAACTGAAGATCTCCTGAACAAATGTCATTTGCGGGGAATGACCACATTCAACCATCACGGACGGAGAGCATACAGCTAACTCAGAGTAGCAAACACTAATCTACGAATAATGAACATAGGCATTACTTTAAGAACCAAAAGCAGATGGGCATTTGGTTTACGCATCACTCAGAGACAAAGTACGGAAATCCCTCCCTTCGTAATGCATCATGAGCTACTGGGGGCAGGGACCATAGCTGTTTTGCTCAAACCCGATGGTGAATTAACATGTAAAGTACTTTAGTGTTTTCATAAGGTGCCAAATAAATTAGTTGTTATTCTCACAGCCTAGCATATAAGAGTTCAATGTTGGGTAGAGGACTGAATAAAGAATCTACTTTTTCAGATTCTTATTATTCCACCACTGGAAAACAATGATTATGGTCATAGTGCTGAGGATCATATTTGCGATGCCACAAACCCACCACCTAGAGCACAATAATTATCAGATTATTGCCAGGGGAATGATTACTAAGGCTGGAGAAGGGAGGCGAGTCTTGGTGAGTTCCCTCTAAGCTCTGAGACGACAGAGTCCGCCTCTCTCACGGCCTTCCAGCCCTGCAGAGGGACCTCTTCCTAACTTCCACCCCCAGGAATTCTCCTAACCCCAGTTTCAAGGGGCGGGGAACAACCAGAATCTTTGTCAGGTCCGCTACGCCACGCCCCCTCCTCGCCATATCCCCGCCCAGTCTGACGTCCCCTTCCCCCACTAGCTCCTCTCGCCACAGACGCTCCCCTTCCCCCAACCCCTTCCCTGGCTCAGGCAGTCCCCACGCCGCGCAGGAGAGCAAAGAAACCCCCGGTGGGGAAATGACTGCCGCGGCCTCTCGGGGCGCGCGGCCCGGCGAGGGGGCGGGACCTAGCGGCAGGGGGCGGGGCGGGGCCTGGCGGGAGGGGGCGGGGCGGGCAGCAGCCTGCGCCGCGCCGGGACTGACTGGCTAACCGGTCTCCGACCCCCACCTACTCGCCCGCCCCCTCGGGGCCGCCGGGGTACTCTGACCCCCTGGCCTGGCGCCGCCTGACGGAGCGGGAGTGGCTCGCTCCGGGCCGGCCGGCGCCGGGGGTGAGGCTGCCCGGACGGGGCCAGGGGCGCGCGAGGGGCCGAGCATCCCACACCTCAGCTCGCCGGCCCCGGCCCCCGCCTCCCCCGCTCCTCCCGCCTGGCCGGCCTGGCCCGCGGTGACCCCTGGCCGCCTCCGGAGCCCGACGCGGTAAGTGCGACTTCCTCCTCGGCGTCGGGGAGGGGGCCGCTCCGGGCAGGGCCCGCTCCCCGCCCCCACGCGACTCTCACGCCCAGCCGCGGCCGCCCCGAGCGCGCTGGGCGCGAAGACGCTGCCCCCGCCCCAGGAGGCGGCTGCGAGGCCCTCCGATTCGGAGGGGCTGGACCGAGCGGGGGCCTCCCCACACGGCACCCGGGGCTCGAACCCCGGCCCGGCCTCCCCGCTGCACATCCCCGAGCGCTGGAGCCGGCGCCCGGGCCGCCCTGGAGTTGTGGAAAGTTGTGGACGCGGCGCTGGTGGCCGACGGTGAGGAGCGGACTGCGGTGCACACGTTGCTGCTTTCCCGGACTGTTTCTGCCAATAAAACAAACTGGAAACCATTTCGGATTTTTTTTTTCCTCTCCTTATTACTTGCAGGCAATTTTGACCTAAGTTTTTAAGCTTTTCTTTTAAATAATAGCCTCGCCCCCGGAGTGTGGAGAATAAGACGAGGACTTCATTTTCCCGAGACCCGGCGTGTCTGGTGAAACTTTTCCATTTAGACATTTATTTCAGTGCATGCTCTGGGATCAGAAGCTGGCGGAAAAAGTTTGCTGTGTCAAAGAGTAAAGCATTACTGTGGTTTTTTATCTCTTCATTTCATTTTTTAAATTATTCTTTAGTAGTCGACAAGTTCACAGAATTCAAAAGGTACAAAAGGGACAGACAGGCTCCCCACCCACCCCTGCACCCACGCCAATATTCTGTTTCTGGTGTCTTCTTCCAGAGGTTAGATGTGCAGATGCCCCTCCTGCTTGCTTTGAAAAATGGAGCTGCTGTTATGTGCCTGGCATCTGCTGGTGCTAAATAAATGTTGATTCTCCTTCCTGTTAGGAAATAGTTTAATAACTCTTTTTGGTTATTAGACCTCTGGCGGCAAAAAACAATCATGACCCTTTTTTTCCTTTTTTCTTTTTTTTTTTCTTCTGGTTTTCAGCATTTACAGATTTGACTGCATTGTGAATGTGTATGTCCTATTGGCTTGTTATGACTTATGTGAATACTTTTACACAAAGATGAATACGCTGACATTGTTGGGTAATTGGGCGGGGAGGGCGGAATCAACATGAAATTGTAAGAAGATGCAATATGTACAATATGTAGTTCCAGAAACTATATATTTGAAGCAATCTAGGGACCATGTAGTACCATAGGATAAAACAAACTAAATGGAAAAATTGAGGTAGAGCAGGAAAAGAAGAATACAAAGTCAAGAAAAAAGATAATACCAAGTTCCTGTTTAAAAGATCCTGTGCTAGAGATGAGTCACAGTTTGGGCCTTGGGCTTCCTGGGAACTAGGTAAAAAGAGAAAAAGGAACAACATAAGTTTCAGCCTGTTTTGGCTGGGCGCGTTGACTCACGCCTGTGATTCCAGCACTTTGGGAGGCCATGGCGAGCAGATCACTTGAGCTCAGGAGTTCAAGACCACCCTGGCCAACACGGTTAAACCCTGTCTCTACTAAACATACAAAAATTAGCCAGGTGTGGTGGCACGTACCTGTCGTTCCAGCTACTCAGGAGGCTGAAGGAGGAGAAGCGCTTGAATCCAAGAGGTGGAGGTTGTAGTGAGCTGAGTTGGTGCCACTGCACTCCAGCCTGGGCAACAGAGTGAGACTCCATCTCAAAAAATAAAAATAAAAAAAGATGAATTATCTATTCTTCAGGCAGTTCTTCGTTAGTATTTCTTACGACTGAGGTTCAATGAGAATTGGAAAGCAAAGAGTTGAGGTTAGCCAATTTGGTAAGGTCCAAAGTGAAGATAATTTAAGAGTCAGGATTTTAACATACTGTATAGCAAAGAAGAACACTACTTTCCCCCAATTCTTTCACATTCCTTCATTGTTCTGCAAGTTGCCTGTTGAAGGACCTCTAGGGCACCTTCTTGTTCTGTACTTAGTGTCTATGACTTAGACTAGGTATAGGCAAGTTGAAGTCCTTGAGGAATGACTTTATTCTTGGATGTAAATATGTGAATTTTTTTTTATCACAGACACTATTTGTACTGTTAATTTACTATCAAATCATAAGCATTCCATAGCTATGAGAAACCTAAGAAAGCACAGTACAGCGTGGAAAGAGCGAAGATTTGAAGCCAGAAACTCTGGGATTGTGTCACTGCTGAATGTGCAGGATTGTTTCCAGCAAGTCGATGAACCTCCCTGAATCTATTGCCTTATTTGTAAAATTAGAATGATGACAGTACATAAATTCATTTATGGAATAAACGAGAATCTACTGGGTACTGGGTAGTAGAAAAACAGCAGAGTGCAAATGAAATAATATATCAAGAATTCTTCACTGTCTAAATTTATTCCATTCCTGAGTGCAGGTGGCAAGAGTATGGAAGGCAAGGAATGGCACCTATCCAAATGTATTTGGTTCCAGAGTTTGAGATGGCAGGTACAGAGAGTTGAGAGAATGAGGTGTTGATCCAAAAATTTATCAGAATCCTTTCAGTTCCTGTGTTCGGATGATGAGTTTGGATAATGAGGGGCACTTCCATTCAAAAGTATTCTCTAAATGATAGTGCTATACAAAATGATACCATTCTGAAACTAGAGGGCCAGAGCTATTCATTGCTTCATTCCATTTATGAGAAAGGGGTTTGCTGAGTATACCAGGAAGGATAGATTATGCTGTGGTAACAAAAGAACTCTCACATCCTATTGATTTTAAACAGCGAAGATTTTTTTTCTGTTATACTACATGCTGAAGCAGGTCAGCAAGGGAACTCCATTACAAATGGTCAGTCTCAGGCTATCGGAGGCTATATTTCAGCACGTGCTTCCACAGTTGTTAGGACAGGGAAAAGGATGTGGTGATTTTACATTGGCTCTTTTCTTTTTTTTTTTTTTTTTTTTTTTTTTGTGAGACAGAGTTTCACTCTTATTGCCCAGGCTGGAGTTCAATGGCATGATCTCAGCTCACTGCAACCTCTGCCTTCTAGTTTCAAGCAATTCTCCTGCCTCAGCCTCCCGAGTAGCTGGGATTACAGGTGCCCGCCACCATGCCTGGCTAATTTTTGTATTTGTTGTAGAGATGGGGTTTCACCATGTTGTCCAGCCTGATCTCCAACTCCTGACCTCGTGATCCACCTGCCTCAGCCTCCCCAAATGCTGGGATTACAGGCGTGAGCCACTGCACCCGGTGTACATTGGCTCTTCAGGGCTTCTGTCTGGAAGTGACACAGGTAACTTCCACTGCTATTTCATTGGCCAAAAGTCACTTGACTACCCCCAACTTCAAAGAGATGGGGAAATGCATTTCTACCATGTGCCCAGAAAGAGGAGAACTGGAATAGTCTGTGAACGGTCTTAATGACTACTAAAAAGGCTTCAGAGTCCCATGAGCTAACACAGAATCTAAATAAATCAAAACCCAAATTATGTCAGTACAGTATTCTATTTAGAAAACAGAAAACAGCATTTCTTTGTGTATGTGTGTTTAATCAGAATTATGCTAATGAGAATTATAAAGAACATCTTTTATTAGTTTGAAATGAAATGCTTTTGAAAACTCCACGATTAGGTTTGTTATTTTGGCCAAATGAATTTCATTCTTTTTAAATTGTATGTCCATTCAATAAACATTTGTTAAATGTGTATAAGGGGCCAGGTGTAGTGGCTCAAGACTGTGCAATCCCAGCACTTTGGGAGGCCAAGGCAGGAGGATTCTTCAGTCCAGGAATTTTGAGACCCGTCTGGACAACATAGCGAGACCCTGTGTCTACAAAAAATAAATAAAATTAGCTAGGTATAGTGGCATGTGCCTCCAGTCCCAGCTTCCACAGGGGCGGGGGTAGGGAGGTGGGATGATTGATCATTTGAGCCTGGGAGGTTGACACTGCAGTGAGCCATGGTCAAGCCACTGCATTCCAGCCTACGGAACAGCAAGACCTTGTCTCATAAATAAATAAATAAATAAATAAATAAATAAATAAATAGTATAAGGCACTGTGTTAGGCCTGTGAGGATAAAAAGATAAATGAGAGTCGGGCGTGGTGGCTCATGCTTTTAATCCCAGCACTTTGGTAGGCTGAGGTGGGCGGATCACCTGAGGTCAGAAGTTTGATAGCAGCCTGACCAAAATGGTGAAACCACATCTCTACAAAAAATGCAAAAGAAACTAGCTGGGTATCATGGTGCACGCCTGTAATCCCAGCTACTCTGGAGGCTGAGGCAGGAGAATCGCTTGAACCTGGGAAGCAGAGGTTGCGGTAAGCCGACATCACGCCACTGCACTTCATCCTGGGTGACAGAGTGAGACTCCATCTCGAAAATAAATAAATAAATAAATAAATAAATGGGGAGTTTACAATCGCAATAGAAAATAACTATACTTGAGTTCTCTCTCCCTTTCTCTTTAAGGCGTCATTTACAGTGTGTAAATGATGTGTATACACACATATATAAAATAGTGAAAAATACTAAATATATAAACTGTTATACTTTGTTCCTCTCTGCCTTTTTGGACTTAAGGAGTATTTCATGACAAATTAAACAATATTACTTAAATTAGCATAAGCAAAAAGAATGTCGTGTTAGAAAAGGAATATAGTTTATATCAGAGGCCAAGGGCGAGAAGTGCAGCTGGGCCTCAGAAGCAGCTGGCACCAATAACAGAAAGCTAGGAGCTAGGGCTACTTTCTATCTCTCCAGGTCTATATGATTTCTTGCTAGTGTCTCTTTCTGCACTTGTATTTCTTTCTTCTTCTCTGTTGACTGATTTTTCTCTATTTTGCTGTTACTGGGTATTTTAATCTAAGAGTTTATGAACTTGAAACTAGAGGCTTTAGCAATTTTAGACAATCTGAAAATTTTTAAGTGCATTGTCTTTGTAAGCTCTTAACCACTAGACTTAGGAAATAATGCAGTTGACTCTTAAGGTATAACAAATTAGCGTAATTGACAACTTTATAGTAGAGAAAGAGGCAGTTATAATAGCTTTCAATCAAAGAAACCAAGGTGCCATGAAAAGTTCTACACAATTAACATCAGCTTGCAAATTCTAGTGGGACAGGCTGATTATGATAATCAGGATAAGAAGGTATAACTGGATCTGACTTAAGTAACTACGATATTCCCTCCCTGAACACTGGCAAATGCCATCTCCGTTGTAATCCTTTCATCCATCCCTTCTTCCTCTCCGAGGGTGAGGATTGACTGAATTGTCTAACTCTTACAAGTCATCTGCTTTGATCCTGATACAGGGCTCCCTGGCCTCTCCTCATGGGTAATAATGTAGGAAGAAGGGCATATGTAATATACTACCTAGCTCTGCTCTTTTCTTCCATCCAAACTGGTCTCGTAGACACTCTTTATCTGGACATTTTACATTTTAATGTGCTATTACCATATCTCTTCACCAATTTAATCTAACTTTATTCTCAATACATTTCCATCATTTTCTGTTAGACTTGTTTACTTAGCTTCACTAGCAGAGTTCCCTTGCATTTTCAAACTATGCGATATCTCCTTCATGGTTGAAAAATATCTATAGCTTCACCTCAGCAGTGGCTGAAGAGATTAACTATGGGGAGGTGGTATATGTTACCTGAAGAGGATTTCCCAGGGAGAAAAAAAAAAAAAAAGATGAGTAAAAGCTGTATATGAGATTAGGTTTAGATTGTAGAATGTCTGGAATGTCATATTAAGACTCTTAGACACTTGTTGCTGTGCAAATGAAGGGGTTTTCCTGGATTTAACTAAACTTCAAGTTCAGAAAGCTTGTTTACTCAGAAGGCTATCAGACAGGAATCATAGCTTGCCAGCAGGGCAGCATCAAATGTTCCTCAGTGGGAGTGATTTTCACAGCAGTCCACGCAGGCAGCTCATAGCCATCTGGGCAGCACCTCAGAGGAAGCTCACGCTAGGTGGTGCAGGAGCTGCCTTAGCTTAAAAAACAAAAAACAAAAAACAAAAAAAAACACATGTCCCACAGGAGCCAGTAACTCTTACACAAACGCCATAGACTGAGTTTCCAGGGTTCTGTAAAAGCTATGCTAATTAAAAGAGCCATCACAGGGAAGTCAAAGCTATAGCTTCCTTATGAGGTATTTATGGTTCATTTATGGTTCCTGAGTCTTGATGCAAATTTAATCACAGGGATCATTTTTACTATAAGTAGTGTTACCTAGTAACATAGTTGAGGTACCTAGTTTTACAGATGCCAGGAAACAGAGCCAAAAGGGTTAACTGAAGCTTAACTCGACTCATACTTGTATTATCTGCAGTGCCTTTCATTAAGATGTATTCCATAATATTTCTTTTGCTTATTTTGATGTAGTGTGTTTCTACTCTTTTTAAATTTATTATTATTATTATTATTATTATTATTATTATTATTACTGAGATGGAGACTCGCTCTATCACCTGGGCTGGAGTGGGGTGGTGTAATCTTGGCTCACTACAACCTCTGCCTCTCAGGTTCAAGTGATACTCCTGCCTCAGCCTCCCAGGTAGCTGGGATTACAGACACCCGCTACCACACCCAGCTAATTTTTTGTATTTTTACTAGAGATGGGGTTTCACTATTGGCCAGCCTGGTCTTGAACTCCTGACCTCGTGATCCGCCCCCCCCCCCCCCCCCCCCCAGCCTCAGAAAGTGCTGGGATCACAGGCGTGAGCCACCACACCCGGCCCATTTACTCCTTTTTATGATGGAGGAAGTGAAATAAGTTGAGAGGAAGGTGAGCCTGGAAAGGCAGGCAAGACTACTAGATCATTAAAAATCCTGAATTCCATGCTAAAGATCTTAACTTTTATTTATCTTGTAGCTGATCGAAAACAAACAAAAATAAACATTTTAAGTAGAGTGATGTAGTCAAGAATTGCACTTTAGAAGGCTACTTTGGCGATAGTGTGGAGAATAAGAGAGGATTTAGACTTGAGGTTGGTTGGTTCATTTCTACTTAATATTTGCCTTTCTTTGGGGAGCTATTTCTTTGATAAGCAGGAAAAAGGAATACTCAAGTCTCTGCTCCACAGGAGTTTAGAATTGCTCGCCTGGTTTCCGCATGGTTCTTTGGAGTGGCCTGAATCAGTTTGTCCTAAATTTATTTGTCATCTCCTTCCCCCCATTGGAGTTTGGGAGGACTACTCTGAAGTGCCTCCTAAGAACATTGGATTTAATCTAATGCATGATTAACACCAAGAAATTCTAGCCTCGACTGATCTCCACTAATCTCCATTTGACCACTAACATCCTCCTTTTGCTTTTTGCTGAAGTTAAATTATTGAACAGGTTATTGGTGGCTTTTCTTTGGGTCTAGTTTTAGGGCAAGCTAGGCAGTTTAATGCTTAACTGGTTTAATTAACATTTGTAGTGATTAACCATTTCTAATTATGAGCAATTGAGAAACAGTGCTTCACATTTTCTCCTCTTTATTGCTCATGCTGCCCATTACTACCCTTTCCCTACCTGACTTACGCTGTTCTAACAAAAATATATAATTTATAAAATTTGGATTGGTCCTACAGCAGAATCAAGTTGATCTGCGATTGGCTCATTATGTGTTCAGAGAGCACAGGCAACTTTAATTGATGATGCTTGTGACTGGAGAGTACTGATTGATTAAAATTTTTTTTAACCTCCATCACCATAAAGCTATGTGATGAAACACATAGCTTTGGATTTGGTTGAAGCACTTCTGGATTTGGTTGAAGTCAGTAAAAGACAAATTTGTGGTTATCCAGATTGTTACTTTTTTTTTTTTTTTTTTGAGACAGTCTTGCTCTGTCGCCCAGACTGGAGTGCAGTGGCCGGATCTCAGCTCACTGCAAGCTCCGCCTCCCGGGTTTTCGCCATTCTCCTGCCTCAGCCTCCTGAGTAGCTGGGACTACAGGCGCCCGCCACCTCGCCCGGCTATTTTTTTTTTTGTATTTTTTTTTGTATTTTTTAGTAGAGACGGGGTTTCACTGTGTTAGCCAGGATGGTCTCGATCTCCTGACCTCGTGATCCGCCCGTCTCGGCCTCCCAAAGTGCTGGGATTACAGGCTTGAGCCACCGCGCCCGGCCGATTGTTACTTTTTATGGCACGTAAGATAATTGGGTGTCTCAGCACATGCCAACCATAATGGATCAGGCAAGAATTTAGCGGTGGTTTTCCATCATTTTTTAAATGATATTACAGTTTTCATCCTTGTGCACAGCTAATATATACTTACATTGACAAAAATCTAAGGAGTGGATAGCAAGGGAACCTTGTTTTTTACCAGTCATCAAGCCAAAGGACTATTTTCAAAAGTAATGATTTTGTTATACCATAGTAGTATCAACCGTAATAACTTTTACAGGTGAGCTTAAATAAAGGCTACATAATGTTAATTTAGCTGAGTTTTAAAATGTCCCTTGCTTTACTACCAGGTGTCAGTACTGATAGGTAGTTGTGGAATAAAACGATTCTTTTGATGTTACTGTAGGCCAGTACTTTGTAAGAAACAGCAGCAGAAATTGGGAGGGTGCTAAGTAGGGAGAAATCTGTGAGGCACTTGTACTTGGTGAATAAATGTCATTTGGCGTTTAACTGCAGTTATGATGAACTGAATATTTTGTTATATAAGAAATCATGTGTTCCTTAAGTACTCTGTTTTTCCCCCACTTCTGTGTCTTACTTGCTTTTAGTTTGGTCACATATTATCAGCAAAGAATTTGTCTGCTCTGCTACTCTCTACTAGACATCTATCCTTGTCCAAGTCAACTATACTGTCAATCTACTTCCTCATTTTCACAACTACTCTACCTGCCCCACAAGGTGTTTGCGAGTAGTGAATGAGAATACTTCTTGCTTTGAAAGCAAGAAGCAGTGTGGTGTATTCGAAAGTATATGGTTTTTAGAGTCCATCCTGGACCCTGCCACTCACCAGATATAGGTATTAAGTCAGGTTAATTAATCTTACTTCAGTATCTTCATCTATAAGGAGTGGCAGGCTGGGGGCAGGAATGACCCCTGTTTGACAGAGTTTTTCTGACAGCAAAATGCCCCAGTCAGTCTAAAGTATTTTATATATTATTGGACTCATTTGGGCACTTAAGAGATAGTAGCTGCTGCTACAAATCCTGACCATTACTCAATACTTAGATGTGCCACTTGATCCTATTACTGAAGAGAAAACTGAAGACAAAAGAGGTGAAATGGTTTGCCCAAATTATACAGCTAGCTGGTGAGTAGCTTAGCTATTGACTCAGACTCTTTCTGCTGTGTCACTTAGGCTACCATTAATAAGTGATAATGTGGGAAAATAACAGCAGAAGGACTCTCCACCAACTACTTCTGAACTGACTTGTAGCTCTAACCTGATGCACACTCTTCTGCTGTAAAATGTACTTACTGATACCACGGGCCAACTGAACACTCATGAATAAGTAGGCAGCTCCATAGCTGACCTGTACATCTCTGCTTACTCGTTGAATTGAGTACTTACCAGAAGTTGGTTCTGTTTATTCACAAACCTGTTTTTAACAATTATACTTGTTATAGTAATTATAAAACATTAGTAAACATATAAATTGATGAAAATGTAAAGAAAAGAGAATTCTTCCTGTGAAAATTAAGTTGAATGCTTTGCGATGCCTCTCTGTAAATGAGTTATTTAAAAAATTCTATCAAGTTGGATAAAGGCTGGATAATTGTAAGAGACTAGGGAAAAAGTCATCAAAGTCTAAAGCAGTGCCTGTCAAGGGCCATCAACCAGTTACCTGGTCTTCAGACTATTAGGGGTCCTCAAGGATATAAGGAGCGTACATTAGAATATTAATTAACTACATTAGGCAAACTAATGCACACTAGTTCAGCAGATATTTTGTTTTCATGGTGAGACTTTCTCCTTGAAGAAAGCAATGCATTAATTTACAGTCTGGAACAAGTTTTTCCTATGGTGGACAGACCACTGGTCTAATGGATTCTGTATCCATATTCTTTCAGAAGTGCTTTTAAGTTCTGTTTCCATTTATAGAAACTGTGAGTGGAAATCATAGATGATGGATCATTATGGGTATGACTTATGCAAGAAAAAGGACCCAAACTCAGTAGGAGACCCCTATCAAATATGTGGTATTAACCCTATATAAAAAGATTTACAAATGAATGTGCATGTATATGTTCAAGTTAAAAGAACATCTTTAAGGGAATGTATATATTATTTTTATGATTATTGACTTTTTTCTTTAGTGGACCAACTGTAGGTTTCATCTGAAAAGGGGGCCTTCACTGTACTCGGAGTTCCAGGTTGACTGGAAATCAGTCTTTGACCTCTGCAGCTGTCTAAGCTTGCCTTGCTATCTTAGCTTATCCTATGCATTCTGTGTGTAGCTTCATCATGCTGTATTATAATTTTTAAATTTAATGTCAGTTCCTGCATTGTAAGTGATATGGTAAAGGGGCATAGTTTAGTTTAAAGGTTAAAGTTTACTTCATTTACTTTTCTTGCCTTGATCTTTTTCTTTTTTTTTTTTTTTTTTTGAGACGGAGTCTTGCTCTGTAGCCCGGGCTGGACTGCAGTGGCCGGATCTCAGCTCACTGCAAGCTCCGCCTCCCGGGTTTACGCCATTCTCCTGCCTCAGCCTCCGGAGTAGCTGGGACTACAGGCGCCCGCCACCTCGCCCGGCTTAGTTTTTTGTATTTTTAGTAGAGACGGGGTTTCACCGTGTTAGCCAGGATGGTCTCGATCTCCTGACCTCGTGATCCGCCCGTCTCGGCCTCCCAAAGTGCTGGGATTACAGGCTTGAGCCACCGCGCCCGGCGATCTTTTTCATCTTGATCTTCTCTCATAAATGTATACTTATAGGTATATATTACAGTGATTTATTTAGGATACACAAAGAAATAAAATCTCTATATTATATGGCTTTCACCATGAAGTCATCTTCAGTTTTGAGCATATATCAAAGTTCTTGACTGCCTAGTTTTCAGTCTACCATGTGATTTGTAGAGCCACATCTCTTGGTATAATGCAGCTGAATTTAAATTGTGTGTGTGTGTGTGTGTCAGTCTTGCCCTGTTGCCTGGGCGACCGTGTGATGGCACAGTCTTGGTTCACTGCAACCTCCACCTCCCAGGTTCAAGCGATCCTCCTGCCTCAGCCTCCTGAGTAGCTGGAACTACAGACATATGTCACTGCATCCAGCTAATTTTTGTATTTTTGTAGAGACGGCGTTTCACCATGTTGGCCAGGCTGGTCTCGAATTCCTGACCTCAAGTGATCCACCCTCAGGGGTGCTGGGATTTTTTTAAATCTTCTTGATTTGTAGTTCTTATATTTCTGATATTTTCTTCATAAAAAATAAGAAGTAAGCTTAAACATTAATGCCTTTATGGCATGAAATTTAGCATTTACTTAAATTTAACACTTTTAAGGCATGAGCCACTGCACCCAGCCTAAATTTAAATTTGACATTTTAAAATTTTCATTTACTGATTAAATTAGAAGTATTTCCCAGTTGTTTTAACAAAGTGAAAGATTTAACATTGTGCTAGAAATCTTAGTTTTGTATTTCAAACTGTAAGTTTTTTATTACAGAAGACATTTTGGTGCCATGTGTTTGTGGTATCGAGTGAATAGAATACAAAGTGTTAACCCAGGGCTCACTTGTTCACACTTTAAATTTCCGGTTTCTTAAATAGATTAATTTTTGGCTCTAGATCCTATCCTAGCTGTTTGATTGCTTGATACATAGTTAAAACCAAACATGTCTAAAGCCGCACTCAATCCTCCTGAAACAATATTCTTACCTCCTTATTTGTGTTAATTTTAGTATTCTTCTTCCAGTCACTCAAACTTGAAAATGCTGTCATCTTTGAGTTTTTCCTCTCTGTTTGCCACAGCCATCCTATAAGGCCTCTGTAATATCTTCAACTTCCACCATCCTTTCAGATCTTGTTGCTTTGAGTCAAGTTTGAACTGTGCCTCTCACATGGTAGAGTTTTCTGACTGGTTTCCTTACGAGGTATCTTCCCTCGCAAATCCATTTTTCACCATTGCCAAATTAATCTTGAGGTATATTTCTAAACCCTCACCTCAAAAACCTCAACCTCACCCAAATAAAGGACATACTTACCTCTTCTTAATTCAGTAGGAGTTTCATTCCAGATCCTCTGTTGCTGGATTTTAAAATCTTTCAAGTCAAGGTCTATGCCATTAGTTTATTCATTTTTCAAAATTTAAATTCAGAAATGATTTAAATACCATGTTCTGTACAGGTTATTAGGGATATAGTGGTCCCTGTCTTGATTGATTTTTGTGGTCTATTTCCTCATCTTTGCATTTTATTCTGCTTACAGAACAAAAGATTTGTTGCATTTATAGAAATACAGTATATTTTTTACATTTATAATGTTTGCTTTTTATGAGAATGGAGAAGCAGTACAGAATATCTGGTGTTATTTCTAGAATTAAAATCAAGTTTAGTAAAAGTAGATCTCAAATCATTTAGGGTAAATAATTAACTGAAATTTTCCACCATCATACATTTTTAAGTGTTAGGGAATTTACATGCTGGTAGAATTATATTAATATTCAAATATTTTAAATCAAATTCTGATAGACCTAATTTGACAAAGTTTAAAAAGTATCCCAGAATTATTAAACTTTGGAGGGCGCTTCAAAATCATGCAATGCAACTTACTCTTTTTATAACTGAGGAAAAACAGAGAGGTGAGAGCTGCTGGGTTAGTATGGTAAAATTCTTGATGTTTTTTGATGCAGTGTATATCACACACTTAAAACTTTAGAAATAGATTTATTAAAATTGATGAGCCGTAAATACTGTTACCTAAAAAACTCTATGTGAAGAGAGATTGATGTAATGATGATTAGTAATATAAACTAGCTACCAAATAGAATTGAGTAAAGGCATAGCTTTAAAAGCCACACTGTTAAAGTTAGCTCACCTTCAGTCTATCTTAATGACATTTCAGTGTTTCTATTGTAATACTGAATAGTGTCATCTTTTAAATTCACAGACTAAGATTTGAGCAGTTTTGAAACAAATTGCACATGGGTCCTTTAATTACATTTTGAAAAATGTATTCATAATTGACACATATTATCTATTTTAAATAATACTTGAGCTTTTGTATCTCAAGTTTAACCTGAAATAAAGCAAGGTTATAAAATCGGAGGTACAGAATATAACTTTGTAATTAGTTTGAAGAAAGTGTGTCTACTTGAAAAGACATCTGCTGTTTAGCCATTGGATTTCAAGTGATAGAATTTTATGCCTTAAGAATGAATAGAGGGCCGGGCGCGGTGGCTCAAGCCTGTAATCCCAGCACTTTGGGAGGCCGAGACGGGCGGATCACGAGGTTAGGAGATCGAGACCATCCTGGCTAACACGGTGAAACCCCGTCTCTACTAAAAAATACAAAAAATTAGCCGGGCGAGGTGGTGGGCGCCTGTAGTCCCAGCTACTCAGGAGGCTGAGGCAGGAGAATGGCGTGAACCAGGGAGGCGGAGCTTACAGTGAGCTGAGATCCGGTCACTGCACTCCAGCCTGGGCGACAGAGAGAGACTCTGCCTCAAAAAAAAAAAAAAAAAAAAAAGAATGAATAGAAAAAAGAAATTCTTAGAATAACATTGTGATTTTTCTCCTAAGTTGAAAAAATACTGTATGATTTTGCCAGCCAGGCACCGTGGCTCAGGCCTATAATCTTAGGACTTTGGGGGGCTGTGGTGGGTGGATCACTTGAGCTCAGAAATTCAAGACTAGCCTGGGCAACATGGCAAAACCCTGGCTCTACAAAAATTCGCCAGGTGTGGTGGCGGGTGCCTGTAGTCCTAGTTACCTGGGAGCTGAGATGGAAGGATCACCTGAGCTCAGGAGGTTGTAGATGCAGTGAGCTGAGATCGAGCCACTGCACTCTAGCTTGTGTGACATAGTGATACCCTGTCTCAAAAAAAAAAAAAAAAAAAGATTTTATCACCAAGGTAAATGTGTCTGTAATTTTAAAATTAGATTCTTAATTTATTTTATAATTTAAAAAATAGACAGTATAAGTATCTACTTTTATTATTGCTCTTACAATTGTTGGATTTTATTATTGCTCTTATAATTGTTGAATAATTTATGTATTCATTAGAGAAATATTTATTGAGCACTTACTGTCTCCTAGGTACTATTCTATTCTAAGTGCTGGGATTACAGTCATAACCAAAACAAAGCTCCACTTGAGCGTACTTTGTAGTGAGGATAAAGATAATAAGCAAATAAACATCTAATATGCCAGGTGGTGGTAAGCGCTATGAAAAAAATTAGGAGGGTCAGCGGGCTTGTGAATGATGAAGGGCCTAATTTACAGAGAGTAGTCAGTGAAGACCATTTTGATAATTTAACAATGTAATGGTTTTTAATACATATTGATCTTTTATAAATAATTTTCCTGGGAAATACTTGTCATCAGAGCTGGATAAATTTTGGGGCAAAATAATTTTATATTGGTGAAAGTTGTTGGAACAGAAGAAAAGGTGTTTTTTAAGTAAATGCTGAATTTCATTCCATAAAGGCATTAATGTTTAAGGTTACCTCATATTTTTTATAAAGAAATATCAAATATAAGAACTACAAATCAAGAAGATAAAGATTGATAACTTAATAGAAAAAAAAGTAGAGGCCTAAATAGCCACTTCATGGGGGATATCCAAATGACCAATAAACATGAAGTGTTACTCAGCCACATTAATAATGAAGAAAATGTTAAGGAAAACCAAATGGGATACCATTACACACCTGTCAGAATGACTAAAATTAAAAAGACAATATGGCCAGGCACGGTGGTTCACGCCTGTAATCCCAGCATTTTGGGAGGCCGAGGCGGGCGGATCAGTTGAGGTCAGGAGTTTGAGACCAGCCTGGCCAATATGGTAAAACCCCATTTCTACTGAAAAAATACAAAACTTAGCCAGGCATGGTGGCGCACGCATGTAATCCCAGCTACTCAGGAGGCTCAGGCAGGAGAATTGCTTGAACCCGGGAGGCGGAGGTTGTAGTGAGCTGAGATCACGCCACTGCACTCCAGAAACCCCATGTCTAGTAAAAACATAAAAAATCAGCTGGACATGGTGGTGCGTGCCTGTAGTCCCGGCTACTCAGGAGGCTGAGGCATAAGAATTGCGTGAACCCGGAAGATGGAGCCTGTAGTGAGCCAAGATTGCACCACTGTACTCCTGCCTGGGTGACAGAATTAGATTCTGTCTTAAAATAAAATAAAATAAAATAAAATAAAATAAAATAAAATAAAATAAAATAAAATAAAATAAAATAAAATAAAATACACATACCTTCAACCCAGCAGGTCCACTCCTGGGAATAAATTCTGTAGATATAAAAGCCTCACAAGGATGTTTCTTTCAACATTATTTTAATGGCAAAAAACCCCAAAACCTGAAATCAACCTAAATGCCCATTAGCAAGGAGATAGTTTAATAAATTGTTTTTTTACAGCAGTGAAATATCATGTAACTCTTAAAAAGATTATTAATATTTCCATGTATATATGAAATTAGATGAGAAAAGCAAAATGCTAAAAGATGAATACAATATGATCTGTCTTATAGCAACAGCAAAAACTCCTATATATGTGTATATAAGTTTGTCCATGATTTTTAAACATGGAGAGAGGTGTGAAAGGCTGTATGTACCAAGCTTGGCGTCAACAATGATTACCATGGGAATGAGTGGAGGAGGATTGACAAAATAAAGGTATCATCTTTCATTGCCAGATGTTTGCTGTCTCTGGCTCCTGCCCACTCAATGCCTATAGCACTCTTTGGTCATTCCAACAACTAAAAATCTACCACCACCACTACCCATTTTCCAGAAGTCTTTAGGAGCAGGTTGGTGCTTCCCTTGTTGAGAACCACCTACTTAGAGTAACTGAAGTGTTTACAAAGATGGTAGTGCCTGAGCTAAACCTTGAAGGATGAAGTGTGTTTTTTAAACCAGAGTTTCTCTGGGAGGCAAACAGTGTTATAAAAGAGGGAACACCATAATGTAGACTGCCTTAACCGATGAAGTGGTGTGTCTATGTTGGAAAATAGTTAGAAATAAAGTTGGATAGGTAGAGTGAAGTTAGAAGGGTGTTGATCAGGAGTCTGACAAAGGTGAGAGGAGAGGGGAAAGTGTCATTTCACTCTCTAATGCGTCCTGCACAGTACCGCCAAGTTAATTTTCTAAAACATTGTCCTGTTCAACAGTCCATTCAATAATGCCTTTGCTGCATGCTCAAGGCATTTTATCTCATTGTATTCATCTAACTTCATCTCTTACTACACCTTAAAATTAATTAGGTATGGCTGGCTGATCAAACTGATTATTTCCCACTTCTTCCTTGTAGATATGCCCACCTCATGCTTTTATTAGAATCTTTTTCTATAGAAATCTGTCATTCTACCTAAACAACATTTTACTATTCTTAGCAGCCTTCTCCCTAATGAAACTGGCGCATACCATCCATTGCCATCCTGATATCTCCTTTCTTTCATACAGTTTTTATGGTTTTCCCCATATTATTTAGCATGAAATTGTACTTAGCTTTTTATGCTTCTCATTCTTGTTTCTCTGAATAATTTGTATTCTCCTAAAGAGTTGTGTGAGGTTAAGATATATGCCTCACAATATTTTTGTAAACCTCCAAAGTAGTTTTTGTTTTTGTTTTTTGGTCAGCTTACATAGGCATCGCCTTTTGTATGGAATTAATTGATAAAGGAGTAAATTCTGAGCACCCTGAAAACTCAAATTCTGCATTGATAGATCACACTTTAATATTGCAGCATTTTAATGTTTCTTATTTTACCTTATCAAATATTTTGTATTTGGTTCAATGGCTAGATTTAATTATTTTGGGGGTTAGGAACCAAGATGTATATATCTCTGTGTCCCTGACAATGCCTAGTAGATTGCATTGTTCACAATAACTACTCAGTATTTTTTAGTTTGATTTATTTTTATTTGCTTTATCAATTTGCCTTAACTGTAACCATGTTCAAACCATTGTTTGTTTTGCTAACAACAGAGGGCACCATTAGGGCACTTGTACAACCAATAGTCCCATCCCAGACCCTGGTAGCTTTTTTGAGCCGCACTTTCCTTTTCCTAAGTAATGTCATAGACATTTGGATATTATACTAACTGGCAGTGGCCCATTTCTACTTGTAGAGAATTCCTGGCCTCAGTTTATTTGAAAAATAGTATTTGTTACTTTATGATCCTTTGTAGTTTTCAGACTTATTATTCTTTATCCAAGTGAAATCTTACCCAGGATCTTACTATATTAATTAGATCCATTTGTTTTATGAAGGGAGAAGATAGAGGTGAAGGCAACAATCTGGAGCCCCACCTTTGCACTCCCCTTTCCTCCTCATTCCCCACCCAAAGAGCACAGCTTGAAAAATCACCATAACTCATCTAATTTTACAAATGCTTTTTAAAAAACTTGTTTTGTGGTATTTCACTTAGGGACTTAGTTTAGAAATGGAAACATTTTAGTTTTAAAGTGATTATTTTTAAGTACAAAGGGAAATGCTATAGAGTTTCAGCAATAAAAGAGTTAATATAGTAAGCAGCGGAGACTGAGATACTGCAAGGGGGATCGTGTTTTCTGTCTCTGTCATTTGTGGTTTAAGGAAAAGGGGGTGGTGTTCTGCATTTGAAAGGACTTTAATGAATGCTGTCAGTGTTTGTGAGACCCAATGGTCAGTATGGGAAAGGAGAGCCAGGAAAGTGGTCTAGCTGCTTCAGGATAGGTGGATGAGAGTTTGCTCTGATTGAACGGAATGTTCCACCGTGTTTCATCTTTATTCATTATCCTTTGTTCTTTAAAATCTGATATATTGGCATAAAAGTAATTGTAGATATATATATAAATGTGATTTATTTTCCTTTACATCTTTTTGTTGTGTACAGCAGGGCATATACTTCTCTTGTCTTGGTTGGATGCACAAATCTGTGTGCAGTGCTTTTTGCCCGTTGCCTAGACGATCACTTGGTTTCTCTGAGGATGTCTGGTTCTCGTAAAGAGTTTGATGTGAAACAGATTTTGAAAATCAGATGGAGGTGGTTTGGCCATCAAGCATCATCTCCTAATTCTACAGTTGACAGCCAGCAGGGAGAATTTTGGAACCGAGGAGAGACTGGCGCAAACGGTGGGAGAAAGTTTTTAGATCCATGTAGCCTACAATTGCCTTTGGCTTCAATTGGTTACCGAAGGTCCAGCCAACTGGATTTTCAGAATTCACCTTCTTGGCCAATGGCATCCACCTCTGAAGTCCCTGCATTTGAGTTTACAGCAGAAGATTGTGGCGGTGCACATTGGCTGGATAGACCAGAAGTGGATGATGGCACTAGTGAAGAAGAAAATGAATCTGATTCCAGTTCATGCAGGTTGATTATTTTCTTACTGTTAGAAAAGGGGTGTGGGGGTATAGCTCTATAATGTTTTTAAATAATTTAATATTTATTATTTAAAATCTGATTGTATATGTACATCTGCATGCACATATATCTTGGTATGAACATGTGATACTTCTAGGATTTTTTTAATGTTCTAATATTCTGTAAAATTACAAAGACAACAAATAGCATTCATTTTGAAATATCTTGTGTTCTATATATAGATCTGGCTCAGCTTTGAAAATAATATACAGTAGCAATTTCCTGTATCATTGCCTGTGGTTTGCTTCATTCATTAACCTTCTATATTCATATCAAAACTACAGAAAACATTTCTATAGTATGAAATTTTATGTGACATTTTAGTTTATAACAGATTATAGAGTCATTTTTTAATTTAATGAAAAGGAAAGGTTCTACAAAGAGATGCACATTGTAGTTACCAATTTTTTGACACAATTGTAGTTGTCAATAATATTTTTCTTATGGTTATTTCTCTTTGTCCTGTCTGTGTTACAGCTCTTCAGACTAATATAGAGAATACTGAGTAACATGTCTCTAAGATGACAGCTACTAATTCCTGTTACCTTCACTTTCACTGAAATGTGTGCTATTTAAGGAAATGAAGGACATTCCTTCAGGAGAGTTTAAGGAAATGTAGAGGGGCTAGATGTGATTATCTGGTGAAAAGGGGACAGGAAGAAGGGGAAATCAGTTAGAAGAAAAAATAAAGGAAAAAATTGGTAATTTCATAGTGACTTTATCTACCTTTTTCTTGGAATCTGGCTTTATCTTTGAAATGGATTTTCTTATTGATCAGTTTAAACTACAATAAGATTATGTAACAAGTTAGAGCATGAAAGTCATCTTTCTCATCCATCTTCATTCAAAAATATTTCTAAATATTTAAAGGCACAAATAACATCATTTGTCTAATTTTATTATTATATTTTTCTTTTAAAATTTCTGTGCAGCTTTTGATAACACTTGTAATTTGTAAGTTGGTTATTAATGATGTAGGCATCATATGGATTGAGACAAAATGAATTTATATATTTAAGTATAGCTTACTTGAGGATATTTACCACCTTTTCCTCTTCTAACCTTAAGAATGTGGAATTGGAAGGATAAAAAATGTATACTCTAGTCATCTGTCATCATTTGTGTAATGGAGAGGGGAATATCTGTATGTAGGTAAATAGTGTATTTAATTTAAATTTTTTTGAATTAGTTCATGACTTGGCATTATCTTAAGGGAATAGAAGCCACTAATAATTTAATTTGGAAATCAATTGAGCTAATGTGGTTTCATTGTTTGTATTTTCTTTGGAGACTTGTTGCCATAAAGAGAACAATTTATATAGTAAAAGATTCATTATTTTTGTGGAGAACCAAACAGTAAATGTTTCATTTGAAAATCAAAATATCAAGAATATTTTAACAAAATTTTAAAAATAAAACATTTATTTACCAACATAAGTAAAATCACATAAGAAACTCTTAACATAAGAAACTCTACTGGAGAAATTATAATGTGAATATAAAATTTTTCTACATGTGTAATCTTGGAAAAATTTTACACACATTGGTTGCTATAATTCCTTACAACAAAGGTAGTTTGCATGGCTAATAATTACTGAAATAAAATTAAGCTATTCTTTAGTATGCATACAGAAATATCTTGGTGGGCTATTCATTATGAAATAAAAAGATTATCCTTTTTTGACTGAGAGATTGCTATGTGCATTCTTCAATAATTTTAAATTAACATTTTTAATTTATAGGAGATATAAAAATAAAATGACATTTTTAAAAATCTAAAATAAATGAAGTTGTTTAAAAAATGCTACTCAAGAAGACTCATCAAAGTAAAACGGGTGTAGACAGTTTACATCTTCAGTGACCAAACTATTCCAAAAATAAAATTTCAAAAATAAAATGTACTGTGAAAAAATGTTTTTAATTTTTAGATATGAGGGGAAATATTTCAAAGCAATTTAATATTTTGGATGGTTTGAAATTTCAATCTTCTTATTGCAAATAAGGAAAAAAACATTGAAGATTTTAGAAAAGTCCTTTGTGTGTATATTCTTTTTCTCTATTTTTTTTCTAGATTAAATAGATCTGATTTTTATATTTTCCTTCAACGCCCTGGCTGAGTCTTTGACCTTGTCATAAAGATACATTTATTTGCACTCAGCTTTTTGATTAAGTGAGCAGTCAGACTTCTCTAAGTAGTTGTTCATCTACTGTAAACAAATCAAAGCCTGTCACTGTTAATGTCACACTGACATTCATTAATTTTTTTTTTTTTTTTTGAGACGGAGTCTTGCTCTGTCACCCAGACTGGAGTACGATGGCGCGATCTCTTCTCACTGCAACCTCTGCCTCCCGGGTTCAAGCCATTCTTCTGCCTCAGCCTCCCAAGTAGCTGGGACTACAGACGTGTGCCCGGCTAAATTTTGTATTTTTAGTAGAGACACTGTTTCACCATATTGGCCAGGCTGGTCTTGAACTCCTGACCTCAAGTGATCCGCCCACCTCAGCCTCCCAAAGTGCTGGGATTACAGGTGTGAGCCACCACATCTGGCCTCATCAATTTTTTTTTTTTATATAA
Organism: Chlorocebus sabaeus; assembly: GCF_047675955.1. Taxonomy (NCBI): domain Eukaryota; kingdom Metazoa; phylum Chordata; class Mammalia; order Primates; family Cercopithecidae; genus Chlorocebus; species Chlorocebus sabaeus. Next base: position 11,706,047 of record NC_132930.1, on the reverse strand, counting down.
CTTTGAAACAATTCTTTTTCTTATATAATATTTTGCAAATAATATATAGTAAATATGTAGTAAACATTCTGAGCATACTACAGATTGATATCTTAAAATGTTAAAGACATAATGAAGAAATACATATGATATACTAATTACTTGTTTTAACCGTCATAATATTTACATGAATTTCAGAACTTAAACTGAAATTTTGAGTTATTAGAAAAAGGGGAAGACAGCTAAGTGGTTTTACATACTCAGAATCTCATTAACCACGGTGGATCTGGACAGTTTAAAGCAGGAATTAAGAGGCAGCATATATTGGTTATGTTTTATCAGTTGTATTCTAACAAGGAAAAATGTCTGTCTGAGTCTTAGACTTCTGGTAATTTCTACTACCATCCACCTAAGTGATTTAAAAGTTTCTCGCCTTTTAACTTTGACCTTGCCTCTGTAGCCTAGCTACCTTTTCTCCATGAGAGTCATCTAAGTCATTACTTTGGTATTAAAATACAGACTTAGTCTTCTTATGACATGAGGAATTTTAGACCTTCAGTAACAGAGCTGTCACCTTTTATGTGAGCAATAGGATCCTAGATCCTTAATTGAGGATGAATTCATACCAGGGCTAGCAAAATCTATATGGTGGCCCAACATGTAACCATAGTATAAACGTGGTTTATACTTCCCTTGATTTACTGACCTTGAAATTATGTAATTTTTGACATATTTTCAGTTGGAGGAATTGTATTTCAATTTCATTTATAAAGTTAGAGTTTAATATCATCAGGCTATTTTTACTCCTTTTGCATACAATCTTACTGCACTTTACAAGTACAGATGCTTCCTGACATAAAATTTTTCAACTTTACAATGATGGAAAAGCCTCATTTATTCAGTACATTCTGTGACTTACAATGGGGTATATCCCAATAAACGCACAATATGTTGAAAAAATATCCTAAGTTGAAAGTGCATTTTCGATTTTTGTTGGGTTTGTCCAGACATAACCCCATCATAAGTTAAGGAGCGTCTGTGTTAAAAAATAATCATTGCTGATACTAAACAGGTGCTTCCTAACTGTGAGGCACTATTCTAAGCACTTTACTATGTTAACTCATTTAGTCTTCGCAGCACATTCTTGAGTTAGGTTGCTGCCGTTATCAACCTAATTTTAATTTTATAGATGAGTCAAGTGAGGCACAGAAAGGCTAAGTAACTTGCTCAAGTTTAGTAAGTGAAATGACTGCATTTTTTAAAAAGAAACTTTATTTTTTTAGGACCATTTTACATTTACAGGAAAATTACAAAGATGTTACAGTAAGTTCCTATCTACCCCATATCCAGGTTCCCCTGTTATTTATATCTTACGTTAATATGGTGCATGGGTTACTAGTAATGAACCAGTGGTGATATTATTGTTAACTAAAGTCCATACTTTATTCACATTTCTTTAGTTTCTTACCTAATGCTCTTTTGAGTTCCAGGATCCTATCCAAGATGTCACATTACATTAAATCATTATGTCTCCTTAGCCTCCTCTTGGCTATGACAGTTTCTTAGATTTTACTCGCTTTTGATGGCCTTGGCAGTTTTGGGAGTACTAATTATACTAATCAGGTGTTTTGTAGAATGTCTTACTCAATTGAGGTTTGTTTTCCCATAATTAGACTGAGGTTATGGGCTTTGGGGAGGAATACCACAGAGATAAAATGCCATTTTTATCACATCATATCAAAGATGCACACCGTTAATCTGACTTACCACTGTTGGTATTGACCTTGATCACTTGGAAATAGCTGCATTTTTGAACTCAAACAATTAAGTTGTAGATTTCATGCTCTTAACAAACACTGTACTATTAATATATTGCCTACATACCTGTGACTATTCATTTAATCACAGAGTTTAGCTATAGCATGTAGCTAATTATTCATTCTAACCAGTTTCACCTTTCTTCAGTTAATTCTCTTTTAGTTCTTGAGAATGGCAAGCTTGGCTAGGTTACAGGTGTAATCTCTTGACTCACCCATATGACTCACCCATAAGTCTTTTTTTTTTTTTTTTTTTCTTTTCTTTTTTGGTGAGACAGAGTCTTGCTCTGTCACCCAGGCTAGACTGGAATGCAGTGGTGGGATCTTGGCTCACTACAATCTCTGCCTCCTGGGTTCAAACAATTCTCCTGCTTTAGCCTCCAGAGTAGCTGGGATTACAGGTGTGTACCACCGTGTCCAGCTAATTTTTTTATATTTTTAGTAGAGATGGAGTTTCACTGCATTGGCCAGGCTGGTCTTGAACTCTTGAGCTCAGGTGGTCTGTCCACCTTGGCCTCCCAAAGTGCTAGGATTACAAGCGTGAACCACCACACCTTGCCCCATAACTCTTTATCCACGGTCTTCTAACCCATCTTACTGATTGCTTGCCTCTCTCTCTTTCCACTGCAGATATCTCAAACTCTTTTATTTTTTGGTCAATTGATTTGCTACTCCTCAACTCATCCTGAAGGCATAGGTCCTCCTCCCCTCCCAACAAGAGGTTATCTGCATAATATCACCACTCCTCATGGGCATTCTCCTTTTTCTGGACCCTCTTTATGTTGTCTCTGCATCTTATTGTTTGATCCGGTCTATTAATTCTGGTTCAGTTTTAAGTTAAAATCCTATAATGGAAAAAAAAAATGTGTTTCCAGCGGTAGCAGAGAAGTTTATAATGAACTTATATCTGGAAAGGACAATATTGCATTGTCTCCCCTCTCACATATATGCCCACATCTTATCATGGACTCCTTTGAGAATGTGACTTAAGCTATGTAACCTCTCCTCAGAAAACACTGTCTCTGTGTGTGTGTGTGTGTGTGTGTGTGTGTGTGTGTGTGTGTGTGTGAAATATTTCATATAGGGTTCAAGGAGTTCATGAACCCTCAGAAGGCTATCTGTATGCTGTATCCATCAGAGTTCTTAGTTTTAAGCAACTGAAGTTGACTGGATGATTTAACCAGAAATAGGAATTTATTGAATCATAATAGTTCCCAGAACTCCTAGGAAAGCTGAAGAATCGGCATATGAAAAGGATAGGTCCTACAGTTACACAATTGACCTTTTAAACTCCAAATTGTTTAAGCAGAAAATCTGTCTTTAATGCCATTTATCACTCACATTTTATTTTACCTGTGGTTCACTTGGAACTAGAGAGTGAGGGTTTAAGTGTTTAGAATCAGATATATTGGGCATGAAAATGATGGCGTGTAGACACACACACCTCATAGATAACTATGTAACTACATAATTTGCTCATTTAACTTTAGGAAGTATATTAGTAAGGCATAGGCTAAAATGATATAACAAAGACATTCATAAACACAGTGGCTGAAATTAGATTGAAGTTTATTTCTCACCTCACAGGTGGGCAAGTCGCCCAGAGCAGGTAGGTAGCTCTGCTTCACGAGTTCATTCAGAGACCCAGGTTCCTGTTATATTGTTTCTCCTTACTGTATGATGTTGTCTTTTCTGCATGACTGAAGCTTACTCAGCTGTCCCTCAGCATGCCAACCTGTAGGAAGGACCAAGGAGAGGAAAGGGAAGATATTAAGCAAGCGACACAGGTTGTACATATCAGTTCTGCATATATTCATTGGTCACATGGCCACAACTAGTTACAAAGGAGGCTCAGAAATACAGTCTCACCCTGGGTAGCCATGTCTCCAGCTAAAAGTCATTTACTGTGGTAGATATAAAGAATGGATCTGGGATTATAATCAACAGAGTGCAGGAAGTGAAGATGGCTGAATAGAATGGTTCAGCGTTCTTTAGATCTAATTTTTAAGTGAATTTTTCCCTATTACCTTATATATATATTTTACCATATTTATATTATTTTTATATTTGTTACCGTGTGTGTGTGTGTGTGTGTGTGTGTATATATATATATATATATATTTTTTTTTTTACCATAGAGCCATTAGAAAAGACAGATAAGTAAAAATGGAAAAAGTAAAAATCATCAACTACCCAGCCACCTCAAAATGCCAACTGTTAATTTGAGGAAGTGTCCTGTTATATTTTCTATACATGTATAGTATGTGTTTTTAAAATAAAAATCTCAATCTTATTGTACCTTTTGTTTTGTAGCCTGCTTTTTTTGCCCTAATGTAAGTTTGTAAATTAGAACTCATGGTTGAAAATGACAGAAGCCCAAATCAAACTGACTTAAACAAAAACTAGAAATTTTTGGTTCACATAAATAAAAAGTCCAAGGATAGAGTCTAGCTTTAGACATGGCTGGATCCAAATGATCAAATAACACCAATAATCTATTTTTCTCCATTTCTAAATTCTGTTTTCCTTTATGATGCCATCATCTCAGGTAGTCTCTCAGTGTGGTAGCAGAAAGGCCATTAACAGCTCCAGGTTTACTTTTTGTCAGCTTAGCAAGCTCAATGGAAAGAAAGTGACACTTTTCCAAGAGGGTGATCAGACATCATAAAGTTGACTCTGATTGGTCTTGTTTGGGTCCTGTGCCCACCTGAACCAATTGTTATTGCCAGGAGATAGGATACTCTTATTGGCCAGGCCTCATTGGCTTCTACACCTCTGACCATTCCCTGTAGACTGAGGCAGGGAATGTGTGGTTTCTGAAAAAGTAGAGATGGGTTTTATTACCGTAAGAAGGAATGCTGGATAGGCAAAAACAATGTCCACTAAATAGCTCTCTAGGCCATTAAATATTCTGTATCTTTTCAAATGGCTCCATCATTCTTCCGTGTTTGGATTGTCCTTTTGTTTATTTAACCAGTATTCTATTTTTTTGAATGTAGATTGTTTCTAGTATTTCTCTATTAGAAACAACCTGTGAGAAACCCTCCCTGTAGCTAGATCTCTGTACATATTGATGATTCTTTCTTTTGGACAAAATCCTAAGGATGTTCACATTTGAGGGGTTTTGATTTGTATTTTCAAAGTCATTTCAGGAACATTTCTATTTTAATTCTCATCAGCATTGTATAAAAATGTCCATTTCCCTTCCCCTTCATACTGGTTATTATTTATGAAAATTGGATTCTTATAAACAGCATTTAACTCTCTTCACCACTGATATTCTGGCACTATCCCAGGGGAAAAATGCCCTGTAAATTTCCAAATCAAAATATATTTCTCTTGAGGAGGGAAAGGGTGAAGATGTCCATTTTCCTTAGCTCTTACTATTTCTCTTTACACAACTGCCTTGTCTCCTCTTCTTCCTCACCCATCTAAATGTCAAGACATATTTCAATTCGCACCTACTACTTGTTGACTTTCTAAACACTAGCCCATACTGATCTTCGCCTTTTCTGTATTCTAATAGCAATTATACTCCAATTAAAGATGCACAAGATGATCAATTGGAGTAATGGTTAAAAATATATATAAAAGCTTCTGTTTACATTTTGTCTTTTAAATTTCTATTTTTGTATATTATATAAAAATTGTACAATGGCATCTATATCTTTTATAAATTAGTAAATATATATTTGGGCACATGCTTAAAAGTATACTGAAAAGGATATGTATCAAATGTAGAGACTGCTAGCCTATACCTTGCACCTTGTAGTTTTGAATATTTGTAAAAGATGACAAAAGATTCGTAATATAGTAAGCACACTTCTGCAAAAACATGAGTTCTGAATGCCACAAACGAGAAGTAAATCACTTCCCTAGAGAGTGAGCCAAACAGACTCTTTACAGTTTCAAAAGAGCTTTTTTTCCTACTCATAATCATAGACAGTATAACTTTTATAAATTAATTTGTAAAACTTCTTTTGAAAAATTACTCTGTTAAGAAATTCTAGTGTAAATTCTAGCGATAAAAGTAAAAGGATCTAAATAGTTTATAATAAAAAGGTGTATTGGTCATGGTGAATATTGTGTGAGCACATGTACATGTAAGCACATGTAAAATCTGGGGAATTACAAGGGTTAGAGTTGCTAATTCACTTTTTCCAGATATGGAGCTTGACTCTTCAAATTCCAAGTCCCTTCACTAGGGAATAATATCTTTCTTAGCATTCCCCCAGTTTCTAACTGGTGCAATGCAGAGTAGTTGCTCTGTGAATAGTTAGTGACTTGTTTCTATTTGATACTTGCCTCTTTTCTATGTTTAGGCATTTTTCTGACTTTAAAATTCATTGCCTACTGCAGAGAAAGACATAAGCTATAAATTAAATGTTTCCCTGTAGACTAGAAATATTCAGCAATGTATTCATTACAGTGAAAGTCTAATATAAAAGATTTGAATGATCTTATGTAATTTTTTGAAATATGATTTACTATCTTAGTGGTATCATATAAGTAAAACTAAGCAGAGATGTTAGATGTATTTCCTCTGTTATGTAAAAGATCAAGTAGCAATCAGAGAGAAATATATTTTAAATGCTTCAGGAATGGCCTATTCCTGGATATTTGTGTTGTGGGTTAGGATGTTTACTAAAAGCCATTTTAAATAAGAAGTATGAAATTTAGTTATGAAAAATGATAATACCAGGGATCATTTTTTTTAAAAAGACAACCATCCAAACAACATTATATAAAGACAAAAGACTATAATTACAGGCCTTCCCATTGGCCACTGAAAAGTAGGGTTCTACTAACAGTAGCTTTCCTCGATTGTGTACTAATCTGCCCTAGGGCTGTGCATGCATTATATCATTTAATAATCCTCTCTTGAGGGATCCCCTAAAAGACAGCACTATGTATTATTTCTGTTGTGCTGTTAAAGAAAGTAAGCCTTAGAGAAGTTAAATAACTTGTCCAGAATTATACATAGTGAGTGACAGAGTGAGAGTTGAACCCAGGTCTATAGGGCCCTAGACCAGCACTGCACAATGGAACTTTCAGCATTGATGGAAATGTTCCATATCTGTACTATCCTATTTGGTAGCCACTAGCCCCGAGAGACTGTTGAACACTTGAAATACGACTAGTCCAACTAAATAACTGAATTAAAAATTTTTGTTTAAATTAAAAGAGCCTCCTGGGGCTAGTGGCTACTGTATTGGACAGCACAGCTCTAGAACTTCCTAAAATGTGCTTCATCGCTCCCCAATACCTCCTTAATTCTCTTGTCCTATTACATGCTAAACAAAAGATGTAATAGGAGAAAAAAGAGTAAGGAAATCTTACCAGAGGTGCTTACCAGAGGCTGAGGGTGGGGAGTGCCAAAGAGAGACTTGGGTCAGTGTACACAAAGTTACAATTAGGAGGAACAAGTTCTCATGTGCTAGAACACAGGAAGGTGACTATGGTTAATAGCTAAAAGAGAGGGCTTTAAATAGCTAAAAGAGAGGGCTCTACATGTTTTTCACCATAAAGAATTGATAAATATTAAAGGTAATGAATTTGTTAATTACCCTGATTTTAGCAGTTCACCACATATACACGGATCAAAACTTCACATTATACCCTATAAATATATACAATTGTTATTTGTCAATAATATTGAAAATAAAATTATTTTTAAAATATGATGTTCAAATCTCACCTCAGACCTATTGAATCAGTCTCAGGGTATAAGGCCTTGAACACTGAGACTGAAATGCTCCCCGGTTATCCTGACTTGTTTCAGCATCTGAACCAAAATACTCTGAAAGTTCTTGACAAGAAAATTATTAACTGGGCATATGCCAACATCAGAAGTAGCCTATAATAACAATGATGATAGTATTACAAAGTTCCATTGTTCTTTCAGAACTTTAACATTGATTAGCATCTGTGTTAGCTGATGGCAGTTCATCACTCAAGAAACATTCAACTAATTTATTTGTTTAATCATTACTTATAATTTGATATGAAGTACAAGAAATGTGATACAAAATATAGGAGCCTTAAGAAAGAAGTACTTGATTTATTTACCTGTTCTTGAATTTATGGCTTATAAAAATTAGATACTATAATTTTTTCCCCTCCTCAGGTCACTAATGCTCTTATAATCATTTGTCAGTATTTTAACAGTATAAAACTTTATCAAAAAATATTTTAAATATTCTTTTTTTTTTTTTTTTTTTTTTTTTTTGAGATGGAGTCTCGCTCTGTCGCCGAGGCTGGAGTACAGTGGCATGATCTCGGTTCACTGTAACCTCCACCTCCTGGGTTCAAACGATTCTCCTGCCTCAGTCCCCCGAGTAGCGGGACTACAGGCGTGTACCACCATGCCCAGCTAAATTTTTTTTTTTTTTTTTTTGTATTTTTAGTAGAGACAGGATTTCACCATATTAGCCATGATGGCCTCAATCTCCTGACCTTGTGATCCACCCGCCTCAGCCTCCCAGAGTGCTGGGATTACAGGCGTGAGCCACTGCAAAACCTTCAAATTATTATTCATCAAAACCACCATTATTTTTTTGCTTATGTTATGCTGTCTCCTAAATTTTAAAATAGTTTCTAATTCTCATTTATTTGTATAAACAATATGTAATTACATACTATTCAACCCATTTTTATAATAACGATCTTAAATGTGAAGTCAAGTATTACTTGACTTGAATTTTCCAAGTCATTACACCAGTAATATTCATAGTGTACAACACATCCTTTCTAGACAATATACGTTTGACTTCTGTTGTCATTACTGACAATTATCTTCCAGGGCATTTATCTGATGCCCATGTTTGTATGGTACTGAAAATACATCAGACTAGGAGGATTTAGGAAAGAATATTTATCAGTTAAGGCATTGTTAACTTCTAAAACAGATAAATCTTAGTTCAATGTGAATGTTCTTGCTTTAGTGATCTTTTGTGTATTTTACTTCTTCCTTTTTCCAAGTCTTCAGTCCTCTCCCTTCAACCTATGGATAGAGAAAGAAAATACGGAAAAGCCATACCTGTTCTTAGCCACTTTAAGGTGAACTGTGTGATGTAATAGTTCATTTCCATAAGAACACACCTATTTGCAAGAGGGGCTGGGAAATGTAGTTTAGCTCTATGCTCAGGGGGAAAAAGGGATGTTTTGGTGAACACATAGCAGTTTCTGTGATAGCCCTATCTCTGCCATGAATGAACTCTGACTCTTGGCAATCTCCTTGGCTTCAGTTCCCTTTACTTTAAAAGTAAGAAATATGATGACTTTTTCTTTTTTGATAAGGTTATTAGTTATATTAACAAGATTATCTTAAGATATAGTGGGACTTGATTCAACAAAGCATATATCACAACCATAATATCCTTAAAAGAAGATCTGATGAGAAATGAGAACTAAGTTATGGCACAGTCAGTGGTTTTACAGTTAATTGCATAACCAACCGACTTTAATTAGTTGATTTAAGTGATCCTGGAGAGGAGAACTGGGGGTAAGAGTGAGGAGGAATGTGTGCTCAGGACTTCATTCTTAGTCCTAACCTTTTTGCTTTTTCACAGTTTTTGTCAGTAAATCATATGAAAATGGAACATAAGGCCGGGTGCGGTGGCTCATGCCTGTAATCCCAGCACTTTGGGAGGCTGAGGCAGGCAGATCTCCTGAGGTCAGGAGTTCGAGACCAGCCTGACCAACATGGAGAAACCCCATCTCTACTAAAAATACAAAAGTAGCCGGGCATGGTGGTGCATGCTTGTAATCTCAGCTACTTAGGAGGCTGAGGCAGGAGAATTGCTTGAACCCAGGAAGTGGAGGTTGCGGTGAGCCGAGATCACACCATTGCACTCCATTCTGGGCAACAAGAGTGAAATTCCATCCAAAAAAAGAAAGAAAAAAAGAAAGAAAACAGAACATAGAACTCAGAACTCATACTCTTCAAATTATAATTTAGAAATTTCAAATGATTTTTTAGACAGCTGTATTAGGCTATCAAATGCTTTCAACCTGTAATATAAGTTATAGATTACCTGGGCTTTTGAGGACTGGACAGAGAACCAAAAGAATTATTTATAACACTATTTTTATGACAATATATTTTTTAATGAACTTGACTTGAATTTGTATCTCCAAAATAATTTAATTGCCTTTCTGCCTTCAAAGATGAGTTATCTCTTATATCCTTAAATACAATGTTAGGAGATACGGTTATCAATATGAATATAGCTAGCTCTTTTTCAGCAGAGACATTGGTTTTAACAGAGAAAAGACCTCACAAAAAGATACTACAAAGAATATGTGTAGCAATTAATTAACAGTTTAAATTCACTTACAGTGTTTACAGGAATCATATGACTTAAGGCATCATTGATTTTTAAGAGACTAAAATGAATGATTATACATTAATATTGATAGGTAGCATGATTTCTTCTATTACATTTGAAGGCTTTCAAAGGACTTAATAGCAAAGATCTTTTTAATGTGACAGTGATATTTCAAAATGTGTATTTTTTTTCTTTTCAGGACTTCCAATAGTAGTCAGACATTATCATCCTGTCATACTATGGAGCCATGTTCATCAGATGAATTTTTCCAAGCCCTTAATCATGCTGAACAAACATTTAAAAAAATGGAAAACTATTTGAGACATAAACAGTTGTGTGATGTAATTTTGGTCGCTGGTGATCGCAGAATTCCAGCTCACAGGTAGTTGTTTTCTATATTTCTGTATGTGTTTAGTATTTCCTCGGTAATTTAGATATGTATATTGTGGTAACCTACTTCAATTGACTATTATGTTTTGGGGAAGGGGAATTTCTATCTTCATGGAATTTCCATCAAGAAAACAGTGCATATGAAATTATTACATGTTTGGTGATCCCAAAAGGGTCATTGTCCTGCCGTAGAAGCACAATAACAAAACATACTAGCCTCAGATAAGTTGGTACTGTTTGGTATAGACTTCAGCTACTATAAGAAGCTTTTGTGCGATATTCTACCTATTAAATACTTTAAGTAAACTCAATGGCAGTTAAAGCTTGTGGATTTAGAAGAAAAGCTGGTGAAGTGGAGTAGCACAAAGTCTTAAGAGTTTTTAAAATAGACATATCTATCCCAGTTTCTGTTTGCTGATTTCCAAGAAGTATGAAAAGCAGTGCTAGGGGAAAAAAGCCTTTACTACAAATTACATATTATTTCTTGAAGTAAGAAAAGGAAAAGAACTGTTTAATAAAAAATAATTCATTTTCTTATAATTCTGTATTCAATTGTTCATTGTTAATCACCACTATGATTCTCAAAGGTTTTTTTTCTTTTCTGGATGCCCTTCAAAACTAATTAACACTCTGTCCCAAAGGTTTTTTTTGAAAAAAAAAAAAAAACCTTCCGAAGTGAGATAACATTGGGAAAAGCCTTCTAGACATTGGCTTAGGCAAAGACTTCATGACCAAGAACCCAAAAGCAAATGCAACAAAAACAAAGATAAATAGATGGGACTTAATTAAACTAAAAAACTTCTGCACAGCAAAAGAAAGAATGTCTGTGAGTTAACAGACAACCCACAGAGAGTGAGAAAATCTTCACAATCTATACATCCAACAAAGGACTAATATCCAGAATCTACCAAAAAGCTCAAATCAGAAAAGAAAAAAAAACAAAAACAGTCCCATCAAAAAGTGGGCTAAGGACATGAATAGATAGTTCTCAAAAGAAGATACACAAATGGCCAGCAAACATATGAAAACGTGGCTAACGTCACTAATGATCGGGGAGTGCAAATCAGAACCACAATGCAATACCACCTTACTCTTGCAAGAATGGCCACGATCATAAAATCAAAAAATAATCAATGTGGCATAGATATTGCTGAAAAGGGAACACTTTTACACTGTTGGCAGGAATGTACACTAGTACAACACCACAGAAAACAGTGGAGATTCCTTAAAGAACTAAAAGTAAAAAAAAAAAAAAAACTAAAAGTAGATCTACCAATTGATCCAGCAATACCAGCTATCAATTGAGAGGAAAAGAAGTTATGAAAAAGATATTTGCACACAGGTTTATAGCAGCACAGTTTTCAATTGCAAAAATATAGAACCAGCCCAAATGCCTATCAATCAACTAGTGGATAAAGAGTGGACATATATCATGGAATACTACTCACCCATAAAAAGGAATGAAATAATGGGATTCTCAGCAACCTGGATGGAACTGGAGACTTAAGTGAAGTAACTCAAGAATGGAAAACCAAACATCATATGTTCTCACTCATAAGTGGGGGCTAAGCTATGAGGATGCAAAGGCATAAGAATGATACAGTGAGGCCAGGTGTGATGGCTCACATCTGTAATCCCAGCACTTTGGGAGGCTGAGGCAGGTGGATCACGAGGTCAGAAGTTCAAGACCAGCCTGATCAAGATGGTGAAACACCATCTTTACTAAAAATACAAAAATTAGCCAGGCGTGGTGGCAGGTGCCTGTAATCCCAACTACTCAGGAGGCCAAGGCAGGAGAATTGCTTGAACCCAGACGACAGAGGTTGCAGTGAACCGAGATCATGCCACTGCACTCCAGCCTGGGCGACAGAGTGAGACTTTGTCTCAAAAAAAAAAAAAAAAAAAAGAATGATACAATGGGCCGAGCATGGTGGCTCAGGACCTGTAATCCTAGCACTTTGGAAGGCTGAGGTGGATCACTTGAGGCCAGGAGTTCCAGACCAGCCTGGCCAACATGGCAAAGCCCCGTCTCTACTAAAAAGACAAAAACTAGCCAGGCGTGGTGGCGTGAACCTGTAGTCCCAGCCACTTGGGAGGCTGAGTTATGAGTATTGCTTGATTCTGGGAGGCAGAGGATGCAGTGAGCCAAGATCATGCCACTGCACTCCAGCCTGGGCGACAGAGTGAGACTCTGTCTCCCCCACCCCCCCCCAAAAAAGAATGATACAATGGACTTTGGGGACTTAGGGGATAGGGTGGGAGGGGAGTAAGGGATAAAAGACTACACATTGGGTACAGTGTACTCTGCTTGGGGGATGGGTGCACCAAAATCTCAGAAATTACCACTAAAGAACTATTCATGTAACAAAACACCACCCATTGCCCAAAAACCTATTGAAATTTAAAAAAAATAAAAAACTTTCCGAAGTGGAAATAAAATCATTAGGAAGAATTGGCTTGGTATTACAGTTTTCAGTGACTCAATTAGCATTCATTTATTGAGATACTACTATATACTGTGACAGAAAGTCCAGGTTATGAACATGGGTTTGTTAGAAAAGCTGTTTCAACCTGAATTTCATAGAAGCGCCTCAAATTCTGTATTTCCAAAACTGAACTCATTACCTTACCTGCCATGCTTGTGTGAGCCATCAACATCTCACTTAGATGACTGATGCAAAAGCCTCCCAACTGGTCTCCCTGCCTCCACTCTTTGCCCCTACATTCTGTTTTAACATAGCTACCTGGGTGATCCTTTAAAGTGGAACTCAGATTCAGTCATTTCTTTGATCGAATCTTTCATTGACTCCTCATGTCACTGGTTGTGAAAGATGAAGTACATGCAATGGCGTATGCGATCCAGCCTGCCGTATCACTCTAGTATTGTCCTATTGGTCTCTCTCTTGCTCAGTCAGCATCAGCCACTCAACCTCTTGTAGTTCCTTGCATGTGCCTGGCATGCTGCTCCTGCCTTTGGATTTTTGCACTATTTCTTCTGCCTGAAGGCTATTCCCATTTACCTGCATGACCAAATCCTAAACCTCCTTCAGATCTTTTCCCAGGTCACTTTCCAGTGAGACCACCTATTTAAACTCACCACCCTTTCCCCATTTGCCTTTGCCCTACTTTTTTTCCCCTTAGCACTTATCACCTCTTAATATACTATAGAATTTACTTCTGCTGATCATTGTCTCCCTACCCTCTAAATGTAAGACTCCACAAGGGAAGAGATCTTTTGTCTTATTTTGTACCCTGATGTATCTCAAGTATCTAGAACAGTACCCAGTACTTATTGGACACACATCAGTATTTGTTCATTGAATGAATGAATGAATGAATGAATAGGCAATTTTCTGAAGAAGCAACCGGTGGCCAATAAGCATTTGAAAAACCTCACTAGCGATCAAATAAATGAAAATTGAAACAACAATGAGATAGCATTTAACACTACATAGATAGCCAAAAATTTTAACATCTGATAATATTATGGGGAAAATGTTAGTTTTATACAGTGCTGGTGGGGTCTAAATTGGTACCTTACTTTGGCAAATCTTATGACTCAGCAATGCCACTCCTGGGGAGGTAAGAAAATGGAATTAAAGAGGGACCCAATGATTATCTGTATCATAATCCTTATTACTTTTAAAAATGAAAATATTTATTTAAAATCTATTTAAGTCTGCTGACATGGAAATGTCTTCAAGACATTATCCAGTGAAAAAATGCCTGTTTCAAAAATAAGGCCAGGTGCCTTGACTCATGCCTATAATCCCAGCTCTTTGGGAGGCCCAGGCGGGCTGATCACTTAAGGCCAGGAGTTCAAGATCAACCTGGCCATCATGGCAAAACTCCGTCTCTACTAAAAATAAAAAACTTAGCTGGACGTGGTGGCCATCTCTGTAATCCCAGCTACTCGGGAGGCCAAGGCAGGAGAATTGCTTGAACCTGGGAAACAGAGGTTGCAGTGAGCCGAGATCACAGCACTCTAGCCTAGGAGACAGAATGAGACTCTGTCTAAAAAAAAAAAAAAATTTATAATTTAAATGTATTATATATGACCATCAAAAACTTAGAGACATAGCTAATATATTTTATAATTGTATTATAAAAAATATAGTTTTACAGTGTTATTACGACATAATTTTTAACAAAATGCAGACTAAGATAATAATAGACTATTATAAAAGTTTAAAACTTGCTAGCAAAAACCATTTTCAAATGTCTCCTATATATTCACTACTCTATAATTAATTTTTTTTTTTTTTTTTTTTTTTTTTTTTTTTTGAGATGCAGTCTCGCCCTGTAGACCAGACTGGAGTGCAATGGCCGGATCTCAGCTCACTGCAAGCTCCGCCTCCCGGGTTCACGCCATTCTCCTGCCTAAGCCTCCCGAGTAGCTGGGACTACAGGCGCCTGCCACCTCGCCCGGCTAATTTTTTTTTGTTTTTTTTAGTAGAGACGGGGTTTCACTGTGTTAGCTGGATGGTCTCACTCTCCTGACCTCGTGATCCGCCCGTCTCGGCCTCCCAAAGTGCTGGGATTACAGGCTTGAGCCACCGCGCCCGGCTATAATTAAATTTTTAAAAAATGGCTTACTTTATTTTCAAAAGTGATAAGCAAACAATAACTTTTACATTTTTCCTTTATATAGTTGATTTGATGCTATGGGCTTGTAGCTTGTTTTCTGGATGTTATAAAGCATGATTTGAGTAGTGAGCTGGTAAAGCATTCACCTCAGCAGAAAATTTGGTAATGGTAATTTATTATTCAAAGGAAGGAACTAGAGCATAAAGCAATTTGTCAAGCTTAAAACGCATTTCCTAGTACCATGCACTATGAGTAACAAATAAAAAAAGAAGCAGCAGCATTTATTAATGAACATCAACTTGAATGTGGTCATTGATTTTTTTTTTCCTAATGTGTTCTCAGATTGGTGCTCTCCTCTGTCTCAGACTATTTTGCTGCCATGTTTACTAATGATGTCAGAGAAGCAAGACAAGAAGAAATAAAAATGGAAGGTGTAGAACCAAATTCATTGTGGTCCTTGATCCAGTATGCTTATACAGGTAACAAGTCTGAAAATGTAAATTAAAACCTCTTAAATTTATGTTGTATTATTAGATTTCGGATTTCTGATTTTAGAAAGCATGCCATAGCTAACAGTTAAGTCTGCCATTGTCATCACTACCCTTTTGTATTTAACCTAGTGATAAATTAAAATCTCCATATTAAAACCTTTAAAATTGTTATCATAATTAAGTTTTTGAATGGCCCTTTAAAATGTTAATATAAAAATTAAATTAATTATGTAGTGTCAAATTCTTACATTTAAAATTTGAGAGTTGGCCAGATGCAGTGGCTTACACCTGTAAACCCCAGCACTTCGGGAAGCTGAGGCGGGACAGATGATCGCTTGAGCCCAGGATTTCAATGCTGCAGTGAGCCATTGGTTACACCACTGCACTCCAGCCTGGGCAATAGAAAAGACCCTGTCTCAAAAAAAAAAAAATTGAGAATTACACAGGTATATAGTAGATGTAAGTTACTAATGTATCATTTTAAAATTCTGAAAATAAGCCATTAGTTTTTGTTTTAGTAGATGTCTCAAGGAGCTAATAATTTTTTCTCCATTTAGCCCTTTTTTTCGTTTTGGGATGTCTTAAACCATGTAGGTCTGTAATGCATGTAATGAGCTCTTACATGGAACCACCACTGTTAACATCAGTTATTTTATAAAATAAGGTTAATGTAGTTCCATAGCTAATGGAATTTCTTTTTATCATTAAGGCCGCCTTGAATTAAAAGAAGATAATATTGAGTGCCTGTTATCTACAGCTTGCCTTCTTCAGCTTTCACAGGTTGTAGAAGCATGCTGTAAGTTTTTAATGAAACAGCTTCATCCATCCAACTGTCTTGGAATTCGTTCTTTTGCTGATGCCCAAGGTTGTACAGATTTGCATAAAGTGGCTCACAATTATACTATGGTATGTATTTTTTGAAAGTATCCTCCAAATGCATATTTCTTATTGTTGCAGGCTTATCTACATATTACTGTTTTCCCATGGCTCTGCCACATGTCTTGAGATTGAGTTTCATTGCCTAGTGTGTCATATTTTCATTGAGTTATAATGGGAACGCACCGAGTAATACTTCTCCTGGGTGTATGAATCAAGCCCTAAAGCAGTCCCTGGGAAACAGAACAGTGGCCTAGGCCTGTTCCATTAAGATTTTCAGATTTGCTGCTTTTTAAAATAGGACTCTCCCCAAACATTTTACTTTGCTGCACATGGATGAATTTCAGGATTGTATTCACTGATAGAAATTTCACTGATAGAAATTGGTGACAGAGGTTGCAGCATATTGGTAGAGGATGAATGGGAGGCTTTTTGTTAAGGATAAATCTGACTATGTATAAAGTGTTTACAGCCATGTATAATGATGTTTTTATTCATTATAGCAAATTATGCGCTCAATAAATCATAGAGGAGGTTCTGATTCAGTAGCCTGAAGGATAATAAAACGAAATAATCTGTACAAACCCCCATGATAGAAGTGTACCTGTATAGCAAATCTTCACATGTACCCCTGAACTTAAAAGTTAAAAAATGGGTTGACCTAGGAGAGTAAGAAAATAAGGTCATGTTGAGAGCATAGTATTAGGACAACCCTGTATGGTCTTAACAGTAGAGGGGTGCAGGCAAGGGAGGGTGCGTGGGTTTTTGAGGAATGTTCATGTTGCCACACTGTAACAGTTAGTTCTTCACACCTGAGCAATGACTGAAAACTGTTGCTTTAAATGCTTCAGTTTAGGGCAGTACAGTTTCTAAGAGAAGAAAAAATGTGAACATTCACATACATGTGTACAGTTGTGGATATTACTGATTTTATCAGCATTTAGGAAATGTTATTTTGCCTACCCTCTCCTTCATCGTTCCATTGAGTTGGGATATGAAAAGATTGAGAGTGCTTTAGGAATCCTTCATTAGAGAAATAGAGATTTGGAAAAATTTTAAGAATAGGTATTTACAAACTATTGGGAAGATCAGTTCTGTCTACTTCTTGAGCTTGGTGTGAGGATTAGATGAGTTAATAGAAGTTTAGCAGTCAGAACATTGATTGGCATGTCGTATATCCAGTCAGTGAGTCTCATTCCATTGTTGTCATCATCATTATATAGATTTCCTCTATCCAACACAATAGAAATTTATGAGAGGGAACAAAAGCACTTACAAAACCACAGCCTTTATGATTGGTTTTCCTCCCTGTGGTGTAATCATTTTCTCAGGAATGTTTCTTGTTTATGATAGTCACAGAGCCTCAACTGGAAAAATAAGAGATTGTACAACAGGACAATAATATATAGCCCTAGTGTGCTATTATGTTGACGTTTTAAAAATTAAGTCCATTGAAATGTTTTTTTCCCTCAGTCTTTATCATTCTTTGTAGATTCTCATTTTAACCATACACCTGCGATTTCAACTACTTTTTTGAATGAGATGAATATAAAGTTGGATTTTTTCCTTCATAATCAGTTTATAATTTGAATAATCATCTTTTTTCTAGGAAGGAGTTTTATTCAGGTGAAAACATTTGTATGCATTTAGGTCACTCCTGTTGTTTACAGTAGAGGCACGCTTGCTGCTTTAAGGCTTACACAGAAATTAAATTTAAATTAGCTGGATGTTTTTAAAGCTATTTTCATAGCCAATTAGTTGTGGTAGATTTTTTTTCTCAAGGCCATTATTTAACATTATTCAGTTTTAACAGAGACATGAAATTGAATTCTAATAACAATAAGTAATTTAGAGGCAGATTGTCTGATTTGAATTGTTGCTATGGGAACCAAATGAAAATGTATTGCAAAATTCAATCTTCAATTTAAATAAATCCCTCCATAATTTCATTTGCTTAAAAACTGTTCCAAAGGGGGAAAGGGCACAGTGCTAGCAAGTGTTTGGTAGCATGATAGTTGTGTGTATTTTAATATGGATTTAAAATATACAGCATAATACCACGCCAGTGAGTCCAATCAGTGAATGGTGCATGGACTGGGGACGTTCACTGATCCTGCACGAATACAAGTGGTAAAGGATGAGGAGTCCTCCCCAGGATCCATGAATCTGGAAACCTGTTTTCTCATTCTCCCTGCCACTGAAAATGACCTGGAGCAAGTCATATAACCTCTAAAAAAGTCTTAAGACTGGTTGTATCATTACAACTATTTATTGTCATTTTGAATTTATGACACAAATAAAAACGTTTAATTTTAAAACTTAAAATTGTCTTTCTCAATCTAGAAGACTTATAAAAAACATTGAGATCTGCTAAAGTAGCTGCTTCAAAACCAAATTAATACCTTTGAAAAATACTTTGTATTCAACCTTGATTGAGTTCAGTAGTATTTCATAAGTTGTTGAAAAACTCAATTTTCACTTAATGTAAATTATACTACAATGGAATGGGCATTATTCTGAAATAGATATATCAACAAATAATTTGTCAAGTGAACATTTACATGATAGTCCTTTTGTTACTGATGAAATCCAGTTAATGCCATTTGAAAGTATGGCATAGTTATACCAATGTATATATCTGTCGATTATACTTTATATGTTTAAGGAATTGGAAATACATGTTATTATTTCAGTTTCTTCACAGTCTCACCTAACATTTTATCATAAGTATCTTTCCATGTAGCTACGTGATCTTTGTCTTTGAAATTTTTAATGCTTATTTAATATACAGCTCCGCATAACTGAACATGTAGGCTATTTTCCATTTTTTACCATTGTAAATAATAATACAGAGAAGTATTGTAGGTATTCAGCTTTGTTTTTTGCTTACAAATTATTTATTAAGGTTTAAATTACAAATGGGATAACTGGGTTGAGAGTTTCAACATTTTTGTAGCTCTTGCTATGTGTTACTAAAAGAATGTCAGTATGCAATTCAATAGAACCTTTTGCTTGGAGCCATTCTAGCATTGAAGTTTTATTAAAATATGTTTCTGAAATGATAATCTATCATTTAAAATAGACTCATTTAGACATCCTTGAACAAATCATGATAAATTGAAGCAATTGAACTTCATTAATTATTCATGAATGGTTTTCCCCTTTAGAACTTCTACTGATAGGAATGCCAAGCTAGTATATATTTTAGATCAGTACCTCACTCGGGTTACCACAGGCTATATGGAAAATATAATTCTCATTTTAATATAGAAGATAGTTATTGATAGTCCTTATCTCTAGCTCTAATTTAAACAGCCTTAGCTTCTTTAGTAAACCTCTGCATGCTGAGACAGCGATAATACATCAGGAAATATGAGAAAAACATTAAGGGACAATATGTGTCTAGCATTTGCATTTATATTATAACTATGTCAACTATCCATTCATTAAGACTTACAACCTTTCAAATTAGATGGTATGTTTTCCTTCTCTCCTGATTATTTAGCATAATAGCCTATCAAGGTCATCTCACACCTAACGGCATTTTTATTTCCCATTTCCAATTATAGAGGATTTGATTCTAACGTGAGGCCAGGACTGAGTCATTTAATGTCCTGATCCCAGGACATTGTAGGTCACTACTTTTTTCCCCCCCTTTGGTCCTTTTTCCTATGAGACCAAAATAGCTTTGTAAATTACATTAGAAGAGATTAAAAATTTAAAAACAGACACTTAGAACATATAACAAATTAAAAAACAGACCCTTAAAAGAGATTAAAAATTTGAAAACAGACCCAAAATCCTAGATGGTCTTATAAATATCATTAAAACGACCTTGAAGACCAATATGGTTGTAGTATAACCCTAAGGACAATACTCATTCCAGGGAAGATCTGAGAAGACATCCGTGGTCTAGAAAGGTTCTGGAAAATCTAGCCACCCTGGGGGCCATTTCCTAGTTAGAGAAGTAACCAAGCTCTCTAGGTGTTTGGCTCCACTGCTGGCCAAATTCTTCAGCACCTACAAATCCAAACCACAAATCCAACCACTTCTCGTGTTAGAGTATCATATATCTCAGTGTCTAATTCATTTTTTCTCTCTTCCTTCAAAAGAATTGCCAAAAGTATTTCCTAACTTGAGTGAAGCAATACTTAAATGTCCCAGGTCCATTTTTTAAATGTAATAAGTGATATAACACTTTAATTCTACTTATATATGTTTAACAACATAATTGCAGTTTAATTTTTTTTTTCTCTGCTGTGTTTCTTTCCTAACAAGTAGTAGTACATTGTAAGGTCTAAAATATAAATTGTGTTTGGTAGCTAACACAAAAAGCTTTTACTTTCTTCTAAGTAAATTGTGATGGTCAGAAGGGACAATATTGTTTATCTGCTATTTCTTCCCTCTAGGAGCATTTCATGGAAGTAATCAGAAACCAGGAATTTGTATTATTACCAGCCAGCGAAATTGCAAAGCTCTTGGCAAGTGATGACATGAACATTCCTAATGAGGAAACAATATTGAATGCACTTCTTACTTGGGTCCGTCATGATTTGGAACAGAGACGGAAAGATCTAAGTAAACTTTTGGCTTATATTAGGCTACCTCTTCTTGCACCACAGGTAATTAATAGGTACTTGTTTATAGGAATTTTTCTTTGCCTATTCTATCAAAGAAAGTAATTTTACATGTATTCCTATGAAACGTGTAGGTGAAAAGATAGTAGCTAACAAAATTCTGCTTATGTTTTCAGTCCAGAAGATCTGGCTACCTAAATTGCTTCAATTAAGTAACATTGGTTTTTTTTTGTTTATTTTATTTTGAGATGGAGTCTTGCTTTGTTGCCCAGGCTGGAGTGCAGTGGCCCGATCTCAGATCACTGCAACCTCTGCCTCCCCAGTTCAAGTTATTCTCCTGCCTCAGCCTCCCAAGTAGCTGGGATTACAGGTGCGTGACACCATGCCCAGCTAATTTTTATATTTTTTAGTAGAGATAGGGTTTCACCATATTGGCCAGACTGGTCTCAAACTCCTGACCTCAGGTGATCTGCCTGCCTCGGCCTCCCAAAGTGCTGGGATTACAGGTGTGAGCTACCATGCCCATCCTCAGTTAAGTAACATTCTTGATTTGGGGTTAGTAATTTAATTGACTCAGCTACAAACCTATCCTACCAATTGGAGGAGAATTACTAAAACTGCTAATAAAAGGAGCACTGGACTCTAGAAACCAGAAAATTTAGCTTAATTTCTTTGCCACGTGTTTAATAAAGTGTCCACAAAATATTGGATTCTGGTGATATATAGATTAATAAGGTATATTAGTAGTCAAAGCTCTGACATTTTAAAACTCTGTGGCTTGGCATATTCACACAGCTCAGTTTCTTCATCTGTCAAGTAGAGATAATGTCTTCCCTGACAATCTCACAGGATTATTATAAGGATCAGAAACATACTCTATTACATAAAATGTGCTATGAATAAAAATATTATTTCAGAATTAAGAGCTATCTAGTTGGTGCATTCAAGGGAATCAGTCATAACATTTACATGCATAGTTTTCCCCTTTTTACAATTTTCACTGGAGTATATAAAAATTTTCCCTGCATACTTTGCTGCCTATCTCAAGGCCTTGAATGGTGAAAGAGGTTTTGAAAGCAGAAAAAGAATGAGCTGTTACTGTTCAAGTTCAGACTTTCTTTTTCTTTTTTTAAAGTGTCATAAATGTTCTCTTATTTGCAGTTAGCTTGAGCATAATGCATTATTTTCTGCTGTTGTGAGCAAAAGTTACTGTTCTTTACGTTACAGAGACAGTAATCAGTGTGGATGCTTTGTAAGACCTTCCTCTTCAGAAATAGAATATTGTATGAATACATAGGACTGAAAGTGCATGAGTTGATAATTCAGGAAAAGTAACATGATAAAATGTTTCTCTTGAAATCAGATTTTTAAAAGGGAGTTACATTTTTACTGCTACTTAGCAGATTTTAAAAAATTCTTTCTAGATGAAATCAAACCAAATCTGAAAAATCCTATTTGACTTTGAAAAGAATCTGTGCAATTAAGTAACCTGACAATTAACTTCACTTCTGTAGTTTCAAATATTCATGATACTATATTTGCACGACTCTCATAGACCTTTAAAATATCTCTTATCCAGGATACTACTGGTAATCCTAGCCATAAGTTCTTAGGGTTGAAAGGCGTTTTGGAGATCATTTGTTCCAACACCTGTTGTGCAAATGAAGTGACAGACCAAAAAAGTAAATCCATATGTTCAAAATCACAGTGTGATTGCATAAATTCCTCTCTTTCTGCATTGTGGTTTTAACTGGTTTTTGCTATTTGGCTAACATCATAGGGCTAATAAGAGGCAGAGGTGGGACTTGAACCCAAGAACAGTTCTGTACCTTATCCACTAAACCAACCATTCTGCCTCTTGAATGTACTGTGTGTAAAATTGCTGGAGGTAGCAGGGAGATGGTATCAGATGCAGGAAGAAATAGATTAAAAAATAAATCAGTGATTATAATGAGATGAAGACTGTGACAGATACGTGAATGTGGCATTCTGAAAATAATGGAAGTAACCCACCCAAAAGAGGGGGGTTGACGAGAAAGCAGGGAGAACTTCTTACAGTGTTATTTGATCCACATTATGAATTAGCCACCCAAAAGAGGGGGCATGATAACCAGGAGAAATAGGAGCTGTACTTCATCATGAAGTCATGAGCAAATATATTGTATTTTGGAATGTGAAGGTAGTTTGCATCGCTAGAGTGCAGGAATAAAAGGGGATAAAGTCAAGAGATGAGGCTGAAGAGAGGAATGGACCAGAACATGGAGAACTTCTAGTTATGCCAAGGAGTTTGAATTTTATCCTGAAAGCAAGGAGGAAGCACTAAAGGATTTTTTAATAGGAATGGCATAATTATAATTTTATTTCAGAAAGGTTACTGTAACTGCATTGTGGAGAATGGATCTGAGGGGTCAAAGCCAAAAACCCATTAGGAAGGCTTTTGGAATTCAGACAAGTAAATTAGGCACACTCTGGCAGTGGATATAGACAGAAATTACCAGGCTCAAGAGCTATTTATGAGGTCAGTTTGACAAAACTTAATGATTGAATGGTGAGGGTGTACGAAAAGAGGAATTGAGACTGACTCTGATTTGTGCAATTAGGCTGATTAAAAGGTGCTCTCGATTGAAACAAGGAATATAGAATGAAGAGCTAATTCAGGGAATGGGGAAGGAAGTTGAAGAATCATGTTCCCAAAGCTTCTTGGCACCTTTAATTCTTTTAGAGTCTAAGGACTCTGAAGTCCTTAGACTTTTTTGAAAACTACTTCCTTAGATTGTTGAATCCAAAGGCAAGAGAATGACACTGGCCAAGGAGTACACAAGAGTGCTTGGGATGGAACCCTAGGAGACACAATATATAGAGGTTGTTCCCAAACCTGGCTAAATAACTGGAGTGTTATTAAAAATTGATATCCTACTTCAAAAAGGACGAAGTTTTATCATCATCCTTTGCTACAGAGAAGACAAGGAAGGGAAATCCAGTGGATTAGCCCAGTGGTTCTCAAAGTGTGATCCCTAACAGGAAGATCAGCGCTACTTGGAACTTCTTGGAAATACAGATTAGGCCTCACCCTACAGCTACTGAATATGAAACTCTGGGGCTGGGGCCTAGCAAATGGTGTTTTAATAAGTCTTCCAGTGGCTTTGATGCATCCTCAAGTGTGAGAACCATTGTCCACCATAAGTAGTGGTGATGGAAGCCACATTGCCTTGTATAATTTAAACAAGTTACTTTACCTCTCAGAACATTTTTCTTTCCTACAGTGATAATAGTGTGCTGCAGTATTGTGACATTTAGAGATACTGGCAGGGTTGATTTTTCTTCATTGCCAAAAGTGAATGGCAAGATTGCAGAATTAGAGTTATCAGATAATAAAGTTTTGAAGTAGACACTAAAATAATGAAGAAAGTGTTGGATTGTATCCTGTATGTTTTATTTTAAAAGGTAGGAAAATATAACAATTATTAAATTGCCATATGCCAATCAAATAATAAATGACTAATATTTTTAAAATTCAGATTAGGTCTGGTTACCAAGAGAATTTATTTTTATGAAATAGCTCCTTTTCCAGTGATACCAACTAAATGAGATTTTATCCTACTCTGTTAATATGAAACATTCCACTTACCCTGGCTAGAAGGGATTCAACTTACATACAGTAATTTTATCATAGTGTCTCCAACAGTAGATTCTTAAAACAATATAGGAAATAATGCCTGATGATCATTTTTGTATGGCTTTTTTTTTTTTTTTTTTGACGGAGTTTTGCTCTTTTTGCCCAGTCTGGAGTGCAGTGATACAATCTTATCTCACTGCAACCTCTGCCTCCTGGGTTCAAGAGATTCTCCTGCCTCAGCCTCCCGAGTAGCTGGGATTAACAGACACAAGCCACCATGCCCAACTAATTTTGTATTTTTAGTAGAGATAGGGTTTCACCATGTTGGCCAGGCTAGTCTCAAACTCCTGACCTCAGGTGATCCACCTACCTCAGCCTCCCAAAATGCTGGGATTACAGGAGTGAGCCACCGTGCCCGACCTTTGTATGACTTTTTTAAAAACTGAATAATCCAGAAGAGAAGTATTTATGGTCATTTTATTTTATTATTTTGAGGCAGGGTCTCACTCTATTGCCCAGGCTGGAGTGCTGTGGTATGATCATGGCTCACTGCAGCCTCAATCCCCTGGGCCCAAGAGATCCTCCCACTTCAGCCTCCTGAGTAGCTGGAACTACAGACACACACCACCAACACCACCATGCCCAGCCAGTTTTTAAAATTTTTGTTTGTTTGTTTCTTTTTGATACAGAGTCTTGCTCTGTCGCACAGGCTGGTGTGCAGTGACGCGATCTCTGCTCATTGCAACCTCCATCTCCTGGGTTCAAGCGATTCTCGTACCTCAGCCTCCTGAGTAGCTGGGATTACAGGCACATGCCACTATGCCTGGCAAATTTTTGTATTTTTAGTAGAGACAGGGTTTTACCATGTTGGCCAGGCTAGTCTCGAACTCCTGACCTCAAGAGATCCACCCACCTCGGTCTCCCAAAGTGCTGGGATTACAGGTGTGAGCCACGGTGCCCAGCCAGTTTTTAAAATTTTTTTGTGGAAATAGGGTCTCACCATGTTGCCCTGAGTGGTCTTCGACTACTGGACTCAAGTGATCCTCCCACCTCAGCTTCTCAAAGTACTGTGATTGATTTTATCTTACTTTTGAAAGCATTCCAAACATTTCAATTTGATCAAATTTTAAACCATGTGACTAGAAATACTAGAACATATATACATTATTTAAAAGATTTTGACACCTAAATTGTAAATGTTTTCAATGTTTAGCCTGAATTTATAAGTATCTGAGTCTCTGCTATTCTACTCTCAGTTTAGTGTTGTTTTCTAAAGGAAGTCGGAAATATAAAATGAGTCAGTATTTACCTTTAGCATTCTTTTGGTTTACAAGGTCTTGATACTAAAACAACTTTTTTTTTTTTGTACAGGGTCTCACTCTGTCACCCAGGCTTGAGTGTAGTGGCACAATCATAGCTCACTGCAGCCTCAAACTCCTGGGTTCAAGTGATCCTCCCACCTCCGCCTCTCGAGTAGCTGAGACTACAGTCACTGTGCCCCATCACACATCTGACTAGTTTTTTTTTTTTTAATTTTTTGTAGAGACAGGGTCTCACTTTGTTACCCAAGCTGCTCTCAAACTCCTGGCCTCAAGTGATCCTCCTGCCTAAGCCTCCCAATATGCTGGGATTATAGACATAAGCCACCTTGCCAAGCCTCCAAAAACATTTTTTTAACATGTATAGAGTTCATAAATTATTCACATCCTATTTGTGTTTGAGGGGACAGTTTTAGAGCAGTAGTCATAAGGTGAACAAATATGAGTGAGGATAAAAATTTACAAAATAAAACTTTGTTCCTGTATTATGAATGCTTTCATTTTAATAATTTGCTCTTCTTTTATAGCAGAGAAGGCATTTAGTATTCACCAAAAATGCAGAGTACATGAGAGTATATATTTTGTAGTTTTCTCTCAGTGCCTTCTGAATAATTTTCTAAATGATATCTGGTTCCTCCCATTTGATTAATCTGATACTTAGATTAATGGCTTTTTTAATTCAAATGTAATTAATCCTACTTATTCATAACTTACATATACTATCTGTATATTAGGAAATATACTTTGCTTCAAATTGCAGTTACTATTGAGTCTCCCAAGAGTTTACTTTCTACATTTTTTTCACATATTTTTATTTAGAAACAACTAAAGTAATTGTATATAATAGAATTAACATAAACATTAAAATTAACCTTAATGAGCCAACTTTATGCATATTCACTAATGGTTTCTATGACAAGTATAACTATGTTTTGTATGCGTAGAAAAAAATGTGGAGTAATTAATACCAAAATGTAAATTCTGGTGTAGGTCAGGGGACTTACGTCTTATTTTGGCTTTTTTGCCTTTGGTATGCAGTGCTAGTTTCCAAAAGCCACCAACTTTTTTATAGTGACTCTTTTTAGAGACTGTTTCCCTCTTCCTCTATAAAAACATGAACATATTATCAACATCATTAGTCACTAGGAAAATGCAAAATAAAACCACATTTTCCACCTTCCTGAATGGCTAAAATAGAGACAAACTAACAATTGGTGAGGATGTGCAAAAACAGGAACCCTCGTACAATGCTGGTGGGAATGTAAGGTGGTGCTGCCACTTTAGAAAACAAGTTTGGTTGTTTCTTAAAAAGTTAAACATAAATTTGCCATATGCCCCAGCAATTCTACTCCTAGGTAATAATTACCCAAGAGAAATATATCCACACAAAGACTTGTACATAAATGTTCTTGGCAGCTTTATCCATAATAGCTTGAAACTGGAAGCAACCTAAGAAGCATCTATCAACTGATGAATGGATGGATAAAATGAGGAGTAGACCGACAGTGGAATATTATTCAACGATAAAAAGAAATGAAGCACTGATATGAGTAGCTACAGCAGGGACAAGTCTCAAAAGTATGCTAAGGGAAAGAAGCAAGACACCAGAGTCTCCATATTGTGATTCTCTGTATATGAAATGTCCAGCAAAAGCAAATCTGTAGAGACAGATTAGTGCTTGGGACAGAAGACGGGAATGAGGATCAACAGTAAATGGGCATGTGGGATGTAATTGAGGTGAAGAAAATGTTTCAGAACAGTTTTATGGTAATGGTTCCACAACTTGGTAATTTACTACAAATCACTGAATTGTATACTTGGAATGGATAAATTAGGACATGTAAAATATGCCCCAATAAAATTGTAAAGAAATATATAGTCAAATACAACCCGCAGTGTATCAAAAGTATACACTCTGACCAGAAAGGTCTTTTTCTAGGAATACTGAAATGATCATTAAGAAACCTATGAAGGGGCGAGGTATGGTGGCTCATGCCTGTGATCCCAGCACTGTGGGAGGCCAAGGTAGGAGGATCACTTGAGGTCAGGAGTTCAAGACCAGCCTAGCCAATATGGTGAAGCCCTTCTTTACTAAAAATACAAAAATTAGCTGGATGTGGTGGTGCAGGCCTGTAATCCCAGCTACTCAGGAGGCTGAGGCAGGAGAATTGCCTGAACCTGGGAGGCAGAGGTTGCAGTGAGCTGAGATTGCGCCACCACACTCCAGCCTGGGCAACAGTGAGACATCCTGTCTCAAAAAAAAAAAAAAAAAAACTATGAAAATCTATATTATCTTTATTGAATATAATAAAAATAGATGACCAAATGTTACAGCAACTATTGTCCTAAGTAATGAAACACTAAAACCATATCAATTCAAACCAGAAACAAGATACTCTATCATCCTAATTATTTAACATTCTTTAGAAGGCTTTAGCAATTGCAATAATAAAATAATTGGCATACACATTAGAAAAAGATATTCAACTATCCCTATTTGGTGACAGTTATGATTATTTGCATAACACATAGAGCTTAATAAGGGAATTTGGTAAAGTAATAGGTTAATACAAGTGTAATCAGTAGATTTTCTCTCCTGCAACACATATATGAAATAAACTTTTAAAACTCATTCCCAATAGCAATGAAAATAATAAAATATATAGGAAATGTATAATCAAGAAAGGTGTAATATGTAGAAAGCTATACAACAAATGGAAAGGCTTCTTGAACAGAAAGACTTAATATAAAAACATCAGTTCTCCAAAACTTAATAAAATTAATAAATTTAATTAATAAATAAATTTAAGTTCTTATTAGAATTCCAAGAGAATCAGGATAAAAAAAAACTGGATAAATTTGTCTTAAGTTTACATGAAAAATAAAGGCACAATAATAGCCAAGAAAGCTATGAAAGTTAACAGGGAGGGAAAACCTAAAAATATCGGGTATCAGAATATGCTATAAAGACACTGTAATAAAATATGCTATTTAGAAATAGGAGTAGACAAATAGATCAATAGAACAGAATAAAGAATTAAAAAAACAAACCTCATATACCTTGAGATCTATTTATGGAATGTAATACATGACCAAGAATCAATTCAGTTGGAAATGAAGGGGGTTATTTAATAAGTAGTACAGAACTGGCTCTTGATCTTAAAGAAAATAAAAATGCTCCTCCACTCTTACTCTTTTTAAACATTAATTCCAAAACAAATGAATTTCACGTGAATTCTTGGCCTAAATGAAAGAAAGCAATAAAATCTTGCCAGATAATCCAGGAGACTACATCTACAAACTGAAGCAAAAAGACTTTCTAAGAAGCAGGACTGTGAAAAGAAAGACACATATTTGATGACCTAAAAATGAAAAATTATTTGAATAGCAAAAGTATTATGAAACAACCTTAATAGACAAATGATTAAAAATCTAGAAAAATACAGTTGAAAAATAAAGGATTAGTGTGTGTATTATAAGGAACTCTTACAAATTTTTAATCAAAAGATAGTAGACAAAAGGAGGCAGATAAAGGAAGAAAAAGTACAAATGGTCAAAATATTTTTAAATGCTTATATTCACTTATCAGAAAAATTCAAATTAAAGGGAAAATGTGATATCATTAACAAAAAGAGCTAAAACACTTATTCCTGGCAGGAATGTTGTGGTCTTGTGCTCTTATATATGGCTATAATGGAATGTGAGCTACTTTGCTATACATGGCTGTCTCTATATATAGACACACATATATATGGCCATATATACATATATATGGCTATATACGTGGCTATATGTATAGGGCGCTCTCTCTCTCTCTCTAGATATATATATGTATACATGGTTCTCTATATATATATAAAATGGAATGTGAGCCACTTTATTATACATGACTATAATGGAATGTGAGCCACCCTGGAAAATAATCTGACAACATTGATCATACACATAGACACACACAGATACACATATATGTGCACACACATGCATACATACATACATATATACTTTGACCCACCTGGAATCAATTCAATTCTTAGAAATCTATCCTATAAAGGTAAAAATTAATCATAAGGACTTTTGTACTGGACTTGTTTTTAGTAGCAGAAAAAAGTATATTTACATATGCATGTGTGTATATATACACATATATACATATGAATATATGTATGTACATACTGCAACAAAGTTAATGTCCGTAATAAGGAAATGGCTAAAAAATTAGCGTATCTATATACTATAGAGTATTATTCAGTTATTAAAAAGAATAGATCAGGCTGGGCGCGGTGGCTCATGCCTGTAATCCCAGCACTTTGGGAGGCCGAGGTGGGCAGATCACGAGGTCAGGAGATCGAGACCATCCCAGCTAACACAGTGAAACCCCGTCTCTACTAAAAATACAAAAAATTTGCCGGATGTGGTGGCGGGCGCCTGTAGTCCCAGCTACTTGGGAGGCTGAGGTAGGAGAATGGCGTGAACCTGGGAGGCAGAGCTTGCAGTGAGCCAAGATCGTGCCACTGCACTCCGGCCTGGGCGACAGAGCAAGACTCCGTCTCAAAAAAAAAAAAAAAAAAAAAAAGAATAGATCAGAACTATACCTTTTCAGAAGACCTGGAGGAATTTTTGTGAGATAATGTTGAGTAAAGATGGTAAGATGCAGCAAAGCATATAATAAAACAATTACTAAAAGAAAAAACTGTAAAAATTACTACATGTATTTATATATGTTATACATATAAATGTATGAGAATTATGTCAGCAGAGGATTGCATAAATATGAAGAAAATATGAAAGGCTGCACACCAGGTTGTTTTTATAAGGCAGGGAAGAATTGCAGGATGGGGAGGGGGGATGGAGAACCAAGCACAAAAGGAAAAGATTTTAAATTTTTTTTGTTTTATTTAATTTCCAATGTGATCGTATTTTCATTTTATTTTTTAAAAGACTATCATTTTTAAAAAGACAAGGTGTAATCATATGTGTGCTATATAAACATATAAAAATTGTATTTGTGTAATATAAATATATAAAGTTGGATTCAGTGACACAAAAGGGATTTTAATGTTTTTAGGCCAATCACTGTTTGGAGTTCTTTGTCCCTTGAGAAATTGGTAACTTTTGCTTTTGCAGTTGTTAGTTGGACATTGTTTAGCAAAGTTAACGCAGCATAATTAGTCAACTCCCACTTATAATTATTCTTCCATTAGAATTAGTTCTGATTTTAATAGTAAAATTATTTATTTTAGAAAATCTGGAAATTATAGAAAAGTAGTAAAAATAACTTTATTTAAAAAGCGCCAGTATTCCTACTACCCAGAGATAAGCACTACAGTACTAAGATTTTAGAGTATACCATTTATGCTACTCATGTTTTGTTTTTCAATGAAATTTAAAATGTAAATCTTGTAAATGTTGCATATTTTAGTTAAAAATATGTGCCTATGCTTGAATTTTTAAAAACTATGTAAAAATCCGTTTGATAATTATGTCATTTTTTTCTGTAAACCCTACCATTTTCTTAGTCATTCAGTATACCTACCCACCGCTATTCTTTTCTAGTTCCTGGCAGACATGGAAAATAATGCACTTTTTCGGGATGATATAGAATGTCAGAAACTCATTATGGAAGCAATGAAGTACCATTTATTACCAGAGAGACGACCCATGTTACAGAGTCCTCGGACAAAACCTAGGAAGTCAACTGTTGGTACATTATTTGCAGTTGGGGGAATCGATTCAACGAAAGGTATCAAATAATCTTTTATTTGGGGGAGGGAGGAACAAAGAAAAATATATTTTAATAAGTACATATACGGCCAAAGAACTCTTTGGAGAAATGGCTGGTTGCAGGACAGGGGCAGAAAAAGTACCAGACAATTGTGTAACATCCTCTAGACCGGAAAAAAGGAAGTGGTCAAAGAATGATGGAGACAGGTCAAAAGACACAGGAAACAGCTTGTAAGGGCTACTACTGTCCAAATCTGGGATCATCTGAGCATCAAAATAAATAATAGTAAAGGATTATAACCTATGAAATCAATAAGTATTCATGGTTCCACACCTATACAAATAAGGGAGAAAGGAAAGCTCTTCCTTACATAAGAATGCCAATGAATGAATATAGAAGGAAAGATGAGATTACAAAAGTTACCATTTAGTAACCACCAATAACCAATTCAGTCGAGAATTATCAGTGGATGCTGAGACTAGTGGGAAAAGTTTGACAACAGGATACTTAGTCTAAAAGTGTCTCTCAGCCACATGTTTACTAGTTACAAATATACAAATAGTATATTTACAGTAGAAAAACGTAGCACACAGCACTTAAGCAAATGATCAAAGATAATGTTGACAGAAATCAGACTAAGCAGCAGCATTGTGCAGGACAGGATGCACGGAGAACTCAGCCACCCATCTATGCCGTCCTTGCCAAGAGTGTATAACCTGAATCTAATCATGAGGAGGAAACAAATCTAAGTTGAGAGATAGTCTACAAAATAACTTATCTGTCTGTAGTATTCAAAAATGTCAGTGTCATGAAATAAAAAAAAAAATTCAGAAATTGTTCCAGATTATAGGAGACTAAAGAGATGCGACAGCTATTATGCACCATCTTGGATTTTCTTTTGCTGTAAAGGACGTAACTGAGACAAATGACAAAATCCAAATAAGGTCTGTAGATTAGATAATAACGTGGCATAAACGTTAATTTCAGGCGCGTACTGTGGCTCACGCCTGTAATCTCAGAACTTTGGGAGGATGAGGTGGGTGGATCGCTTAAGGTCAGGAGTTCAAGACCAGCATAGGCAATATGGTGAAACCCCGTCTCTACCAAAAATACAAAAAAATTAGCCCGGCATGGTGGCACACGCCTATAGTCCCAGCTACACTCAGGAAGCTGAGGCAGGAGGATCACCTGAGTCCAGGAAACAGAGGTTGCAGTGAGCCGAGATTGTGCCACTGCACTCCAGCCTGGGTGACAGAGCAAGACTCCATCTCGAAAAAAAAGAAAAAAAAAAAGTTAATTTCCAGATTTTGATGATTGTATTTTGGTCTTATAAGATAATTTCTCATTTTGAGGAAGATACACTGAGTATTAGGGGTATAATGCCATAATTTCTGCAAGTTACTGTTTTTTTGTTTTTTGCTTTTTTGAGACAGAGTCTTGTTCAGTCACCCATGCTAAAGTGCAGTGATGCTCTCTCAGCTCAATGCATCCTCTGCCTTCTGGGTTCAAACAATTCTCCTGCCTCAGCCTCCTGAGTAGCTGGAATTACAGGCACATGCCACTACACATGCCTGACTAATTTTTGTATTTGTAGTAGAGATGGGGTTTCGCCATATTGACCAGCTGTTCTCGAACTCCGGACCTCAAGTGATCTGCCTGCCTCAACCTCCCAAAACGATGGGATTACAGCTGTGAACCAGTGCACCAGGCCACAACTTACTCTTAAACAGTTCAGGAAAATAAAAATACCTACATAGCAAATACAGTAAAAAGTAAACATTTGGGAAATCTGGGTCAAAGGTATCTTAAGAATTCTTTGTACCACTCTCACAAGTTATTATTAATATTAAAAATAGGCTGGGATCATGCCTGTAATCCCAGCACTTTGAGAGGCCATGGCGGGTGGATCACTTGAGGTCGGGAGGTTGAGACCAGCCTGGCCAACATGGTGAAACCTCATCTCTACTAAAAAATATCAAAAAAAATTAGCCAGGCGTGGTGGCAGTTGCCTGTAATCCCAGCTACTTGGGTGGCTGAGGCAGGAGAATTGCTTGAACCTGGGAGGCAGAGATTGCAGTGAGCGGAAATCATACCACTGTACCCCAGCCTGGGCAACAGAGCAAGAGTCTATCTCAAAAAATAATAATAATTAAAAATAATAGCAATAAACACTATGCACAGTGCCTGCTGGTCGCCAGTGTTATGCTAGTAGCTTTCTGTGTATTATCCCTCAATATGCATTGATCTCCCCTTTGAACTCCTGGCATTAGCAGTCTGCAATCTCCTGACAATCTCTCTTTGACTTCTGGCTACCTCTCTGATCTGATGTCAGCTCATTCTGTTAATACTTCTTCCCTTACTGATGCTTTTATTTCAACCCCATTGGCCTTTTCATTCATCTAACAGGCCAAACATTTTATCCATATCCAGGATATTACTTTAGCTGATGCTCTCACTGGCATGCTCTGCCCCCAGATATTGAAGTGCCTAGCAGAAATTATTCACTCAAATCTCTCAAATGACAACTTACCAAGGAGGCCTTCCATGACCATTCAATAGCAACCCCCTGACTACCACTTTCTAACCCAAATACATATAACATAGTGCTATTTATTTGTAGATGCTTAAGTTTTAGATATAGGCCTGATGACTGCACGGTACAGAAATAAATAACTGATTAGGGTTACAGTATAAGTATTTCAACATTGGGAAAGATTTTCCATTGTTCAGATAATCTGCAAATACTTATTGTCATCTGTGTACCTGGAGCTGGTGCTAGCTTTTGTAGTCATTACTAGCACTCTCGTCCCTCTATCTTTTTCTCTCCTTTTCAAGGCTTTAACTGTTATCTCTATATTTATGTATAATACCCTCACTTTGATTTTATTCTCATATTTCCAACTTGTATGTAATATCTATTTGATGCTCAGCTTTTTAAATTATTATTATACCTTAAGTTCTAGGGTACATGTGCACAACATGCAGGTTTGTTACATATGTATACATGTGCCATGTTGGTGTGCTGCACACATTAACTCGTCACTTACATTAGGTATATCTCCTAATGCTATCCCTCCCCCCTCCTTCCCACAAGGATTATAAGTCATGCTGCTCAGCTTTTAACTCAAACTTGGTACATGGAAAGGCAAGGAAACTTGCCTTGGTACATGGCAAGGAAAATGTGTATCTGTCTTTTCAGCTTTCTAGGAGATGAGTTCCTGCTTCCCATAAAGGCTCATACATACAGTGGAAAATTCCCCAAGCTTGGGAAGGGGACTAGATACTAAGCACCCAAAGTAAACAATTCTCATTCTCTCTCTGTCTCTCTGAAATCTTACATTCTGACAGTCGTCAGGTCTTTTTTCAAATGGGTCTTATATCTAATTCTTCCAAATTTCTGCTGCCATCCTTCTAATTCCAGTTAGCCTTTCGTCAGCCTACATATTTTGGTCATGTTAATTTAGAGGGAATAGCATTCATTACGTTGTTAATATGTGGCAGGCATTATGCTAAGCACTTAGCCTATATTATTTCATTTCATCGTCATAACAGTTCTCTTTTTATAGATAGGGAAACTAAGACTTGGGAGAACTTAAGTAACTTTCCAAAGATTACACAACTAATTCGTGATAAGATCAAGATTCAGAAAGGCATTTTGGCTTTGGAGATGATATTCTACTCCATTGACTCTTCAATGAACATACCATTATTCTGCTCAAAAACTCCAGCAGTCTTTATTTCTTAGCACATAAGATGCAAATGCCTCATTTAAGACTTTCTCTAATCTGACCCTTCTGTTTGACCAACTTTATTTCTGAGTATTTTTTAATAATTAAATACTCTGACCTCTCCTGTTCAAGCTATCTGCCTGGCCCTAATTTATTTCCCATCTTTATAATGAAGAGCAGTTTGCCTTAGTCGGATGGTAGTCTGACCATTGGACTCTTGGTTCCTTCATATATCTGTTTAGTATAGGGCCAAACAAATAAGTGAATACTGGCTCCAAATAGCCACTCAGAAAATGTTAGAGTATATTTGTGCTTACTTTATAAGAGGTTAATTCTTTGGTATAAATTAGGGAAGCCCCAAGGTTTTACATAAAATTTTATAATTATTAGGCTTTTGTTTTGGATATTTGGATTTAAATATGTATATATTTAATATATATTATATTTAACATTATATTTATATATTATATATTATAATACATATTTTATAATATATAATATATTATACATATGATCTATATAATATATAATATAATTTATATTATATAATATAATTTATAATTATAATTATATAATTATATTTTAATATATAATTATATTTTAATATATAATTATTATATAATTATATTTTAATATATAATGATATTTTAATATATAATTATAATTATAATATATATATTATAATATAATTTATAATATAATTTTTATATATAATTTATATTATATAGCATATGTATTATATATTATATAATATATATTACATAATATATGATACATATATAATATATAATATATATTACATATGATATAACATACTATATATAAATATATAATTTATATATTATATTTAATATATAATATTAAATATATCATAATATATAATAAATGTATTATAATATATATTAAATATATATTAAATGTATTATAATATATATTAAATATAACTTAATATATATTAAATATATATACCTGAGACTATGTTTTAATATTTTTATGTTTCAAATTAGCAAAATAACTTTTAGTTACCAATTCATATGAATATGATACTGCTTAGTAAACTAGATCTAAAAGAAATAACTTAAAATTCAAAAGAAAAGTATTCCCTAAATATATTCGTGAAGAGAGATGATTAGCTTTTTATTTGTTGGAGGGAATTTTCTAATTTGATTTGATTTATTTGATGGCAGGAATGATATTTTAAGATCAAATTTAGAGTAATTAAATATACTATTACTGTGTATGTTATTATTATAATGTAAGCATATGAGTAAAAAACCTCACTATAGCTAGAAACTATAAAGAAAAAGTACTCAAACATATTTTTGAATAGCTATACTATGTATAAGGGACTCTTATTTGGTGCTGTGAAAAATACAGAGGTGAAGGCCGGGCAAAGTGGATCATGCCTATAATCCCAGCACTTTGGGAGGCCGAGGTGGGAGGATCACTTGAGGCCAGGAGTTTGAGACCAGCCTGGCCAATATAGTGAAACCCTGTCTCTACTAAAAATATAAAATATTAGTTGGGAGTGATTGGTACATATCTGTAATCCCAGTTTGGGAGGCTGAGGTACAAGAATTACTTGAACCTTGGAGGTGGAGGTTGTGGTGAGCCAAGATCATGCCATTGCACTCCAGCCTGGGTGATAAAGCAAGACTCTTTGTCTCAAAAAAAAAAAAAAATATATATATATATATATATATATATATATATATATATGCATGCATGCAGAGGTAGAAAAAGACTTGCTGTCTATCCCAAATAATTTAGAATTCTGTAGGGTAAGTAAAAACTTTAACATGAGAAAATCCATATGTATAACAAAACTATTTCTAAATTTTAGGAAATTATCAATAATACTAGTGCTCTGATGACCAAATTATAACAAATACTTTAGAATAAATGTTAGTCATGATTATAATTCTGTAAGGTTAGCACTGCTTACTTGATGTATTAGAAGCTTAGAAGAGAGAGGAGGGTTCTAGTTGAACTCTTCACAATTGGGGGTTAGGTTTATTTTAGAGGGTTTTTTTTTTTTTTAAACATCCGCTCATCTTAACTCATAAAGAGAACAAAGGAGTCCTGGAATCTTCCAATTCTTAAAAAAAAAAGAAAGGAAAACATAGATGCCTTCAGGCAGCAACTTCCTGAACTCCTTACCCTCATAGTTTCCAAAGTACCTGATCTGTACTTACCCTATCCTTGCTTATTGCAGTGGAATATGTTCCCCTCCTCCTGTGAAAGCCAGCTCTTCTGCCTGTGCCCTGGGTACTGTGCTTTCCTGCCTCCCCACGAACCATAATGAACATGGTTCATTATGTTCATTCTGATCTCTTTCATCTCCTGTATTTTTAGCTGCTTTCCTCTCAACCAGATCCTTTTCATTCACATTTAAGCAAACTCTTGAGTTTTCAAATTTTAAAAGCAAAACAAAACAAAACTTTCCTCAACGCTTCTAGTAATTTCTACCTCTCCTTACTTTGATAGCCAGACTTCTCAGAAGAATCTTCTATGCTCACTGTCTGTGTTTCCTCACCTCCCAGTCACATCTCAACCACTCAGTAAGGAACCTCCCACTGAAGTCATCAATGACCTCCATGTAGCTAAATCCAATAATACTTCTTAGTCTTCATTTTATTTGATCCTTTCAGTGGGATACTGTTAGCAGACCTACTGCTACAAACTTTCTTCCTTTGGCTTCCATGACACTTAACTAAGCCTCTGCTTTTTTTCCCCCCACTTCTGGGTGTTTGTTTCTTACCCTCCTTTGACAGATAATCCTTGTCCATTTGACCTTTTCTTACTGGGGCCTGTGTGTGCCTTGGAGAATAGTAAGAGTCGAGGACACAGAGTTAGGCAGAGGCTAGATCATGCAGGACCTTCATGAAATATAATAAAATTATTATTCTCAATGCTAATAAGATTATATTTTTGTATCTGTAATTTCATAAAATTACCAATTATGGTATAATTTTTATTTATATAACTTCTGTATCTTACTATGAAGGAGCAACAAGCATTGAAAAATATGATCTCCGTACAAATATGTGGACTCCAGTAGCAAATATGAATGGGAGGAGGCTACAGTTCGGTGTTGCAGTGCTAGATGACAAACTGTATGTGGTTGGAGGAAGAGATGGACTGAAGACTTTGAATACTGTAGAGTGCTACAACCCCAAAACAAAAACTTGGAGTGTGATGCCACCTATGTCCACACATAGACATGGCCTTGGTAAGTATAACTGTGCAGATTCACTCAAAATATCACGTAGCTCCCACAGCACGTTTACATTCTGTACCAGGCAGAAGACCCGTGTGGCAGCCACTGCATCAGCAGCAGTCACCAAGCATTCCTCACATGCTGCAATAAAGAACTTGACAGGTCATCATAAAAGATGAGGCCGGATGCAGTGGCTCACGCCTGTAATCCCGGCAATTTCGGAGGCCAAAGCAGGAGGATTGCTTGAGCCTAGGAGTTCAAGACCATCCTGGGCAACTTAGGAAAATACAGTCTCTACAAAAAATTTAAAAATTAGCTGGGAAAAAAAATTTTTAATTAAAAAATTAGGTGGCTTGGGCCTGTAGTCCCAGCTACTCAGGAGGCTGAGGAGGGAGAATCATTTAAGCCTGGGAGGTCAAGGCTTCAGTGAGCTGTGATCTTGCCACTGCACTCCAGCCTGGGCAACAGATCTATCTCAAAAAAAACAAAAACAAAAAAAGATCAATACCAGTGAAAGTATGGTTGAGTTTAAATAGTATGGTTTATACAATACTCAGTTTATTAATACTGACCACCAGAGTAGAGGCTTCTGCTAAATAAC
The DNA here is from genome assembly GCF_047675955.1 of Chlorocebus sabaeus. Classification (NCBI taxonomy): domain Eukaryota; kingdom Metazoa; phylum Chordata; class Mammalia; order Primates; family Cercopithecidae; genus Chlorocebus; species Chlorocebus sabaeus. The sequence goes on along the minus strand of NC_132930.1, from coordinate 11,666,791 downwards.
AGTAGACAGTAATGAAAACTCTCTAGGGATGAAGATTGAAATGGGTATGGTGGTGGGTACAGTAAAAGATCAAAGAGACATAGATTTCCACTAGTTGTAATTAGTTCTCAATGCAAGATCATCTTAAGTTTGAAGTTTGATAAGGAAATAAAACCAGAGGGTTAAGGCAAAGACAAGAGAAGGAGCTTAAAATTAACTATATGAAATTTAACAAAGTAAACTTGTAAAACGTGACTCTTGAGTCCATAAAATCAACTATTATATAGGCACAGACTGGGAAAATGTGAGTTGAGCATGAATGAGACTTAGAAATTTGGGTTGACCATAAAATCCAGGGTAGAGTGAGTCAACTGCGTGCTTCCCCTCCCCTACAATGGGGAAGAAAATGTAATTCTAACACAGGCTAAATCCTTATGGATATAGTACATAGAATGTGATTGCTCATAGTCCAGCTATTCTGTGCAAATGACACTGTGCATTGAATACTGTCAGTAGTTCTAGGTGCCATACAGAAGACTTTACTGAACTGCAGCAAGTTGAAAGGAAAATGATCACATAGCTCAAAACTGTCTTCTTTAAGCCCTAATTTAAAAGTTTTGTGTCATTCAACACAGCAATGTTCTTACTAAATTACCTTGTAATTAAATAACTGTTACAAATTTGAACTTATAAAATAAACTTTTTTTTTCTTTGAGACAGAGACTCGTTCTGTTGCCAGGCTGAAGTGCAGTGACGCAATTTCGGCTCACTGCAACTTCCGCCTCCCGGGTTCAAGTGATTCCCCTGCCTCAGCCTCCCTAGTAGTTGGGACTACAGGCGCGTGCCACCATGCCCAGCTCATTTTTGTGTTTCCACCAGTAGAGACGGGTTTCACCATGTTGGCCAGGATTATCTCAATCTCTTGACCTCTTAATCCACCCACCTCGGCCTCCCAAAGTGCTGGGATTACAGGCGTGAGCCACCACACCTGGCCTAAAATAATCTTTTATTTAAGAAACATTCCTTTTATCTCTTCATATGTGGGAATTTTATGGACATTTCATTCAAAAAAGGAGTTCTGCTAAAATTTTTTTTTTTTTTTTTTTTTTTTTTTTTTTTTTTGAGACAGGTTCTTGCTCTGTAACCTAGGCTGGAATGCAGTGGTACATTTTTGGCTCACTGCAACCTCTTCCTCCTGGGCTCAAGCAGTCCTCCCACCTCAGCATGTCTAGTAGCTGGAACTACAGGCATGCACCATCACACCTGGCTAATTTTTGTATTTTTGGTGGAGACAGGGTTTCACCGTGTTGCCCAGGCTGGTCTGGAACTCCTGGGCTCAAGCAGTCTGCCTGCCTCAGCCTCTGAAAGTGCTAGAATTACACTTGTGAGCTACCACACCAGGCTTAAAATTTCTTTTCAAAGCCATTTTTTAATGGGTTGAATTAGGTGAACCCCTTAAGTTTTCTGCCCCCTTTGACATATTACACATTACATATACATATATATGTAAAATTAGAGAGATATACATATATCATAAACAAGTATATACAGTATGTGTATATATTATACATGTATATTTTGATATGTGTATATTTTTGTTTATACATAAATATATACACATATAAAATGTGTATATGCACGTATAAGCATATAAATAACATGTATGCATATTTATATACACATATATGTGTGTATATATGTGTACACACACACACATATAAAATCTCCAAAAGCTAGTACTGGTGGGGTACAATATGTAATAAATGAGTGGAATAATACGTTGATTTGGGTCATGCATGAATGATGAGTATTTTTCTTATCTGGCTGTGATTTCACAAATTAAAATATATCTGTAATACAGGGGTTCTTTTGGCCCCCAAGTGAGACATTTTATCTCACCTGGCCATGATCATGTCGCACCTCTTCTCAAATCCCCCTACCTTAAAGCCATGTCAAAGCCATCACGGAGACCGTTCTCCATCTCATTCAGAATAAAATCCAAAGTCCTTACAAGAGATAAGATCAGAGCCCTTATCTGCAGTCTCTGCCCTGCGTGCTCTGGCTCTACACTCTCCCTCATCTCTTATATTTTCCCCCTCACTCACCCTGCCTAGCCAGACTGGCCACCTTGTTGTCCCTCAGACACAGTGAGCATACCTCAGGACCTTTGCACTGCCATTTCCTCTACCTCACCTTCTCTTCCCCCAGCTATCTTCAAATCTGGTTTCCCAACTTCATTCACATTCCTGCTTAAATGTTACCTTACCAGAAAGGTCTCCCCTGACCCTCTCTATCCTTTTACTTTGCACCACTTTTTAAATTAGCAATTGTTATTAACTAAAATATATTTTATGTCTGTTTCCAGACTATAAGATTTATGAGGGCACAGCCCTTACCTGTTATATTCTGTTGAGTGCCTGGTACTTAGTAGACATGCAGAAGATATTTGGTGAATAAATTAACAAATGAATCTAGCTCAGCTCCCTGCTGATGAATCATACCAATAGATTATGGTATCGAATCTAACTATAGTAAAATCTCATGAATTTGAATTAATAGGGGAGAAGGTATAAAAATACAAATCCAAATTGTTGAAAAATGTTTTAAATAGTAGCAGTGTATGCATCTGGTGCAATTTTAAAATAATTTTCCACCATTGTACCTAAAAATATTGCCTGTAAAATTTTTAATTTTTTTTAGAGACAAGGTCTCACTCTGTCATCCAGGCTGGAGGTGTGATCATAGCTCAGTGCGTCCTGAAACTCCTGAGTTCAGGGGATCCTTCACCTTAGCTAGGACTATAGGTAATGCCACCATGCCTGGCTAATTTTAACAAAAAAATTTCATAGAGATGGCAGCCTTCCTGTGTTGCCCAGGCTAATCTCACAGAGATCCTTCCGCCTTGGCCTCTCAGAGCTCTGGGATTACAGGCTTGAGCCACCTCGCCCAGCCTCTAGAACTTTTTTTTTTGAGACAGAGTGTCACTCTGTTGCCCAGGCTGGAGTGCAGTGGCGCGATCTTGGCTCTCTGCAACCTCCGCCCCCAGGGCTCAATCGATCCTCCTGCCTCAGCCCCCCAAATAGCTGGGATTATAGGCACCTGCCACCATGCCCAGCTAATATTTGTATTTTTAGTAGAAAAGGGATTTCGCCATATTGACCAGGCCTGTCTCAAACTTCCCGACCTCAAGTGATCCTCCCACCTTGGACTCCCAAACCACTGAGATTACAGGCATGAGTCACCATGCCCGGCCAGTCTCTAGAACGTTTAAGACCAGAACTCCCATGCTATTTCAACTCCCTACCCACCCACCCACCGACCTACTAAGAACACTGAGGACACATGTCTACATTATAAATGTTTACTCAGTTCCATTTGTATGTTTAAGGCTTATTGTACTTATACTTCAATTAAAATGTGATTTTTAAGACGGCAGCCAATCTGAAGTCGTTGTTTCCTGTCTCTTCATAGGTGTGGCTGTACTAGAAGGTCCCATGTATGCTGTAGGAGGACATGATGGCTGGAGCTATCTGAACACGGTGGAAAGATGGGACCCTCAGGCTCGCCAGTGGAATTTTGTTGCCACTATGTCTACCCCCAGGAGTACAGTAGGTGTGGCAGTACTAAGTGGAAAGTAAGGAAATACTTAAAGTTTCTATTTAAAATGCAGTACACCAAATTTATTAAGCTATATCATTTCTAATTTAAAGATATACATAAATACAGTGACTTGAAGAGACTTTTAAGACAATGTCTTCTATAATAGTTGTAAATATAAACAGTTGATTGTTAAGCTAGGCTTTCATTTTAATATGCAGATACTGTACATTTCTAGTTATTTTGAGTGAAGACATTTTATATTAATGTTCAATATTAATAAGTTGTACTGTAAAAATCTGGTATATCTATATTAAAATATTTTATTTAATATACTTTAAAAGTATATTATCTGTATTATGTTTAAAAGCATGTATGGTCTTTTAAAAGTAGTGTAGTCTCTCTCAGTGTTTCTCTAAAAATTCCTTACATCTTTTCTACTGATTTATCTTGACTTTCACCTCTTTCTTATCTTGACTTTCACCTCTTTCTTATCTTGGAAAACTGGTGAAAACTAGAATGGATTTATAAAGAGGTGCTCTCTTGCTTCTTGTCTGCTCTGAATAAATAAATATAGGTAGAGCCATCACTAATAGCTCTGTTACTCGGAAAGTAAATGTGTGTCTTTTTTCAGTCCTTTCTTCTTCAGTCCTTTCTTCTTCCATAAAATGAAGCCGTCTGTGGTTGTTAAAGAAAAGTTATTTGTGGGGTACTTTTTGCTCATTTAGAATGCTTTATCATTGTTTCCAGAAAAATAAATGAATCAAGGTTAAAATAGAATTAAAATTATTTATAGAATTTTGTTAGTGATTATAAGGAAAATGAAAAATTAGTGAAATGTTTTATATTTTAGGACCTAAGACCTTGTTTCTTCAGGACCCATCAGTTATGTTCTACTTTTTGGTACTTTTTTTTAAGCACTATTACATGTGATAAGATGGATAAATGGAAATCACTTTTTAGATGTTTTTGATCTCCATGCCCCTGCCCTCATTTATTTTAGCTAAAGAAATCACCTCAAAATTCATCACTACATATCTTTCTAAACTCTTTGATAAGAGTCAGCCATTAAATAATCTAGTAAATAGAGAGAAAAAGAAAATGAAACAGTATCTTCGCGGCTTTGACCCTTTGGTTTAAACCTTTGGGATTGATTCATTGGATTAATTTTTGTTCAGTAGCTTATTTCTTAGCCCTTATTTCTAATAGAGGACAAAACAATAATTGCCTCCCCTAAACCTGATTTCCGGACCTACAGTAGCTTAGCTTTCTAGGCATAGAAACATCTTACTTTCTTACCTTTTCTTGCCCTCTAATGAGAAATATTTCAATCCTTAACCCACCTAAAGTACAGTTAACTGAATATAATTCAGAGACAACCTAATTAATCATATCAGAAGCTAAGGATCTCTAATCTACTAACTATTAAGAAATTTGATTTTGAAAGTAGAGTATATCTAAAGAATCTGGAATAAGTAGAAAGTATGCGGTTGGTTGAAAAAAACTAACGATGCATCTTATCATTGCTTTGTGGTTTAGAACAAATCGTTTCTCTGTACCTCAATTTTTTTATTCTGTAAAATGAAGAGCTTTGATTTTTGTGGTTTTTGTTATTTTAACTTATTTATTTATTTATTTTGAGAGAGAGTTTCACTTTGTCGCCCAGGCTGGAGTACAGTGACACGATCTCAGCATACTACAGCCTCCTCCACCTCCCAGGTTCAAGCGATTCTCCTGCCTCAGCCTCCCAAGTAGCTAGGACTACAGGTGTGCACCACCACATCCAGCTAATTTTTGTATTTGTGGTAGAGACAGGGTTTCGCCATGTTGACCAGGCTGGTCTCGAACTCCTGACCTCAGGTGATCCACCCACCTTGGCCTCCCAAAGTGCTGGGATTACAGGCATGAGCCACTGCGCCTGGCCTATTTTAACTTATTTATAATTTCTTTTTCTTTTCTTTTTTTTTTTTTTTGGTGGGGGGTGGTGGGGGAGTAGACAGAGTCTCGCTCTATCTCCCAGGCTAGAGGGCAGTGGGCAATCTCAGCTCCTCCTGGGTTCCAGTGATTCTCCTGCCTCAGCCTCCCAAGTATCTGGGATTATAGGCACCTGCCACCATGCCCAGCTAATTTTTGTATTCTTGACAGGGTTTCACCATGTCAGCCAGGCTGGTCTCGAACTCCTGACCTCAAGTGATCAGCCCACCTTGGCCTCCCAAATCTTAAAATTTTCCTACCATATTTGACAGAAAGAAACCTTATTTAGACTTCCAGTTGCTCAGGCTACCTTTAAGGCACTGGCTGGCAAATATTTTTAGCAGTTAAATCTCTCTTTCAAATGAAATCTTAAAAATACCTCAATATTTAAAAGGCAAATGGAAGTTCAAGTTTATTTTAAGCTTACTTAAAGTGTATCACAAGTTCAAGCTTATATTTACTTATTATAAAAATCTGTGAAGAAGAGTAAGTGCTGAAGAACAGAAGAATACATTTTAAAGAGCACTCAGCTTATTTCTGTGTCTTGTCTTGATTGTCTAATATGAGGAAAATCTTGATTCACAGATAAGAGGCTGAAATGGTAACAGTTATTTTAACTACTAGAGTAATTTAATTGGAATTTCAGGAAATTCTTCAGTTAAATTGCCCAAACAGTTTGAAAGTAGTAATAAATCTTTTTTCTAAGTTGAATCTCAAACAGTATCTGCCAACTACTTGCATTCCTTTTACTTTTGAGACAGGGTCTAGCTCTGTTGTCCAGGCTGGAGTGCAGTGACACGATCACAGCTCACTGCAGCCTCAGCCTCCCTGCCAGGCTCAAGCTATCCTCACACCTCAGCCTCCTGAGTAGCTGGGACTACAGGCATGCACCACCATGCCTGGCTAATTTTTAAAAAATGATTTTTTGTAGAGATGGGATCTCACTGTGCTGCCCGGGTTGGTCTCAAATACCTGGGCCAAAGTAATTCTTCCCATCTTGGCCTCCCAATGTGCTGGGATTACAGGTGTGAGCCACCGTGCCCAGCCTACTTGCATTCTTGATCATAATTTTAAAAGTCAGGCAAGACCTAAATCTTATTATTAAGATATATAGGTAGTACAATACTTTCACAAGTTGACATAATATTTCTCTTTTTATTATAATAGACACTATCATGGGGAAGAGAGATGAGTTCTGAGTCTTACATGACATTTAATTGAGCAAGGTGATATTTTTGAAAATTAAAAATAATTTTTAAAATTTGAAATTCAAATGAACCATTTTTTAGACTCCCTCAATTTCTTCATAGAATCCTATTCTTAGAATACAGTTTGAAAATCATTGCTTGAGATAATGATTATTTAGGAAGTGTTACCAATTGATTTTAACCCTTAATATTAGCTGAATATAAACATTGTTTGTACACTTAAGATCTCCTGTAAGTGCTATTTTCTACAAGAACAGAGAGACAATTAATTTTTCTCTGTAAATGTCTACACCATGATTATCATGTATTAGGCAGTGTTCAAAGTACTTTAAATTTAATTATCAAACCCTCCTATGAGGCAGGGTTTATAGATGATGAAGTTTAGATGGAGGTTAAATAACTTGTCCATAGTCACAACTAGTAAGTGGTAGAACCAGAATTGTCTGGTTCCAGAGTTCAAGCTCTTTTTTTTTTTTTTTGAGACGGAGTCTCGCTCTGTCGCCCAGGTTGGAGTGCAGTGGCGCAATCTCGGCTCACTGCAAGCTCCGCCTCCCGGGTTCACGCCATTCTCCTGCCTCAGCCTCACGAGGAGCTGGGACTACAGGCGCCCGCCACTGCGCCCGGCTAATTTTTTCTATTTTTAGTAGAGACGGGGTTTCACCATGGTCTCGATCTCCTAACCTTGTGATCCGCCCGCCTCGGCCTCCCAAAGTGCTGGGATTACAGGCATGAGCCACCGCGCCCGGCCGAGTTCAAGCTCTTAATCATTGTACTGTACCATTCTTTACAATTAAGACCCACGAGTCCACTGTTCAAGAGGGTAAGAGGCTTTAAAGCCTATTGTGTGTGGGTATGTGTGGGTGTGCGCACACATATGCATGTGTGAATTATTTTAAATTACTGATCCTCCCTAATTGTTGAAGGCTTCTTATGTTCTGTGATCCATATTTAGATAACTCTTCTACCAAGTATTAGTTGAAGAATAATATTAAGAACTAGAACATAAACAAGTTACTAATAGATAAAAGTTTTTAACAGATAAAAGAAGTTTTAAGATAAATTTTAATAGATGTTTCAAATAAATTTTAATTTCCATACTATTAATATAGCTTAAGTTTAGAACAAGATATTGCTACAACCATATGTTGCTGTTTAAGATATGGTCATCTTATTATTTAAGAAACAGTTTCAGTGACATAGTGGCATACCTTAATTAGGAAATCTGTGGTTAAATATGTAGATTTACCTAAATATAAATACTTAGAGTTTTAATTGGCAGAAATTTGGGATAATTAAAATATTGTTTCTTGAGAAATGATAAAAACAGTTAAGTATTAACTAACATTTGTAAATTCAAAATGTTATAATGTTTTTGATGAGCAACAAAGTAAATTTACTCTTTTAAAAAACTAGTAGAAAAAATATTTATAGAGAGCTTCCCAAATGAATAGTAAATACAAGAAGATTTTTGCTTAACAAGAAATACTATGTTCAAATATTTAAAATATTTTACAAACATTTTAGGTTCAGAGTAAAAGACTATTTCAAATTAGTGCAGTGTATTGATTGATAATGAATTTAAATTGATCTACTAGGTAACATTTAGGTCGTTCACGTGATAACCTATATCCTTTTCTGCAGTAATTTAAATTAATGAAGGATCATTGTTCATATGTAACAAATGTTACTTTTTATGCCATTGTTTCAAGCTATATTTTTATTCTCCTATTTCACTATTACAAGTACACTCTACATGACTGTGTTGACTGTCCAACTGTTTGTTCATTAATAAAACTGTGTGTCCCGATTCTGCTTCTTACTGGGTGACCCTGTGCAAGTGTCTTAGTCTCCGTGAACCGTTGTTTCTTTACCTGTGAAACAGCGATTCAAACAGTTTCTTATATCACTGTGATGATTAAATTAGTACATATAAAGTCCCTAACCTATGGTAGGTGCTCAGAGAAGGTTAGTTTCCTTCCCTGATAATAAAGTCTTAACTATTAAAAAAAATAAGCCATGGTATATTTATACACCATGTTTTGTCTATTCTAAGACACACATTTTAACACCTGTAGAATTTCAGTGCATATTACAATCAATGGTGACTTGTCAAAGAGATGGCAGTGGTGAAATAGTTGTCAGTGCCTTCATGTGCAGTTTGTTTTCCTTTTCTTGTTTATACAGAGTGATATAAGATACTTACATGTGTCATTTCAAACATAGCATATCTTCTTTAATGACACACACATTGACAGTGTGTTTTATAACTGATGGCACCTTAAATTCAATGAAATAACATAAGAAGAGCCACTTTGTTCTAAGCATAATGGCACAATGTCTTATTTATCATTTCATTTATTCTTTTTACAGACTTTATGCAGTTGGTGGTCGTGATGGAAGCTCTTGTCTCAAATCAGTAGAATGTTTTGATCCTCATACTAATAAGTGGACACTGTGTGCACAGATGTCAAAAAGGAGAGGTGGCGTAGGAGTGACGACCTGGAACGGACTGCTGTATGCCATAGGGGGGCACGACGCTCCCGCATCCAACTTGACTTCCAGACTCTCAGACTGTGTGGAGAGGTAATTTCCTGCAAAGAAAAACTAGGAACAAGAAAAATATATATATAAGTCTCTGATACTTATGTCTATTTGGAGAACATGTTGGAGAACTGGAAGGGAAAGTCAGCATTCAAAAATGCAAAGCAGCTTCACTTTATAACAGCCTGCTCTCACAGGAACTGATACTTCCAGAAAAATAAGTTTGTGTTGAGCATGCACTACACACAAGGCAATTTTACTTTATATGGGATATTGGACCTAATAAGAAGAGGAGCTTGATGAATTTTATGCAGAATGACTTAAGGGCTGTAGGCTAAATAAAAAGCGAAAAGGATAGGGACATTTCTGTGTGTTTTGATATAAAATAAAAAACTAATAATAAGGCTTACAAACTTAAGTCATCCCAACTGGCCTCGCAAAACTCAAGTGTGGTGCCAGGTAGAGAGCCAAAGAGCAGTGGGAGATTTGGATGGTAGGTCAGGTTCCCGTTTCTTATGTTTAGTCTAGTACAAGGAATAGAGAGAATTGAATGGATTTAGGCGGTACAATCAATAGGAGTTTGTCTGAACACTCCAAAGCAGAAAGAAATACTGTTCATACAGGAAACTGAAAGGTAGCCATTGTGGCTGGAGAGCAAAGAGTGATGGGGAGGGAATGGCAGGAAAGGAGGCGGAGTGGGCAGGGTGGGTGCAGATCATCTAGATTCCTTGAGGCATTGTTAAGGGTTTTGGATTATAAAGAAAAATAGGAAGTTAATGAGCGCCCATGTGTGACAGAGAGTGTGTGTGTGTCTGTGTGTGTGTGTATGTCTGTTGGATGTGATCAGATTTTTTTTAAAGATTAGTTTGATTTATTTAAGTTGTACATGACCAAGTGACCATAAGAAGGATAAAAAATAAAATCAAAGTTTGTTGATGATAATGAGCACTCTCTTAGTCTGTTTCCCATTGCTATAACAGAATACCCAGGACTGAGTAATTTATAAAGAAAAGAGGTTTCTTTAGCCCACAGTTCTTCAGGCTGGGAAGTTCAAGATTGGGAGGCTGCATCTGACAGGTTCTGGCGAGGGCCTTGTGCTGTGTGATAACATGTTGCAGAATTGGAAGAGAAAGTCGGCATTCAAAAATGCAAAGCAACTTCACTTTGTAACAACCTGCTCTTACAGGAACTAATGCATTCACACAAGAACTAACCAAAGAGAAAAACATTAATCCATCTTATCAACCTAATCACCTCTTAAAGGCCCCACCTCCCAACACTATTACATTGGCAATTAAATTTCAACATGAGTTTTGGGGGGTATGAACCACATCCAAACGATAACAAGTGCTTTCTGTATTGGTGTTGTTTGAGAAAGCGGGAAAGTTACAACTGCATTTCACTTATATTGGGGGGAAAACAATTCAGACCTATGCTCGTTTCATGTTGTAATCCAGGAAAGGAATGTGGAAGTGTTTATATACTTTGCCCCATGAATTATGGGCTTGCTGTTGTACTACACTCAGTGGAAAGCTGTTCATTGATACAACAGATTTAGGAGCAATATCAGTCATCCTAGCATGATGTATCTGCTCTTAGCTATACAACTGTGGGCAATTCTAGTTAAGATACCTCATGAAAGGAGCAAGAAAGCCCAAAACTGGACAGCTACAATGATTGAGGCTGTGAGCCATCTTACATAGAGCTTAATGCATTGATTTCCCCAAATTTTCAGTAGGTAATCTAAGGTCTGAAAGCAGTTTTCAGTACTGACCCTAGCTCCTTTTAAGTGTTATACATCTGTTAAGTGGATCTGTTAATATAATACTGTAAGTTAAAGTTGTCAGAAAAATATTGGTATTTTTCTCAAAAATATGTTCAAATGTATTTGATTTACATCGTAGATAATAAGTCAGAAGATAGACTTGAAGAACAAAACTGTTTTTACCTAAATATTTTAAGAATAATATCAGCTCCGGTTCTAAAATTTTCTTTCAGATATGATCCCAAAACAGACATGTGGACTGCAGTAGCATCCATGAGCATCAGCAGAGATGCAGTGGGGGTCTGTTTACTTGGCGATAAGTTATATGCTGTTGGGGGGTATGATGGACAAGCATACCTTAATACCGTGGAGGCTTATGATCCCCAGACAAATGAGTGGACCCAGGTACGGCATTTCATGTTTCATTATTACACTGACTCTCTTTATTAAAACAATTCTTATGGTAAAACAGATCCCCTCAATCTTGTCCAATACTGAAATATATGGCATAAATATGACAATCACCTCTTGATTAAAGATGAGAAAAAGAGGCAATGTTTAATTTTATCACATAATTAAAATCCAGAATTACCTTTGAGATGTAAGTTAATACTCAGAGAAATTATAATTATCTGCTACCACTTGCATGATGAGGTGTTCTAACCTGATTAAAGCCGATAGGACTACAGGCAGGCTGTAACAATGGGAGGGGAGACTGGAAAAGAAAAACAAGGATAGTAGTCAGAAAACTATGAACAACTTGCCCATGCATGAGCAGTGATTTTAAAATACTCAACCCATTGATATTTGGGAGCAGATTAAAGTCCTGATAACCTAATGAAGATGGCAACCCTAAATTACACTAAGTAAGAAACCTGATCTGGCAATCTTACTAACAGAAAGAATTTCACCCTTGTGTATGTCTGGGAGGGTCTAGCACTTCTAAGAATGATCTTTTGAGATCTTTGCTTCCGTCATCACCAAGAACAGAATCAGGAATTTGTGCTTATGACACCGAATTCAGTACTTGGTACATAAAAGACAATAAATGTTTAGCTGAGCCAAGATTGTATTGTATACAAGGAGCAATGGTAAGTATTGTCAAGAAAACAAAGCTTCTGTGAAGCCCCACGGTCATGTAACCTAAGGTCTTGGGGTAGGTAAGATCTACATGTGCAAGAGGAGAATGCACCACGCAAGGCAGTGGGTATTTCGTGTCCCGTGGCACAGGCGCCAAGTGATACAGGAGATAAGAGAAAACAGAAAGTGGTTATGGGGAAAGCTTTAGTGAGAAAGAAGTGGGATTTAAACTAAGCCTTAGTGAATTGATCCAATTCAAAAAGATTGGAAAGAAGAAACTGCGAGAAAATGTGAAAGAAATGTCACCAAAGCAGAATTATGTAAGACATATTGAAGTATGACTGGTTATAAGGATCTATGCTTGAGAGGAGGAGGAGTGCTTACTAGAGAGGAAGATTGGGGTCAGAATGGAGATCTGTGAGACCAAGGTGGGAGGATCACTTGAGGCCAGGAATTCCAAACCAGCATGGGTGACAAAGTGAGATGCTGTCTCTACAAAAATTTGTGGGTTTTTTGTCTTGTTTTGTTTGGTTTTTCAGATGGAGTTTTGCTCTTGTCACCCAGACTGGAGTGTAATGGCACGATCTCAGCTCACTGTAACCTCCACCTCCCGTGTTCAAGTGATTCTCCTGCCTCAGCCTCCCGAGTAGCTGGGATTATAGGTGCCCACCACCACACCCGGCTAATTTTTGTATTTTTAGTAGAGACAGGGTTTTGTCATGTTGGCCAGGCTGGTCTCAAACTCCTGACCTCATGATCCACCTGCTTCGGCCTCTCAAAGTGCTGGGATTACAGGCATGAGCCACCATGCCCAGCCCAAAAAATTTTGAAAAATTAGCAAGGTGTGGTGGCACGTACCTGTAGTCCCATCTACCTTGGGAGGCTGAGGCAGAGGATCGCATGAGCCCAGGAGTTGAGGCTGAAGTGAACCATGATCATGACACTGCACTCCAGCCTGGACAACAGAGCAAGACTCTGTCTCTTAAAAATAAATAATCATTTAATAATAATTTTTTTAAAGAATGGGGATGTGTGAAGGCCAAGCTAAAGAGTTTGGTAACAAGAAGCCAGCAGAAACTTTCAACCAAGTGAATGATGCAGTTGGGGTCACGTAGGTTGGGTTAGGGGCAGGGGAAGTGAGGGCTGGATAAAAGGAAAAATATTTAGAGGATTGCTTCAGTTGCAAGGCTTGAAGCATTCAATGTAGATGGATTCAAGAGATATTGCCAAGTCTTGTTGATCTTTCTTTATATACACACACTTGCTGGGTTGAATTGGGAGGTGTGGTCTCTGAAGAAAACAGGAAAGGAATGATCAGAGAAGTTCTCAGAAGACAATGGAATAGCGCATCTAAAGGGAGGAGTAGGAGTTTCAACAGTATAAGAAAGAATGAAGATTTGTCATTTGTAAAGTTATGGGATTCTCTGAGAATCTGATAGAAGCAGAAGCCAGTACACAGTTTCAAAAGTAAACAGAAGAGGCCAGGCACACAGTGGCTCAAACCTGTAATCCCAACACCTTGGGAGGCCGAGGTGGGCGGATCTTTTGAGGCCCGGAGTTCAAGACCAGCCTGGCCGACATGGTGAAACCCCGTCTCTACTAAAAATACAAAAATTAGTGCTCCTGTAGTCCCAGCTAAGGCACAAGGCTGAGGCACAAGAATCAGTTGAACTCAGGAGGTGGAGGTTACAGTGAGCCAAGATCGTGCCACTGCACTCCAGCCTGGGTGACAGAGCGAGACTCTGTCTAAAAAAAAAAAAAAAAGTAAACAGAAGAATAGGGTGTAGGAGCTAGAGAGGCATGCAGTTTTTAAATGATGATGATAGAAAGTGAATATTTATTCAGCACATCTTACAGACCAGGCTCTGTTCTAAGCACTGTAAAGAATTTAATCTTCAACAACCCTATAAGGTTGAGTTCTGGTATTTTCCCACTGTACAGGATGAGGAATATGACACAAAGGTTAAACAGCTAACCCAAGGCCACATAGCAAATAAATGGTAGAGTTAGAATTTGAGCCAAGGATTTTTTTTTCCACAATAGAGATGACAAGAGGGTAGAGAAAGATTCTAGATACTAGAAAGAAAGCAAAACTTGAAGGGCACCTTTCTGAGAAAAGGGCAGGAAACAGAACTAGGAGCAAAGACTGGGGGGCAGGCGCAGTGGCTCATGCCTGTAATCCCAGGACTTCAGGAGGCCAAGGCGGGTGGGTCACCTGAGGTCAGGAGTTCAAGACCAGCTTGGCCAACATAGTGAAACCCCATCTCTACTAAAAATACAAAAATTAGCTGGGTGTGGTGATGTGCACCTGTAATCCCAGCTTCTTGGGAGGCTGAGGCAGGAGAATCGCTTGAACCTGAGAGGTGGAAGTTGCAGTAAGCCAAGATCACACCATTGCACTCCAGCCTGGGCGACGAGAGCAAAAACTCCCTCTCAAAAAAAAAAAAAAGCAGACTGGTCACCCTCAGACTAGAAGAAAGATCTTACCCTCCAAGGCTTGGGAAAAGATGAGAATTTGAGTGTAGTGTGAAGAAAAAGATAGAAAAAAAGGACTTAGATTGTGTGGGCTTTATTCTGTTTCTTAAGTGAGATCACTTGATGGAGGGAGGAAGGGATAAGATTGAGAGCTACAAGATTCCATTGGAAATTAGATGATTACCTAGTATCAGCTTCCCACTATGGCAAAAACAGTTGTGAATGACACCCAAGGAGCTAAGATAAGAATCTTTTTCTGACATGTATTTAAGCCCTAAGTCCAGTTATATATATGATTTAAGCCCTATCAGCCAGTTATTTGAGACTTGTTATTATTTATAATTAATACATTATGCTAAATAATCCTATATCAAAATTTATCATCAGTGTCCACATAGCTATTTTTCTTGTAAGCCACCTCTATTACTATGTTAAAGCACCTAAAAATGTGAACTCATTTTCATAGTATCTGAAAAATGTAAGTTTTCCTGGGCCAGGCATGGTGGCTAACCCCTGTAATCCCAGCACTTTGGGAGGCCGAAGCGGACGGTTGGCCTGAGCTCAGGAGTTCGAGGAGTTCGAGACCAGCCTGGACAACATGGTAAAACCCTGTCTCTACTAAAATACAAAAAATTAGCCAGGTATGGTGCCGTGTGCCAGTAGTCCCAGCTCCTCAGGAGGCTGCGGGACGAGAATTGCTTGAACCCGGGAGGTGGAGGTTGCAGTGAGCTGAGATGGCACCATTGCACTCCAGCCTGGGTGACAGAGCAAGACTCCGTCTCAAAAACAAGCCAAATAAACAAAAAAATTTTGAAGTTTTCCTTTCAGTGTTCTGACAGATGGACATTTGTATAGGCACTAAAACAAGATGACAAAGTCCTAAGCCACTACCCCCTCACTACCAGCCTTACCTCAAAGCAAGAGGTGATTGTATTGTATTGATTGATTGTATTGATTGATTGATTGATTGTGATTGTATTGTATACAAATTCTCTAAGCTACACTTTCTAGCTGGTTGTCATGACAGTGTCAACTATTCACAGTGTAGAGACTAAATGTCTTGGGTGATTTGAGAAGAGCTACTAATTATAAACTGACATTTTGATATAAATGATTTTTGAGGTCAGTTTGATAATGCTATAAATAGATATGGTTTTAAAATAGGTTATTTGATTGTTCCAAGAGACTTACAGTGATCAAAACAACTGATTCAGATGGAGAACTGCTAAGTATTCTCTTATAACTGAAATCTGACCTGTTCTTAAAATCTACTCATTGGTCTATGGGGTCAAACTGATTAGGAAGTCATTTTGGCATTTGACAAAAACACTTTAGTATATACCCTAACATATATAAGTACAAAGCAAACCTTCCTAGTACTTTTCATTACTCACCCCCCCAATCCATGTTAACATTTTAACTCTCCTGGGTCAAATGCATAGATTCTTACTGCGTTCAGAGTAATTCTTCAGAAACTATTTTTGTTCACACTTTTATTTCCACTATAAATTACCCAGTGTCTAGAGTTCCTATTGTTTAAAAAAGAGGTGAAAGATTTAAGAATTGTTCTTTATCCATAAATTTAGATTGTATTCCTTCCTAGCAACCCTCCCCCGACTTCTATCTCACTGTAACAGAGCTCATTCACTGAGTTTGTTTCCACTCCTAGGGGAGTTGGATGGGTAGCATTTATTATTTATTTAGTCTGCTAAAAAGTAGTAGAATGGGTTTAGACTTTTCAGCCGTGCACATAGAAGGTAGTCCAAAAATGTGAGGTTACGAGTTCTTCTAGAATAAGCAGATCCCCAGGCATTCAGAGTACTTTGTGTGCTGTCTCTGAGACAGCATGGCTGTTAGAGGACCTCTCTAGATAAAACTTGATCTTTCCTCCATATTGGTCACAGCGTTACTGTAAGCGTTCAGCATTTCTTCATGTCCATACTGTGCATCATTTTGGCTAAAATAGAGTGTTTCATGTAGATTAATTCTTGAGCTGTTTTTAAAAATCACCTTTAAAGAAGAGTGAATGCTACACAATCATGATATACCCAGAACAATGTAGTCTGTGAAGCTTTGCCACGGAGGGTGGTTCTTGGGAAGAGGACCAGGCCAGAAACAGCACTGATACAGCAGGGGCCAGGGCAGCAACCCTTTGCCAACAAGTACAGGCTGCTTCAATATTTCACCAACTGGTATAGTAGAGTCGACATTTTAACCTACAAATCCAATACATATCTCTTTTTCTTTTTCAGGTTGCTCCACTGTGCCTAGGAAGAGCTGGAGCTTGTGTTGTGACTGTAAAATTATAATTTAGTGCTCTGTTTTCTACATGAAGACACCGTCTTCCTTTATTAATTTAGTATAATTATTCTATCCATGGATACATTTTTAGTAAACGTGCATTGTCACAATCCTGGGCACAAAGTGCCTGATCTCAAAGTGAAGATAGTAAAACAGAGGAGGAAGCAGTGGATGGACCAGGATTAATTCCTTTCATTTCTTAGTAAATTAAAACATGCAGCTGGTGGATTGTGAACACATGTTCCTGATGTAATATGTGCGGACAAATGCACTGCCCTGGAACATAACCCAGTGCTAACTGGGGGTTTCACTTAATTCAGTCAAGCACATCTTACTCACATCCAGATTTATTTTCCTACGGTGCAGACACACCAGATGAAACTTTAAAATGCTACTTTTTGTAAGCTTATCATACATGAGTTGCAGTAATTTGTTTGCTTGTTTAACCACAACCACTATTTTAATGATACACTAAAGATAACACTATTTAGTTTTTTCAGAAACATCTGCATTATATGTGTGTTGGTTGTGGATTTTGTTTCTAAAATTGGCTTAGTCCAATAAATAAAGAAAAGCATTAAGGACTTAAAGCAACAATAACCAAATAAAAACTTGATAGGATCTTTGAAGTCTATTTAAATATTCATTCCATTACATCTTAGACTCAACAAGAACTACATGTTATGATGTTAAGTTGAAGTTGAAACATGATGTTTTGCATTAAATTTAAGATATGCAAATTTATGTAGAGAAAATAAATGTTATATACCCTATAATGTTCTTTCACCTAATTAGTATTTAATTATATGGATTTGTTTTATATTATAAAAGATGCTTTGATTTTGTCTTTTGATATTGACAAAATTGTTTGGATATCCTTATGTTCTCAAGTCTGTATCTGCCCCCCTGCCTTATTTCTTATGTTTTGCCACAGTTAACCCATTGTGCTTCTTTGTAATCAAAGTTTGTGGGGGAATGGGCTTATTGAATGTCTAAAAACTAAGTTTAAAGTGTTTGTTACCCTAAGTTTTTTACATTTGTAAACTCTAATTACATATGTGAATGTTATTACTCTCAGTGAATTGTTATTGTTTGCAAAAATGCACTGGGCAGTAGCATTTTGTGATAAATCCTACAAGATATAAGTCATTGAGATGTCTAAGATGCTTTTTATTTTAACCCCAATTAGTAACCACCTTATGGAAAATATTTGCTAATATTGTTTATTGTGAACTAAGAATCAAAGTTTTCGTATGCATCAATGCACTTAATCCTCACAACAACCTTATGAGGTAGTTCTATTACCTTTTTATAGCTAAGGAGATTGGGGTACAGAGAAGTTAGCCCCAGGGTTATATACCGCAAGTAAGTGGCAGAGCAGGGATTCATACAAAGGCCATCTCACTCAGCAGTCTTCACTCTTACTATTCCTACCACTAGGGAGAAAAAGAAAGATTTCGGCTGGGCGCAGTGGCTAACGCCTGTAATCCCAGCACTTTGGGAGGCCGAGGCAGGTGGATCATGAAGTCAGGAGATCGAGACCATCCTGGCCAACACGGTGAAACCCCATCTCTACTAAAAAAAAAAAAAAAAACATGAACCCGGGAGGCGGAGCTTGTGATGAGCCGAGACCGCACCACTGCACTCCATCCAGCCTGGGCAACAGAGCAAGACTCCGTCTCAAAAAAAAAAAAAAAAAAATGTCATTTTATGTGAGGAATTATTTATTTTAATTGTTTACATCTCTTATGGAATTTTACAGATTTTTCTTTAGAAAAGTAGATGCAATATATTTCAAGTTTTATACATATTAGATGAATTGCATGGTATTTTAGGCAACTTAACTATAAACAAATTTATTCATAAAAACAAGCATTGTTGCCAACAACTTAGATGACCTAGATTAAAAAACACACCAATTGACAAAACAGGCTCAAAATGAAATAAAAATTCCGAACAGCCCTATAACAAGTAAAGAGATTGAACCACTACTCAAAAATCTCCCAGCAAAGAAAGTCCAGGACTAAATGAGTTTACTGACAAACTATGCCAAACATATGAAGAAGAATTAACACTAATCCTTCTCAAACTCTTCCAAACAATGGAATAGAAAAGAGCACCCTGTGACCCATTCTCCAAGGCCAGCATTACCTTAACACCAAAGCCAAAGACCTCACAGGGAAACTACAGACCAATATCCCTCATGAATATAGATGCAAAAAAACTTCAAAATACTAGCAGGCCAAATCTAGTAGCTTATTAAAATGATCATACAGCATGACCAAGCAAGATTTATCAAAGAAGTGCAGGGAACATGGTTCTACACACAAATGTCAATCGATGTAATATACCATATTAATAGAATGAAGGGAAAAAACAGCATAATCACCTCAATTGATAAGAAAAAGCATCTGACAAAATCCAACACTCTTTCATGGTAAAAACACTCTGCAAACTAGGAAGAAAAGGGAACTTTCTTAATCTGATAAAGACATTCATAAAAACCCACAGCTAACAACATAATAGCAAAACATTGAAAATTTTTCCCCTAATATCATGAAAATTCCTGGTTTCCCCACTGCTATTCAGCATTATACTAGAAGGTCTAGCCAGAGCAATTAGGCAAGAAAAAGAAATAAAATGAATCCCAAATAGGAAGAAGTAAAACTACATTTGCAGAAAACATGGTCCTATATACTAAAAATCCTAAAGAATCCACACAATGATTCCAGCTGATTTTAAAAATTCAGCAATGTTGCAGGTTGCAAGATCAACACACAAAAGTCTAAGAAAAACCTGAGAGAAAATTAAAACCATTTATGATAACATGAAAAAGAATAAAATACGAATAAATTTGACCAAGAAAGTGCAAGACTTGGACACTGAAAAGTACAAAACGTTGCTGAAAGAAATTAAAGAACACCTAAATAAATGGAAGATATCCTGTGCTGGCAGGTTGGAAGACTTAACATTGTTAAGATAACATTAGTCCCAAAATTAGTCTATAGATTTAATAAAATCCCCATTAAAATTCCAGTGACCCTTTTACAGAAACAGAAAAGCTGACCCTAAAATTTTTACAGGATTGCAAGTTACTGAAGGCACTCAAGTTTGTTCAAAACAATCTTGAACAAGAATAAAGGTGAAGGACTCGCATTTTCCAGTTTCAAAATTTACTGCAAAGCTACTTCAATCAAAACAGTGTTGTGCTGGTATAAAAATATATAAAACAATAGAGTAGAATGGAAAGTCCAGAAATAAATTACGTCAATACACTATGGTCAATTGATTTTTTTGACAAGGGTTCCAAGACCACTCAATGAAGAAAGAACAGTGTCTTCAACTAATAGTGCTAAGACAAGTGAATATTCACATGCAAAAGAATGAAGTTGTACCCGTACTTCATATCATATATAAAAATTCAAAATAGATCAAAGACCTAAATGTAAGAGCTAAAACCATGAAACTTTGAGAATAAAATATAGGAATAAGTCTTCATGACCTTGGATTTGGCCATGATTTCTTAGATATGGCACGAAAAGCACAAGCAACAGCAGCAAAAAAAAAAAAAAAAAAAAAAAAATTGGGCTTCGTCAAAATTAAAAGCTTCTATGTATCAAGGGACGCTATGAAGAAAGTGAAAAGACAACCCACAGAATGGGAAAAAATCTTTGTAAATCTTAAATATCTGCTAAGGAACTAGTATCTAGAATATATAAGGAACTCCTATGCTCAACAAAAAGACAACCCAATTTTAAAGGGGCAGAGAACTTAAATAGACATTTCTCTAATGAAGATATACAAATGGCCGACAAGCACATGGAAAGATGCTTAATGTCATCAGTCATTATGCAGATCAACACCACAGGAAGATACCACTTCACACCTATTAGAATGATGATAACTTTTAAAAAAGAAAATAGACCTAGGATCTAAACCTATAGGTAAAAAATAAATAATAGAGAAAATAAGGGTTAGAGAGGATGTGGAGAAATTGAAAACCTTCATTCATTATTGGTGGGAATGTTAAATGGTGTAGCCACTGTGGAAAACAGTTTGGCAGTTCCTCAATAAGTTAAAGAATTACCATATGACCCAGCAAGTCCAGTCCTGGACATATACTGAAAAGAACTGAAACAGGTGTTCAAGCAAAAACTTTCACACAAACATGCTTCGCAGCACTAGTCACAGTAGCCAAAAAAGTGGAAACAACCCAAATGGCCATCAGCTGATGAATGAATAAACAAACTGTGGTATCTACACATGGCACAATAGAATATTGAGCCATAAAGAGAAATGAGGTACTGATACATGCCAAAACATGGATGAGCCTTGAGCACATTTTGCCAAGTGAAAGAAGGCAGACACAAAAGGCAATGTATCACGTGAGTGCATTTATATGAAATATCCAAAATAGGCAAATCCATGGAGACAGAAAGCAGATAAATGGTTGTAAGAGGCTGAGAGAAAGGAGGAGTGGGGAGTGATTGCTAAAAAGGAGTTTCCTTCTAGGGTGATGAAAACGTTCTGGAATTACTTATTGGGGATGACTGTACAACATGGTGAAGGTACTCAATGTCACTAATGGTAAATTTCACGTACGCTTTACCATAATGTTTTAAAAGCTTTATTAGCTACATTATGTTATGATACTTAAATGTCATAATAATAGCATTCTGTACGCTTCACTAGGATCAAAACACTGGATTTATATACATCCGGAAGAGAATTTTTTCAATGTAATTTGCTAATAAATTAATTTCTAAAAATCTGACAGAAAGACTCTTAAATCTTAATTTCAACCTAAGAAGGGAGTGAGAAACACTGAGAGCCATGAGGGGAGAGTTAACAGGAACTCCCCCCTATCTGGTACATGGCAGACATTCCACAAATGTTTTCTAAAAGTTTAAATAGATATCTTTTCATGAACTCTGTAATATTTGGAATTGTTAATAAGTCTTACTCAAAAACAAATATTCAATAAAATGGTATTTAATTTTACTGTGACTAGATAATAAAGTTTCATGTAATTTTTTTATTTTTTAACTGGAGTAAAACAAAATCAAATGCCATGAAAAATTATAGGCTACTTAGGGCATTTTCATCATTCTGAGTCTTAAAGAACTTGTAAGAACACACCACCTCTCCCATCACAGCCTTTGTCCTCATTCCTAAGGCATAGGAGAGTACCATGTTCATTTTATATCTTCTCTTGGGGCTGAACAACGCGCAAGCCTCTTGAAGAAATGCCGTAGTGACTGATGTGGGTATTGGCATCATCGCTACACTTCACTGCCACCCTCATTTCCCCCTAGTCCTGGGTAATTATTTGGGCTAACGAGGTACAATTTAGAGAGCAAACCCAGGGAAGCTCGGGAAGCAAATCTAGTGCCCTGGATCTTTGCCCAGGCTCAAGCTGGTTCCATTTCACCATATTTCTTTGTGGATAATAAACAATTATGTTTAATTGAGGTATTTTCACATAGTTTTGAGGACAGCAAAAATCACCTGGTGGCCATCAAGCAGACCATCCAGAGGCAAAACTCCTTATCTGAGGAAGTCAGAAGTCATTAGACTGCCCTATTATCTAAAGCCAGCATCTGGCACTAGGCTTTGTTACCAAAAATGTGTTTAATATAAGTAATTAGAATTTTTTATACATCTCCAGAATGAATGTGTGTGAAAAGTGACTGTGCAACCCTTGCTAACGTCAAGGCACCAAAATGTCTACAAATGTAATCATTTACCATGGCCTGTGTAACAAATGTGGTCAAAATTACCCTTAAGGTCCATAAATACCTTGTTATTAGTCCATTTTCACACTGCTATAAAGAACTCACACCTGCAATCCCGGCACTTTGGGAGGCTGAGGCGGGGGGATTGCTTGAGCTCAGGAGTTTGAGACCAGCCTGGGCAACATCTTGACACCCCTGTCTGTACTAAAAATACTAAAATTAGCTGGGAATAGTCCCAGCCACTTGGGAGGCTGAAGTGGGAGGATCCTTTCAGCCCAGGAGACGGAGGTTGCAGTGAGCTGACATCGCACCACTGCACTCCAGCCTTGGTGACAGACACCTTGTGTCAAAAAAAAAAAATAGTTCAACTTAAATGAGTACTGATTTTCAGGGAGACGTTCACCTTCAGGGAAAAAAAGGAGAAACGAAAAGGATGTAGAGTAAATTTAGGGGTTGATTGGTTGATTCTGTTTTGAGACAGGGTCTTGCTCTGTCTCCCAGACTGGAGTGTAATGGCCTGATCATAGCTCACTACGTCCACAACTTCCTGGGCTTAGGCAGCCACCTCAGCCTCAGCCTCAGCCTGTCAGCAGCTGGGACTAGAGGCATGCACCACCACGTTTGGCTAATTTTTTTTTTCTGTTTTTATTTTTTGTAGAGACAGGATCTCACATTGTTGCCCAGGCTGGTTTCAGACTCCTGGGGTCAGGCAATCTTCCCACCGCCTCTTTCCAAAGTGCTGGGATTGTAGGCCTGAGTCACCACACTGACCTGGCGCAAATTTTGTGGAAGGAAAGAGGTCCCAGCTTAGTGGTAGCTGGAGTGATGAGGTTAGGGAGAAGCTATCACTCAGAGCCATCTCTGCAGTGACAAGAATAACTGTGTTGTGTGAGAACTTCAGAGAAGAAAAATGTTGGGTAATAAGTTTGGCAAAAGCTGACCTACTTATTTCTGATTCCGTATCAGAAACTCAGTAGCAAAGCAGCAGGGAAGGACTGGGAGAGTGAGTTAATCCAATAGAGAATCCCTTTACCTCAGAAACTTTCTGATCTAACACATTGAGCAAAACACTAGGGAGACTGAGATCCTATACAGTAATAGATGATAAAACAAAGGAGGGGAGAGAATGGTAGTTCCTTAAGGCCACATACGGGGGTATATTTAAGCACTTACCTTTTTATCTATTGTTACACCTTCACATAATTCGCTTCCACTCATTATTCATTGAATTTAAATAGGAAATATATTTGGTCTTTGAGGTAAACCATCTCCAAGGTATTGGAGTGTGCATTCATAGTATCACAGATTCTGAAACACAGAACAGAAAGAATCCTTGTGGCTTCCTTGTTCACATGTTGGTGGGGGTGGCCTAGGAGAGTGGACTAGGGCGGAAAACCTGGGCATGGAAGAGGGAAAGCCAGGATACCTTCAGAAAGTAGTGAGCGGCCCAGGCTGACTGCAGCATGGAACATGTGCAGAGGGATGGAGGGAACTGTCCGCCAATTTACTGTTTTTAAAATTAATTTTATCGTTAAAGTTTGTAATTCATTGCTTCAAATTTAAAATGCCAGCCATTCAGTGCTGGGATAAAGACTGCTAGCAGAATAAATAAAATAATAATAGAACTAATTTTTAAAATGCCAGTCATGCCTTCTGTCTGTACCTGACTAATATTATGGATGCTAGATGCAGTGGCTCACGCCTGTCATCCCAGCACTTTGGGAGGCCACGGCAGGAGGATCACTTGAGGCCAGGAGTTGGAGACCAGCCTGGAAACACAGGGAGACCCCCGTCTCTACAAATAATTTTTTAAAAATTAGCCAGGCGTGATGGTGTGCACCTGTGGTCCCAGCTCCTCAGGAGGCAGAGACAGGAGGACTGCCTGAGCCTGAGAAGTCAAGGCTGCAGTGAGCTGTGATCAGCCTGGGTGACACGAGTGAGACCTTGCCTCAAAAAATAAAAAGTAAAATAAAATATATGGAGACATAACAGCTGGTCATAAAACTGCAAGAGATGTAATCAGCAAGCAGGCCCCCATACACTCAGTCTACCTGCTCCTCCCTCCCGACGTTGTTTAAGTAGCCATACGGACTGCTTCCAGCTAAAATACATTAATACCTTAACTAAGCAG
Organism: Chlorocebus sabaeus; assembly: GCF_047675955.1. Classification (NCBI taxonomy): domain Eukaryota; kingdom Metazoa; phylum Chordata; class Mammalia; order Primates; family Cercopithecidae; genus Chlorocebus; species Chlorocebus sabaeus. The sequence goes on along the minus strand of NC_132930.1, from coordinate 11,642,005 downwards.
TCTATTTTCTCTTCTCCCAGCAATATTACAACATATTTTCTTAAAAAAAAAATTACAACTTTTTTTTTTTTTTTTTTGAGACGGAGTCTCGCTCTGTCGTCCAGGCTGGAGTGCGATGGCACGATCTCGGCTCACTGCAAGCTCCGCCTCCTGGGTTCAAGTGATTCTCCTGCCTCAGCCTCCTGAGTAGCTGGGATTACAGGTATGCGCCACTACATCCGGCTAATTTTTTTGCATTTTCAGTAAAGACAGGGTTTCATCATGTTGGTCAGGCTGGTCTCAAACTCCTGACCTCGTGATCTGCCTGCCTTGGCCTCCCAAAGTGCTGGGATTACAGGCGTGAGCCACTGTGCCTGGCCTCAATTTTTATTTTAGAGTTAGGGGGATACAAGTGTAGGCTTATTACATGGGTATATTGTGTGATGCTGAAGTTTGGGGTACTGGTGATCCTGTCACTTAGGTGGTGAGCACAGTACCCAATAGGTAGTTTTTCAGCCCACAACCCCTACCTACCTCCCTTCCCTCTCTGGGAGTCCCCAGTGTCTATTGTTCCATCTTTATGTCCTTTATAATAGATTTTCAAATGCTATTGATATTTTACTCAATATTTGGGTTGTGGAGGAATTTTATAATTTATTTACATTATATAAATCCTTCACAATGAGAAATAGTCATTGCAAAGATTGTACCAGATGATTGCTCAGATCCCTTCCAGCTCCAGTATTCACTAAGGTAGGTTGAATATCATATGACTGTCTCTTGGGAACCCACCCAGAACTATAACATCTTTGAATGTGAATCCCAGCCACAACCTGGAATGCCACAGGAGTTGTTACCCCATTACTTGAACTACAGTCCAGTGATTCTCAACTACAGTGTCATGGTAGGATTACTTGAAGAAATTTTAAAATACATAGATGCCTGCACTTCACTCCAGGTGTGACATCTTGGGATGCCAATCCCAGCCAAAACCCAGGTGATTCTAACGTGCGGCCACATTTAGGAGGATGACCGGGCCCCATTCCACACAATGGTGCCTTAGGCTCCTCGCATACTGCGTCCCTGACTTACCAACTTCTTCATATCTAGGCCCTTTGTCTTATTCCATGAGCAAACTTTTCAAGCACCCTCAGGCACGTTTACAAGAGCCATTCATTTACATAAATACGAGATTACAAATCATTCTTTTTTTTATTATTTTTTGAGACAATGTCTCACTCTGTCTCCTAGACTGGAGCTTAATGGTGTGATCTCGGCTCACAGCAACCTCCGTATCCTAGGCTCAAGCAATCCTCCTGCCTCAGCCTCCCAAGTACCTGGGACTACAGGCAGGTGCTACCATGCTTCGCTAATTTTTGTATTTTTTTTTTTTTTTTTTTGTAGAGTTAGGGTATCACCATAGTGGCCAGGCTGGTCAAGAACTCCTGGCCTCAAGAGATCTGCCTGCCTCGGCCTCCCAAAGTGCTAGGATTACAGGTGTGAGCCACCTAAAGTTCCCTGAAGACAACTACTAGGTACTTTACTAGTTTTATTAAGCCAGTGCAAGATACACAATTTAATTTATTTTAAAACATCATACCATGTGGAGGTTTCTACTAATTTAGTTGAGCTTTCCCAAATTATACCAAATCAGTGAGGCTGACAAATAATAGTTATTTTTGTAAAAGAAATTGAATATTTTAATCAAAGTTACTTAAAGAGATATTTGTGACAGTCTAAAATGGATCGTAGCTTTTAAAGCCATGAACAACTCAGCAGACATTGGTTTCTGGGTACCATGTTTGAGTAGATTATTCAGAAGAATCATCCTGCTTAAAACCACCACAAATTCAGAATGAAACATAAAATATGTTGTCTTTAAAGCATTAAAGCACAGACAAAATTTTCAGGATTAAGAGGACAAAAATCTAAGTGAAAGCCAGCCAGGTGCAGTGGCTCATGCCTGTAATACTAGCACTTTGGGAGGCCCAGGCGGGATCGCTTGAGCCCAGGAGTTTGAGACCAGCCTGGGACAACATAGTGAGACCTGTCTCTATAAAAAACACAAAAATTAGCCGGGTGTGGTGGTGCATGCTTGTAGTCTCAGCTACTTAGGAGGCTGAGGTGAGAAGATTGCTTGAGCCTGGGAAGTTGAGGCTCCAGTGAGCCAAGATCACACCATTGCACTGCAGCCTGGGTGATAGAGCAAGAATCTGTCTCAAAAAAAAAAAAAAAAAAATCCAAGTGAAAGGAGAGAAGACATGGAAAAATAAGCAGAGAACTGAAGCTCCTCTGCCCCAACGGCATTTGCCAAACTCTCAAAAATTCCCCTTGGGTTCTGTTGACCTCCCAGGGGATGGGATAGAGAACTCAAAACCTAGGACCTGTCCAAAGTGGGAAGATCCTACTTCTATATAGCTGGGACCTGTAAGTACTACAGCTTCGAAGGTAAGGACAAACCAGAAGCACACCTACCTCACTCCCCATTATCAGGAGACTACAAAAAAGGAAAGGAAATCCATTGGAAGATGTGACCAGAAACCAGTCTCTCTGGAAAGTTGCAGCCCAGATTCACATTACTTGGGAAAAAGAATCTGAATAATGCTATTTATTTAAAGAAAATCTTCCCCCAAAAAAACTCTAAACTGGGCGTGTTGGCTCACTCTTATAATCCCAGCACTTTGGAAAGCTGAGGCGGGTGAATCACTTGAGCTCACAAGTTCGAGACCAGTCTGGGCAAAATGGCAAAACCCCATCTCTACAAAAAATAAAAAAATTGGCCAGGTGTCGTGATGCGCACCTGTAGTCCCAGCTACTTGGGAGGCTGAGTTGGGAGGATCACTTGAGCCCAGGAGGCAGAGGCTGCAGTGAGCCGAGATCACCCCACTTCACTCCAGCCTGGGCGACAGAGTGAGACCTCATCTCAAAAAAAAAAAAGAAAAAAAAGAAAGGAAAAGAAAAGAAAACTCTAGGCCTTGACATTTTCATTGGCATTTTCTACCAGTCAAGGAAGACTATCTTTCTGAAACATATTTAAGCAGAATAATGAATGCCCAGGAAATGAAGCACAGAAAATATCACAAGGGAAACGCCCTAGCTACGCAATTTCAGTACATTTGTCATTCATATTACCTTCAACAATGCTAACACGTGTTCGTTTCATTACACTAAGCAATTCTATAATTACTCAAAATATGGTGAAAGACTTTCTTCGCTATTTCTGTCTAGTCTTTCATATTGCTCACGAGATTGACTGCCATTACTATAGTGTGTTAAATAATGGTTCAGCATTTCAGAAAGTATTGTAATACCTAAAAATATTAAACGATAGTCTATTCACAGGAATCAAAACCACAGTACATCCACATCTGCATACTGGTGACAAGTCGTCTGACCATAATAAAATAACAACTTAATATTATATATTTTAATAGTCATAATTTTTAAATTATTCTCTCTTATTGGTAATAAAAATTATTCAGGTCAATTTTTCTTTGGCTTATCCAGCAGATGTTTTAGATTATATCAAAGTGTTAAAAATCATGCTAACTTATGATTCTTGGTTGTTTGCTGATACTGCATAGTTAATGCTATTGAGCACATTGTCATTTTTTCAACTATTTCCATTGTGCTTTAAGATTTGAGCTAAAGACGTTTCTGCACTGAATTATCTACATTCGTATAATAACCTGTGAGTACAGAATCCCAGGGAGCCAGTTGACTGTTCAATGAAGGTTCATGATAAAATGTGGCAAGTATTATTGGAATAAGGACTATACTTAAAATTAAGAGTTTCATCGGTATGACTCACACCTGTAATCCAAGTGCTTCAGGAGGCTGAGGCAGGAGGATTGCTTGAGGCCAGGAGTTGAAAACCAGCCTGGACAACATAGCAAGACCCCATTTCCTAAATAAAAAAGAAAAAAAAAGTTTTTAATTAAAAAAAAAAAGATTTTTATCTGTGGTAAGGCGAAGTTTCCCAAACAAATACATATTTAAATGAGCACCTTTCTGAAGGACAAAGATAGAGAAAAATGCCCAATATAAGATTATACCTCAGCTTTGCAGGCCAAAAGACCTAAAAACTGTAGCTCTGTAGTCAGCAAACTACAGCCCACAGGCCAACTCTGTCTGCTATTTGTTGTTATAAATAAAATTTTATAGGAATACAGACATGCTCATTTGTTGATGTCTGTAGCAGCTTTCATGTTATGACAACAAAGTTGAATACCCGTGACAGATATACTGTTTTTTCTTAGCATTTACAGAAAACATTTCCAACCTGTGCATGGGGGATCATTCTTCCATCACCTAGAATATGAGGCCTCTGAGAGGAGGAGAATGAGGGAAAAAACTACAAGGAAAATGGTAGCAAATACAAGCAAAGAAAATGGTAAGCCAAGGTAAAGCTTCCAATGATAAGAAAGTAATTGAAAGAAGAGACCACGAGGTGAAAGACTGAGGAATGTGGGCCTGAACTCCACATGTCAGGGTCACCCTGAGAAAGTCTCTAAGAGTCTCTGAGAAAGTTTTCTCTGGGTCTGAAAACAATTAGGGAATATCTTAGCTGTGGAGGCACTGAAGTGAAATTGAGTTAAAAATTCAAGTTTTATTAAATTGCTTTAGACTTGTTCATTTGATTATTTTAACAGAGGGAGGATGAGTCAGCTTGATTATGTAACAAACACTGTGCTAAGCATTTCATATGTATGTTAACTCATTTAATTTTTACAACAGCTGTATGAAGTAGATATGACTATTCCCAGTTAATGATAGGGAAACCAGCTAGTAAATGTCAGAGTCAAATTTCAAAACCAACCAGATCTGTATGACCTTAGAGCCTCTTAAAAACTCTCTGCAAGATTGCTACATGGAGGTGAGTTTAAGCTGTCTACATTACACAGGATGATACATACTTAATGCCAAGATACGTCCTCACCACATCTGTGCTACATTTTAAGTTTTTACTTTTAGTGAGTAGCAACAGGCTATATAATTCTGCCTATTGTGTGCATGAATGGATACACACACAGAGAGCTTTCATAAGTGCCTTTCTATTTTCTTTTTAAATATGTTCTGTGAAAGGACAAAAGAAGGGCATTTTAGAAAGCATGGCATAGTTAATGACTTGGGTGCAGAGGGCTGTTGCTGTCAATAGAGCAGAGAGCAGGGATGCTCAGTTGAGCAGTCATGAATGGAAATGAGAGGATGAGCCATTAGCAGGAAGTCATAAACCCATTATTAGAAGTTTCATGTCATTGAAGGCAGCCAAATGCTTCGCAATTCTAAGGACTATGCATGGCCACCTAAGGAGGATGCGTCTGCTGCTGTGATGTATCAGACAGGGTCCAGTCGGGAGACAGAAACCACATGGTCATCTGAACAGGGAAGATTTTAAATAAATAATCATGCCCCATAACGGAGGATTGGACTCAGAAAGGACTGGCTAGTTATCAGGATCTGAGATTTGCTTTTGCCCTACTGGAGCTAATAAGCTGACCTGTTATGGTTTCATGGATGCTGGCAGAAGACATCCAGGGGTTGAAGAAAAAGGATTTTATTACTGAAGTCACAGAAAGCAGTAGGAATATCGTGTTGGGTTCACTTCCCTGTGCCCTTCAATTCCCCCAGGAACAAGACAGAGGATTCCAGGTGGGAATCCACAGAGCTTGGGAACTCCATTGCTTTTATAGTAAGTGGTAGGCTCTCCTGCTCTTTGTCCTCGAGATCTCTCGCTGCAAATACAACTCTGAGAAATGGCCCAGTTAAACAGTAGTGGGCGGGGACGCTCAGAACCCGCAGCAGATTGCTTCTCCCCTTCCTTCTGCAATGTCTCCAGCACCCTCTACCGACAAAATTTAGCACCGTGCAGGCTGGCAAAGGAGAAAAGGGCTCGTGTCCACTGAACCCAGGAGGTAGAGGTTGCAGTGAGCAGAGATCATGTCATTGCACTCCAGCCTGGGTGCACTCCAGCCTGGGTGACAGAGAAAGACTTAGTAAAAAATATATATATATATAAAATTAAGGAAGGGAAATGATTTTTAAAAATAAACTTTAAATTACTTAAATACTATCTATGTTTTGAGTAGACTTTTTTTCATGTCTTTTAGCTACCTTAGCTCTGAGAACATAGTGGTGATCACACACACACACACACACACACACACGTGTTAGAATGAATTGAATCACTATCCCTTTTCTTCCCTGTTTTTGGACCATATCATAATTCAGCGGTGTCTGGTTCTGCTGATAAACATATATGCCAGTTTGTTTTTTGAGACGGAATTTTGCTCTTGTAGCCCAGGCTGGAGTGCAATGGCTGATCTCAGCTCACTGTAACCTCCGTCCCCAAGGTTCAAGCGATTCTCCTGCTTCAGCCTCCCAAGTAGCTGGGATTACAGGCACCCACCACCAAGTACAGCTAATTTTTGTATTTTTAGTAGAGACGGTGTTTTACCACCTTGGCCGGGCTGGTCTCGAACTCCTGACCTCAGGTGATCTGCCTGCCTCGGCCTCCCAAAGTGCTGGGATTACAGGCGTGAGCCACCATACCTGGCCCCTTCCTTCATAATTCAATCGTAAAGCTATTAGGTAGATTATAGGAAGGATGGCATCCACAGTGGTGTCGAGAGGACTCACAGTGACCCAATGTGGGATACTGGAGTACAAGTGGGGTGAGGAGCGTGGGCTACAGGGGGGTGGCCTGGCACAGGGTTCTCAGACCCCCATCAGAGTAAGGACAGCATCCACACAGCACGGCAGCCTGGCCCAGACTGTCAGAGCCTGAGCAGGATGAGAGAGATACCCACACCTGAGAACAGCCCAGCACTTGGGGGATTAGAGCCTGGGCATGATGGGGAAGGTGCCTGTCCAGGGGATAGCCTGCGGTGGTGAGTGAGCCAGGGTCCAGGAGGGAGAGGACAGCACCCCTGTGCATGGTGTGGGCTTTCAGAGCCCAAGCAGTGCGAGGAGGCCATCCGCGAGGGAGAACAGCCTGGAAAGGGGAGAGCCCAAGCAGGAAAACATGGGCCTCTGGGCCGGGGTGGGTGTGGTAGCAGAAATTGGAGGTTGTTTCCATAGAAGATTGATCAAACTAGTAATTACCTTAAGGAAAATGAAAGACAAGGTTTTCACTGTTGGAGAAGGAAGTGACAAATACAGAAGAGGAAAAAACAAGGATGATCCCTATGGCATTGAATTGGAATTCAGCATATTGTTGTAAACTAGTGGTTTTCAAGATAGAGAGAGATAATAGATAAATACATATGCAAGTGTGTGTGTGTGTGTGTGTGTGTGTGTGTGTGTGTAGAAAGATAGGTATACAGACCAACAGATATTCCCTAAATCTGAACTGAGCCAGCCTGAGAATAGCAATAAATACACCTTATGTCCAGGTTTTAGCTTCTAAATGCCACTTTTTACCAAAAAAAAAAAAAAAAAAAAATCTTCACTTTGGGAGGCCAAAGTGGAGAGGATCACTTGAGCTCAGGAGTTTGAGAGCATCCTGGGCAATATAGTGAGTCCCTGTCTCTACAAAAAAATGAATAAAAAATTATGTAGGCATGGTGGTGCACCCCTGCAGTCCCAGCTACTTGGGAGGCTGAGGTGGGAGGATTGAGCCCAGGAGGTCAAGGCTGCAGTGAGCCATGATCATGTTGCTGCACTCCAGCCTGGGTGATGGAATAAGACCCTGTCTCAAACAAAAACAAACAAACAAAGAATAAAACATCTTGGAGAAATGGCTGATTCCAGAGCTGGGGCATGGAAAATACAAGGTGAACTGGGAACATCTTACCATCTAACCAGAAAACGAGGTTATGCTCAAAGACTGATGAAGATATGTGTGAAAGACATTGTGGCCCAGTTGGATGGGCTTCCACTGGCCAAACAGGAGACAATTTAAGCATAAAATAAATAAGATCTAATATCCAGCATCTATATGGAACTTAAGCAAATTTACAAGAAAAAAACAACTCCATTAAAAAGTGGGCAAAGGACAAGAACAGACACTTTTCAAAAGAAGACATACATGCAGCCAAGAATCACATGAAAAAAAAAAAAAAAACTCAGCATCACTGATCATTACAGAAAAGCAAATCAAAACCACAATGAGATACCATCTCACACCAGACTATTATTAAAAAGTCAAAGAATAACAGATGCTGGCAAGGTTGTGGAGAAAAAGGAACGCTTACACACTGTTGGTGGGAGTGTAAATTACTTCAACCATTGTGGAAGACGGTGTGGCGATACCTCAGAGACCTAAAGACAGAAATACCATTCAACCCAGCAATCCCATTACTGGGTATATACTCGAAGGAATAGAAATCATTCTGTTATAAAGACACATGCATGTGTATGTTCATCACAGCACTATTCACAATAGCAAAGACATGAAATCACCCTAAATGCCCATCAATGATAGACTGAATAAAGAAAATGTAGTACATGCACACCATGGAATACTATACAGCCATAAAAAAGAATGAGATCATGTCCTTTGCAGGGACATGGGTAGAGCTGGTGGTCATTATTCTCAGCAAACCAGCACAGGAACAGAAAAACAAATACTGCATGTTCTCACTTATAAGTAGGAGCTAAATGATGAGAACTCATGGACACATAGAAGGGAACAACATACAATGGGGCCTAATGGAGGGTAGAGGGTGAGAGGAGGGAGAGGATCAGGAAAAATAACCAATGGGTACTAGGCTTAATACCTGGGTGATGAATTAATATGTACAAGAAACCTCCATGACACAAATTTACCTATATCACAAACCTGCACATGTACCCCTGAACTTAAAATAAGTTTAAAAAATTAAAGTAAAAAATGAGAGTCATGAACTATAACCATTTGAATAAAATAGGAACACATATATATATATAAATAAAATAAATACATAGATTGGAAGTTTGATGAGGAACAAGATGTTTACATCGTTTTAAAGTAGCTCCCCTCAAATATTTACTTTTTTCAAAGGTCAGAGAGTAACTTTCAGTTGAGAAGCCTTGCAGACATCACCTTAATTAAGTGATCAAACTGTACACATCGGCCGGCACAGTGGCTCACGCCTATAATCCCAGCACTTTGGGAGGCCGAGGCAGGTGGATCACCTGAGGTCAGGAGTTCGAGACCAGCCTGCCCAACATGGTGAAACCCCCTCTCTACTAAAAATACAAAAATTAGCCAAGCATGGTGGCAGGTGCCTGTAATCCCAGCTACTTGGGAGGCTGAGGCAGAAGAATCACTTGAATCCAGGAGGCGGAGGTTGCAGTGAGCTGAGATCATGCCACTGCACTCCAGCCTGGGCAATAAGAGTGAAACTCCATCTCAAAAAAAAAAAGAAAATGTTCATCATCAATAATGGGGCAAATGAAAATCTTGCCTAAACTATGGAGACAGTAAAAAGATCAGTGGACACCAGAGGTTAGGGGAGAGGGAAGGATGAACAGACAGCGCACAGGGCTTTTTCAGGGCAGTGAAACTATTCTGTATGACACTATAATTATGGGTACATGTCATTATGCATTTGTCCAAACTCGTAGAATGCAGCATACCAAGACTGGACCCTAATGTAAACTGTGGACTTTAGGTGATGATATGTCAATGTGGGCCTCAGTTGTAACAAATGTAGCACTCTGGTGGGGGATGTTGACAATGGGGAAGGCTATGCATGTGTAAGGCAGTGGATATATGTGAACCCTGTACCTTCTGCCCAATTTTGCTGTGAACCTAAAAAACACAATCTATTTCTTTAAAAAATCTTACCCCACGTGATAGGATGCAATGAGAACACAGTATCACTTCTGTGATGTTCCTGCCAAAGATGCATAATCTGGATCTAATCATAATAAAACATCAGACAAACTAAAATGGTGGGTCATCCTACAGAATAGCTAGCTTGGAACTTTCAAATGTGCTAAGGGATGAGATTTGAGGAAAGACTAACTGTACTAGATTGAAGAAAAAAGAGACATGAGGCCGGGCGTGGTGGCTCACACCTGCAATCCCAGCACTTTGGGAGGACGAAGCAGGTGGATCACTTGAGCTCAGGAGTTCGAGACCAGCCTGGCCAACACGGCAAAACTCCATCTCTAAAAAATATACAAAAATTAGCAAGGTGTAGTGGTACATGCCTGTATTCCCAGCTACTTAGGGGGGCTGAGGCAGGAGGATTGCTTGAACCCAGGAGGTCGAGGCTGCAATGAGCCAAGATCACCCCACTGAACTCCAGCCTCAGTGACAAAGTGAGACCCTGTCTCAAACAAAACAAAACAAAAAAGAAGCATGACAGCTAAAAGCAGTGCAAAATCCTGGATTGAATCCTTTTGCTATAAAGGACATTATTGAAACAACTGTCAACTTGAATGGCTCTGTGAATTAGACGATAGTAATGTATCAGTGTTTACTGCCTAACTTTTATGATTGTATTGTGGTTTTATAGATGAGTGTCTTTGTAGGAAATACAAACTATTCCAGGGTGATGGACCAGCAGGCTGGCCACTTATTCTCAAACAGTTCAGGGGTAAAGGTTTATTTAAACTATACTCTCAGTTTTTCTGTAATTTTCTGATTGGTTCAACTTTTGGTTCAATAGTACAAAAACAAAAATAGGCCCATTTTCAGCTTGGCACATGTTCTCCATGTCCTAGGCTTCCTCCTTCCAGCTTCCACACAGCAAATATTTTTGTCTTCCTCAGATGCATAAGAAACATTGGTAGAGTTGAAAATAATCTACAAATAACTGATTATTGAAAACTGTACATCTGATATCAGAACTGCCAATGAAGGTTCTCTGCACATTACCTCATCAACTCCTTCATCCCAGGGGTATGAGATGAATTTTATGAAAATGATCCATATTTGTGACATTGCAAATGAAGCAGATAAAATTCTATTTTCCATTTGTTCCTTTTGGGGAATTCTTAGAAGTAAATTGATACCCTTCCCTGTGGAAGAGATAAGAGAAAGTGAAGGAAGGTTTGCAAAGAAGCACTGAGACCTTCAAAATTCTCATTTTTATGAGTTTAAGGTGATGTTTACATTAAAATAGCTTGCCAGTGATGAGCCAATGAAGGGAAAAGCTTACTTCTCAGTCAGTTATGATTTCCAGGGCAGAGGAAAAGTAACAAGGAGACAGGGTCAAAGGAAGTGAGAAGATGAACCGAACTTTTAAAGTTTAAACTTAAAGAATAAAAACACAAGATAACCAGAAACAGGTTCATTTATGCTGAATACTCTATTTCCCAAACTTATCTTCTACCTGTCTCATTAATGCCTGTATTTCTGAGCTGTATTAAACATTCCACCTCCGTCATTCCCGCCTTCATTATTTTTTAGTCTTAAGAGAGGGCTGAAGGTGGTGTGGTGGCTCACACTTATAATCCCAGCAATTTGAGAGGCTGAGGCAGGAGGACACTTGAGCCCAGGAGCTCAAGACCAGTCTGGGCAACATAGCAAGATACTGTACCTATTTTTTAAAAAGAAGGAAAAAGGAAAAAGAGGGTGTTGAGGCTAGCAGCCGCCACAGTTCGACTCTATGAAGGTGGTGTGCTACTGAATCATGAGAGAACATGAGCAACTCATTTAGAATTTAGTGGGCAAAAAGAGACAATTATATTGTCTTCTTAGTCTTTCTTTGAAAATATTGTTTTCATGATTATTTTAACCAAAGTACCCTATAAACAATTATTTTTATCTCTGAGCCATTATCACTCACAACCAACCCCACCATTCTGTTATGTTTAGCATGCCGTGAAATCACAAACTACACAGGATCAACTGCTTTTTGACATCTGAATCATGACAAAGAAATTACAAAAATAAAATGTCTGAGTTCCAAATAAAATTTAAAATACAGTATATTAAAACTCAACATTTTAAGAAAATAATTGTATTTCCCTTTTCTTTTAAAAATGGATTTATTTATGCAAAAATTAGCTGGACATGGTGGCAGGCTCCTGTAATCCTAGCTACTCTGGAGGCTGAGGCACAAGAATCTCTTGAACCCAGGAGGCAGAGGTTGCAGTGAGCTGAGATGGTGCCATTGCACTCCAACTGAGCGACAAGAGCAAAACTCCGTCTCAGAAAAAAAAAAAAAGATTTCTTTAGAGAAATGTGGGAGGCTTCTTCGGCAAGGTTAGTATTTCTGAAAGAGAGTACTTCCTCTCTTAAAAGACTGCATCCACTCTGGAGAAGCACCCAGCTGTTCCTTTTGAAACTAGGCATGGACTCATCCTATGATCCAGCAAGGGCACTCTTGGTGTTACTCATGGTGCACCAGAGGAAACGAAGACTGACTCCCAGCACCTTCATTCATAACAGTCCAACACTGGGAGCTACCCAAATGTCCTGCAATGGTGAATGGTTAAAGAACCTATGCGACATCTATACCATTGAATACGATCCAGTCATAAAATGGAACAAACCCTTCACACAGGCAACAACTTGGAGGAACCTCAAGGAAATTATGCTGAGTGAAAAAAAAAAAAAAAAAAAAAAAGCCAGTCCCAAAAGGGTACATACAACATGGTTCTATTTTTGTAACATCCAAAAAATAACCTAATTATAGAGATGAAGAACAGATTAGGAACTGTCAGAGGTTAGAGATATGGGGAGAGGATGAATGTGGCTGTAGAGGAATATCTCTAGGGAGTCTTGTGATGGTAGCATAGTCTCTTGATTATGGTTGTGGTTATGCAAGGCTATGGATGTGGCAAAACTGTATAAAGTTACACACACACAAGTGCATATGTAACTGGTGAAATCTGATTAAACTGTATGTTTTGGACCAGTGTCAATTTCTTGGTTTTGATATTATATTACAGTTGTGTAAGATGTTTATATTTAGGAGGCTGAGAAAAAGGTACGTGAGAATTTCCTGGACATTTCTTTGCAACCTCCTATAAATCTATCATTATTTCAAAAGAAAAATTTTTTAAAAAGCCCATGTACACACATTAAATCTTTGTATATAAGGTGACTTTTTTGAAGATACAAAGACGAGCAGGGAGCAGAGGAAGGAATTGCTAGCTGTTTGGTATGGCCATAGCAATATGGCAGCATTTCCTATGAACAGCCTATTTTTAATATCTTAACCAGGAAGATAAAAATGTGTTCTGTATTCAGGGATAGTCAAAGGGTTTCAAATACCTGATGTAACCAGAGTGTGTTAAGGCCTCAGCTCTGTGTTATACCTGCCAACCTTCTAAGGGTATGGGTATCACATAGAAGAAGTCTAAGGACAAGTTTCAGGGTCTTTGATCATTCCTCCTCTGTAAGTCTGATCCTGAGTGTTTATTAAAGAATGTTTCAGTAAATCAGTTACATTACTTGCCCACTATTTTCACTCCTCCAGAAGATTATTTCTCAAACAATAACAAGTTTTTTCTAGGTTCCAAATATATCCATTGTTTGGCATTTTAAAATACCACTAGAGTATTCTTATATCTTTTTATTAAGAAAAATTCAGATTTCTGGTATGTTTTCAAAACCTGAAGTCTCTAGCTACTTGTGACATTTTCACATCTCTTATGCTGATTTTTCCTATTCTCTTATTTCCTTAATTTTTAAAAAACTTTTTTATTTCACTAGCTTTAGGGGTACAAAAGGTTATTGGTTCCATGGATGAAGAGTGGTAAAGTCTGGGCTTTTAGTGTACCAGTCATCCCAATAGGGTACATTGTACCTAATAGGTAGTTTTTCACCCCTCATCCCCCTTTCACCCTCCCCCTTTCTTATTTACAGAGTCTCGCTCTGTCACCCAGGCTGGAGTGCTGTGGCATGATCCTGGCTCACTGCAACCTCCATCTACTGGGTTCAAGCTATTCTCCTGCCTCAGCCTCCCGAGTAGCTGAGATTACAGGCGCATGCCACCATGCCCAGCTGAATTTTTTTGTATTTTTAGTAGAGATGGGATTTCACCATGTTGGCCAGGCTGGCTTTGAACTCCTGATCTCAAGTGATCCACTCAAAGTGTTAGGATTACAGGCATAAGCCACTGCGCCCAGCCCATCCTCCCTCCCCCTTTCTGAGTCTCCAGTGTCCTTTATACCATTCTGTATACTTTTGCATACCCATAGCTTAGTTCCCACTTGTGAAAACACGTGGTATTTGGTTTTTTGTTCCTGTGTTACTTCACTTCGGATAATGGCCTCCAGTTCCATCCAAACTGCTGAAAATACATTATTTGGTTCTTGTTTATGGCTAAGTAGTATTCCATGGTATATATACATCACTTTTTTAAAAATAGAGACAGGGTCTCACTTTGTTGCCCAGGTTGGTCTCAAACTTCTGGCTTCAAGGGATCCTTCTGCCTCAGCCTCCCAAAGTGCTGGATTACAGGCATGAGCCACTATGCTTGACCTGTATACACCACACTTTCCTTCATCCACAAGCTGATGGTCACCTAGGTTGATTCCATATCCGCAATTGTGAATTGTGCTGCAATACACATACGTGCGCAGGTATCTTTTTGATATAATAATTTCCTTTCCTCCTTTTGGCATGCTTCTCCTCTGTCCTTTTGGGGAAGGTAGTATCTTCAATTTTTTATTTATTTATTTTTAAAACAGAGTCTCACTCTGTCGCCTCAGAGACATGGCCAGAACTTTTGAAACCAAGGGCATGAATTTTTGAGACAAGGGATACCCTTTGGTCCATGAGAGCTCCCCAATGAAGACCTAAACACAGAGTTTTAAAGAAATTCAGATTTCCAGATAACAGTATCTTCTTAGATGTATTCAGAATGTGGGCAAGTCACAGCTTCTTCCTAAGGCTGTTTATGAGACAAACGAAAAGCCTGGATCACAGAATTAAGTCAATTCAACTGGTGTTTTATGACAAGCTTTAATCTGATTTCCTAAAAAGCTAGTTTTGTTTGTTTTGTTTTTGTATTTTTGTTTGTTTGTTTGTTTTGAGATGGAGTCTTGCTCTGTCACCCAGGCTAGAGTGCAGTGGCACGATCTCAGCTCACTGCAACCTCTGCCTCCCTGGTTCAAGCAATCCTCCGCCTCAGCCTCCCAAGTGGCTGGGATTACAGGCGCCCGCCACCATGCCCTGCTAATTTTTTTTTGTATTTTTAGTAGAGTCAGGGTTTCACCATCTTGGCCAGGCTGGTCTCAAACTCCTGACCTCATGATCCACCCGCCTTGGCCTCCCAAAGTGCTGGGATTACAGGTGGGAGCCACTGTGCCTGGCTGAAAAGCTAGTTTTCTTTAATCAAGAAAATCACATTAAAAGTAAAGATTTAATGTTTGTAGATGATAGGTTTTTTTTTTTAATTGAGGCAAAATTCACATCTCATAAAATTAACCATTTTAAAGTGAACAATTCAGTAGCATCTAGTACATTCATATTGTTGTGCAACCACTACATCTAGCTCCAAAAGATTTTCACCGTCCCAAAAGAAACACCCATACCCATTTAGCGGTTACTCCCCATTCTTCCCTCTTCTCAGCCCCCGCGACCACCAATATGGTTTCTATTTATAGAAATCTACCTATTCTGAATATTTCATATAAATGGAATCATACAGTGGGACCCTTTGTGTCAGGCTTTTTTCATTTAGCATGTTTTCAAGATTCATCTATGATGTAGCATGAATCATTACTTCATTTCTTCTTGTGGCTGAACAATATTCCATTGTATATACCACAGTGTGTTACTCAAGGACATTTGGATGGTTTCCTCCTTTTAGCTATTGTGAATAGTGCTGCTATGAACATACATGTACAAGTATTTGTTTAAGCATCTGTTTTCAATTCTTTGAAGGTATATCACCTATGAATGGAATTGATGGGCTATACGGTAATTTTATGGTGTTTAATTTTTTGAGAACCTGCCAAACCAGTTTCCACAGCAACAGAGCCATTTTACATTCCTGTGCATTGAATTTTAAAAAAAGAAGCTATGAATCTTCAGAAATGAAGTAGGCTTTCCATCTGCTTCCTTGGATTTGGCATACTCTAGAATAAATCGGTGGTTCTCAACTCTGGCTCGACAACATAGGGAGCTCAAAAAGAAGAAGGTAACAGGCTCCATCTCTAGAAATTCTGTTTATTTCTCATAAATCTGGGTTGAGCCCATGCCACTCCAAGTGACCCTGAAGTAATTCTAATGGCTGCCAGGATTGAGAACTACTACTCTACATGAACTCAGGGGAAGTAGTGCAAGAATATTTTCCCCACAGAATAAGAACCATTAAATTGTCATGGAAACAGAACTCATTTCCATTTCTTAATTCCCTCGGCTGTTTGATTCATAGCCGTGTATCTGCACCTAGAATCGTTCTTGGCACAGAATTGAACAAAAATATTGGCTTAATGTTGAATATCCAGTTTTATTTTAAGCTTAAATGGATCATATAAAATAGCAATTAATAATTTTAAATGACATCAGCATTTTTAGCTACCAATAGTTAGAAAACCAGAAGGAAACCTGAAATTCTCTGGTTAGATATTATTTTTAAATACACTATCTTTCACTAGTTATTAATTATGTTTTTTAGACTTTCTATGTAATATTGGTAGAAAATGATTTATTTCCTCAAAAAAACTTTATTTTATTTTATTTTTTATTTATTTTTTTATTTTTTATTTTTTTTTGAGATGGAGTCTCACTCTGTTGCCCAGGCTGGAGTGTGGTGGTGCAACCTTGGCTCACTGCAGTCTCCACCTCCCAGGTTGAAGCGATTCTCCTGCCTCAGCCTCCCAAGTAGCTGGGATTACAGGCATGCACCACCACATCTGGCTAATTTTGGATTTTTAGTAGACATGGGGTTTCACCATGTTGGTCAGGCTGGTCTTGAACTCCTGAGCTCAAATGATCTGCCCACCTTGGCCTCCCAAAGTGCTGGGATTACAGGCATGAGCCACCATGCCCAGCCTAAAACAGCCTTTATTTTAAAGTCTGCAAGGCTAAATGATAAATTGGAAGCAAAAATATAAGATGACCAAACAATCTTGACATTTTCTAGAATTGTAGTATGCAATAAAAAACCCTATATTTATGTTTATTTATTTTTATAATGTGAATTATATCTAAATTTCCCAGTTCTGTACTTAGTATTAAATGTTATTTTTCTCCATCCCCAATCTCACAGCTATCCCCCTTTCCCTTACCTTGGAAACTCTTCCTCCTCCACTTCAATCCCTGTGAATACATTTTTCTGATTTGCAGCAAACCATGCTATTAATTTTTTCAGTATCTTTCTGTTGAGTTTCACATAATCTTTACCAGTTTTTATAGCAGATTCTGACAAATATTACTTTTTATAATGCCATCCTTTCCCAAATAAATTAGAGGTTTCTGAAAATTACTATAACAGGTATTTATTCATACTTAATCAATTTTAAATAGCATAGCTATTAAAAGCTCTGTGCTCTTTAGAATTACCCTTCCTGCCCCACCCCCCTCCACACACACACACACACACACACACGTTGTATAATGGCTTCACTAACTCTTCAATGAATATCTCCCAAACAAGTGGATGCCAGATTCCTTCCCAGAGGCCAGGTTGCATCATGTTCCTAGTTCTTACATTTTACAATAGGAAGCTGAATTTCCCTTTTTTTCCAGAAATTATATTTACAAAAGATTATTCAGATAAGGATATGACCATTTGCAAAGGACACAAGTATTTTCAAAAGACTAGCACAAATAAAAATATCTTTGTTTCAAATAAATTATATTTCAAATGACTTAAAAATAAGCGTTTTGTAAGTTGGCCAAATCTGAAGCTATTTCTCCAATTAAAAACAGAAACTAGGCCTGGCACAGTGGCTCACTTCTGTAATCCCAGCACTTTGGGAGGCCAAGGCAGGAGGATCACTTGACCCTGGAGTTCGAGACCAGCTTAGGCAACATGGCAAAACCCTGTCTCTACAAAAACATACAAAAATTAGCCAGGTATGGTGGTGCGTGCCTGTGGTCTGAGCTACTTGGGAGGTTGAGGTGGGAGGATCACCTGAGCCTGGGAGGGCAAGGCTGCAATGAGCTGTGATTGCACCACTACACTCCAGCCTATGTGATAGAGTGAGACCCTGTCTCAAAAAAATAAATAAAATTTAAAAAGAAAGAAAGAAAGAAAAACAAAAACTATATACTTATTTGTTGGAGAACCTAAAACACATACATCAACAAGGACATCTTCCTCCAATGGGTCATCATCCGGAAGATACTGACTTCGAATATCTTACTACAAAGAGAGTGTGAGAGAGAAACGGAAAGAGATAATGTCAGACCCAGATAAACACAATCTTTAGCAAATCTGGCCACATTTGCTGAAATAAGAACTCTGTCCATTGAACTTCAGTGACCTCCTGCCATTTCTTCCTCCTGATAAAAGGTTAACATATCTAAAGTATTCTAGCAAATAGATCTTGATGACTTCATCAAGGGTAACTGTATCTTGTTGCCTTGGCTATATTAAATAGGAGGTACTAACCACAGAAGGAATGAGAAAATGAATGAATGAACAAATAGACCCAATTGTTTTGTCCTAGGACTGCCCAGAGAAGGTGAAACAAGTAGAATCCCTGGTGACGTGTAAGCATAAGTAGCAGATCCTAACCAGATTTCTCAAATTAAGCCTTGGTGATCAGATGGAAGACCCCGAGGGGAGTGGCAATGACAGATACAGGGAATCCCCAGACCAGGGGTTGGGGTACACACAAGTAGGGGTTACAAGTGGGCTGACCTTGACAATGTGGTCACTGGATACAGAGGCATCAGGTGTCGTGCTCTGAGGTACATGGATGAAGCTGGAAACCATTATTCTCAGCAAACCAACACAGGAACAGAAGACCAAACACCGCATATTCTTATTCATAAGTGGGAGTTGAACAATGAGAACACATGGACACAGGGAGGGGAACATCACATACCAGGGCCTGTTAGGGGGTGGGGAGCAAAGGGAGGGAGGGAGAGCATTAGGACAAATACCTAATGCATGCAGGTCTTTTTTTTTTTTTTTTTTTAAGTAGGAAAATATTTCTTTTATTTGTTAATCCAATCAAAAATGATGAGTGCTAAACTAAAATTCCCAACCAAAATTCCAAAGATGAGCAAAACAAATGCCCCGAATTTTTTCCACGAGAGAAAATCCTCTCTGCTAAGTTTAAGATAAAACAATCCTGGGAATATAAAAATCAAACATGTTGATGTACTGGCACCAACTACACCAAATACATTTCTAATGTCAGGAACATACATTGCAAGTAAAACGATGATAATATTGAGTGCTAGAGTGATCAAAAAATGGCGAATCCACGAGAATGGAAAATTGGAGAAAAACATCATCATTACAGCTTTTCTGGCAGGGAAGTGGATTAGAGGGACTGTCAAAAGCACAGCAAATAGTATGCATAACTTCACAGTCATGACAACAACATCATGTGGTAAGTATTTACTATAACCTTTTAGTAATTCTGACTCCACTTTGTCATAAAAAGTGAGGTAGCCAAAGAGTGCAGATATAAAATAAACGAGAAAACTTAAAGCAATTGCTGTATTGGTAACATTCTGCATTCTTTTCTTTGAAGGACTTTGAAGTTCACAGTATATGGGCAATATTGAGGTATGGCAGAGAAATGAAAAAGCCATGGTTGGTAAGGCATATGCACTCTCTTTGGAGAAATGAAAGAGTTTCGGCTTACAATCATCTGTAGCATTTGAAATCTGGAAGCATTTCTCTACATAATTTAATGTCAGAGGACAAGGGATGGACCATTTTTTAATTATTACCACAAGAGCAAAGAACATCATAAAGAAAAATGATAAACTACTTGTGTAGCCAAGAAAGCCTATTTTGGGAAGAAGTGCAAGAGGGAACACGATGCCAACACATATGATTATTAGCAGTGTTTGTCCATCAAGATACCAATATCTACTATAGTCTCCAGTCAAAAATTCTGCAATAGCAGCAGGAAACTCTGTTTTAATAATTAAAAGATAAGATGACATAGCTCCAATATTCTGAATTATTATGGTGCCTGCCACCACCACCTTTCCAGGTAATCCAAATGCAAAGAGTCCAAGATCTTCATAAGATGTTACAGCTGTCTGAATACACATACTAAGCAGAAGATGGACTGAGTAAGAAGCTAGGAGAGCAACTGTCAGCAGCAAGAAGCTAAATCCAAGGATACCAGTATTAGCCATAATAAAAGCTAAGCCAAGGATGCCACTTCCCATGATGGCATTCATCAAATTAAACACTGATAAACCAAATGAAACACCCGGGGATCGCTGTCTGTGAAGTTCAGCAGTGAGTACATAATCCTAGGGCCGCTCATCCCATCATGCACTAAACGCTGCATCTCTTCCACCCGACGCTTTTCATCTTTTCTTTCTAGAGTATGCTAGGCTGCTATCACATTCATAACTACGCCAATCTCATCTGAATCTCGGCGGCTGCTTTCGGGCCCCATCCGCCAGGGTTCAGGCTCCAGCATCTCCCCTTTCCCGGTGCGGTCCTCCTTTTCTGGGTCTTATTTGGCAGGCACTTGAGGGAAGTCGGCGGGTGTCAGCGCAGGGAAGCGAACAGAGTTCACTTACGTTGCTTAGCAACGGACTCAACTCTTCGGCCTCCGCTTCTTCAGGCTGCTGGGCAGAGACATACCAGCCCCGCTCAGCGTTGACACTCCCCCAGGACGCCTCCATGCTGCTCTCCAGCTGACTACCAGGTCCATCTGAGAGCCTCTACCTCTGCCCTGCCGCATGCAGGTCTTAAAACCTAGATGACGGGTTGATGGATGCAGCAAATCACATGGCACATGTATACGTATGTAACAAACCTGCACGTATATGCCAGAACTTAAAGTAAAATTTAAAAAAAAAAAAAAAGAAGTATAGAATCTCTGAATGTCAGGCTGGACTTCACAACTAGGATACTGAGGTTACAAACTAAGTTATTTCATGCTCTTAGCAAAAATGGGCAGGACCAAGACACTGATCATCAGAGCCCACTGACTGTCAGAAGGTAGGGAGAAAATTCAGCCACTCGAGCTGCATCACCCAGTCTCTGAATGCTAACCAACTCAGGGCTTCAAGCATGTAGTTCAAAGAAGCTCACTTTGAAGGATATGTGACAGATAGGAGGGAAATTAGGTGGACAGTCAGCATAGCACCAGGCATAGAACTGGCCCTCAAAAAACATGTAAGCTCATGTGTCAGAACTAGAAAGGAACCAAAAGTCATTTAATCCAATTCCACCAGTATCAGTTAGAATTCGTGTAGGTTGCTTGTAATGGAGAGCAGCATGGCTTAAACAAGAAAATGGTTAACTTTATCTGTGTAAAGTAAGCCCATAGAAGCGGCTTTTCAAAATTGATATAACAACAATGAATATATACAATTACAAAAAGAGAGGTGCAGCACCAGACAGGGTCAAATTCTTAGCACTGAAACAACCAAGGGAAACTCTCTACCTAGTCAGTGACAAACCAGTTCAAACTTCTGAGATCTTAATTTCTTTTTATCCTAATCCTAAAGAGTCTTGCTCTGAAGATTAGGGTTCAATCCAAGTCGGGGTGGGGGATGGGGAGGGAGGAAGGGCACAACAGCTCCCATCTCCAATCCCTCCTATTCGGTTACTATGTCAGATCTGCCCGGAGGAACTCTACTGTCAATCTTCAAGTACAGGTATCTTGGACAGAAATCAACTTTCAAAAATTTTCACTTTAGATACAAGAACCATAGGTAAAGGCCAGGCACGATGGCTCACTCCTATAATCCCAGCACTTTGGGAGGCCGAGGAGGGTGGATCACTTGAGGTCAGGAGTTTGAGACCAGCCTGGCCAACATGGTGAAACCCCGTCTCTACTAAAAATCCAAAATTAGCTGGGCGTGGTGGTGCATGCCTATAATCCCAGCTACTCGGGAAGCTGAGGCAGGAGAATTGCTTGAACCCAGGAGGCAGAGGTTGCAGTGAGCCGAGATCGCGCCACTACACTCCAGCCCGGGTGACAGAGTAAGACTCTGTCTCATTTAAAAAAAAAAAAAAAAGAAAAGGCTATTTCTAATGAGAGAGACAACTTTGGCCACTGGAGAATGTAAAGGAAAGGAAAAATACCTCAGTTTACCAAATTATGCTTAAAAATTACAAATTAAACATCAAAGAAGTTTCCAATGATGGTTGTTCCTCTTCTCAAATGTGCTATTGGAATTGATTTTTTTTTTTTTTTTTTTTTTTTTACCAGCCTAGGGCAAAGAAGAGCTCTGCTTAAATGGGCCAAGCACATACAAACATGCCAAATGGGCACTCTACCCCACCAAACTGTGAATTTAAAACAGCACTAGGTCCCAGGGACAGTAAATAAAATCATAATTATATACACCTATTAACTTCTCCCTTTTCAAACATTAGATAGGCTGCTCCAAAAGACAGAGGAATCCAGGAACATCAAATATAAATTACAGGAAATAAAATGGGGATCTGGCAACTGTGGTTACTGTTGTATCAGACATAGTTTCTGTATTAGATCTTTGTAAAATGCTCCTTGAGTAGTATGCCACGATTGGTCTTACTTAGTAAGTTACTTACTAACTTTAATTTATTGGTATTTTAATACAATAGTCAGAATAGAGACGGCACTTTACTTTCATTGTCCTGCCATAAAGATATTTAAATCCTCTAATGTGTGTTATAATCTGATAAATAGTGTTTAAATAGGTTGCAGTTTCTCATTTTATTGATGACAGGCTCATTAAGGATGATTCAGAAACCATAATATTAGAGTTCTGTCTTCCTTCATTGCTTTCATGACTGAAGGGAACAGGGCACTAAAGAGAAGCACAGAGAAGTAATCTGCCAATAGAGACACAGCTCAAATACAGATAATGTGGCTCTAGCACCCTAGCTCCTAACCACTCCTCTATGCCACATTAGAAATAAGAAAGTTGACCAGGCCTGGTGGCTCACGCCTTTAATCCCAGCACTTTGGGAGGCCAAGGCAGGTGGATCACGAGGTCAGGAGATCGAGACCATCCTGGCCAACACGGTGAAACCCCATCTCTACTAAAAACACAAAAATTAGCTGGCGTGGTGGCACGCGCCTGTAATCCCAGCTACTTGGGAGGCTGAGGCAGGAGAATCGCTTGAATCCGGGAGGCGAAGGTTGCAGTGAGCCAAGATAGCGCCACTGCACTCCAGCCTGGGCAATAGTGTGAAACTCCATCAAAAAGTTGCAGTGAGCCAAGATCACCACTGCACTCCAGCCTGGCAACAGAACACCACCCCATTTCAAAAAAAAAGAAAAAAGAAAAAAGAATGTTTGGTTGGGAGCGGTGGCTCACGCCTGTAATCCTAGCACTTTGGGAGGCCGAGGCAGGTGGATTGCCTGAGTTCAGGAGTTTGAGTCCAGCCTGGGCAACACGGTGAGACCCTGTCTCTACTAAAATACAAAAAAAATTAGCCGGGCATAGTGGTGTGCGCCTGTAATCCCAGCCACTTGGGAGGCTGAGGCAGGAGAATCACTTGAACCTGGGAGGCGGAGGTTGCAGTGAGCTGAGATAGCGCTACTGCAGTCCAGCCTGGATGACAGAGTGAGGCTCCGTTTCAAAGAAAAAAAAAAAAAAGAATGTTCATTGTTTAAATAACCTTGTTTAATTTAAATAACCTTGCTGGAAACTAAATGTCCATCAAAAAAAGAATGTATAAGTATATTCTGATGTAGCCATACAATTGAATACTGTTTAGCTGTTACAAAGGTATGTGTCAACATAATGAGTCCCAGAAACATAATGTTGCATTTTTTTTAAAGGTATGTGGCCAGGCAGTTTCTCACGCCTATAATCCCAGCACTTTGGGAGGCTCAGGCAGGAAGATCACTTGAGCCTAGGAGTTCCAGGCTGCAGTGAGCTATGATCATGCCACTGCTCTCCAGCATGGGCAACAGAGTGGGACTCTGTGTCTAAAGAATAAGTAAATAAATAAATAATTTAAAAGCATATAAAACATACTCAGCCTCCTGAGTAGCTGGGATTACAGGCATGCACCACCACACCCAGCTAATCTTTGTATTTTTGGTAGAGATGAGGTTTCACCATGTTGGCCAGGCTGGTCTCGAACCCCTAGCCTCAAGTGATCTGCCCACCTCAGTCACCCAAAGTCCGGGGATTACAGATGTGAGCCACTGCACCTGGCCTCAATAAATATTTTCTTAATATTTAAAAATTGAGTTCAGGTGGAACTTAAAGCTCTCACAAACATTAATGACATTTTCTTTGACCATATCTACATAATGAAAAAAAAAAACTTGATAAAAAGACGTAAGTTTATTTTGTATTAATTATACCAATGTGGGCCAGACAAGGTGGCTCACACCTGTTAATATAGTTTGGATTTGTGTTTCCACCCAAATCTCATGTGCAATTAGAGACGGGACCTGATTGGAGGTGACTGGATCACGGGGTGGATTTCCCTCTTACTCTTCTCATGATAGTGAATGAGTTCTCAAGAGATCAAAAAAAAGTGTGTGGCACTTCCCCCTTCACTCTCTCTCCCTCTTTTGCCACCATCTGAAGAAGGTGCTTGCTTCCCCCTTGCTTCCACTATGATTCTAAGTTTCCTGAGGCCTCCCAGTCTTGCAGAACTGTGAGTCAATTAAACCTCTTCTTCATAAATTACCCAGTCTCAGGTAGTTCTTTATGGTAGTGTGAAACAGACTAACATACCTGTAATCCCAACGCTTTCGGATGCCAAGGTAGGAGGATCTCTTGAGTTCAGGAGTTCAAGACTAGCCTGGGCAATACAGTGAGACCTCATCTCCACAAAAAATTTTAAAATTGGTCAGGCATGGTGGTGCATGCCTGTAGTCCCAGCTACTTGGGGGCTGAGATGGGAGGATTGCTTGAGCCCAGCACTGCACCATCACACTCCAGCCTAGGCAACAGAGTGAGATCCTGTCTCAAAAACAAACAAAAATTATATCAGTGTGGTCCCCATAAGTGTGATTTTTAATAGGTGTGTGGTTCCATATTCAAATCATTCTGGAAAAAGAATAATTAGGACCCTTTAAATAAAATATCCTTCATTCAGTGTACTACAAATAATAACTTGTCATTATCTACCTTCCTTACTCACTGGGTGACTTCATGTCATCTCAACCCTGCCTGAGATAATTAACTAGATTTAAGGGATTAACACAAATTCTTCACAATTTTTCTAAGCAGTCAAATATCCTCTAACTGAAAAAATGTTCCTAATAAGAATGTTTTTAATTTAGCTATTGACTAATTTTCCCACCAATGTAGTATCACATTTATAATTTAGACTTTATTATTCTAAATGGCTACTTGAGGGCATATTAAGAAAGAAGCTACGATATAAAGAACAAGTATTAGAGTTAAAAAAAAAAAAAACTAATAATTACATAGTCAGCCTCTTTGAACCTTTTAAGGCCCTCATTTACAAAATGTACAACAATGCTTAGCAAAAACGACAAATGAGATAATTATTCAAGAAGCATAAACAAAAGCTTTTTATAAATTCTAAATCACCCCACAATTTTGAATCAAAATATCAGTTGGCTTCTTTGCGGAAATCAACAAGCTGAATCCAAAAATTAGTATGAAAATTTAAGGGACCCAGAATAGCCAAAACAATGCTGAAGAAAAAGAAAAAAGTTGGAGGATTCACACTTTTTCATTTCAAAATTTACTGCAAAGCTATAGATATTGAGACAATGCTGTACTGTCATAAGGATAGACATGTTGATCAATGGAATGGAATTGAGAGTCCAGAAATAATCCTTAACATTTACGATCATTTCTGACAAGAGTGCTAAGATCATTTGATGGTGAAAGAATAGTCTTTGCAACAAATGATGCTATACACATACAAAAGAATGGACTTGGACCCTACTAAACACCATATACAAAAATTAACTCCAAATGGATCAAAGATCTAAATGCAAGACTTTTAGAAAAAAACACAGGCATAATTCTGAATGAACTTGGATCAGGCAATCATTTGTTTTTTTTTTAAATGGAGTTGCACTCTTGTTGCCTAGGCTGGAGTGCAATGGCGTGATCTTGGCTCACTGCAGCCTCTGCCTCCTGGGTTCAAGCAATTCTCCTGCCTCAGCCTCCAGAGTAGCTGGGACTACAGGCACACGCCACACTCAGCTAATTTTTTTGTATTTTTAGTAGATACGGGGTTTCACCACATTGGCCTGGCTGGTCTCGATCTCCTGATCTCAGGTGATCTGCCCACCTCAGCCTCCCAAAGTGCTGGGATTACAGATGTGAGTCACCGCACTCAGCCAAAAATTTAAAAACTTCTGTGCTGCAAAACACATCAAAAAATTGAAAAGATAACTCACATATTGGGATAAAATATTTTCAAATCATCTATCTGATAAAGGAAGGATTTGTATCCAGAATATATAAAGAACACGTACAACTCAACAATAAAAACTTAACCCAATGTTGAAAACGGGCAAAGGATCTGAAAAGTCAATTCTCTGGAGAAAATATACAAATGGTCAATAAGCACATGAAAAGATACTCGACATCATTAGTCATAAGAAAATGCAAGTCAAAACCACAATGAAAAAATCACTTCACACTCACTAAGATGGCTATAATAAAAGGAACAGGTAAGTGTTAGCAAAGATGTGGAGAACTGGACCCCTCATAGAGTGCTGATGTGATTGTACAATGGTGCAGCTGCTTTGGAAAACAGTATGGCAGTTCCTTAAAAGACTAAACATAGAGTTAACACCTGACCCAGCAATTTCACTCCTAGGTATCTACCCAAGAGAAATAACACACAAAAAATGTGTACACCAGTGTTAATTGCAGTAATACTCAAAATAGCCCAAAATGGAAACAACCCAAATAGCCATCAACTGATAAATGGAAAAAGAAAATGTGGTATATCAATTCAATAAGATACCATTTGCCAATTAAAAGGACTGCAGTACTGATACATGCTATGACATGGATGAGCCTAGAAGACATTACGCTAGGGGAAAGGGGCCAGGCATGGTGGTGCACACCTGTAGTCCCAGCTACTCAGGAGGCTGAGGTAAGAACCTGGGAGCTAGAGGCTGCAATAAGCTGAGATCATGCCACTGCACTCCAGCCTGGGCAACAGAGAATGACTGCCTCAAAAAGAAAAAAAAAAGAAGATATGCAATTCGAATATTAAATCATCTCCAAGAACCAAGTGTTTTTTCAGGAAAACATGGAGCATCTTTCTTTCATTCAGTTGCCAACAACTGTCCATCATTTACCATCCACATGGTAAAATATTAATGTTTACAAAAGAAAATACTTACTTTTATTGTACCATAGAACTTGATTTTTAAAATACAGGGCCATAAATTCCTTACTACAAAATGATCTTAGCCAGGTAGTTATAAACCTTCTATTTTTAAGCCAAACGAAAATCAAATAGCACTTACATATTGGTAGAAATATATGTCTGTGAGTGACCTATTACATATTGATTTGTATTATACATCATGTTAGACATTGTCAATGTCTTGTGATCAGGAACACACCTGTAGTTGAACAAGTTGTGTTTATTATTCACACACACACCATGAGGCTGTGATCCTAGCTACGTGGGAAGCTGAGGCACAAGAATCACTTGAACCTGAGAGGCACACCATGAGGCTTGGGGCACCTCAGTAAGAGGGTGTTAGAATCTGTCATGGATTTGGACTCTGGTTGTGATTTGGGGGAGAGTTCAAGGAAGCAGGGGTTCACTGTATACTGAGTGTTGGCAGAATATGAGGACAATTCTGTGACTAGCTACCTCAATAAATCTTACCTATAGGGAGGGCACTAGAGCATAGCTCAAGCTATAATTGGTAAAGAAGCCACCGTCACTAACAGTAGCCGGGAAGGGGATGTTTGGTATTTTGCAGATGACACGGTAACCTTATTTTTGTGTGCATTTAGAAAAAAAATGTGTGTTTATCTTGTATTGCATCAAGATATCTTGTATTTATTATCTTGTATTTAGCATGGTCTCAGATTGGCCTTGCCTAATGCTGATGTTTTGTGAAACTATGTCCAACAGGAGAGCGCCAAGGCCTACCAGTGAGTGCCAGGCTGGCCCCACAGGTCAAGGGCTGCCCTTCTCTTTCTCAGCATCCCTAATATGTTACATATGATTTTAATTGCCAGCACTTATAATGAACTTGTGATAAAATAGCTGTTTGGAAGGTAATTGTGAATAACTGTCATCAGAAAACGTTTAATAATAAATAATATGTTTAATACACAAGTCTTTTATTAAGAAATTTATAAAATTCAACACACCAATTTGAAATAAAAACTTAGGACAATAAAATATTCTCAAAAATAATGATTTTTTTCTAAGATATTTTTGTAGAGGTTACTTTCTGATAAAATATCAAGAATAGTACAAAAAATTCACATCTACCTTTTACTTGGATTTACCAACTGTTTACATAAAGTGTCTCTTTGGCCCTAAACAATTCAATATGCATTTTCCTAAGAAGTAGGACATTTTATTATATACCCACAGCACAGTCACTGAAATAAAGAAATCTAATGCTGATACAAAATGATTTTGAGACAGTTTCCCTCTGTTGATCATGCTGGAGTGCAGTGGTGCCATCTCAGCTCACTGAAACCTCCGCCTCTCAGGTTCAAGTGATTCTTGTGCCTTAGCTTCCCACGTGGCTGGGATCACAGGCGTGTGCCACCACATCCACCAAATTTTTGTATTTTTAGTCGAGACATGATTTCGCCATGTTGACCAGGCTGGTCTCCAACTCCCGGCCTCAAGTGATCCACCTGCCTCAGCCTCCCAAAGTGCTGGGATTACAGGTGTGAGCCACCACACCAGGTCCTATTTTCTAATCTATGGTCCGTATCCAAATTTCATCACTTGTCCTAATAATCTTTTTTTTTTTTTTTTTTTTTTTTTTTTTTGAGACAAAGTCTTGCTCTGTGGCCCAGGCTGGAGTACAGTGGCATGATCTCGGCTCACCGCAACCTCTGCCTCCCAGGTTCAAGCGATTCTCCTGCCACAGCCTCCCAAGTAGCTGGGATTACAGGTGCCCGCCACCATGGCTAATTTTTCTATTTTTAATAAAGATGGGGTTTCACCACGTTGGCCAGGCTGGTCTCGAACTCCTGACCTCAGGATCCACCTGCCTCAGGCTCCCAAAGTGCTGGGATTACAGGCGTGAGTCACCGCCAATAATGTTCTTATAGATGTCATCTTCACCTGGAGCAGGATCCAATCCAGGTTTATGCACTGCATTTAGTTATCACATCTTCGTCTTTAAAAAACGTGCAAGTCTCTCAGCCTTTGTGTTGCTTAGCCTTGACATGTGTAAGGAATCCAAGCCGGTTACTTTGTAGAATGTCCCTCACTTTGGGGCTGTCTTATGTTTCCTTATGATTTGATACAGGTTACACACTTGTGGTAGGAATGCATTTTTATGTTATATCTGATTCTTGCCAACAAAGACAACTCAAATGTAGTTGTATAAATATAGAGAGAAAATACAGTCCCGAGAGTCATTTATTTGTTATTTCTTCCAACTGCTAATTGTTTATAACTTAAAAGTCTAGATCTAGAATATGATATGGTGTATGTCTATGGTAGCAAATAGAGTAAGAAATCTTTCTTCATTACATGATTATTTCAGTGCAGTATTTCCTTACAAAATAAACACTCTCATCAAGTTGATTTAGCAACTTGTTGAGAGAGAGGAACTTTTACTAATTTCTAACGTAGGCCTACGGTTTACTTTATGGCAAAGCTGCACTCCAGGTAAACTCAAAGGTACCTGATGTGAAACAAGACTGGGTTTAAGGGATCTAAGTCAATTCAACATATTATTCATGATTTCTGCCACGTGGCAGCTTCTCTAGGTCCTTTCGTTAATAGAGGCCTCCTGAAATCAATGTCTTGGTTATTCTAATTGTGCTGGTATTTCTACCCATTTATTTTCTCCTTATAGACATATTCTAGTTGTAATATATCAAGAAGATCTAGAAATGTGATATGTTCTTTTTTCTAAAACAAAGCATAACTTATGGTCTTCTAGTGTTGTGGGGGGGTGGGAAGAGAGAGAGAAAAAACAACAGAGAAACTCCACCTAAAAAACACTACCTACACAGATTCTATGATTAAAAAAAAAAAAAAGTTTCTGGGCACAGTGGCTCATGCCTGTAATCCCAGCACTTTGGGAGGTCGGGGTAGGCAGATCATCTGAGATCAGGAGTTCAAGACCAGCATGGCCAACATGGTGAAACCCCATCTCTACCAAAAATACAAAAATTAGCTGGGTATGGTGGCACGCGCCTGTAATACCAGCTACTTGGGAGGCTGAGGTGGGAGAATTGCTTGAACCCGGGAGACAGAGGCTGCCATGAGCCAAGATTATGCCACAGCACTCCAGCCTGGGTGACTCCGTCTCAAAAGAAAAAAAAAAAAAGTTTCTACATGTCAGCAATATGTACTTCCCTCAAAAATCTAATAATGCAAAATATTTGGGGAAATAGGTTTTAAGCTTCACATTTATGAAATTGTCTTAAATGTTAAGCCCAAAAGATAGTGATGATTTTATATCCACAAGTCATAAGAAAGTAAATTATGTTTTGTTTAAAAGAAAGGAGTGTGTGTGGATGGACAAACACACAAAAGGAAGAAAGGAGAAAGGTGAGGGGGAATAAATGGATCAATAAAAGAAAACAGCCCCTGAAAGCACAATACTAGTCCTTATAAAAGCTGAACCATGAACTTGAAGAAAAGATGCTCAGGTGAGAAAAATCATTCTTCAAATGCTTTCAGCAGAAGCGGAAAAAAAATTCTAGTTACTGCTATTTTAAATGACTCATAGCAACTTAGTTTACACTGTGGAGGACAGTATAGCTCCCTACTTCAATCCTAGGTCAAATTTCCACCCAGAAAATGTCTTGAACTTGTCTTCACCCTTCCATTTCTACTGCCAATACTCATAAAGTCCTTAAATTAGTTCTTATTTCAATAGGTTCTAAGAGTATCCTAACTAGTCTGTCTCTAGTGTCTTATCCTTCCAATCTCTTCTCAAACTCGTAATCAAAGTTATCTTTCTATTATCTTGATTGTGTTGATAGTTTTACAGGTACATGCATATGTCCAACTCAGCAATTATATGTGTAGTTTATTGTATATCAATTATACCTCAATAGTTGTTTTCTTAAAAAGCAAAGTTATCTTTCTACAATACATATCGAATCACATCCCCCTCCTACTCAAGAACCTACAGTTGAAGAAATGTAGTCCCGACTTCTCAGCATGACATACAAGGTCCTTCCAGCCTCAGCTCCCACAGGCCTGCACATTAGAAAAGGCATCGATCATGGAAAATGCCAGGATTTTCATATCGCTGTGCCTTTGTTTAGATTGTTGTCTCTCTGGAATGCCCATTCTAATCTCTTTTCCATCCAACCAAACCCTACTCGTTCTTCAAAGCCCATATCTTCAACATTGTAAAGCTTTTCCCAATTCTTTCCACATACCCTCTATCCATTGATATTAAACCCTTCCTCCTATGCTCCACACTTCCTTCACACCTCAGTAACAGCAATAGGACTGAAGGACAGTTCGATGTAGAGCAAGGCACTTGATAAATGCTCAAAAAATGTTTGTTAAATGAGAGCACTGATTTTAAAATAACTTTTTTGGGGTTGTTTTGTTTTTATGAGATAAGGTCTCACTGCAGTCACCCAGGCTGGAGTGCAGTAGCACGATCTTGGCTCACTGCAACCTCCACCTCCTGGGTTCAAACGATTCTCTCACCTCAGCTTCCCAAGTAGTTGGGACTACAGGGATGACCCACCACATTCAGTTAATTTTTTCTTTTCCTTCCTTCCTTCCTTTCTTCTTCTTTTTTTTTTTTTTTTTTTTTTTTTTTTGGTATTTGTTGTAGAAATGCGGTTTCGTCATGTTGCCTAGGCTGGTCTCAAACTCGTGAGCTCAAGCGATCCACCAGCCTCGGTCTTCCAATGTGCTGGGACTACAGGCATGAGCCGCCATACCCAACCCACAGCTAATTTTTAGATTTTTTTGTAGAGGCAGGGTCTCACTATGCTGCCCAGGCTGGTTTTAAATTCCTGGGCTCAAGCAATGCTCCTGCCTTGGACTCTCAAAGGGTTGGAATTACAGGCATGAGCCACTGCGTCCAGCCTGAAACTTTTTATTATGAAAACGTTCAGGCATACATAAGAATAGGCACAATAGTATAATAAATTCCCATGTGATTATCCCCCAGCTTTAACAATTATGAACATTTTACTCTGATCTTGTGTAATCTCCATTGTTTCCTGTCATCACTGTCTGAATATTCTCCTCCATACATTTTCTTTTTTGAACAAATTGCATCTGTCATTTTTCATCCTAGAAAATGTATTTTATTAGTTTGATGGGTATTATACCTTTATTTTTATCAAGATTTATTGCGATATATACAAATTATAATGTTGAAATAAAAAACAAGTTCAAACTTGAACTTTTCATTGCTTAATAACAGTAACAACATTACCTCACCTATTACTTATTGAGTGCCTACTATAGATGAGGCATGGCTAGCAACCATCATATATGTTATCTCATCTTTTTAACAACCCTCTAAGGTGGATATCATTAGCTGTATTATAGATTAAAAAAAAAAAGTGAGGCTGAGAAAGTATATTATCCAAATTATTAAAGGATTATTACTGAGTTCAAATCAACTTGTCTGTGTTTTCCACTCTACCTAATTACCTCTAAATATCCCTTCCCTCCTATCTACCTACTGAAATCCTCTTATCTATTCTGTCAGCCTAATGAGAAAAACAGAATACATAATAAAAATCAGAAAATGAGGCATCAGGGTCCCTAATTTTAAAATTATAAAATTATATAAAATAATATCAAATGCATCTTGCAGCTTGAAAATAATAAACTGAAAAGTGACTTTCAAAAGGCATATAATAGGAAAAGATTTGTTGCTTTGTAAACAATCAACATTAAAAAATACATGCTGTTTTTCATATCACTCATATGACAAAAAGTGAAGGGGATTTGGGAAACAATTATCTAGGGATCAGTGACCTAAAAGTGTGCTCCCTGGACCAGCAAAATCAGCATCAGCCAGGATCTGCAATTTGAAATGCAAATAAGTTGACTTATTTGTTATGAGAAAACTAAAAATCTATTTTATTAAGATTATATGCTTTTTTATTGCTCGATACTGAACAGCCAAATAAAAGTGTTACATTTTTTATTTGACCTAAATAAACGTGTTAAATATACACATATACCATACTCATAAATACATAGTAAAATAGATATACATAGGAGCAAAACCCAGAACGAAATATGCAAAAAAGTAATACATATTGATAGTGGGATTTTGTTTTCTTTTCTCTTTTTAACTAATTAAATTGTCTCTAAAACCAAATTCCGTGAACATTTTTGTTCCTATTTTATGCATGGGAGCACAGATTCAGAGAAGATAATTTTCCCAAGGTCAAAGAATGAGTAAGTGCAATGACCTGGGTTTAAAGTAGGAGTTCATGACCAAGTTCAATTTGCTGTTACACCATGTGGTCCTTCAGCAAGTCTTATTTTACAATAGAAACACTTAAAATATAAATATGTATTGTGAGGCAATGCAAAAAAATAAAATTTTTAAGAACCCAAATGTGATGTTTAATATCATGTTTAAAGATTAAATGTGCAATGGTCATTATATACCAGCTTAGCTTAGTTACTAGGTTTTTGGAATGTTGAAAAAATTATGTTCACAAGCTTGAAAAATGTCTCAGCCAATTTCTTGAAAATATGTTACATTGACCATATTATTATATAATTTTTATCAAACTGGAGGTAAAAGTGAATATTAAAAATGAAAAACTAAGATAGTAGAATTTTATGATATAATAAAAAAGGTAACAATGGTTATAGAACATCAGTAAGTTCTACCATTCCTAAAAGACTTCCAAAAAAAGTCCTTTGGTAGGACTAAGGATTGTTGAGTGGGCAATATTAAACATAAAGAAAATGACTTAGAAGATGGAGAGATGTAAGGTTAGTTAATAAAAATAGAATAAAGTCAGTGAAAGTAGGGGAATTATGTAAGTTACTAAGACTTTATAAAAAACCAAAAACAAAATCCAACCGAAAAAAAAAAAAAAAAAGACAAAATAAAGAGGAGACTAATGTGGAATGTTTACATTCTTGCTTCTACCAGAATTCTAGGCCAAACGTAGAGCATCAGTTTAACTTTCTGAAAAGAATAATCTGAGACTGAACTAAGTGATATGGTTTGGCTGTGTCCTCACCCAAGTCTCATCTTGAATTGTTACTCCCACAATTCCCACGTGTCGTGGGAGGGACCCAGTGGAAGGTAATTGAATCATGGGGGCGGGTCTTTCTCATGCTGTTTTCATGATAGTGAGTAAGTCTCATGCATTCTGATCGTTTTATAAAGAGGAGTTCCCCTGCACAAGCTCTCTGTCTGCCTGCCACCATCCACTGAAGATGTGACTTGCTCCTCCTTGCCTTCTGCCATGATTGTGAGGCCTCCCCAGACATGTGGGACTGTAAGTCCATTAAACCTCTTCTTCCCAGTCTCAGGTATATCTATATCAGCAGCATGAAAACGGACTAATACACTAAGTAAATATAAGGTGTCCTGGCTATAGGACCCCCTCCTGAGTATAATAAAAATATATGTGTTATTTTAACACAGTTAGGAGGTAGCAAGCTCTCTACCCTGGGTGAAGGTCTGAAGAGGAGTTTGGGCTGAGTTTAGTATAAAAGAAGATCTGCATCTTATACCATATGTAAAAACTACTTCTCTCTATATTAAAGACTTAAGTGTAAAAAAATTAAAATCATTCAATAAAGTCTTCTATAAGCAGGTAAAAACTTCAAAGCCAAGCCTAGAAACCAAGTAGCTATTTTTTAAATAGACATGTTTAACTATACAAGAATATGAAAAAGAGCTCTTACAAATTGACAATAAAAAAAGAAAAACCACTCCATAAAGTTAGATAGCAGAAGAACAAATTTAAATAGCCAACAAATATATGAAAAGTGTTTAAATTCATTAGCACTCAGGGAAATGCAAGTTAAAGTAACAATGAAACCTTATTCCTATCAGACCAGCAAAGAGAACCTATGAAAATTGTTGCTTGTTTCTGGTGAGAAAGTGAAGGAAAAGTACTTTCATAAGTTGCTAGTGGGAGCATTAAGCATTGTAATCTTTTTGAAAATCACTCTGATAAATCTATTAAAATTTAAAATACATATAGTCCTCAGCCCAACAATTCTACCCATGGGAATTTATTCCAAAGAAATAAAAGTATGATTATGTTTAAAAAAATATCTAAAAGGACCTCAATGTTCTAGTAGCAAAACCCTGAGCATAAAGTGGATGCCACAGGGGAAAGATGAAATGGGATTTGGAGAAATATCCAGAAGATATTGTTGAATAAGAAAGGTAAGATCCAAAAAAAAAAAAAAAAAAATGCGTATACATTACCATTTTTCAACAGTGCCAGAAAACACATGTATATGTGTTTATGTGTGTGCATTACATATATGGATACACATACATAAACACATATACATGTGTGTGCCACATTAATGATTTATGACCATGGAGGAAAAGTATGACAGAATTCATATTAAGTTGCTAACATGTATTGTCTTCTTGTGGGGAGAGGGAAAGGGTTTATGAGGAGGAAGAAGGGAGGGGAAGAAATGGTGGAAAAAAAGGAAGGAAAAAAGCTACACTAAAAATCATTACACTCTTTCTAGTAAATCTTACTGCTACCCCTATTTTCCCTTCTGCTGACCAAGGTGGTCCACCACATTTCATAAGAAACATGAAACATACTACACTAAAAATAAGTGCTGCAAAAGCACTAAGCAACTGGAAAAAAATATACAGGTTAAAGAATAGTTAATTCTTATATGAAAAGAACAAAATTATATGCATTCTTTCCTTTTTTAGCTAGCTAATATAAGAAGTTTCTTATATCAATAAGTATCTTATTGATGGCCAATTCCTAGGTAATAAATGCCATCAATTCATATTAAAACATAAACTGAGTGTTTATTCTGTGAAAGGCACTACTCAAGGTACTGTAGAAAACACAAATCAAGGTCCCCCACTTTCCTTTCTGTTTTAACATGTGGAAGACTGGAAGACTTCCATCCTCACATCTTCCAGTCTGCTCAAAGCACTAGAGAAAATTCTAAATGCAAAAAATAGCATCCTCTTGTTCACAAGAATGGGAAATGTCATTCAGTGTAGAGCTCCCATTAGTTACGACTAGTTCTGAAGGTATTCAGCATCTTTCATGTTGTAGCACTGCCTGTGTTCTTCCAGTCAAGCTAAATTGTCCTCAGCTCCTTTGGTGTCTCTCCTTGAAAAGATTTTTCCTGTGTGCTCCTTGAAGCTACCCCATGAAACTTAACCACCCACCTTCCCCTGGCTAAGGGTCTTTTCTCATTCAAAAATCTCCTATACTCTATCCGAGCTTCAGTGAATTCAGTTTCACTTCCTAATGCTATTCAGTTCTGTTACAAGCCTTCCATCAAACATTTAAGAAGAGGAAAAAATAAAAGACAAAAACCAACCTCCCAACCCCCAAATCAAACCAAGTGAAACACACTTTTCTTCTTTTTATTGCCCTCTGGGGAGAAACATTACTCGCCCTCATGGCTTTAACTGCCAATGACTATATGCCAATGACAACATGTCTAGCTGTGACCCCTCGTAAGGCCCACTTCCAAGTTAGGTATCTCCAACTTGATAGCCCATGAGTCCCTCATGATTTAATATACTCCAAACCAAACTGATAGTCCCCAAATCTCATCTATCTGTATATCTTAGCTACTTATTTGGCTGCAGAAGTCAGAACCCTGAGTCCTGCTTGATTTATAGTTTTGTTTTGTATTATTGTTTATTATCTGTACAACTATGTAGCTTCTTGAAGACTGATTGAGTCTTTGATCTCTGTAACTGGCATGATACTGTATCTGGCGCATAAAAGTTGAACAGGTCAGGCATGGTGGCTCACACCTGCAATCTCAGCACAAGGGCAACAAAGCGAGACCTCCACCTCTATAAATAAATAAGTAAGTCAGCCAGATGCAGTGGCATGTGCCTGTAGTCCTAGTTACTCAGGAGGCGGAGGTAGGACGATTACTTGAACCCAGGAGTTTGAGACCAGCCTGGGCAACATAGCGAGACCTTGCCTCTGCTAAAAATCAAATAAACTAGCCAGGCATAGTGGTGCATATTTGTTGTCCCAGCTACTCAGGAGGCTGAAGCTGGAGGATTGCTCGAGCCCAGGAGATCAGGGCTGCAGGGAGCTGTGATTGTACCAGTGCACTCCAGCCTGGGCAACACAGCAGAGGCCCTGTTTCAAAAACAAAAAAGTGCATTATGAAAAATGCATATATGGATTTCAAGATTATTTTGCACCAAAATAAACTTGTACTAGCTTGTTATAACATGTCTGAACAAGATCTAGTTTGAGGCAGTAAAAAGAAGAAGGTATCAGTTTTAAAAAGATCCCTATCAGAGCAACATGCTACTGAAATTGAAGCAGAAACAAACATCAACTTTATGGTGAGGCATTGGTGGGAGAATGGTGAAATCACTGATGCTTTACAGGAAGTTTATGAAGACAATGCCCCAAGGAAATCAGCAGTTTACAGATTGATCAATCCTTTTAGGAAGGAACAAGACAAGCTGAAGATGAAACCCACAGCAGCAGACCACTCACATCAATTTTTTAGAAAAAATTATAAAAATTTTTGCAGTGGTTCACACCTATAATCCCAGCACTTTGGGAGGCCAAGGCGGGTAGATCACAAGGTCAGGAGATCAAGATCAGTCTGGACAACATGGTGATACCCCATCTCTACTAAAAATACAAAAATCAGCCAGACATGGTGGCATATGCTTATAGTCCCAGCTACTCAGGAGGCTGAGGCAGGAGAATTGCTTGAACCTGGGAAGCGGAGGTTGCAGTGAGCCAAGATTGTGCTGCTGCACTTCAGTTTGGGCAACAGAGTGAGACTCTGTCTCAAAAAAAAAAAAAAAAAAAAAAAGTATGTGGATCAAGATCCTGAAGTATTGCTTTGAAGATCTGTAATGGGAAATAAAATATGGCTTTACCAGTACAATCCAAAAGGCAAAGCACAATCAAAGCAATGGTTACTAAGAGATGGAAGTAGTCCAGCCAAAGCAAAAGCAGACCAGTCACGAGCAAAGGTCATGGCAAAAATGTTCAGGGATGCTCAAGGCATATTGCTTGTTGACTGTCTGAAGGGCCAAAGAACAATTAGATCTGCTTATTATGAATGTTTTAAGAAAGTGAGCCAAAGCTTTAGTTTAAAAAGAAAATGCCTGAAAAAGCTTCACCAGAGTCCTTCTCTACCATGACAATGTTATTGCTCATTCCTCTTATCAAACAGGGGCAATTTTGCAGAAGTTTCAATGGGAAATCACTAGGTTTTTGCCTTACAGTCCTGATTTTGCCCCTTCTGACTTCCTTTTGTTTTCTAATCCTAAAAAAATCTTGAAAAGGCACCTATTTTTCTTCAGTTAATTATGTAAAAAAGACTGCATTGACTTGGTTAAATTTACAGGATTCTCAGTTCTTTAGGGGTGGACTAAGTGGCTATCATGGCTTACAAAACTGTCTTGAGCATGATGGAGTTATTTTGAGAAATACATTTACATTTTTAATTTTTAATCTTTTAATTCCATCTTTCAAAAACTTTTTGAAGTCCCCTTGCATAGTACACTGGATTCTTGACATTAGTGACCTCAGAGAACTTTTTTTTTTTTCCTGAGACAGAGTCTTGCTCTGTCACCCAGGCTGGAGCGCAGTAGTGTGATCTCACCTCACTGCATCCTCTACCTCCCAGATTCAAGCGATTCTCCTGCCTCAGCCTCCCAAGTAGCTGGGATAACAGGTGCATGCCACCACGCCCAACTAATTTTTGTATTTTCAGTAGAGACAGGGTTTCGCCATGTTGAACCACTCATATTCATGAGTATGTCAACATTTGTACAGGCTTCTGGCTTTCTACTGTCACAGTTTGGCTCTGTATTTTTTCCCTCTTGAGAATTATTTACTACAAAGAAACGAATTTATTAATACTTATTAATACAAATGATAACATGTAGAATAAAACAAATTCCAAAAAGTTACAAATGACAGATGGAAAACTAAGCTCACTCACTAGATAAGTGATCTGATGGCACTACACATCAGCCTCAAAGCTTGTAATTCAAATACTCCATGATTTTCACAGCCATTTGCAAGCAGCTGAAACTCCAAATGTTAGATCTGTAATTGTTAATGTAGTCTGTTTTTACATGTTAAAAGAAAACAAATGTACTATGCACAATGTCATTGATTTTTAAAAATTCTTCGTTGAAAGAAAATCAATATTTTATACTGTTTATGTTTGAATATAATACTTCTCAGGTCTTTCTACATAGTAATTTTATTATTTGTTTTTAATGAAGCTTTCAAAGAAAAATTTTGGTCTCAAACTTTAACATGGGTGAATTGCATAGTTTTGAATCTTTGCAGTTTGAGAAAAATTACTGGTAATTATTTGTTTAAAATTAGAACTGGTTGCATTGTGCTTTGCTTCTGATTTCTGTTGGCGCTTGTGATCGTTTTTAAATGACCATAAATTCTTTGTGATTATTTGCATTGAGAGGTGGAATATTTTTCCCCTCCTCTTATCTCTGGGCTCAATCTGTGAATTGGTTACCCAAAAGAATGTGGCAGATGTGGGCATCATGCCAGTTGACAGCTTCCAATTTTACCTCTTCAAGTTTATTCTTAGGATGCTTTCTCTCAGAATCCAGCATGTTCTGAGAAGCCGAAGCCACATGGAGAGGCCACATATTAAGTAGCCACATGTAAGTAAGCTTTGGCTAATAGCTCCAGGTGGGCGCCCGGCCAATAGCCAGCAGCCAGTAGCAAATATCAAATGTCAGCCATCTGAGTGAGCCATCTTGGACATTCCAAACTATTCAAGCCCACAAACGACAGGAGCCTATGCCAACATCACACAGAGGAGAAAAAAACCATTGTGAAGAGCCCAGTCAACCACAGAATTGCGAAATAATAAAGTGGTTATTAGACTATTAAATTTTGCTGTTGTGCAACAACAGATTTATTTATTTATTTACTTATTTATTTATTTATTTATTTATCTGAGACAGAGTCTCACACTGTCACCCGGGCTGGAGTGCAGTGATGCAATCTCAGCTCACTGCAATCTCTGCCTTCTGGGTTCAAGCGATCCTCCTGCCTCAGCCTCCCAAGTAGCAAGGATTACAGGCGCCCGCCACCATGCCCAGCTAATTTTTTGTATTTTTAGTAGAGATGGAGTTTCACTGTGTTGACCAGGCTGGTCTCAAGTTCCTGACCTCGTGATCTGCCCACCTCGGCCTTCCAAAGTGCTGGGATTACAAGTGTGAACCACCACGCCCGGCCAGATTTTTTTAAAATGCTACTGCATGCTTTCATATCAGTTGGCCCTATCGAATACTACCATTGGGGGATGACAGTTTGTTGTTCCTATGGTCCACAAATATAGGCTTAAAACTTGCTTCTTAAATGTGCTATTTTAATTCTTCTGATAGCACACACACCATCTCAGACTGTACTGCTACCGACTTCTTTCATAACAACTGATGTGGATATATTTGCATGACCTTGTGAAATGAAACCACATTCTTTCATACTTAAAAAAAAAAAACTTGCTTGTTACGTAAGCACTCAGTTTCCCTACTCTAGAACCTCTCCGATCGCAGGCGCTTCTCTATCCTCTCCGATCGTAGGCGCTTCTCATACTCTCTCTGATCATAGGTGTATCTCATACTCTGTCTGATCATATGCGTTTCTCATACCCTCTGATCTTCCTTGGAGAAATGGCTATTCAAATCATTTTCCCATTTTCGATGGGTTATTTGTCTTTGTTTTAGGGTTGTAAGATTTATCTATTTTGGATATAAATATTTTATCAGGTATATGATTTGCAATTATTTTGTTTCAATTTATGGGTTACCTTTTTACTTTCACGATGTTGTCTTTTGAAGCATAAAACTTTTTAATTTGATGAAGTACAAATTGTCTATTTTTTTCTTTTGTCACTTGCGATTTTGGTGTCAGATCCAACAAATAATTGTCTAAACCAAGGTCAGGAATTCTTTGGCTTTTTCTAAAAATTTTATAGTTTTAGCTCTTACATTTAGGACTTTGATCCATTTGAGTTAATTTTTGTACATTCTGGGAGATAGGGGTGCAATTCCATTTTTTGCATGTCCCAACACCAATTGTTGAAAAAATCTATTCTTTCACCCACTGAATTGTCTTGACAATCATTGAAAACCAATTGGCCTCAGATGTATGGTTTTATTTCTGGACTCTCAATTCTGTTCCATTGATCTATATATAGTATCCTATGCCAATACTACACTATTTTAGTTGCTTCAGCTTTATAGTAAGTTTTGAAAATGTGAGTTCTCCAACTTTATTCTTTTGTTTTGGGTATTCTGGTCCCTTAAAATTCCATTTTAACCATTGTGATACATTGGTTGAACTAAGTACGGTTGATGAATTATTTTTGTCATCCGAAGTCCATAGTTTACATTGGGGTTCACTCTTGAGGTTGTGCAGTCTATGGGTTTTGACAAATGTATAATGATATGTATTCACCATAGTAATACAGTATTGTATAGAATAGTGACACTGCCCTAAAAATCCTCTGTGCTCTGCCTATTTTTCCCGCCCTCCCTCCTGACAACCACTGACAGTTATATCCATAGTTTTGCCTTTTCCAAAATGTCATATAGTTAGAATCATATGGTATGTGGCCTTTTCAGAATGGCTTCTTTCACTCAGCAATTTGCTGCTAAGGTTCCTACATATATTTTCATGGCTTGATAGTTCACT
The DNA here is from genome assembly GCF_047675955.1 of Chlorocebus sabaeus. Taxonomy (NCBI): domain Eukaryota; kingdom Metazoa; phylum Chordata; class Mammalia; order Primates; family Cercopithecidae; genus Chlorocebus; species Chlorocebus sabaeus. Next base: position 11,600,052 of record NC_132930.1, on the reverse strand, counting down.
TCTTTTTAGTGTTGAATAATATTCCCTAGTCTGGATATACCATAGCTTATTTATCCATTCACTTACTAACAAACATCTTGATAATCTTGATTGCCTCCAACTTTTAGCAATTATGAATAAAGCTGCTATAAACATTTTTGTACAGATTTTTGTGTGGACATAGTTTTCAATTCATTTAAATAAATTCTAAGGAACATGACTGCTGGACTGTATGTTAACAGTATGTTTAGTTTTGTAAGAAACTGCCAAACAATCTTCCAAAGTAGCTGAACCATTTTGGATTCTCACTAGCAATGAGTGAGAGTTCCTGTTGTGCCACACCTTCATTTGCATTTGGTGTTGTCAGTGTTCTGGATTTTGGTCCTTCTAATGGGTGTGTAATAGTTGTTGTTTCAATTTGCAATTCCCTAATGACACATGATTTTGAACATTTCTTTATCTTTACTTGCCATCGGTATACTGGCTTTGGTGAGGTGTCTGTTCGGATCTTTTACATATTTTAAAATCATGTTGTTCATTTTCTATTGCTGGGTTTTAAGAATTCTTTGTATGTTCTGGGTAACAATCCTTTATCAAATGTGTTTTTTGCAAATATTTTCTCCCAGTTTGTGGCTTGTCTTCTCTTTACAGTTGTGTTTTGCAAAGCAGAAATTTCAAATTTTAATGAAGTCCAGCTTATCATTATTTCTTTCAGGGACCATGCTCTTAGGTGGTATCTAAAAAGTCATCATCATACCCAAGTTCGTCTTAGATTTTCTCCTATATTCTAGAAGCTTTATAGTTCCACATTTTCCATTTAGGTTTATGATCCACTTTGAGTTAATTTTTGAAAAGGCTCTGTGTCTACATTCATTTCTTGCTTGTGGATGTCCAGTTGTTCCACCACAACTTGTTGAAAAGACTACTTTTGCTCCATTGTATTGCCATTACTCGTTTGTCAAAGATCAGGCAGGGCACAGTGGCTCACACCTGTAATCCCAGCACTTTGGGAGGCTGAGATGGGTGGATCACCTGAGGTCAGGAGTTTGAGACCAGCCTGACCAACATGGTGAAACTCCATCTCTACTAAAAATACAAAATTTGGCTGGCCGTGGTGGTGTGCAACTGTAGTCCCAGCTACTCGGGAGGCTGAGACAGGAGAATCACTTGAACCCAGGAGGCGGAGGTTGCAGCAAGCCGAGATTATGCCACTGTACTCCAGTCTGGGCGACAGAGTGAGACTCATCTCAAAAAAACAAACAAAAAAAATCAGTTGACTAAATTTATGTGGGTCTTTTCTGTACTTTCTATTCTGTTTTATTGATCTATTCATCTATTCTTTCATCAGTATCATGTTCTCTGATTACTGTGGCATAAGTCTTAAAGTCAGGTAGTGTCAGTCTTCCAATTTTGTTCTTCTCCTTCAAAACTGAGTTGCGTCTTTTGCCTCTCCATATAAGCTTTAGAATCAGTTTGTCAATAGCCACAAAATAATTTGCTGGGATTTTTATTGCATTCAATCTGTAGATAAGTTGGGAAAAACTGACATCTTAACAATTCTAAGTTTTCCCATCCATGAACATGGACTCTGTCTCCAACAAAGTTTTGTAGTTTTCTTCACATAGATCTTGTATATATTTCATTAGATTTATAGCTATGTATTTCATTTGGGGGATGCTGATGTAAATGGTATTGTGTTTTTAAATTCATGTTCTACTTGTTTGTTGCTGGTATAGGGGAAAGAGATTGACTTTTGTGCATTAACATTGTATCTTGCAAACTTACTATAATCACTTGTTAGTTCCAAGAGGGCTTTTTTGTCCATTCCTTCAGATTTTCTACATAGACAATCACATCATGTGCAAACAAAGATGGTTTTTCCCCCTCCCTTCCCAATTAGTATACCCTTCATTTTCTTTCTGGTCTAATTGCATTAGCTACAACTCTCTGTATGATGCTCAAAAGGAGTGGTAAGAAGGGGACATCCTTGCCTTGTTCTTGATCTTAGTGGGAAAATCCTCAAGTTTCTCACCAGCAAGTATGATGTTAGCTGTAGGATTTTTGTAGACATTCTTTATCAAGTTGGGAAGTTTTTCTCTATTGCTAGTTTATTGAGAGTTTTTATCATGAATCAGTGTTAGATTTTGTCACATGCTTTTTTCTCATCCATTAGTCTACAAACATACCTTTTCTTCTTTAGCCTGCTGATGTGATGGATTATATTAATTGTTTTTCCAATGTGGAATCAGCATTGTACGCCTAGAATAAATCCCACTTGGTTACGGTGTATAATTATTTCTATATGTTGCTGGATTTGATTTGCTAACATTTTGTTGAGAATTTTTGCATCTATGGTCATGAGAGATATTGGTCTGTAGTTTTCTTTTCTTGTAATGTATTTGTCTTGGTTTGGTATTAGTGTAATGCTGGCCTTAAAGAATGAGTGATGAAGTATTCCCTCAGGTTCTATTTTCTGAAAGAGACCATAGAGAATTGGTATAATTTCCTCCTTAAATGTTTGGCAGAATTCACCAGTGAACCTGTCAGAACCTGGTGCTTTCTCTTTCAGAAAGTTATTATTATTTTATTTACTTATTTATTTTGAGACCAAATCTCGCTCTTGTCGCCCAGGCTAGAGTGCAGTGGTATGATCTTGGCTCACTGCAACCTCCACCTCACAAGTTCAAGCAATTCTCCTGTCTCAGCCTCCCGCGTAGCTGTGATTACAGGCGCCTACCACCACGCGCAGCTAATTTTTGTATTTTTAGTAGAGACAGGGTTTCACCATGTTAGCCAGATGGTCTCTAACTCCTGACCTCAGGTGATCCACCCGCCTCAGCCTCCCAAAGTGCTGGGATTACAAGCATTAGCCACTGCATCCGGCCTAGAAAATTATTAATTGCTGGTCTGATTTTTTAAATAGATACAGGCTATTCATTAGTAATTCATTAGAACAGCTGACATTAGTAATTTTTGAGTCTTCTCTCTTTTCTTCTTAGTCTAGCTAGAGGCTAGTCAATTGTATTGCTCTTTTCAAATAACCAACTTTTGGTCTTCTTTCTCTATTGATTTCCTATTTTCAATTTTACTGATTTCTGCTCTAATTCTTATTATATCTTTTATTTTTTTTACTTTTAATTTAAATTTTTTTCTAGTTTCCTAAAGTGGAAGCTTAGATTATTTATTTTTAGAGCTTTCTTCTTTTCTAAAATATGCATTCGATGCTATAAGTTTCTATCTTTGCTAGGCATGGTGGCTCATGCCTGTAATCCCAGCATGTTAGGAGACCAAGGTGGGAGCATAGCATGAAGCCAGCAGTCTGAGGCTGCAGTGAGGTATAATTATGCCACTGCATCCCCACTCCAGCCCGGGATTCAGAGCAAGACCACAACTCAAAAAAAAAAAAAAAAAACTAAGCAAAAACAAACAAAACAATCACTGCTTTCACCGCATCCTACAAATTTTAACAAGTGTATTTTCACTTTATTTAGTTCAAACTATTTTAAATTTCTCTTGAGATTTCTTCTTTGATCCGTGTGTTATCTAGAAGTGTGTTGTTTAATCTCCAAGTAATTGGGGATTTTCCAGCAATTTTTCTGTTATTGATTTCTAGTTTAAGTGCCTAAGGCTTGAGATCAGACATTGTATGGTTTCATTTCCATTTGTTCTTCGTTCTTATTTTTGTCTTCTACATTTTTTTACCTGACTTTTGTGGTTTTAATTGAGCATTTTATATTATTCCATTTTCTCTCCTTTCTTAGCATATCAATTACACTTTTCTAAAACCTTTTTTTAGTAGTTGCCCTATATTTAGCAATATACATTTACCAAGTCCACTGTCAAATAACACTTTACCATTTCACAGGTAACGTAAGTACCCTATAATAAATTATTTCTATTTCTTCCCTCCCATTCCTTAAATCATTGTTATCATTAATTCCCTTATATATAAGCATATATTTATATATAAGCATATGTCATTGAATACATTGTTGCTATTCTTATTCAGAACAAACTGTTACCTGTCAAATCAATTAAGTATTAGAAAAAATATTTAATTATACCTTCATTTATTCTTTTCCCAATGCTCTTTCTTTCTTTATGGATATCTGAGTTTCTGACATATCATTTTCTTTCTCTCTAAAAAAAAAAAAAAAAAAAAAAAAAAAAAAAAAAACAAACTTCTTTTAACATTTCTTGTTCAAGGCAGGTCTACTGGCAACAAATTCCCTCAAATTTTTTTTTTTTTTTTTTTTTTGTCTAAGAAAGTCTTTACTTCTTCACTTTTTTAAATCTTTGATTTTAATTTAAAAATTAGCTTAATGATAAGGATATGTTATACCATGTGTACATTTACATGAACACTGTATGTTTACCTTGGTTTTATATCAAAGTTTTTACTTAAATCTTTCCCAAGAGAAGAATCACCATCTGTTAGTGACATATTGCAATTAAACTATGAAATGATTCTGAAACTTTTTTTCTATTTTGAAGATACTTTTATTTTTAAGGAGGAATTAGTTTCTCTTCAGATGTTCATTTTTGACTCTGAAAATTTTAATTTTTTTTTTTTGGTCTAGACTTGTTTGAAACAGTGACATTATTTTGTGTACTAGAATGTCCTCTTGTTTAGACAGATTTATAATACTAATTAGAAAGCTGCTAACACCCTTACTTCAACTCATCGAGATAATTTAGATTCTTAAAACATAAGGAGAGATAACTTGTTGGAAACATTTTTATAACTTTAGTTAAAAACAGTATAAAAAACATAAAACACTTTTTTTTTTTTTTGAAACAGGGTTTCACTCTGTCGCCCAGGCTGGAGTGCAGTGGCATGATCATAGCTCACTGCAGCCTTGAACTCATGCTCAAAGGATTCTCCTGCCTTAGCCTCCCAAGTAGCTGGCACTGCAGGCACATGCCACCATGCCTGGCTAATTTTTATTTTTTAATTTTTTTGTAGCAAAGGGGTCTTACTTTGTTGTCCACGCTATTCTCAAATTCCTGGGCTCAAGTGAACCTCCCACCTCTGGCCTCCCAAAGTGCTGGGATTATGGGCTTGAGCTGCTACTCCTGGCCATGAAACACAATAAAAAAAATTTTAAGTCTACATGAAACAATTGTACCTCCTTCATAGTACAGAATCAACTTCCTTATCATTCTTACACAAAAATATTTCTCAATTCCATTTACTGATATTCAGGGATTTGAATCCTCATATAGTGCTTCTGCAAAAATGTGTGTGTGTGTTTTACATTAAAGCATAAATTAGTGGTATTGTTTGAGTAACCCCCAAATAATGTTTACATGAAATACTCTTTTTTTTTTCCAAGTCTTGATCTGATTACTGACCACTACATCCTTGTAGTATCAAAACACTTAGAACTAAAGCAGCTTTACTGTAGAGTCAGGAGGAAAATGCATGGCAAGAAGTAGTTCCAGTTTGAAAAAAGCAGGTCAAGATTCTTTCACCAAAGTTAGCCACTTTGTGTTTGGCATCTAATCAATGAGGAGTAGACTCCTTCACTGGTGAAGGATAATTTTACAGGATACAGAATTCTAGGTTTGTGGGTTTTAAAAAAATTCTCAACACTTTAAATATTTTATTCCACTCTCTTCTTCATGGTTTCTGAGAATTCAATGTAATTCTTATCTTAGTTCCCCTATACGTAATGTCCCCCTCCCTTCAGCTTCTTTCACGACTTTTTTTTTTTTTTTTTTTTTTTTTTTTTTGAGACGGAGTCTCGCTCTGTCGCCCAGGCTGGAGTGCAGTAGCCGGATCTCAGCTCACTGCAAGCTCCCCCTCCCGGGTTCACGCCATTCTCCTGCCTCAGCCTCCCGAGTAGCTGGGACTACAGGCGCCCGCCACCTCACCCGGCTAGTTTTTTGTATTTTTTTAGTAGAGACGGGGTTTCACCGGTTTAGCCAGGATGGTCTCGATCTCCTGACCTCGTGATCCGCCCGTCTCAGCCTCCCAAAGTGCTGGGATTACAGGCTTGAGCCACCGCGCCCGGCTCTTTCACGATTTTTAAAAAATATTTTGTTTTTCAGAGTTTAAATATGATATGCCTAGGTGTGATTTCTTGAGCATTTATCTTGTTTGGAGTTCTCTGAGCTTCTAGGACGTGTGATTTGTTGTCAGACATGAACTTGGGGGAAATTAATCATGAGCATTCTTCATTTCTGTTAGTGTTTTTTATCTCTAGCATTTCTTTTTGAGTCTTTATTAGAATTTCTATCTCTCTGTTTATATTTTCCATGTGCTCTTGCATGTTGTCTACTTTTCCATTACCTCCAGTAGCACATTCATCTTAGTTTTTTTTGTTGTTGTTTTTTTGGTTTTTTTTTTTTTTTTTTAGTAGAGACGGGGTTTCACCATGTTAGCCAGGATGGTCTCAATCTCCTGACCTCGTGATCTGCCCGTAAAGTCCTGGTCTCATAATTCCAACACTCCTGCTCTATATGATTCTAGTTCTCCTGCTTGTTCAGTCTCTTCAAACAGTGTTTTCTGCCTTTTAGTATGCCTTGTAACTTTTTGGTGAAATCTGGAATGGTGTGAACGTCCCCTCCAAAGCTCATGTTGAAACTTAATCACCAATGTGGCTATATTGAAAGGTGGGCCCTTTAAGAGGCAAACAGATCCTGTGTGCCCTACTTTCATGAATGGATTCATTCATTCACAGATCCACAGATTCATGGATTAATGGGTTAATGAAGTAGTGGCTCATGATGGGAGTGAAACTGGTGGCTTTATAAGGAGACCTTAGCTAGAACGTTAGCACACTCAGCCTCCTTACCATGTAATATCCTGTGCTGCCTCAGGACTCTTCAGAGAGTCTGCACCAGCAAGAAGGATCTCACTAGATGCACTCCCTTGACCTTGGACTTCTCAGCCTCTGTAACTGTAAGAAATGAGTTCCTTTTCTTTATAAATTACCCAGTTTTATGTATTCTGTCATAAACAATAGAAAACAACACCAGACGGCCGGGCGCGGTGGCTCAAGCCTGTAATCCCAGCACTTGGGGAGGCCGAGATGGGCGGATCACGAGGTCAGGAGATCGAGACCATCCTGGCTAACACGGTGAAACCCCGTCTCTACTAAAAATACAAAAAAAACTAGCCGGGCACGGTGGCGGGCGCCTGTAGTCCCAGCTACTCGGGAGGCTGAGGCAGGAGAATGGCGTGAACCCGGGAGGCGGAGCTTGCAGTGAGCTGAGATCTGGCCACTGCACTCCAGCCTGGGTGACAGAGCGAGACTCCGTCTCAAAAAAAAAAAAAAAAAAAAAAAAAAAAGAAAACAACACTAGACAGGATGTACTAGATAAAAGGAGTGCTGGTAAGTAGGCTTTTAGTGGTGTGTGGTAAGGCACAGGATAGGGCAAGTGTTCTGCAGTCCTATGATTAGGCCTCAGCCTTTAGTGAGCCTGTGTGGATGGTGAATCTGTGTGGATGGTGAATGTCACCAGTACTTCCTTTTTTTTTATTTTTATTTTTTGAGATGGAGTCTAGCCCTGTCACCAGGCTGGAGTGCACTGGCACAATCTCGGCTCATTGCAACCTTTGCCTCCTAGGTTCAAGCAATTCTCATGCCTCAGCCTCCTGAGCAGCTGGGATTATAGGCATGTGCCACCACACCAGCTGGGACTACAGGTATGCACCACCGCGCCGGGCTAATTTTTTGTATTTTAGTAGAAACGGGTTTTCACCATGTTAGCCAAGGTTTCACCATGTTGGCCGAGCTGGTCTTGAACTCCTGACCTCGTGATCCTCCCACCTCGACCTCCCCAAGTGCTGGGATTACAGGCGTGAGCCACTGAGCCTAGCCACCAATACTTCTTAATCTCCCACACTTAAGTGGAACAGGATGGTTTATGGAGGCTGGAGTTGTGTATTTCCCTTCTCCCAAGTAGTTTAGGCTCTGATAAAACCCAGCAGACTAGGCTTTGGTAAAATACTTTCTCCTGAGGGCAGGTCTTGTTAAGAACTGATTGCTCTGGCATATTTTTAAATGCTTACCTTTTCAGCAGAGGAATCTTTCAGTAAAAATGTAAGTAATTTACCTAACTGTCAGAGGCATTTGAACCAGAGCGACTCCATTTTGAGTGAGGACTAGGAAAATGAGGCTGAGACTTGCTGGGTTGCATTTTCAGAAGTTAGGCATCCCTCACCTCTAGATGTTTACAATTAAGGGAACAAATTAATAACGTTTACTAAAACACAGACTTGGGAGAGTCCAGATATCCCAATATCTGGAGAACAAAGGCATTCCTAATTTTGCTTTAAAGATATCTATTCTTGCAAAATAAGAAAATTAATCCTTGATCAAAACTCTTGTAGCAGAGCACGTCTCCCCATATACACAAGCATTGTAACGAGGGTGGATGCGTCCCTCCTCTTACTTTCAGGAATGTCCTGCTCTGTCTATGGAGTAGCTGTCCTTTCACCACTTTACTTTCTTAATAAACTTGCTTTTATTCTGCACTAAGAACTCGCCCTGAATTCTTTCCTGCGCGCGATCCAAGAACCCTCTCTTGGGGTCTGGATCCGGACCCCTGTCTTGTAACATAACTGAAAACCCCAGTGCAAAGGCATAGCATCCTACTTAAGAATTTGCAAACATTCATCATTATTTCAAATCATTGATTAACTTTCTTTAAGCCAGATTCCTACCTGATGTCGAAAAGAAAAGCAAAAGGTAGACTGTTTAAACACTTTCAGACGCTTGGGCAAAAAATGCACTTTCATGCTATAAATAACGCAGCACAAATACTATACGACAGGGCTTTATACTTGGGGGAAAGCTGCCAGGTCCAAACTATAAAGGAAGATTATTGGAGCTCATTCTTCCTGCCCACGTTAGCTAGCACATTTTGTTGAAACTGAAAAAAAAAAAAAAAAAAAAAAAAAAAAGATTTTGGTGAAACTGAAAAAAAAAAAAAGCACCAACAACTCTATCTTGAAATAAACTACTGTATCTCTTACGCCTCATCCCTTCTACCCCAGAATCCTGGAAGAAAAAAAGATATACCCGAGCTCGTCCAACCCCTCTTTGCGTGGACCGTGTAGGAGTATTTGGCCCATCCTGCCTCCTTTAATCCAACATTCTGCTTCTTTTTTTCTTCAGCTTCCCGGCGCCCCCTTTGGCCACCACTGACATCTTAGTCATCGCGGTCCAAAATATACGCACGCGCCTTTGAGGGCTCGCAGAGCCCGTCTCTCCCGGACAAATCTCATCCAATCAGAGCCAGCCAGGAAGCCTAGGCCCAGCAAGGCCTTGCCGCGCCCACCTTCCTGGGGTTAGCGTCTCTGATGTCACGTGATTCCACCCTCCGCCTCTCGCCCACCCTCGCAGAGGGCTGTGCGCTTGACCCGGCCCCGCGAGGCACCGCCTTTCAGTTAGCGCTCGCTGATTGGTCGCTGCTCGCGCGGTCTCCTGGGTGACGGGAACGCGGTAGCCTGCTTGGTGGAGACTGGGTGCGCCTGCGTACTTCATAGTTCGCGTAGCGGCTCGAGCCTGGAGATGAAGGTAAATAACTTACAAATCCCCGGGCGGGGGGCGGGAAAATGCGACTACTGACCCTCGCTCGCTTTTAAAAGAGGGTATCTGTCCCTCTCCCTTCTTCCGAGTTCGTTGGAAATGAGGGAGAGAGGTGACCAGAGAGGGCGGGGGCGAAGTTGGACGGACGAGGGAAAGGAAAGAAAATATGAGAGGAGAGGGCGGAGAGAGAGGCCTCTAGTTTTTGGGACTGCAGACGCTGTAGAAGCGGTGCAGAAAGTAGGAACCCCTCCCTGGCCGAAATGAGCGGACTGAATCTAAAGATACCCCAGCTTCGCACGCGGAAAGAACGGGTCGAGTAAACGCGTTTGGAGGGTCGCGGTGAAATTGACTGGGTCCGGTATCACGAGCTACCTCATTTCTTGGGGCTACACCTCTGGCAAGACGCGCAGCTGCCCAGCGCCTTAAAAAGAATGAAAAGCCTCCTAAAGAATAACCTCAAATTGTATTACCTGTGACCAGTTCAATCACCTGCTAGCGAGTGTACATTATTGACAGGAAATCTGCACCCGAACACTCAGGTCTCACGCTCATGTGCCTCATCCTCTGCACGCACGGTTTCTAGGCTTGGACTTCTTGCCCACCCCACTTTCTGATTTATCCGAGCAGTCTCCCCCTTGCTCTGCTCTGGCAAAGAAATGGAAGGCTCTGTTTTCTTTTCTTTCTTCTTTTGAGATAGAGTCTCGCTCTGTTTCCCAGGCTGGAGTGCAGTGGCTCAATCTATGCTCCCTGCAACCTCCACCTTCAGGGTTCAATCGATTCTCCTGCCTCAGCCTCCCGAGTAGCTGGGACTACAGGCGCGTGCCACAACGCCCAGCTAATTTTTTGTATTTTTAGTAGAGTTGGGGTTTCACCGTGTTAGCCAGGATGGTGTCACTCTCCTGACCTCGTGATCCGCCGACCTCGGGCTCCCAAAGTGCTGGGATTACAGGCGTGAGCCACTGCGCCCGGCCGGAAGGCTCAATTTTAAAATTATTTTAGGTGTCCTCATGCTTCTTCGTGGCTATTAGTGTGGTAATTGGAAATGACGGACCAGTAATCATAACTCCCATTTTTATTTCTAAAGCTCTTTACAATTTATGAAATATTAGAAGTGAAGAGATATTATTCATGATTTACAGTTGAGAATTTTTTGCTGGAGGCAATTTAAGCGACTCACTTAAAGCCCTACAGCTAATAAGCGACAAACAAAATTTAAATCTTGGTTTTTTGGTTGTGAAACTAGCACTTTTTCCTCTGCACGTTATATGAGGCATCTATAGAGCTCCACTGAAGAAAAATAATATGAGATCACAGCTAGAGGCAAGTCAGCCATAGAAGGAAACGAAATTCCAGTTTAAGGACTTGTCACTTGCATGAAGGAGTTCCAGGGTGAAATGGTCACAAAATTGCAAAAGTAAGATGCTTTTAAGTATTCTTTCTTCACGAGTTTCTTTATGCTCTACAAAACTTTTATGTCCCATGATCATAGCCCACTTCTACTTTCAATAGAAGTTAATTTCTTCTTTAACATGTAAAATGCTCATTGGGACAGGGCGTGGTAGCTCACGCCTGTAATCCCAGCACTTTGGAATGCCGAGGCAGGTGGATCACTTGAGGTCAGGAGTTCTACATCAGCCTGACCAACATAGTGAAACCCCGTCTCTACCAAAAATATTTTAAAAATTAGCCGGGCGTGGTGGCATGTGCTTGTAATCCCAGCTATTCGGGAGGCTGAGGCAGGAGAATCGTTTGAACCCAGGAGGTGAAGATTGCAGTGAGCCAAGATCGCCCCACTGCACTCCAGAGCCTCAACAGAGCAAGACGCCGTCTAAAAAAATAATAAAAATAAAAAACCTCATTGCTTTGTGTTTGGTTGGTTATTTATTTATTTTGAGATGGAGTCTCGCTCTGTCACCCAGGCTGGAGTACAGTGGCGCCATCTCGGCTCACTGCAACCTCTGCCTCCTGGGTTCAAGGGATTCTCGTGCCTCAGCCTCCCAAGTAGCTAGGATTATTACAGGTGCGTGCCACCATGCCCAGCTAATTTTTTGTATTTTTAGTAGAGACGAAGTTTCGCCATGTTGGCCAGGCTGTGTTTAATTTTGAGGATTGTAAGAGTTTTGTGTTGCTGCTGCACAAACTGAGTCCCCTGTAATAATATCTAAACTTCATATGCCTAGATATGGGCATCATTGTTTAATCTATAATTTAACCTAATATTGAAATCCAGATTTTTTCACCCAAACTCATATTCCTAAATGTTCTAGATCAACACTGTCTAATATAAATGTAATATGAGCCAATGTAATTTCATATTTTTGACCATCAAAAATTTTTTAAGAAAACAGATAACATTTATTTTAATAATATATTTTATCTTACCCAGTATATCAAAAAATGTTATTTCAACATGTAATCAATATAAAAATTAACAATGAGATAGTTTATATTCTTTTTTGAGTCGTTGAAATCTGATATACGTTTTATATTTACAGCGCGGCTAGGTTGGGATTACTTATATTCCAAGTCCTCAATAGCTATATGTGGTTTGTAGCCTCCATCTTGGACATCACGTTTCTAGATTGTTTCAAGGAAAAGAAAGAGTTTTCAGTTGATAACACTAGTCACCCAGTAGCCAAGTTAAACACTTAATGATGATGTAAATATAACCAATGAAACTAATAGAAGAAAATAATGTTGAAAGGAGTAAAGACATTCTGTATTTTTATCATGTTTAAGATAGCAATTTTTGTGTTTAATCACCAGGAATCCGTGCCACAGATAATTAACTGAATTCAGGCTTCAATTATTTTAATCTTTAACATCTACAAAACACTAAAATTACACATTTTTATAAAATTAACATTCAGAAGCATTAAAAAGCCAAAAAATTTTATAATAAAAGCTCTCCTATATCTTAAGATCTGTAATTTACCACGTAGTTGTGTATGGTTGGTTGGTTGGTTGATTTTGTTTGTTTTGTTGTTAACTTCTAGATAAGCTCTAAAATAATCCTCACCATCCTGAATCCTATTGTTTTCATGACCATGTTTTGATATCTTTTCTGATCAACACTTGATTGTGTGTTTTGAAAATATTAAAAATTGTGTTTATTTTTTAGCGTATTTTCTCACTGCTAGAAAAGACTTGGCTTGGCGCACCAATACAGTTTGCCTGGCAAAAAACATCCGGAAACTACCTTGCAGTAACAGGGTAAGAAACCGATGAATGTTTTAAGCAGTGGTTGTATGCCCATGGAACCACACCATCTACCCAGTAAAAGTTTTTTTTGTTTTTGTTTTTTAGACAGAGTCTAGCTTTGTTGCCCAGGATGGATTGCGTTGGCATGATCTCAGCTTGCTGCAACCTCCACCTCCCAGGTTCAAGTGAACCTGGCCTCAGTAAAAGTTTTTGTGTAACAATTGTATGGTAGGAAAAGGAATGTATTTATCTCCATTAACATCAAAGTTCATAGAACCTTTTCCCTGGTAATAACTTTTTATATACAAATTATGAAACTTTCAGGAGAAAACACTGAAATCACTTGGATGGCAGCTTTACATATATATAAATAAATAAAGGAAACATTTAGGCCGGGTGCAGTGGCTCATGCCTATAATCCCAACAATTTGGGAGGCCAAGGCAGGCGGATTACTTGAGACCAGGAGTTTGAGACCAGCCTGGCCAACACAGTGAAATGCCATCTCTACAAACATACAAAAATTAGCCAGGTGTGGTGGCAGGCATCTGTAATCCTAGCTACTTGGGAGGCCGAGGCAGGAGAATTGCTTGAACCTGGAAGGTGGAGGTTGCAGTGAGCCGAGATCGCACAACTGCACTCCAGCCTGGGCAACAGAGGGAGACTCTGTCTCAAAAAAAAAAAATAGTATATCATACCTTTATGTTCTGATTGCTTTCAGAGCTGATTATATTGTGAAAATCTTTGATCGCCATGGTCAAAAAAGAAGTGAAATTAACTTACCTGGGTAAGTACAGAAGTAGATTTTAAAAAACCTGTCAAGCTTTGTTACCTAAAGCATTAAAAAAATACTGCCTTAAAATTATAATCAAATAGAATCTTTCGCTTCTTCTGTTTGCAAAGGGATTTGTTTTTTTAGCCATAAGTAGTTATGAAATATGTAGAGATATATGAATTAGAGTTTCTATATATAAACACCCATATACTCACAGAGAAGCCTTAAGACAGGATCATAAATCAGACCATGTGAAACAATTGAGTCCACACGAAAGAATTCTTTTGAATTATAAACAAGTCTTAGTGTATGTATAGGCAGATAAGATAAACCTGTGTCTACTTTAGTTTTCCATCTCTAATAAATTGTTGGAAAATACTTACTTTCCACATAACTTTGTAAAGGATAAAGGCTTTATCCATTTTCAGGAAATCATTCTACATTATACTAAGCATAATTGAAGCATTTTTAATGATTCAATGTAATCACTACCTGTATTAGTTATTCTGCTGATGGTCTCAGTGGTTATTAAGATGTATAAAGGCTCTGTGCGGTGGCTTATGCCTGTAATCCCAGCATTTTGGGAGGCTGAAGCAGGTGGATCATGAGGTCAGGAAATCGAGACCATCCTGGCTAACACGGTGAAACCCCACCTCTGCTAAAAATACAAAAAAGTAGCTGGGCGTGGTGGCGTGCGCCTGTAGTCCCAGCTACTTTGGAGGCTAAGGCAGGAGAATTGCTTGAACTCGGGAGGTGGAGGTTGCAGTGAGCCAAGATTGCGCTACTGCACTTCAGCCTGGGTGACAGAATGAGACTCTGCCTCAAAAAAAAAAAAAAAAAAAAAAAAATGTATAGAGTCCTTCACCTAAACTGACTTATGGTGCTGTGCTTTTAAAATTCATGTTTCTTTCTGTAGTTTATTGACCATTTTTGAAAATCAAGTTTTACTTTTTTCAGTCTCTAACAGCCTTTCCTACCTCTTGCCCTGCCCCACCCACCTAATGCCATCATTTTGGCATTTTCCGTTAACTCTCTTAATTGTAGCTTCTGGTTTCTATATTCCTGGAAGCAGGTCAAAGAAGCTATAATTATATGTGAAATGAAGGAAGGCTCAGTAAAAGTCGTCTTTGAGTAAATTGCGTGAGCTTTATTGTGTGATCTCTGTGACATCTATTTCTGTTACATGATGGCCTCATTTCTTCTGGATTGTTTTGCTGTATTCATAACAGTGGAAATTGACTGACAGAGGATCCCCAGATAAGGAAAATGCTGTTAAATACATAATCTTTAATTAGTAGATGATTTTGTCAATAATTGGAATAATAGACCATTTCCTATTTATAACTCTGTTGTTACCTTAATCAAATTACTCTCCTTATTTTCCATCAAGATATGAAATGAAAATAATGACCAGGCACAGGGGCTCACACCTGTAATCCTAGTACTTTAGGAGACTGAGGCAGAGGATCACTTAAGCTCTGGAATTTGAGGTTATCGTGAACTATAATCACTTGAGCCCAGGAGTGCGAGGTTATAGCCAAGTATAATCGCACCACTGCACTCCAGCCTGGGCAGCAGAGCCAGACCTTGTCTCAAAAAAAAAACAACAACAAAAGGAAAATAACATTTCTTATTCACCATTTTAGAATCAATCTTTCCCTTTTTTACAATCATATATCTACCCAATCACTCAATGTAGCTATAATTTTGCTTCTTTTCTTTTTTTGAAACAGGGTCTCACTGTGTCTCCCAAGCTGGAGTGCAGTGGCACAAACATGGCTCACTGCAGTCTTGACCTCCCGGGCTCAAGTAATCCTCCCACTTCAGCCTCCTGAGTAGCTGAGTAGCATGTGCATGCCACCATGCCCAGCCACCCTTTTTTTTTCTTTTTTTTTGGTAGAGATGGGATCTTGCCATGGTACTCAGGCTGCAGTTCAGTGGCACAATCTTGGCCCACTGCAACCTCTGCCTCCCGGGTTCAAGCAATTCTCCTGCCTCAGCCTCCCAAGTAGCTGGGATTACAGGCGTGCACCACCATGCACAGCTAATTTTTGTATTTTTTAATAGAGATGGGGTTTCTCCATGTTGGTCAGGCTGGTCTCGAACGCCTGACCTCAGATGATCCGCCTGCCTCGGCCTCCCAAAGTGCTGGGATTACAAGCGTGAGCCACTGTGGCCAGCCACTTTGTTTCTTCTCAATACCTTTTTTTCCTCTCTGTCAATCTAAAATGATCTTTTAAAAGTTGATCATACAAATTATGTCTCGATTCCAGATGTGATTCATTTGTAAAGGTGCTTGATGAGTTTGTTTTATCAAAAAGCAGGGTTCTTTATAGGATTTAAGAAAATCTGCTAACTTAAGTATGATTATATTTAATGTA